>NC_054377.1:17036383-17640758 GCF_017654675.1 Xenopus laevis | reverse complement strand
AAAGTCGCCCATAGTTTCCTCTAGAGGCGACTTTGGAAAGTGAAGCCTCGGGCAACTAAATCTCCCCGAATCTCCAGGTGTGACCTTCCCTAAGGCTACAAATGTATTGTTATTGCTACTTTTCATATTCAAATCAGTGCATGGTTGCTAGGGTAATTAGGACTCTAGCAACTGGCTGCTGAATAAAAAGCTAAATAAATCAAACCACAAATAATACAAAATTAAAACCAATTGCTAATTAGGGATGCACCGAATCCAGGATTTTGTTTTCAGCAGGATTTGGATTAGGCCGAATCCTTCTGCCCAGCCGAATCCTAATTTGCATATGCAAATTAGGGGCGGCAAGGGAAATCATGTGACTTTTTGTCCCAAAACAAGGAAGTAAAAAATGTTTTCCCCTTCCCACCCCTAATTTGCATATGCAAATTAGGATTCTGTTCGGTATTCGGCCGAATCGTAAAGAATTCGGGGGTTCGGCCAAATCCAAAATAGTGGGTTCGGTGCATCCCTATTGCAAATGGTCTCAGAATGTCACCCTCTACGTCATCCTAAAAGTTAACTCAAAGGTGAACGACCCCTTTTAAAGGAAAACTATAACCCCAAAATGAAAACTTAAGCAACAGATAGTTTATATCAAATTGAATGACATATTAAAGAATTTTACCAAACTGGAATATATATTTACATAAATATTGCCCTTTTACATCTCTTGCCTTGAACCACCATTTCGTGACTCTATCTGTGCTGCCTCAGAGATCACCTGACCAGAAATACTACAACACTAACTGTAACAGGAAGAAGTGTTGAAGCAAAAGGCAGAACTCTGTCTTTTAATTGGCTCATGTGACCTTACATGTGGTTTGTATGTGTGCACAGTGAATCTTACGATCTCAGGGGGCGGCCCTTATTTTTTAAAATGGCAATTTTCTATTTATGATTACCCAATGGCACATACTACTAAAAAAGTATATTATTATGATAATGGTTCATTTACATGAAGCAGGGTTTTACACATGAGCTGTTTTACTCAGTATCTTTTAATAGAGACCAACATTGTTTGGGGGGTATAGTTTTCCTTTAATGAAACAGACTAGTTTTTGTCTTTTCTTCCAAAGTTTACTGAGGAGTAGACATTCCAACATTATCAATACACTGTGCCTCTGGTCATTGTCTGTTTGATCTAAAACTGCTTCAGCAGCCACAAGACACAAGAGTAAATAGACCTGGAAGCTGAGCAAACTTTGCATGTCTTTATGCAACAAAACATGTGGATACGATTTAAAAAGGCACATTTTTGCTTTTCAATGTTCAATTCCCCTATTCTTTTTACTTTTTGGCACATCTGAAAGCATTTTCTTTTAGCATTGCAAGTGAAACCTTTCCCCCCCCCCACTTTGTGTTCTCATTGTTATGAGATTGAAGAACCACTGAAACGTGTAGAACTGGAAACCTCAATTGCTTCATTCTGGTCTCTTTAAAAAGTCCTTTGAAACGGTAGCATTAAAAATTGTGATACAGTTATGCCCTGCCTTTCAGCTGTTACCGAAATAAACTCTTCAGAATATTTGCCAAACTTTATCAAAATAAGCTGGAAGTTCTAGTTCAGAAAGGACCTCATAATAGAGAGGAATCCATATACAGGTATGGGACCTGTTATCCAGAAAGCTTGCAACCTGGGGGTTTCCTGATAATGGATCTTTAGAACTTAAGTCTAATGAGAAAATAATTTAAGCATTAAATAAACCCAATAGGCTGGTTTTGCCCCCAATGACGTTTAATTATATCTTAGTTTGGATCGAGTACAAGCTACTGTTTTATTATTACAGAGAAAAAGGAAATAGTTTATAAAATTTTGGATTATTTGTCTGCAGGGGAGACGGCCTTCCTGTAATTCGGAACTCTCTGGATAATGGGTCCCATCCCTGTATTTATAACCAAAGAGGGCTGTAGGGGTTACAGTATGTCTCATTTACAGGCTCTAATCATCATTTTATCTCTATATTCTATTTTATGATACCCTATGATACAATTCAACAAAGTAGCTAAATGTGATAGTCACAAACAATCAAAAGCTCATTCCTACTCTTATCAGGGGTAATAAAATCCTCAGTAGTGATGGGCGAATTTGCGTCGTTTCGCCAAAAAATGTGCAAATTTCCCGAGAAATTTGCGAAATGGCGAAAAATTTGTGTAACGGCGCCGGCGTCTCGTTTTTGACACCGGCGTCCTTTTTTGGTGACATTTTTTTTGACGCCGGCGTTTCATGAATTTATTTGCCAGCGGCAAATCGCACAAATTCACCGTAAATTCACGCCTGGCGAATAAATTGGCCCATCACTAATCCTCAGGAAGATAGAAGAAAGTGTGTTTCTTTCACGCAAACAGAATATGTGAAGATGACTTGAAGCAATGTTGTGTGTTGTTGTTTATGTTTTTTTTAACATAGCACCACTTCCCACAATGTTATTTGACACAAACAAACCTGTGATTGGTCCATATTAATACATACCCTAACTATTGGTTTTTCAGGTTTTTTTGCAATCTCCGTTTTAATCTAGAACATGCGTTCATATTGTATTTCCTGTCTAGAGGCAAAACAGAACATACCCAGCATGTAACAGGCTAATTAAGACTATCTGCTTCTAATTAAAACCATACAGTAACCTTTCCATAACTTCAAATTGTACAACTAGAAGGCTACAAAAGAGAAATGAACATGGGGGACTTTGTTTTGCCTTGAGACCTGGTGGTAATTAAATGATGTTAATTATAAAAACAATGTTCTGGTTTCCCTGTTGTCCACTAAAAACAGTAAACACTAATGCGGGAATCAAAACTCTGCCCTGAAGAGCAAAAATAAATAAGAACAAATATATTTCAAGTTAATATTAATTTAGGACAGATTGCAGGGTTGACTTAGAGGCAGAGGAAAGCTGGCCATACATTGTCAGATAAGGTTGCCAAAGGAGCAGATGTGGGCCCTGTTTTGCCAGCCACATGAATGGCCAAATTGGGTTGATCTGATTGTTGGCCTAGGGGCTAGCTATATTGCTTCATGTCGAATTTATTCACTCCATAAATAATGGGGTATAAATCGTGGCCTTTTGAGAGTATACCTGGCCTTTTTTAGTTCATGCCTCTTGGGGCGACTGTCCTGTAATAATAGATAATTATATATCTTGTTGATGGGTGCCATTGGGACAGGTTAAAGGAGAACTAAACTCTAAAAACAAATATGGCTAGAAATGCTATATTTTGTATATTGAACTTACTGAATCAGCCTAAAGGTTCAGCATCTCTATTGTAGTAATGATCCAGGTCTTCAAAGTTGTCACAGGAGTTTCCCATCTAAGATTTTGTTAAGAATGTCTGTGACACTGCCTTCCTGCCGGCTAGAATCTAAATCACCAGCGGGTTGGCACTCGGAGCGCTTCATTTTCCTAAGTTGCCTCACGAGGTATCTTCGGCCGACTTCAGGAAACCAAGCACTCCGAGTGCCAGCCCGCTGACGATTTCAATTCTAACCAGCGGGAAGGCAGTTCAGAGAGATTAGTCACCCGAAGAAGAGGCGATTAGTTGCCGGGCGACTAATCTCCCCGAATCTCCACGTGTGTCTCTGCCCTAAAAAGTTAACCAACCCTTTAAACTTCACTGTCTACCCTTCTGTGATATGATGCTATATTTATATAAACAAAAATCTTCAAAAGGAAATGTAAACTGAGCTTCATCCCAAAGAACAGAAAAAAAAGTACATGGGCCACAGAAGAACATTATTTTTTACTGACATACATTAATTTCTCTGAGACTCACCTAACAACATTTCTGAAGTAAGGCACGTCTTTATCCACATTTTTATGGTCCAGGGGAACTGTGATGCATTCCTGAGAGAGAAGAGAGTCTTTATATTAAGACTTTTCCCGTTAGGTTTCTGCAGCCTGTCATGCCCAAACAACATGCTCTTCTGAGCACTTTTGCAATTTACATTATTCTTCCTTTTATAGTGTCATGAAACTGAAAGAAGTCTTAAGCGCACTCTGAGCAGTTTTACAATAAGTTCAAGTGGGTATTTGTCTTTTTTTATTAGCACAATTTCTATTGCTGCCTTCCAGAAAAGAGTCTTACCTCCATGTACCGTTTTAAATCCGTAAGGTTCATAACCATTCCAGTTATGGGGTCAATCTGAAAGAAGGAACACAATTATGTTGTTAGGACTAGCGATGGACGAATTTATGTGGCAGGCGGGAATTTGTGCGTTTCGCTGCCGCCGAATAAATTCGTGAATTTGCCGCAAACATTTGCCGACAATTTAGATGCCCGGTGACGATTAACGTACGCCCATTGATTTTAATGGGCACCGGCAAAACAACAACAAAAAGTGTTATAAAGGTGATTCACTAATTTATTGGCTAACTAATATAATCATAGCAAGCTTTCCGAATATTTTAGTTCCTTTTTCAAGCTGATTACCTAATCAGATTGAAAAATGGAAAAAGGAACTAAAATCACCTTTATACCACTTTTGTTATTTTTTATTTCAAAAGGGTTGCCCTGTAACATTTTTACCGGCTAACACGGTACAGCAACTTTACCTGCAAGTACTATTTGTTTAATATTTTGCTTTTAAGCAAGTCGTACATAGTGTCGGACTGGTGGGCCCTGACCCTCATGGGCCCCCGCCGGTCCAGACCCCCTCTCTCCATTGTGAAATGTAATAAAAAAAAAATTGGCACTGCGCATGCGCAATATGCCGAGTGCAGGAGCGTGCGCGCGCTGAGCGTGCCTGAATGAGTGTGTGCCGGCGCACTTCATAGTAGGGGCCAGGCGGGGGGGCCAGGCGGGGGGGCCAGAGGCGGGCCCTGGACAGTGGTCCCGGTGGGCCCCGGGCCCCCCAGTCCGACCCTGGTCGTACACAGTCTTATAAAAACTGCCAACTTGGCTCCTACTGTCCGAGTTGGCCTTTGTAGTTTCCCTTCCGATCAACCTAATCAATGTCTGGCTGAATGTTGCTCTGCAGGTTTGCAAGACTGCGCCTTAGCATTGATTCTGTTTTTGCATGAGGGTTTGCCATAGGCCCCTTTATAATCCAATTTACGGCCTCGCCAAATGATTGGATCAGCTTAGGTCTGTTCATTTGGCAGACTCACCAAAAGAGCGTATATGTCACTTTATGACCAACTCATAAACATAACATAGCCTTGTTGTGATCCTTCACCTTTGTGCATTGCTTCCTTTTGTGTGCAATGAAATTCTGTATTCTACATCTGGACAACATGTGTGCCTGTGTGTGATCTACACTTGATACTCAGTGAAATGAATACTTACTTTTCCACGGACTGTGACAATTGCTGAAAAAGTCAAAGAAGGAGAATATTAAGAGTTATCCATTGTTTACATGGCACTTATAGCTGCACCCTGAACTCTTCTGTAACCCCACTGCTTAACCCTCACCTTTGTAGTTGTGACCGTGGCCATTTGGGTTGTTGCATTTTCCAAATATTCTTTTATTTTCTTCTTCACTCAGAGAGTTGCTGCAAAGCATTAAAGAAAAGTGTCTGTGAAGGTTCTTGTTCATCCAGGTCATGGTATATCTATAGTAATAAGTCCAATCAACTGGACTTGCTTGCAAGTGATTATAATTCTGTAGTTGTGTACTCAGTGTTGGACTGGAATACCAGGGACCCCCCCAGGGGCCCTCTCTCAGTACTATTATTCTTCCTCTCCTCACTCAACCTTTATTCGCCTAGTCTCTATTCTTTACATACTATAATCTAGTATTTCATCTATTTAGCTCCTTTCTTCTCATATAAATAGGGAATGGCCATGAAATAGGCCAAATGTTTAGCAGCATGACCCCCCCCCCCCATTCTGACACTGCACATAAGTCATTCCTGTGATCGGCTGATGGATCGAAAAATGATTGCTCCTGACAGAAAAGTCCAGTTTGCCGGGTGAGAGGAAGTGAAGAGCTACATCTCTGTGTCTCCTCTTCTCTTCTTGCTCTGCTGATGTCTGGGTTCCTTGAGGTTGACCTGTGCATGGACACCTTTAGGTGATAGCAAAGAGGATGCTTTGACAGCTGTGCTAAATACCCTCCAAGTACATGAGACAAAACATCCGAAAAGACCTTTGTATTGAAGTCAATTTGAATCAGTAATTGAACCAAAATGCAGAGGAGGTTCAGATTGACCTCAATACATATCTATTTACAGACATTTTCTTGCCTGTACTGGAGGAGACTTAGCATAGGCAACCAAACTTCCCAGAGCTCATTTATAAACACTGGACAAGTTTGCACCTGGGCAGTAACCGATGGCAACCAATCAGATGTTTGTTTTCATTGTTCTACCTGCAGCTGTCTGAATAAATCTAATCACTCATTGGTTGCTATGGCTTACTGCCCAGGTGCAAATTTGTCCCGTGTTTATAAATGAGTCCACCTGTCTGCCATTACCATTAGAGGAACAGGCAATCTAAAATAAAAAAAGAAACTAGCCTGATAACCGCCATGACTGGTGCACGTAGGAGCATCAATAGACCAAACATACATGACTACTCATCAATGTAGACTCCATCGTTTTCTTAAAGGGATCCTGTCATCGGAAAACATGTTTTTTTCAAAACACATCAGTTAATAGTGCTACTCCAGCAGAATTCTGCACGGAAATCCATTTTTCAAAAGAGCAAACATATTTTTTTATATTCAATTTTGAAATCTGACATGGGGCTAGACATTTTGTCAATTTCCCAGCTGCCCCTGGTCATGTGCCTGCACTTTAGGAGAGAAATGCTTTCTGGCAGGCTGCTGTTTTTCCTTCTCAGTGTAACTGAATGGGTCTCAGAGGGACATGGGTTTTTACTATTGAGTGTTGTTCTTAGATCTACCAGGCAGCTGTTATCTTGTGTAAGGCAGCTGTTATCTGGTTACTTTCCCATTGTTCTTTTGTTTGGCTGCTGGGGGGGGGGAAGGGAGGGGGGTGATATCACTCTAACTTGCAGTACAGCAGTAAAGAGTGATTGAAGTTTATCAGAGCACAAGTCACATGACTTGGGGCAGCTGGGAAAATGACAATATGTCTAGCCCCATGTCAGATTTCAAAATTGAATATAAAAAAATCTGTTAGCTCTTTTGAGAAATGGATTTCAGTGCAGAATTCTGCTGGAGCAGCACTATTAACTAATTCATTTGGAAAAAAAAAAATTCCCATGACAGTATCCCTTTAAGGCAACGGCACATGGGCCGATTGCCAGCATTTTTACACTTGGTAGTCTGCTGAGCTGTCAGAAAGGCAAGAAAAATGCTGAATATTGCCCATCTACTGGCTAGTATGGTAACTGCCTGGATCTTTCTGGTGCACTCACAGGTCAGGCAATGATCGCCCTTAAAGTGGTTGTTCACCTTTAAATTACCTTTACTTATGATGAAGAGAGTGTATACTCTGAGACAATTTGCAATTGGTTTTCATTTTTTTATTATTTGTGGTTTTTGAGTTATTTAGCTTTTTATTCAGCAGCTCTCCAGTGTCAGTAGTCTGGTTGCTAGGGTCCAAATTACCATAGCAACCTAGCACTGATTTGAATAAGAGACTGGAATATGAATCGGAGAGGGCCTGAATGGAAAGATGAGTAATAAAAAGTAGCAATAACAATACATTTGTAGCTTTACAGAACATATGTTTTTAGATGGGGCCAGTGAACCCCAGTTGAAAGTTAGACACAGTCAGAAGAAAAAGACAGATAACTCAAAAACTGCAAAAAAAAATGAAGGCCGAGTGAAAAGTTGCTTAGAATAAGTCATTCTATAACATACTAAAACCTAACTTAAAGGTAAACCACCCCTTTAATCACAGCTGCGAGTACATCTGAGTGACCCACGAGTCCAGGTCAAGGTCCACACCATTATCATGCAACTCAGTTTAGGGACAATTCTCAGCATTTTGCTACTCAGCAAGCACACCATAACTGACATGAGTGACAAAACACTGAGAATAGCCATAGTCCTTACTGACGTCTACAGGGTTTTTTTTTGTTACTAAGCATCACAATTAATAATTTTAAAGGGGAACTATTGCGAAAATGAAAATTCAATATAAGCTTTGTCATAATGAAATGAAAAACTTTCTAAGTACAATCAATTAAATATTCTGTACCGTTTCTGAAATAATCAAGTTTATCTTCACTATCCCTCAGCATCTGTTTCTCTTCATTCTGTCTTCATGCGGCAGTTGGGTGTCAGATATTCATTGACAGTTAGATCCAATATATCTTATAGGGGGGCTCCCATTCCTAGCAGATGTATTAGAGCTCCTTTAAATAACTGATTCCAGTACAAACAAAATCTAACAAAATAACTGCCTTTTGCACAAATTCTGCATGTAGAGAGACATGATGTCTGGGTGAGTTTAATAGAGTGAGCTCTTGTACATCTTCTAGGCAAAAAGAAGCCCTCCTATAAGATATGTTGGATCTAACTGTCAATGAATATCTGACACCCAGCTGCTGCATGAAGACAGAATGAAGAGAAACAGATGCTGAGAAATTGATTATTTCAGAAACTTTACAGAATATTTAATTGATTGTATTTAGAAAGTTTCTTATTTCAGTATGCTGAAGTGTATATTAAATATTAATGTTTGCAATATTTCCCCTTAAATAAATTAAGCCATATCACTTACCTGTGAAGACGATGACTTGCACTGAAAGATAAACTGCGTGAAATCTGGATGATGCAAGGCTCTGGATGCGACGTTATTAAATCACAGTTCTGCATATTTAGAATATTGACGGCAGCCAAACCACTGCTCTCTGTACTGTCTGTGCTACACAAACTGCTCCTCTGCTCTAAGCAGCCCGAGGGCAGGCTTAGAATCCAGGATTCTGATTGGTCGGGGGAATCTGCTTCCTTATTGACATAATCAGGCTCCATCCTCGGCTTACTGGTGTCATGTGATCCTAAGCCTTTTTTTCCCTTTAATTCTGGGAAATTAACAACCAGCAAGGTTGTAACTAGGTTACAATAATAGGGACGGACAAGCATCGGGCCAGTGATTGTTGCATTGTGTGGTTTAATAGATGAGGGCAAATCATTCGTACCATTAATCTCTGGAAAATACAGTATTTGTACTTTAGCTCTTATGGCTGTTAAAGGAGTCCTCTGCCCGGACTCTCTTGCATAAGAAAAGACTTTCTAATATACATACATTTGCAATGGCTCTGTAGTTATTTGTAAAGGTAATTGCTATGGAAACAGTATCCATTTGACTTTGAAACAATGCAGCAGAAGCCAGCTGATTAACGGATCTGATTCTCAAAAATAAAACAATGCAGCAGAAGCCAGCTAATTAACGGATCTGATCGGACAAATAAGCCATGTTTCGTTTATTTCCAGCTGTTGGAGTTGGATAAGCGTGACATAGCCAGTGAGAATTGTATTTGCTGCTAGACAAGTCCACACTAACCATTTCTGCTAAATGAATGGAAAATAAGGAAATACAAAAAGCCTTTTCACAAATTGGAGGAAACTCCTCCCTATAAACCATCCTTTAAGCCCTGTGATTTGCACACTTGGTATTTGCATTGCACGAAAAAGCAGGAGACAGTGAGCAATGTGTATAATAGTAAGGGTTCTTACACACAGCTGTTTTTTTCTGCGCTCCCCTGTGTTGCGCTTTCCTTCGTTCAGCCGCAGGAGTAGGCGCACTCAGTTATTGTGAAGGGGGCTGTACTCACACAGACGTATGTAAGCAGGTGTTGCATTTCACCTGCGTTCGGCGGATATATATATCTGAGTGAGTACAGGCCCCTTTAAAATAACTGAGTGCGCCTACTCCTGCGGCTGAACGGAAGAAAGCGCAACACAGGGGAGCGCAGAAAAAAACGGCTGTGTGTAAGAACCCTTACTATTATACGCATTGCTCACTGTCTCCTGCTTTTTCATGCAATGCAAATACCAAGTATGCAAATACCCTAGAGCCCTAAGGGTGGCACAGAGTCATTGCTTGATATGTGTAACAATAGTACTAATGTCTATGGAAATCCCATAGGCAGAAGAAATGGATAGCCAACGGGGCAAGGCCCCCCTAAACTATTCTTTTTTTTCTTTTCAAACCTGGGTGGAGCACTGGTGAGACTGTCCCATCTAACCATTAGGAGGCTAAGTGACTACACAAATAATGTAAGTAAAGGTGGCCGTACGTGGGCAGATCCACTCATTTGGAGAGGTTGCTAAATGAGCGGATCTTGCATTGATATACCCACCTTGAATGGACAATATCAGGCTGATCTGATCGGATCCATCAATCGGATCACAAGGCCAGGAGTGCAAGCGGTGGGATTGAAGACAGCATTAAAGAAGATATGTAGTCCTCAATCTGATGGGAATTTTAAGCCTGCCTGATCGACACCTGCCCAATTTTCAGACAGATATTATTGGTCGGGGAAGCCCATCAGAGAGCCCCATACACTGGCCAATAAGCTGCCGACTTTGCTGGAAATGAAGCCTAACCAACTACCACAATTTTAGCTGCTGCTGCTACTGCTTACTGAATTGCAATTACATTTGACTTATCTGGTAGTGATGACCCTACCCTGCACTACCTGCACCCAACCAACCCACTCTGTGCCTCCTTATATATCTGTGTCCACCCCCGATCCATTGGAGGGGGCAGGGCAGGTCCGGTGTGCATCTATAAATAGACGCCTACGAATAGGGTTGCCACCTGGCCTGTATTTTACCGGCCTGGCCATGCCCACAACGTTCAAATTCAATATGCATTAAGAGCCCTTATTGTAGTGTATCTAAAACATTTGCAGAAAAAGGTGCATTAGTAAGGAGTAGGGGATGTAGCTCAGTGGTAGAGCGCATGCTTTGCATGTATGAGGCCCCGGGTTCAATCCCCGGCATCTCCACTTTATTGCTAATGCAAAGCTTTTTATTATTATTATTATTAGTACTACTAAGATAATATCCCTCTTTATTTGTAAATGTTATACTTGGCATGTGCCTTGTGTAGATGCCATACAACTAATAATATGACATATAGAATACTGTATATCATAACTTGCTATTGTTTCCTATGGGCGGTTTCAGCTCCCTTGTCTTCCTTCTTTCACTTCTGCAGCCTTGGACTGTATTATATTCTACATCACCGTCTTTACTCTTATATAATTCATTCCTTTGATAGTGTAATCTATAGGATATAATGTTACTTAATCCTTAAATCCATGTGGTTACGCTTAACTCAACCTTGATATTTTCTCTTACAGTGACATCTACTGGACAGTTGTTGGATTTGACAGATAAAAGTGCTGCTGCTTTATCCATCGACAGTTTGACAATAGTTTTATTACTTGCCGTTGAGTATCCTTAGTTATTTGGCATTTTTTGTCCAGTTCTGACCATTGTACTATACACTGTATGGACTGTAGGATCTTATGTGGGCTTCTGCAGTTCTCTCCTCACTTCACAAACATGCTAATTTGGCATTTTAAGTAGATGTAAGTAATTAGCTAGCTCCTGGTGAAACTGACACTGTTGTACTTTAATATGATAACACGTATTTTAGATTGACAGCTTTAAATAGTCAGGGACTGATGTAAATGATGTACAGCAGTGGTCCCCAACCAGTAGCTCATGAGTAACATGTTGCTCTCCAACCATTGGATGTTGCTCCCATTGGCCTCAAAGCAGGAGCTTATTTTTGAATTCCTGCCTTGGAGGCAAGTTTTGGTTGTATAAAAACCCGGTGTACTGCCAAACAGAACCTCAATGTAGGCTGCCAGTCCACATAGGGACTACCAAATAGTCAATCACAGACCTTATTTGGCACCCCCAGGGACTTTTTTCCTGCTTGCGTTGCTCCAGAACTTTTTTTACATTTGAATGTGGCTCAAACCTATAAAAGGTCAGGGACCCCTGATGTGCAGTCTCTGTAAATTTTGTGGAATATGTTGAGGCTATATAAATAAAGGGGAATAAAGTTATTAAATTACATGCTGGCATACAGAATCTAAAGCCTCAACACAAATGTACTATTGTGCCAGCCTTGTAGATTTTGGGGTTTGCCTTTGATCTGTGCCACATTGAGTGGTAATGTTATGCTCTGACAATAACGTGCTGAGAGATTTGCCAGGCAATATTTTATTTATTACGTTTGCCAAAAGGAGATTGATATTGGGGGCTCAGGCCTCCTCCTAGGAATTTTTTGATCATAAAATAACACAGAGATTGAAGCCCAAAGCAGAAAAGACTCCGGCTAAGATTAAGATGTAATTAGGGGCTGCAGGTTCCCCAATACCCTATAGATACCCTGTATAAAAAAGGCATGATCGCAGAACACTATCAGCCACATACATCACCAACCTGTTGTTAGCTTATGATGTCCTATTCTGTACGTATAATTTTTTCTTGTTTAAAGAATTGTTTAGGGTGTAACTTTGTGGGCACAAGTCTAAAGACAAGGGCCTGGATCTGCCAGAAATATTAGTGGATTAGTGGATTTTATTTTATTGATAATGCCTGGATCTTTAAAGAACAAAATTAGTGGGGGCAGCAGCCCTGGCACGTGCCTCTCCTAGGAGAAAAGGATTCTCCTTATTCTTGTGCGACTCAAGTCCAACATAAAAGCTGAATCTAAGTAATAGTGATGAAGCTAAAACCAGCAATTTTACATCAACTGCTTTAGCTCAATCTAGTAAAACTATAACTCTGGGTATTTGAATGTTTGTCACTCCCTCAATAGGCTCCTCCTAGTAGTGTTTTAGCTTCTGTACAACTACAACAGGGACCTGTTATCCAGAACGCTCGGGACCTGGGGTTTTCCGGATAATGGATCTTTCAATAATTTGGATCTTCATACCTTAAGTTAACTAGAAAATTATGTAAATATTAAATGAATAAATGGGTTTGCTTCCTATAGGGATTAATTATATCTTAGTTGGGATCAAGTACAAGCTACTGTTTTATTATTACAGAGAAAAAGGAAATCATTTTTAAGAATTGGGTTTATTTTATTATAATAAAGTCTGTGGGAGACAGCCTCTCTGTAATTCTGAACTTTCTGGATAATAGTTTTCTGGATAACGGATCACATTCTCATACTATTGCCCTCTTTCTTCACCAGTATTAGCCTTTTTGAGGAGTAGAAAAACATCCCACCTCCAGTCCTCTAACTTTCACGCTATTTAGATAAGCCCACCTGCCCTGTGTTAGAAATAAGAAATGTTCTAAATGTAATCAATTAAAATTATGTACCGCTTCTGAAATAATCAAGTTTATCTTCACTATTCCGTTCTCAGCATCTGTCTCTCTTCATTCTGTCTTTATGCAGGAGTTGGGTGTAAGATATTCATTGACAGTTAGATCCAATATATCTTATAGGGGGGGCTTCCTTATCCAGTAGATGTATTAGAGCTCACTCAAATAACTGATTCCAGTACAAACAGAATCTAACAAAATAACTGCCTTTTGCACAAATCCTGCATGTAGAGAGACATGATATCTGAGGATTTTAATAGAGTGAGCTCTAATACATCTTCTAGGCAAAAGGAACCTCCCTATAAGATATATTGGATGTAACTTTCAATGAATATCTGATACCCGACTCCTGCATGAAGAGAGAATGAAGAGAAACAGATGCTGAGGGAGGAATAGTGAAGATAAACTTAATTATTTCAGAAACGGTACAGAATTTGTAATTGATTATATTTAGAAAACTTTTTATTTCATTTTGCTGAAGCTTATAACAAATTTTCATTTTCACGATAGTTCCCCTTTAATGACTACTAGCTAGTGTTTGGGAAGCCTCTATTTAGTTCAATATACCACTATAGTAGTGGGGAGCTTTTGTGATCTTAATATGCCGTGCAAACAAAGAGCATTTTACTCCATGGGAATTTGAGAAGTTTCCAATGAATATTTTACTGCAATTCTTGAGTTTCACTGGCAGAGAAAACATTCTTGAGGGGAGGTGGGAATAACTGTCATCCTCACACAGGGTGCAGCCTTACACCATAATTGTGGTCTTCTCTGTGATCTACACCTGGTGCTGTCTGAGTTGTGCTCTGTGAGACTCCCATCACACTTGCAGTTGTGCGCATTGCCCTGGACTGAATTCTTCTCTTCCTGGAGGTAACCCATTGGAAAGCACTGTTCTGCTCCTGCTGACTTTGTCACTGGTTCCTAATGGGAGGCTGTGGCTCTGTGCCTACAGTGGCCTCTGGTGAGGGTGCAGATGAGCCATTACCTGAGGGTGTAGAAGAACAGCTGAGTTCCGGTGATGGCATTTTGGAACTGAGTGGTCATAAGATGCCACGTCTTCCAGCATCCATCTGTAACCTGTCTGAGATCCTAAATAAGCTTTACTTGAGTGGAACCATGATAACTGAACTGCCTGATGACTTTTACCAACTAGAAAACCTGCGAACACTGGCACTAGATGCCAATAAACTACCAGAGTTGCCAGAGGCTCTGTGCTCCTTGCCAAACCTAGGTCGCCTGTATATAGGGGCCAACCACCTGCAAGGACTTCCTATGTCTTTTGCAAGACTTCAGAGTTTGCGGATATTATGGATTGAGCGCAACTTTTTATATCAGTTTCCACGGGTGCTGCTGAGTATGCCTGGACTGCGATGTTTACAGATGGGGGATAACCGCCTGAAGGGGCTTCCAAGTGAAATAGCAACTGCCATGCCCGGACTGAAAGGCCTCTGGTTGTATGCAAACCGATTTGATAGGGTTCCCAAGGTTCTCCTGCGCTTACGTGGCCTGGAAATTCTAGATCTCGACAAAAACCGCATAACAGAATTCCCTGACATGAGTAGAATGAAGGGACTGCGTTTGCTCTCTTATGACCACAACCCTGTGAAGGGGCCACCCAAGGTGGCAGAGACTGTGACTTTAGTGGGAGAGGGTGCTCAGGAGTTTATGGAAGAGCGAGAAGAGCAGAGGAAACACAGCGAGGAGGAGGAACAAGAGGAGAGAGAAAGAGAACAGCAGGAAGCAGAGAACAAGGAGGCTGAAGGGGACGAGGAAGAAGAGGAAGAGGGTCAGGAAGAGGAACTTTATGAAGAGGAAGAGGGGGAGGCTGAGGAAAGAGAAGAAAGCCCCAATGGCAATTATTATCCAGAGTCTGAGGAAGAAGACTACTACCTTGAGGAGGAGCAGGACTACATGGAGGATCAAGAATATTATCCGGATGAGGGACAGTATTATAACCAGTGGTACAAATAAACAACGTCATTTAGGGAGGAGTTTAGTAATGAAGGAACAATAATAGCAATATCAAAAGAGACATGGCAATTCTTGAATATGGAAATCTTTTGGCTGTTTTTATTCTTTAAAACTGCTTATAGAGTTGCAATTCTGTCCTTATGAAAACACAGGAAAAGTTACATATAAGTTAATGCAATATATCAGTGTGAGGTGACATTACCTGATTTTATATATATATATATATAATATATATATATATATATATATATATATATATATATATATATATATATATATATATATATATATAAAAGTCCAGAAATGCACTCTATCCCTTCAGGTTTGTGGTGGGTATATGTATATATTTATAAATGTTGTGTTTGTCTTCATTCCCATGTTTAATTAATAGGTTAAAGGAGGAACAACATTTATTTTAGGAAAGGGGCCACCACACAGCTACCCTCCCTATTTGCTGTACCACAAGTTTGAAAAATGATGGGGTGTTGTTTGTATACAGTACATAACGCAATTTGTACATATATGTCAGGACACAAAAATTATGTTGTTATCAGGAAATACAATTTCTCAGTGCTCAACTAATTCTGCAAGCACAAAAATAACATCACAAAATATATTTTCTCAGCACAGAAATGATTTGCTCCAACACAAACTAAATCCTCTGAACACAAGGATCATTTTGAAACCACAAAAATCATTTTGACAGTTTATCTAACTATTAGTATATTTTATATTGCTGAAACATTTGCATTCACATAATTCATTTTGTGTCAAATGATGGTAAAGTGTTAATTGAGATAAACACATGTATGCCGTGTATATATAGATTGTGCTTACACAATGAAATTTTGGAAACTTGAAAAGAATGAGTTTTTTATTCAAAAATAATAGTTGTACTTACAAAATGAATGTTGGGATTTATTTTCATGTTCATAAAATTCATTTTGTGACTACGGAATACATTTTCTGGACATTTTATTTTGCAGCTACAAAAGTTATGTTGTAAAAGGTTATGCATGAATTTGGGGTTTACAAAATACCTCTCCGCTGCGAAACTGCATTTGGCAGCAGTGTCGGACTGGGACACCAGGGGCCCACCCAAAAACCTTAGACCAGGGGCCTTACATAAAACCTTAGACCAGGGACCACTCTCAGTACTATTATTCTTCATCTCCTCAATCAACCTCTATTCTCCTAGTTTGTTTTCTTTACATAATATAATCAATTATTCCATCTATTTAGCCTCTTTGTTCTCATAGAAATAGGGAATGGGCATGAAATAGGCCTAACGTTTAGCAGCATGAGGGGCCACTCACACCTTGGCCCACAGGGACTTTTCCTGGTATCCCGGTGGGCCAGTCCCGCACTGTTTGGCAGCAACATAGGTAACCCCCTCCTGCCCCCCTACCCGTCCCCTAATTAGTTCATCATTCAGACACACAAATTAAAGAGCGGCAGAGAACACAGGCCACAACTAAGCCCTGTCCTTACCAGATTCCCTATGGCAGATGATAAGAACAGGGCTGGCGTTTTTTCCCTTGGTGCTGTAGTCTGAATTGTGCCAGATTTTTTTATCCGGTGCCAAGTGCAGATTGTAACCGGACCAGGGGAAGAAGTGCTTGCTGAATGAGCACTAAGTGCAAGCTTTGGTGCCTCCTAACAATTTTCACATCTACCCCTGTCTGTTCTGCATGACCCCTATATTCTGTCTTATTATGCAAATTGTTATTAATTTTTGAGTATGTGGTTAGTGATTGCACATAAGGCATTAGACCATGTCACGTGGAAATATATATATGTGTCTTTTTGCCCCATTCTGCCTCGTTTATCAGTAGGTTTTTTTAGTCACCATAATTTAATGGCTGTTTTTTTCCCCAAAATGGCACAGATAAATCACTCTGCTTGTTCACAGCATAGCCATTCCTGTAGAGAATAATTAGGATACTTTCCCCATGACTTTGCCACGCACTGCAACTCTCCTGACAACTGACTATAAGACAGGCTATAAACAAATAGTTGCAGAATAAATGGCACTGCCATGGTGTGTTGTTGCAGACAACATAAAAAATTAAAAACCTGTGTAAATTGTTGAGTAAATTGGTCCCATGAAAAGGGTTCATCCTGTTAACCAGTTGTCTCACAGATAGAATTTCCTATTCGAGCAGCCTTTTCATTGGTCTTATTTTTATAGTATTTGCATTATTTGCCTTCCTCTTGTCTCTTTCCAGCTTCTACTCTTATATTTATACCACTGTCTGGGTTAAAGGGAACCCTAGCAACCAAATGATCTTACACTATCTACATCATGCTAGAGGGGAGCTACCCCTTTAATACAGATTTAAGTATTTAAGATGCCACATTTTAATTAAGGAATTAGCTCTTTCCACCACCTGCTGAAAAATATAGAGAAATATCAAGTAAAGCAGATATTCATCAATATGCACATAGGTTGATTGGAATAACAATTATTATTTGACTGTTGCAGTCCATTTAAGGACAGTCTTTATTTGAGGACACGGCGTGAATAATTCAGGCTTGGAGGTGAGCCTAGTGAAGGAATTGGATATGCGGAGTTTGTCTATCACTATATTCACATTCCATAGGGATGTGAGATACTCAGTGCTATTATAATATGCAGCAGGTTTCTAATATACAGTCTCTTTATGACAACCCAAAACTAAAGGCTCACAAATGCAGCCAGAATGGTGTGTCCATTGAAACTAGTGTCCATGTGAGCAGACTGGGACCCTGGGTGCCCCGTCCAAGCTGCCGTTTATTCCATTCATGTGTCATTGTGGGCTCTTTTTCAATGTTTTTATCCATTTTAGCTTTTTAGGTTTGCACATTAAGGTGTAAGTGTATCCCCTAGAGCAGGGATCCCAACCTTTTTTACCCATGAGCCACATTCAGCTCTATAAAGACTTGGGATCAACAGAAGCATGAAAAAGTACATGGGGTGCCAAATAGGGGCTGTGATTGGCTATGGCTATGTGGACTGGCAGCCTACAGAAGGTTCTATTTGGAAGTACATTTGGTTTTATGAAATTAAAACTTGCCTCCAAGACTGGAATTAAAAAATAAGCACCTGCTTTGAGGCCACAGAGAACAACATCCGATGGGTTGTTGAGAAACATGTTGTTCGTGAGCCACTAGTTGGAGATCACTGCCCTAGAGACTCCAAATTGCTACTGACTATTTTCTCAGTTAGAGAAATGACTTAAACAAAGGGTGCCAGGCCTGAAACCTGGGGGACCCATGGATTTACCCTCATGTTGGATAAATTCAGAAAAACAAGGGACAAATTTAGTGGGTCGCTAAGGTTTGGTATGAGGCAGGCCCAACTCTAGCCACAGCCCACCCTGACTGTGTACGTAACTTCCCCCCACTGCCATCCACCTTATTTATATACTGAGGTCTATTATAAAAATGGCTTGCCAGGTTCAGTAATTCCCTGATTATGAGGGTCTTCTTTTAGTGATGTCATCCAGATTTAACACTACACAACATTGCCATGGTTTTTGTCACAAATGATGGTTATGTACTTAGATCAGCCCTAAAACTGACTTTTTCTCCCCATAGGCCTCACATTCATAATTACTAGGGATGAGCGAATTTTTCACTAGCCATGGATTGATGGCTAAATTTTGCCGTCTGTGAATCTTTTCGCGAATCTGCAGCAAAAATTTGCAGTGACAAAAAAGTTACCATGAGAAAAATGTCGCCATAAGAAAAAAACAGCCATGGGAAAAAAATACCCATTGGGTTTATTGCATTTGAAGCAGGAAAAATTGTGTTGCAGTAAAAAAATTTTGACACCCATTGACTTCAATGCGTTTTTTCATAAATTCTTTAGAAGTTTCGCAGATTTTTCTAGCAAATTCAAACTGGACAGATTCGCTCATTGCTAATAATCAGGGCCGCAATCAGGGGGGGACAGGGGGCACAGGTGTCCCGGGCCGGGCCTGAAGGGGGCCTGGCAGTGCTGCACTTTCGAAAGAGCTGGGCCCCCCTTGACAGCGACGAAGCCGCGCGGGCATTTCTGAAGTCACGATCAGCCGAAATGCGGAAGTGCCAAAAAGCTGTAGTCTTGAATATGGAAGTGACGACAAGCCGAACAGCCGAAGTCCCGAAGCTGCGAAAAGACCGCAAGACACGAAAACAGACAAAATTGAAGTCCTGAAGCCATGAGTTAAATTCAATTTGTGTTATTTTTACTTTTTTAATCCCCTGCCCACTAGTGATGTGCGGGCCGACCCGATACCCGTGGACCCGCGGGTTCGGGTCGACCTCGCACTGCTCCTCGTGGGTACAAGTTGAGCTCTTCTCCTGTTCTCCCGGCCACCTTCAAATGCCGGGATCCGACTTCCGGGTTCTGGTTTTATAGTCTCGAGTCTGCTCGCCCCGTCCCTTTTGTGACATCATTGTGACATCGTCGGCGGGTCGGCGCGGGTCTATAAAAGGACCCCGGAAGTGTGGGTGCCGGCAAGTGTGGGCGGCAGCAGGGCGGGTTAGGGTTGGGTGCGGGTCAGGGAAACCCTGACCCGAACATCACTACCCACCAATGTATTATTTTGAGTAAATGGATCTGACAGCATTGTTGCAAGCAGTAAGGAGGGGAATGCAGGCTTTTCGGGCCCCACAGGCCCTTTGGTTTAAAGCTCTGCTGATAGTTTGTTACACCACTTCATCGCAGCATCTTGTTATCTGCCATTCTAAGATTACTGTAGAGTTCTGCTTTTTTATTTACTAAGATATAGTAGCCTAACACATTTGGTGCCAAGCAGGTACTTAATCCAGGGTTCCCACAGCAGCCTGCGCCAATCACTGCAGCATAGTTGCGTCACAAGCAATACCCTAAAAAAAGAATCATTCCAACTGGTTTTCATCAAAAAGCAGTCACAACTGTTTCCACAAATGCACTTGGTTCACTACACTTGATGGTAGGAGCAGCATTCAGAGCAAGTGCTGCAGAGGTAGAAATAAGAATTCATTTATCTTTGTGCAGTTTGCTTTATTCGCCCATTTTGCTTCCATCCAGATAAAACAATTTCCAGTTCGGCAGGTTTTGGCTTTGTTGGGAGCTGAAGTTTTTTTTTTACAAATGCTGTGGATGGAAGGCAGGCAGTCTGGCAGGGGGGCCTCCAGCTGTACAGCCCCAGGTTCTTGCAACTTTACCTTGTCAACACAAGAGGGCGCTCTAGGACAGCTAGTCTTTAGATGTTGGAAACCATGCCTGAGGCATCACAGCTTGTCTCCACCTGTTCTCTCATTGCCATTCTTTACAGTATCTCTTCCGTTACTCCCCCACCTCCCCAGAAGCACAAATATATACACAGCACAGTGTCTCCTCTATGCCAGTCCCACGTACTTTCCACCTGATGTATAATCATAAATTGCTCTTTGCTTTCTTATAAATTAGAACTGTCCAACCTTCAACCCTCCAGCTGTTGTTGATTTACAACTGCCAGCATCTCATGACAGTCACAGAATACTGGCAGTTATCATTTTACTTATCTAGAGAGTTGTCACTTGGACATCATAACAGATCCCATATCTATATGACAGAATTGGGCCGCTTTATCTTTAAACCCAAGCCCCTGTATTTTCCTGTATTTCTATCCATTTTCATTTGTTTCCACCCCTTCCCCCATCAGCTTACTGAATTTCAGACTGTTTTCTCTTGACTCTGTCTGTTGTTGATGATTTTTAGACTAAATCTGTTTATCTCCTCTTACGTGAGTCTGGAATCTTTTGAAATGAGTCCATGAGACCTGTTCTTCTTCTCTCCCATCTGCAGTCCTCTCACCATCTGGTTAACTGTAACTTTATCTTAATTCACAAGAAAATTCAGAAATGTTACCAAGAAGCAATTTAACCCGCCCAAATACTGCCCACATTTTTATGGCTGCGTAACCCCTATGTAATTAAAAAAGAGTATGAATGCCTGATGTTACGAAATCACCTGTGCAGCAAAGTAATACAGTTTTCTTCTTGTGTGTATATATATATATATATATATATATATATATATATATATATATATATATATATATATATATACTGTAGTCCTGTGAACATAATCACATAGCCAAAGGGCAAACTGGGCTGAACAATGACTTGTTCTGGTTCCTCGGATACCTTAAAATTTGGTACTTGTCAGTAAGGTTAAAGGAGATTTATGGCTTGGGATGCTACCAATTGATTGCTTTCCATGTAAAAGCTATTAATGTATTAATATATGGCAGCTGGTGTCTTTTTGGAGAGGCTAGGCCTCCATAAAACATCATTATTCTCCATCTATGTTTAGGGTAGTATTTCTCAAAATGTGGGTTTGCCTACCATAGGGTTCATGGTAGAAGATCAATTTGCATGAGTTTAAGGTTAAGTGTTTACATATAGTCTAGTATCCCTAAACTGGGGGTCCCCAACCTTTTTTACCAGTGAGCATCATTCAGATGTAAAAAGAGTTGGGGAGCAGCACAAGCATGAAAAACTTCCTGGGTAGTGCAAAATATGTGCTGTGATTGGTCATTTGGTAGCCCCTATGTGGACTGGCAGCCTACAGGAGGCTCAGTTTGGCAGTACATCTGGTTTTTATACAACTAAAACTTGCCTCCAAGCAAAGAACAGAAAAATAAGCACCTGCTTTGAGGCCACTGGGAGCAACATCCAAGGGGTTGGTGAGTAACATGTTGTTCTTGAGCCACTGGTTGGGGATCAGGTCCTAAATAGGGATGTAGCGAACTGTTCGCCGGCGAACTAGTTCGCGCGAACTTCGACTGTTCGCGTCCGCCGCAAGTTCGCGAACGTCGCGCGACGTTCGCCAATAGGCGTTCGCGTCAAAATCGTTCGACCATTCGACCATTCGATCGCTAAAATCAAACGATTTTCGTTCGATTCGAACGAAAATCGTTCGATCGAACGATTAAAATCCTTCGATCGTTCGAATCGAACGATTTTCGGATGTTCGAAGTTCGCGAACAGTTCGCGAACTGTTCGCATTTTTTGCCGGTGTTCGCGAACGGCGTTCGCGAACACATACTCGGCGGTTCGCTACATCCCTAGTCCTAAACCATACTAGAGTGACTATTACTAATGCCAAGGGTTGGGCCTGACCAAGTGTTTTACTACAAAGGGAGGCTTTTAAAAAAAGTCTTAAGACTTCTGCCCTTGGGTGAAGGATATGTGGGGGGAAGTTGGCTTCTTTCAACAGGAAATCTGCACTTGACCTAAACTTGGTTATAACCGTCCTACTTGTCTTTAAAGGGATACTGTCATGGGAAAAAATGAATCAGTTAATAGTGCTGCTCCAGCAGAATTCTGCACTGAAATCCATTTCTCAAAAGAGCAAACAGATTTTTTTATATTCAATTTCAAATCTGACATGGGGATAGACATTTTGTCAATTTCCCAGCTGCCCCTGGTCATGTGACTTGTGCCTGCACTTTAGGAGAGAAATGTTTTTTGGCAGGCTGCTGTTTTTCCTTCTCAATGTAACTGAATGTGTCTCAGTGGGACATGGGTTTTTACTATTGAGTGTTGTTCTTAGATCTACCAGGCAGCTGTTATCTTGTGTTAGGGAGCTGCTATCTGGTTACCTTCCCCTTGTTCTTTTGTTTGGCTGCTGGGGGAAAAAGGGAGGGGAGTGATATCACTCCAACTTGCAGTACAGCAGTAATGAGTGATTGAAGTTTATCAGAGCACAAGTCACATGACTTGGGGCAGCTGGGAAATTGACAATATGTCTAGCCCCATGTCAGATTTCAAAATTGAATATAAAAAAATCTGTTTGCTCTTTTGAGAAATGGATTTCAGTGCAGAATTCTGCTGGAGCAGCACTATTAACTGATTCATTTTGAAAAAAATGTTTTTTCCCATGACAGTATCCCTTTAAAATCCATGTTTCACTAAGGGGGTTATTTACTAAACGCCAGGTCTGGCTTTTTGGGGAAAACGTGAATTTTTGCTTTTTTAAATGGAAAGTAAAGGCTAAAATAGAATAAGGCTAGAAATGCTGTATTTTGTATACTAAACATAAACATGAAGTTACTGCACCACAAGCCTAATCAAACAAATGATTTATGCTTTCAAAGTTGGCCACAGGGGGTCACCATCTTGTAACTTTGTTAAACAACTTTGCAAGACCAAGACTGTGCACATGCTCAGTGTGGTCTGGGCTGCTTAGGGATCGTCATAAATGATCAAAACAGGGAAACAAACAAAGCTGCTTGAGTTCTGCATGGCTGAGAAGTTGGGCGGGGGCTCCCCCTGCTGTTCATAAGTATGATTGTTTCCCTGCAGAGCAGTTAGGGACCGTCTGACAATTCCTATCCACAGCAGTAAATGAAGGAAGAGTTTCACTGCATACAGTCAGGTTTCTTATAAAAACGGTGCACATTTTTTAATTGAAGTAAATTGGAGATAGGTTTCTTTTTCATTAAAGAAAGTAAAAATTGGATTTTATTTTTTTGCCTTTACGTGCCCTTTAAACAAACTTTTTAAAGCCCAATACTGTAAAAAGACAGAATCTGAAAATCCGCCATCTCAGACTAGCCGAGGTTGTATATAAGTCAGTGGGAGAGGTCCCTATCCTATTTGGGAGTTTCTTTGGTCTGCGCTAGAATTAGCCAAAAAATCCAACTTTTTCAGGCAAAAATCAGAAAAAATTAAGTGATTTGCATTTAGCTCGAATTTGTCAAGTTTTTGCCTGATCCGATTAAATTGAGCTTTTATAATAATAAATAAGGTCAAATTGTGGATTCTAGTTAGGTCGGACTTTATTTAATTAAAAAATCTGAAAACTTTGCACATATAATGTATTAAAAAGGACGTTTTAATTAATTCTTATTTACTTCTAGATGCTTATCATCGCAGGGCTGTAAGCACCCGTTTTTATTGCGTCTGTGTGTAGTGACTTTGAAGTGGGTGGAAAAGAGCCAGAGAGTATTAAAAAGCACCCGATGCCAAGGCAGACTGAGCCAACTGCTAATTGCAACTGAAACTGTAGCAAAACACAACACTTCATGAAACAAACACTATCCCTCCAACTTATTTTGAAAAAGTGGATGGCACTAGTATCAACTGTTGGCTTCCATTTTATATGGTTTTATTTTGGTTCAGGGCTTTGCAGACTTAAAAGAGATCTTCTCTGGGTTTTGCTGTTTGCTCATTGCCCCCATCCAGGTTAAATAATGTACCTCATGGGCAGCAGGTGAGCGGTGATGACGGCACTACACTTGGCACTTTAATAGGATTTATTGCAATATGTACTGTCAACAACCACAACCACTCTCAACTAGATTTATTCCAATTTCCACTTGTTCCAATTGCATGGAAAGGATCGTTTCCTTACTATAAACATACTGTTTGTTTATCCAGTGCAGCCATCAGGATCTCCGTCCTGTATGAAAAACTCAATAGCAAACACATCTAATTACAATTGTATGTCCAATAGTGCAGGGGGGCCCAACCTTTTTAACCATGAGCCACACTCAGATGTAAAAAGAGTTAGGGAGCAACACAAGCATAAAAAAATGTATCTGGGTGGAGCAAAACAAGGGCTGTGATTGGCTATTCCGTACCCCTTTGTGGACTGGCAGCCTACAGGAGGCTTTGTTTGGCAGTACAGAATTCAAAGCTAAGCACCTGCTCTGAGGCCACTGAGGGCAACATCTAAAGGGTTGCGGATCACTACAATAGTGTATACGATTCCTTGCAGATAGCATTGTGTCTGGAATCGGATCTACCACCCCAGCACTTTAAAGCAGCAGTACAAATGATTGCACCACTAATTGGTCTGATCAATGTACGACAGTTTGCGGGGCAGTTTCAACAGATAATCCTTGTGAAGTGAGTCACCGGCTTCATGAAATATTTTTCTCTTTAGTTACTGGTGATCCTATTCAGGTCTGGACTGGGAGTCAAAATAGGCCCTGGCATTTCAAGTACACAGAGGCCCAACCAGTCCCCCACTAGCCCACTCCACAGTGACTGTCTATGGCACATTACAGCAGCCCCTCTGGCATTTGCCAGAACTAACAGGTTGCCAGTCTGGGCCTGTTCCTATTGTTCAGGCAGTTGGCCTCAACAAATGGAACAATACAGAAGTGTCCATCCCGTGTATGGCCACTTGCAGCATTTCCTTCTGTTTGGCACGCTGACCAATAATTTGGTTAATGTACCGTCAACCTGTCTATGGCCACCTTAATGTTATCAAGTTGGGGACGTGCATTTAAGCTGGTTGCAATGGGCAGATTCACTGTTTTGGGACAAATCAGTTTTGACACCCAAACCAGTGGTTGGATCATAAAGCAGCACTGCACAGACCCATTTGGAGAGGACACATTTCAGCCCAATGCATTTTTTGCCCAGTAGGTTTTTCCAATCCTCCTGATGAACACCTGACAAAGTCCCTAACAGATATTGGTCATAGAGGTCGTTGGTTGCGCCCCATACATGGATCAGTAAGTTACTGATGAGTAGCTGCTTTTTACACCACCTTTTTGCACTATCATAGACTCTCTCAGAGGGTTAGTGCTACTGAGGACATCTATTGGAATCAAGAAAGATGTTTGCATGGGGGTCTTTGCCTAAGGGTAGAGGCACACAATTCTATTTGGGAGAGATTAGGCTTCGTTTTCCAAAGTCGCCCGAAGATTCCTCTTGAGGCAATCTCGGACGACTTCAGAAAATGAAGCGATCCGAGTGCCATCCCGCCGGCAATTTCGATTCTAGCCTGCGGGAAGGCAGTTCGGGAGATTAGTCGCCCGAAGAAGAGGCGATTTGTCGCCAGGTGACTAATCTCCCCGAATCTCCACGTGTGTCTCTGCCCTAAAAAGCAAGCATAGATCCCTGAAGAACTTGATAAGTTCACTCATCAAGAAGAGAATCAAGAGGCGTTAATCTCCATCGTATGCCATGGCAAACAGTTGGACTCATTCAGGCCCGGATTTGTGGAAAGGCCACCTAGGCCCGGGCCTAGGGCGGCAGGATTTTAGGGGGGCGGCATGCTGCCCAACCACACCCACATTGGTTCAAAACACTGGTGATGCGCTGGTGATATAATCATTTTTTAAATTTCCCGTGCACCAATCCCAATTGCTCCTGTCCCCCTGGAGGGGACAGGGGCGACAAACGGCAGTGGGCCTAGGGGTGCCCACTATGTAAATCTGTGGACTCATTACAAAAGTGTGTCACTAATTTAATGCTGCTTATACTTTTTCTATGGCAAAATCTAATCATCTCAATTACCTGTAAATTCTTTTAGTCCCAAATGCATGGATTCACTAAATGAATTTTAAAGAAGGTCCACAATCTAAGGTGCATATGATCTAATTGGGTTCCCTTTCAGCATCCCTAGTAATGATCAGTTATTATTTATTCTAAAAAGAATCAATAGAGGCTTGGCTTCTAATGACAATACAAACAGGAGCCACGTGGAAGTAGAGGATTCACAGACCATTCGTTTTGTAGATGTGAGTTTAACTTCGAGAGGCCTGTCGGTATGATGAGTAACATCTCTTCAGCCTCAATAAAGATCTAACTGCATCGGTGGGCAGCACATTGACTCAACAATAACATTTGATATAAGATTTAGGGTCTCCCTACGGTTAATGGAGAGTATCATGTATGAAAAGGGACATTTGCAATGCAATATAACTATTTCTCTGGACCATTAACTGCCACTATATTCAAATCGATTGCTTTTCAAGGTTTCGGGAAACAAAATGATCTCAAATTTAAAATTACTGTTTTTTTTAGGTTTTTATGCCATGGAACCCTTTTCATGCAGATGTCAACATGAAGATTTACTGTTATCCTAATATAACAATATCACACAGGTATAATTAAATGATAACTATGAAAATGAAAATCAAGTTTCAACTTCAACAAATAAGGATATTTCAAAATATAATCAATTCAAAATTCGGTAACATTTCTGAAAATGATCAAGTTACCCTTCAGTCTCTCTCTCTCTCTTCATGCAGCTTTGTGTCGGAGTCGGTTATTTTAATAGACAGTTTGCTCTAATACATTGGCTTGGAAGAGGAAGCACACATCAATGTATTTGACCTAACTGTCAGTCAAAATATGACTCCTGCATGAAGAGTAACAGATTGCTGAGAGGGGAATATTGAAGGGTGACGTAATAATTTCAGAAAAAGTATAGAATTTTTAATTCACTGCATTTAGAATGTTTCTTATTTCCACGGGATGAATCTCATAAAATTTTTATTTTCAAGGTTGTTCTCCTTTAAATTGGATGATAAAGCATTTAAATAACTCTACCATTATACAACTTCGCTGGCTTTAAAAGCTACAGATAGTTAATTTGCAAGTTTGATTTGCAACAACTGCCAAACACTTAAAGGGTCCAAAGCCACCTCCTGATTTTATAGGGGGCAGTTAGAGAGCTTTAGAATTAAGTGTGCAAATCATTTTACAAAATACAAAGGAAGTAATTTGCAATGTGCACCTTTCTTTTTATGAAATTTCCTCTCTCTTAGAGCTGCCATGACTGGGCGGAGCTAGCTGCTGTCTTTTCCCCATGCCACACCCCTTTTGTGTATTAATATTAATTTTACACATTCAGAATCTCGGCTTCTTTTGCTAGTGGTGATGTTATTATGAAGACTGTTGTAAGAAACTGTTTCGGCATCTCTGTTGTTGCTCTGCAATTTCCAGAATATCAAGTTCAGTTAATAAAGGTTTAAATGCAACATAAGGGTACATCAAGAGCAGCACCAATGATGGCAGAACTCAGAAGCAAGATGGTGGCGCAGAGCTCCCGACAACAGGATCCTGGGCAGGTGCATTTTTCAGGAAAGGGGAGCACTTGACCAAGGTCTGAGGATAGCGATATTAAAGGGAAAGTAAAGTCTTAAATAGAATAAGGCTAGAAATGCTGTATTTTGTATACTAAACATAAACATGAACTTACTGCACCACAAGCCTAATCCAACAAATGATTTATGCTTTCAAAGTTGGCCACAGGGGGTCACCATCTTGTAACTTTGTTAAACATCTTTGCAAGACCATGACTGTGCACATGCTCAGTGTGGTCTGGGCTGCTTAGGGTTCATCATAAATGATCAAAACAGGGAAACAAACAAACCTGCTTGAGTTCTGCATGGCTGGGAAGTAAGGCGGGGGCTCCCCCTGCTGTTCATAAGTATGATTGTTTCCCTGCAGAGCAGTTAGGGACCATCTGACAATTCCTATCCATAGCAGTAAATGAAGGGAGAATTTCACTGGATACAGTCAGGTTTCTTATAAAAACGGTGCACATTTTTAAATTAAAGTATATTGGAGATAGGTTTCTTTTTCATTAAAGAAAGTAAAAATGGGATTTTATTTTTTTGCCTTGACATGCCCTTTAAGGGCATTTGGTCATAGGCTCCTTGATCCCACTGGTATGTCTGTGGTTAAAGCAATCTTCTGAATCCATTTTGTTCAGTGATCTTATTGGCATGTCTGCGGTTAATGCAATGCAGCGAGGATTGCAGTGAAATCATTAAACAAAATACATAGAGAGTTCCCTTGGATTAATAATGTCACTGGTACGTCCGGAGTTTATGCAATGATTTGAAAACATTTCCTGCAGTGATCTTTTTTGGCATGGCTGGGGTTAATGCAATGCTCATTATTAATTTTGTCACTGGTATATCTAGGGGTCAATGTCAGAATCCATTTTCTAGTAACTTTACTAGCATACTTATGCAGTGCTCATTCTGGCTAAAGGGAGTACCAATAAACTTTTGTTGCCACCTGCTACATTTTTTGGGGGGCCAAAGTCAAAGTTCCTGTTAGAGGGGCTGCCTGCCATAAAAGCCATGTTCTCAGATTAGATTTTCAGTTTGGACAAACTGCCGTGGGAGCGAGGTTAAAAATCAGCACCTTAGCAGCAATCCCACTTCATTCCACCTTTCCAGCGGACAGACATTCTCGCTGCTGATGCGTTTCTCACTGGCGAACTCCATTTAGGAATTAATGAGCTCATTACTTCAGGGACCCATCAGACGTTTTCATGGTACTAATGTACCCACCAACTGCTTGAACAATGTGTCCTGTATCCGTGGGAAATTCGGCTGCTCATTACCAGTGGTACATTTTGTAGACGCTGCTCTTTGCTGATCTATATGTTAATTTAGTTAATCAGTTGCATAGCTCATGAGGGACATTCAAACAAAAATCGTCGAGATCCATCTTTAATGTGAACAGTTAAATTATTTATTGTGGGCTGCTAATGTAACTGTTTCTGCAATGTCTTCTTAACCCCGGAAAGCCTTCAGTCTAATGCACACTTACTGGTACGAGCAATGCTATAAATTTTAAGGGAACTAAGGGAGAGTGCAAGCATTTTCCTTCTTGTGCCATTTCCAGCCTGGCGGGTGGCAGAACACTTGCTATTGTTCCTTCGCAGATGATAACTATGAATGTCTGCAGAGAGACAATGGCGAGCGTTTTGCCATTTGCCCGCTGAGATGGAATTTGGAAACAAAATGCTCACTGTCTCTGCTAACCTAAAGTAGTGGTTGTCGGACTTAGTTCCCCTTGGAGTTCCGGTTTTGCTCAGGGCCTCTCTTAGCTCATAACAAGGTTACAGATAGGAAAACATACACACCATAAGTTCCCTTCAGTATTGGTGAGTTCCAAAGCAACCATGGAATTACAAACTGGTAACAGTTACAGGGTTTTCACGCATCCTTAGTTGCAGGCTGAATGGTTGCATTGCTGCTCCCTATAAGTGGACGCAAGTTTTTAGGTGCAGCATGAATGGGTTCAAGTCGCTTTGTCAATAGCACCTATGCTTGCTCAGGTCCAGGTTTGGACTGGGCCTGTGGGACACCAGGTAAAAGCCTGGTGGGCCCGGGCTTCATGGACCCTCTTGACCAAGAACCAAACCCTGTGAAAGACTGTGTGCTTGCTGTGCTCCACCTGACCTCCCCAGGGCAGAAATTAAATTAAAGTATGTGCAGGGGGGAGAGGGGAGGTTGCAGTCTGGAGGGGGGCTAAATGGGTGTGTGGGGGCCAGCAGGTGGCAGCCCTAGTAGGCCAAACTAGTGTTTTGCACTTGTTTTCCAGTTGTAAATGAGGCATAGAAAATTCGCCAGCGACGGCTTCGCTCACATCGCAACACTTCGCCAGGCGAAGATTTGCCAGGACAACACTAAATCACTAAAATCCAAAATTGCGTCCAGAGCGCAAAACACTGGCGAAGTAGCGCTGGTGTTAATGCGCTAAGCAATCTTAAGTTACGCTAGCGTTGGCTAATTTGCATACGGCGGGAAGTTAAAGTTGAATGGATGTATATGTTGCAGCAAATACATTACATTACACAAGCCCGGGAAACCTTAATAAAATAAAATAAAGTTGTTATATTGCCCTACACATGAGCCCAGTGTATAGTTTATGTGCCATATGTAAGGAAATGTAGGGGGAGGGTACACAAAAAAAATTTAGAGACTTTTGCAGCCTATCACCCTGAAAAACTGAAAAGACGCCAGCGCCAAAGACGCCAACTAAAAATTGAAGAAGCCCTATACATTCCATTGTACTTCGCCTGGTCTGAGCTGGCAAAGGCAAGTCCGGCGGAACAGGTAACGTTCAGTAAAATGCGCATCTTAGTGAATTTGTGAAGTAACGCTCTTTCACCAGAGCGAAACTTCACCTGGCGTAAGAGTGCGAAGTACGCCAACACCCGTTAGTAAATCAGCGAAGTAACAAAATGACGTCACGCTGGCGAATTTTCGCTAATCTTACTCACTTCACGCTTTAGTAAGTTTGCCCTTAAAGTGTTGCCATGCTGCTCCACGATCATCATTTTGCCCTTGTTCACCTGTTAACTCTTCCTACCCGCAATTGCTCTTTTCAGTTGCCCCTCTCCAAACCCCCAGCTCTGCATGTCAAAAGGAAATGGACTTAGAAATCTGCACAACTTGTATTTTAAATCTGTAGAATAGGGCGTTAAAGGAACAATAACACCAAAAAATGTAAGTGCTTTAAAGTAATGACAATATCATTTACTGTTGCCCTACACTGGTAAAACGGATGTGTTTGCTTCAGAAACACTACTATAGTTCATATAAACAAGCTGCTGTGTATCAATGACGGAAATTGAAAAAAGTCTATATGGCACAGGTTAAATAGTGGATAACAGATAACACCATTATGTTTTACAGAGCTTATCTGCTGTGTAACCTGAGCCTTTTCTCCTTTGAATGGCTGCCCCCATGGCTACACAGCAGCTTATTTATATGAACTATAGTAGTGTTTCTTAAACAAACACACCAGTTTTACCAGTGCGGGCAACACTTCATTTTATTTTTAGAAAACACTTTCCATTTCTTGATTTTACTGTTCCTTTAAAGTGAGAAATGCAAATAAAGCAATAGAGGCAGAAAATGCAGGGTCCATTTCCCACACATATCCAGAAAAGCACTTTATTTGCAATGTACCTTATAGTAAGTAACATGCCTGTGTCAGATCAATGACAGGACACAATAGTGATGTGGAGAAGAGCCTACAGCAGCTGTCACAGCTCTATGAAACCCTTCTCCGTCCATCCAGAACTGGGTGCAGTGATGTGACAGTGGACTGAGGCTTCTGATTGGAGAGGCTCCCTGCATAAGCAATTAGCCACTAAACTGCGCTATTTTCATTGATTTATGTGAGTATATTTATCTATGTGAGTGGTCCAGGAATAGGTACCAACACTGAATATTAGATCCAACTGTGATCTGAAATCATATCCATATCAATTGCAGTTGCAGTCCAACATGACCTCTAAAAATGTCAGGACTGTGCCGTTTCTGGTGCTCTGCGTCAAAATGACACCCTTTATTGTTTAGGCCCAAGTGTGATGTGCCTGTTAATTTCACCCACAGAGGGAACCCCTAGATAACTTCCATGGGTCCCGTGCATCAATAGGTGCACTTGCGCCTAGTCTGAACAGACACAATGGGGTAAATACAAGTATGAGGAGCACGTTTAGGCACAAACACATTTAATGAATGGCATTAGCACCAACTGTGACCATGAAAAGGTTCTTGGGGTGCCAAATAAGTGCTTTGATTGGCCATTTGGTAGCCCCCTGTGTGGACTGGCAGCCTACATTGAGGTTCTGTTTGGCAGGACACCTGGTTTTTATACAACCAAAACTTGCCTCCAAGCCTGGAATTCAAAAATAATCACCTGCTTTGAGGACACTGGGAGCAACATCCAAGGGGTTGGAGAGCAACATGTTGCTCACGAGCTACTGGTTGGGGATCACTGCTATAAGGAGTAGGAAGGGAGATCTTCTCTATGCTAATTATACAATGGGGTATGGAAGTGCAAAACAGATTATCATGGTAATTATATAGTGCAGTGTTCATTAGTGAATATACATTCTTGGCATCACGAAGCAAAGCTGTGTGCTCATTATCAGAATAGGAAGTATAGGGAGATGCTCCGTAGCTCTGTATCACGCCGCTTGTTTTTTACCCAGACAGAATCCATGTGTGGATTATCATCAGTATTACTGTATGCAGCAGCATTCATATTTCCTTTGTTGTTTCAAACCCCCCAAAAAATAATGTAATTCTGAGCAACTCTACGACATAAATTCATTAATTAAAAATGGAATCGCTGACCTAAAAACCCTTTCGATTTCATTGCCGTATGGGTTGCCATAGTGAATAATAAAAGAATTGTATGCAAATATACTTGAAACAAAAAAATCGTTTATTTCCATTGAAAACCCCAACGTGTTTCACCTCCCATTAAAGCAGCTCTGATTTTTTGTGCCCTTGATGAAGGCACCCTAATTTAGTGGTAGTCAAAATTGGGTCTTTCCATGTAAATACACTATTTTTTGTATCAAGTATATTTGAGTGCCCTGCTATTCTTATATTATTCTGTATATCCTGGGGGTCACCAAATTTCTTTTGCCATAGTGAATAATGAGTGATAGATACACAGACCAGATCTTATGTTTTCCTTTGACCCACTGGATCCTGTGCCTGAAACAGACTTAAAAACTCGGACGGAAAATGTTTTATTTTTATTAAGCACATTGTATTTTTTCCTTGTTTCCACACAGACACCATAATCAGCACGTTTTCAGTTAGTTTGTACTCTATACACACGTCTCTGGAGCCGAGACAGCAAAAAAGAGACCCTGGGAAGATCTGAGGCCTCATCCTGGAAGACTCAATGTGGCTGGTGATACTCAGAAGGCCAGGGAGGTACTGATATGTACAGGTCATTAAAGGATCACCAGGAAAGAAGGGCTTTCACCTCTATCTTATCCTTTTTTCCAGGAGTTACTGAGCTCCATGTGCTGTAAATGGCAGCATCCTCTTTGGCTCTAGACTTGCTCATGGAAACCATAGGGCTGCCAGTTGGGTGCCGGAAAATCGACCCAATCCATCATGGCAGCCCAATGGTCACTGTCTATTTATTATCAACAATCTGGAAAATCTACAATGGAGCAACCTTGACTCTGAGCTTCTCCCTACAACACAACATTGTAGTTGATTTTTTTTAAAACTTTTTTTCCCCCTTTTTTTAGTGAAACTGTGAAAAAAGGAAACCCTTTTGTGAAAAAAACAGAATTAAAAAAAAATAAAAGGACAACGAAGGAAGCTACAAATTATCATGATATGAAGATACGCAAGTGAACCAGAGCACTACCCCAACTCCGCCAAAGGGAGTGGATTGTGGGGGGGGAATAAAACACCCACTCGCACACACATTATTTTACACACACGTTGGACACTGAACACCACGCACATATGGCAAAGAGTCTGAGGACCGCAGTCCCTCGTAATCTGCCTCCATGTTCCACAAGTGGATGTTTCTCTGTAGCAATTTCTCCAGTATTGCTCATTACCACTGCTTTTTGTTTAAACAAAGATTAAACCCCCCCAAAAAAATAGAATCAGAGGGTTTAGTGCATCTTTGCACAACTACAAAAGGCGAGTTGCTGCGCCGGCCTCCACTACTGACGCACTCTAGATGTGCTTCTGCGGCTGCCGTGTGATTGAAGATGCTGTGGAAAGTTTGCAGCTTACTGACTGGCTTTCTACAGGGCCCAAATCTTGCCCAAGCTTTTTTTTTTCAGTGTCTCTGTAACACTGCTTTATGGTGTGCCACGCTTTGTGAGGCCAAGAGAGGAACCGCAGCTGTGCCTAATAAGTACCAGTTCTGGAGTACAAATCCTTGGTTAATTGCAAGTGGCACAGTCTGGTTCGGTTATCCAGAGATCCAAGCTTGTGGTTCCTTGGAGAAGCCTGCAGGTTGTGGTTGTGCAGACAGTAAGAGTGTGGCCAATGCATTGGTTTGGTTGAATGTAACCGAGGACTGCAGGAGATGACAGAGTGCAGAGAGGCCGTCAAATCAGGCCTTGAGTTGGTGCCACTGCGCTACAGCCGTTCTGGGGTGAGAGATCATATCCTTCCAGTGTTTGACTTCCCCGGGACCACTCTTCCATGACAGGTAAATCTACAGAGAAAAAACAGATGTCTTAGATGTGGGGTTTTTTCCCAGGCTACATCATGGTTCACCATCTTTATTGCACACACACGCAGCTTCCCAGTCTCCTCCCACTATTCCAGGGTCGGACTGGCCCGGCGGGACACCGGGAAAAAACCCGGTGGGCCCTACCCTCATGGACCAGACCCCAATCGTGAGAGATAAACAAGAAAAGAAAAAAAAAACGTAGCCGGCAAGCTGCGCCATCTGTGTATGCGAGCCGGCGTGGGGCAGCAGCAACATTCTGACATCCTTCATAAGTAATTAACTTTATAAAACTTAACACAGTTTATGCAAATACATAACACCAAGGGGAAAATTTACTAACCTCCGAAAATTCGCCAGTGACGGCTTCGCTCACAGCGCAACACTTCGGCAGTCGTAGAATCGCCAGGACATTGCTAATTCACTAAAATCCGAAGTTGCATCCAGGGCGCCGAATGCTGGCAAAGTTGCTCTAGCATTACTGCGCCAAGCGAAGCGTAGTTGCGCTAGCGTTGGCTAATTTGCACACTGTACTATAGCAGGTAGGTGCATAGAAAGAAATATATATATAATACAAATAATGACCATCTACGTTAATCTGCAACTGCGGGAAGTTAAAGTTGAATGGACGTATATGTTGCAGCAAAGTATATGTTGCAGCAAAGCCCGGGAAACCTTAATAAAATTATATAAAGTTGTTATATTCCCCTACACATGAGCCCAGTGTATAGTTTATGTGCCATCTTTAAGGTGCAATCCACATCTTAGTGAATTTGCGTAGTTACGTCCATTGGCCCGAGCGCAAATACGCCAGGCGTTAGGGAGCGAAGTACCGCTAGATTCTATCTCCTTCGCTAGCGAAGTTACGCCAGCGACCGTTAGTAAATTTGCAAATTTTCGCCCGCTTTAGTCACTTCTCCCTTTAGTAAATTTGCCCCCAAGTCTATGATCCAAGCCACTACATTGTCAGCGATCATGCCAACTACGTATCAATTTGCATTGCAAAATAAGAGAGCTAGAGAACAAAGGTTAACCTATACAACTTAAAATGAAGAGCAGTTGCAGATTAACGTAGAAGGTCATTATCTGTATTATCTATATATTTCTTTCTGTGTACCTACCTGCTATAGTACAGTTACCATGATCTGTATTCTAACCATATCTTTTATTCTGAGCCCTCCCCTGTCATTCATTCTGCACACTCCCCCATCTTTTATTCTGTACACCTTGTTGTCCTTACAGTGTATGTCTATACTTCCCTATTCTTTACAATCTCATTCTTTTATTTCCCCCTTTTCTTCTTTCAGTAGACTACCCAAATCTTTCATTCTGTACAATATCATTGTTTGTCATTCTGTATCTTGCCTCTGTCTTTCATTCTACAATCTCCAGTCGTTCTTTATACTGTACTTTCCTTGTCTTTCATTCGGTATGTTCCCCTTGTCCATCATATTGTTCACCCCCTTGTTCTTCATTATGCCTTCACCCTCAGCCCTTTTTATTCTTTATGCTTCCTCTGCCCTTCATTCTGTATGCACTCCTCTTTTATTCCATACATGCTCCTTTTCCTTCTTTCATTATTCTATATACTCTACTTGTCCTTCATTCTGTATACCCACTCTTTCTATCATTCTGTAAATGTCCTTCATTCTGAAGTACTTTTTTATGTAAACCGTCCCCCTGTCCCATATTCTTTGCTTTTATCTGTACATTCCCATTGTTTTACTTTACTCCATTTCTTCATTCTGCAATCTGTCATTCTTTCCAATACTGTTGTCCTTCATTAATTGTGTTCATTCTGTCCTTTATTCTTTGCATTCCATTAACTTAATTCTTTACACTCTTTTCTGCCTTCTTTCTTTTAACTCTCTTCTTCATTTGGTATGCTTGTTCTTCAAATTGCACACATTCTCTGATCTTTTTATTCTCCACATTCATTGTGTCTGCCCTCTTCCTTCATTCCATGCATGCTCCTATTCCCTTTGTCCTTCATTCTGTATACCCACTATTCTTGTAATTCTGTACATCCCCCAATGTCTTTCATTCTCCAGTCCTATTTTAGTTCTACTATCCTTTATACAGTGGCACTTTATAATGGCCTTCTTGTCTCCTACTATATTAATTTAACTGCTGGAGACTAGTAGGGCATACCTTATTTATGTAAATTCCCCCCCCCCAACCAGATAGGGACCCTTGCTTTCCTGAGTAGTGATGAGCCAACAAGCCATGGATTTGCGGCAAAATTCCACATTTCACCATCTGCACATTTTTTAGAGAAATCGCAACAAAAATTCACTGAGGAAAAATTCGTAGCAACAAAAAAAGTTGCAGAGACAAAAATGTCCCAGAGACGAAAAAGTCATCATAAGAAAAAACGCCCCTTGACATGCATTTAGACAAAAAAGTCGCCATAAGAAAAACACTCATTGACTTTAAAGGGATTCTGTCATGATTTTTATGATGTTTTTATTTCTAAATTACGCTGTTTACACTGCAAATAATTCACTATTTTGAAATTTAATTCCTGAACCAGCAAGTGTATTTTTTTTAGTTGTAATATTGGTGTGTAGGCGCCATCTCAGGTCATTTTGCCTGGTCATGTGTATTCAGAAAGAGCCAGCACTTTAGGATGTAGCTGCTTTCTGACAGGCTGTTGTTTCTCCTACTCAATGTAACTGAAAGAGTTGCAGCGGGACCTGGATTTTTACTATGGAGTGCTGTTCTTAGATTTACCAGGCAGCTGTTATCGTGTGTTAGGGTGTGTTCTCCTACTCAATGTAACTGAATGTGTCTCAGTGGGGCTTGGCTTTTTACAGTGGGGCTTGGCTTAGTGCTGACTTCGAGGGAGCTGTTATCTTGTGTTAGGGAGCTGCTATCTTCCCATTGTTCTGTTGTTAGACTGCTGGAGGGGGGGGGGTTGATATCACTCCAACTTGCAGCACAGCAGTAAAGAGTGACTGAAGTTTATCAGAGCACAATTCACATGACTGGCGCCAGCTGGGAAACTGACAATATGTCTAGCCCCATGTCAGATTTCAAAGTTAAATATAAAAAAATCAGTTTGCTCTTTAGTTAAATGGATTTCAGTGCAGAAGTCTGCTGGAGCAGCACTATTAACGGATGAGTTTTGAAAATAAAAAACATGTTTTTTCCCATGACAGTATCCCTTTAATGTATTTGGACAAAAAAGTCGCAGAGACAAAAAAACTTGCAACAAGAAAAAACTCCCATTGGCTTTAATGCATGAAAAACTGTCGCTTGTTGAGCCCATTCGCTCATTATTCCGGAGTTATCAGGTGCCCCATGTTCTTTTAACAAATAGAAAAGGCAATGGATAAGGGAGGCAGGAGACCAGGGTTACTACAACCAGGAGAAACCTATAGCTGAACTAAACCTTTGGGAAGGAGCATCATTTTAGTAACTAAATATATAATTTTTTCATTTTAGCCTCAAATATATCAGAGAAACCAAAAGGAGAAGATGATGGACAAGAAAGAGAGGGAGGAAGAACTATAATAAGCTATGATTAGTGGGGATTCTAGAAGCCATTAAAGCTGTTGATCTTGTAGTCTTTGTTATGTGACCCTGCAGAACTGGGCTGCACCGGTCACTAAAAACATGATAGATGCTCTTTTTCCTTCTCTGCACGAGGTCCGATGAGAGCCTGAGCAGTAAATGAATATATTGATCTTCTGTGAGCATTTCTACCTCTGCCTTTAATGGGCTTTTTTTGTCGCTTGTGTTGTCAGCCACTAATATGTTCTAGGCTATTAACTTCTTCCCTGGTTGTTCTGTCTATTCAATACTGGCAATGTCAAGTAACCGAGGTTACCAGAGAAAATAGTCCTTACATGTCAGATGCAAAAGGGTTAAATATGTTCCTGGCACCACGAAATGATGATGCTGTTTGTTACTTTCAGGACACATTTGTTTCATTCACATCTCGTTCTCCCTCATTAGCTCTCGTTTCCCCCTCTCTCATCCTCCCTCCTCATCTCATTTAATATCCTTTTAACAACCACTGAATCTCTTCTCTTCCTTGTCCATTGCTTCCCAGCTCCGTCCCTGTGACTTTTTACACATCATCTCCAGCTCATCGTATTGCAGCCGATCCCCTACACCATTCCACTCAGACAACGCCTTCGATGCCTCCATTACTCTCCTCGTGCGATCCTCTGAGAGCACACAGACTCACCCTCGCATACATCTACACTACGTACCTCTGCCTGACCACCAATCTTCTCCCTCAGAATATACTACATTGTGACACCCATCTGCTCTCTTTCAGCAGACGTCCTGGTTATCACATAAATTCCATCTCAGCAGCGTCTCCCTGTTCCCTTACTTCCTCCCTTCTCCACGCTTCGCTGACCACTACATCAACTAGCTGTACATCAATCACCTACCTGCCTTGCAGATGGTATAATGCAGTGCATCACCTCCACATGACAGCGAACCGCGTCCAGCTACTCCCAAGCTCTACTATTCCCTCCGCCAGCTAGCTACTACTAACAACACCGACGAATTCCTACATATTCGCCTATCTTCCTATACTCTCCACAGCATGCCCGAAGCTACTATCTCCCTCTCCCATTTTCTCTGCCCACACCTTCACACGACTGTATATTCCGAACAGAGCTACTATTTAATACACTCGATTTCTGCGAACTCGAGCTGTCTGACAATACCGTGAGATCTCTATCACCTCCTACACTCGCCTTATCTGATTCGCTTTCAGCCGCAGCCGTACCAATCGAGTATTGTCATACTGAAGCGTCTACTTTCTACAGCCCCCGAAGACCACCGTGCCTTGTCTACCAGCTGCACTGCTCGCTCGCCATTACCTCCAATCCTTTTTGCACGCCTAATACAACTTACCTCTGCATTCTGCTCCTCTTATCCATCTTCTCTTCGCAGTCCTGACTGTTACTCTGCTTCAGAACCTTCAAGCAATCCACATGCTTTGGACTCTTTTAGCATGATTCCATGGCCCTTTCACTTAAATTCTTCTCCAAAATCGCTCTCTTCTCATCCTCGTATTTTCCCTTCGTTCCCCCTATACATCCAACCCAACTCTACATCCCATCAGTTACATTGGTAACATGACACAGATCTCTAACCACCAGCTCTCTGCTGTCTTGAGATAGCCTTGCTCCACGCCAAGCTCACATGTGCCCTCCCAACTCTCTGTGACGCTCTCACTTCCCTCACCGCACAGCGCCCTTCTCGTCCTACAACCAAGCTCGACTATGCCACCCCACTATCTCTTCTCCCCAGCTCCTGATGCCACCCTCACTATCTTTCTCACCAGCACTTCCTGTCTATCATTACCATTTTCATACCAGCCACTCTGTGCGCCCTCCAACTTCTTTTCCCCACGCAACTTCTGATTGTCTCATCATGCCCTCTACATCAATATTCTACTACAAACCCTGCATCTCACTTCTTTCTCCCCAAGGCGTTACTCGTGTCTGCTCATCTTCCCTTACTAACCAGCTACTTGCCAACAACTCACTTCCCTTTCTCTCCCAGTTCCCTGTGCCTCACTCGAGCTCTTATCATCCCCACTCCTGTGCCTTACCTCTACTTCTCTCCCGCAGCTTATCTGTATCATCCCTTCTCAACCAAGCTCTCTGCACCTCACTTCTTTCTCCCCAGCTCCTGTGCCTCATATCATTTCTCCCATCCAGCTTCATTCGTAATCAACTGTCCCTCTTCTAACAAGAGCTACCTGTGCCTTACACTTCTTGTCTCCCACACGCCCCTGTGCGCTCACACTTGTTTCCTTACCTCCCGTCCACTCGCTGAAAAGAATACAACTGAAAAACACTCACGACACCCTTCCGTACATCTCGTCTAACAATCCTAGCCGAATCATATGAATTCTCTTCAACATCCCTCTTCCTAACCACAGCGTCCTGTCACCTCATACTACCATCTTCCTACTGACGCAAGCCAGGTTCTCTCTACTACCATTTAAAATTCTTTTTTTATTTCCATATACTACAATATCCACACTTGCCCTTTTCTTATCTATCACCCCTTTAAACCATTCTTCAGCCACCTGCTCAGCTTTTCATTCCCTGTGATCCCATGTGACTTAATTGTCACTCTGATGTCCCATGCACTTCTTTCTCACTGTCTACTGTATCTTTCATCTGCCTCCCAGCCAGCATGAGAGTTGCCCTATATTCCTAAGTAAGCAGCCCAGAGGGAGAAGCAGCACAGACAGAACAAGTAGTGGAAGATCTAGGATGGGCCCTTGTTCATTTCACTAGGTCCCACCTTGCCAATGACGTCGTTCCTGCTCAGCTTGTCTTTGTCCATGACAGTGATGATAATGGTTGTTTCCCGGAGCTTTTCAGTAGGGATGTCGAAGATAAACGACTCATTAAAAATAGGATTCAGGCAGCGCTTCATAACCACAGTCTTTTTCTTCTCAACTCTTTTATCCTTGTGCATAAGCCACACTTTCACGTAGGGGTCTGGGAAGAAAAGTGATTATAGGCAATGTGTCACTAATGTAATGTCACCAGGCTACACCCACTGTACCAGCAAAGAGGGAAATACACTCCATTTATATTCCCTTTAGCACTGTATACAATGTATATACTGTAGATAGACAGAACGAAGAGATAGATGTGATTGTGAGTTGCCAAATTTGCTTAAATAATTCTTATAGGTCATAAACAAAAGGCGCTAATTATTAATGGGGAGAGCCTAAGCCAAGGTAAGCAGCATGATCTGTATAAATGCCAAAGTGCAGAAGAAATGTTCTTTGCACACAATGAACTGCACACTAATACCTAACTGTCATTTAAATGAAAATGTATTAAAGGATACGCCACATTTCTCCCTATCTCTACTTTATGCCAACACCCCCATGTACAAAGTGGGGGACCAACTTCATATTAAAACCCTTGGTTTGAGAATGAGATGCTGGTCCACATATAGTGGGTATCTCATAGCAGAACTAGAAACCAAACACAGGGGATCATTAATGAGACAAGACATGGCTTATTTGTTGGACTTTGCCTATACATTCTTCTATACATAGAGCAGCATTGTTAACATGGGAATAAAACTGGCCCATACCTGAGGTACCTCCGATATCCATAGCTTTCAGGTTCCGTGCCTTTATAATATTAACAATTATGGAGTTAGTAGAAGGGTTGAAGCACAAAGACAGGAGCAATTCCCCTCGACTGCCCTGTTAAAAACAAAACAGAAATATTTTTTTTTACAATATCAGCAATCTGGTTACTAGGGTGCAAATTCCCTAGCAATCATCCATTGCTTTGAAGGAGGGACTGAAATACAAATGGAATCCACGTCCCGGACGACACATAAAGCAAAACGATGCATCCCAGCCGACGCCTCAGATTAGCTCAGATCGGCCCGCCCGACTTATCGGTACCCTAGCGCACACGTACATGCTGAATATCCACGAGCAATGTTCCATATCCTTTCACGACTTGTCCCGCCACTTTGCCGTTATCTATAATATTATAACGAAACTCGTCTCAGCTTATGCCGAACCGACGCCACAGTTACGCCTTATGCACTGACAGCGATTGAAGTGCGCACTACAATACTAGAAGACCACATGGAGCCAGCGTATCCCGAATCTGGACCTTGACTATGTATAAATCCACCAAATCATTACGATAAACTCAGTTCTTTTTGCTATACATATCTATACAACTGCAAGATTCACACATGTGCACCTCCGACCACAATCTAGGCAGCGCTGTCACACCGCACCTATCCCACGTAGATCCACTACCTCACGACCTCACTCATCGCTGTTGAAGCGTCACCTGGCCGAGAGTGATACTGCGTCGATGCTACTACCCCTCCAGAACTGCCGAGCACCGAGATGCCCAACGCACCGACGGTGACCATCCTGCCACTATCACACACCGACACTAATTGAACTCCACACCGCCGAAGTGAGAAACATAGCCGCAATAGCAGACCCAGACTCCACACATAGCAAGCATACAGATAACCGCGGGTAAATCAACATAAGTTACATCCTTCGAGAGAGCGAACACAGATTGCAGTCTCTTAGTCCGATCGATCGTGATGACCGGTAATGACTGCCTACGACCCATAGTATCGTTACTCACTACTATATCACTAACAACGCGATAGCCGCAACAAGATAAATGCACCGTGCTACATCTTATCTACACCGCGTAGCGACATGCAGATCACTACTAGCAGCGCGAAGAACCTGAATCAAACTCACATCCATAATTCACAGTGTCCATCCTCAATCTAGTCCTCCACATCAAGAGCGCTCACTAAGTATCGACAATACAACACCGCGTACGATACACCAACATGCACATGAACCACACGGCCAGCGAGATCTGTCACCTCACAATGTATCTGTGTGATGGACCACCATCGGTACTAGAGTCAGCAATCTCGACATATCTTATCCCGCGTTACATTAAATACAACACCAGCAATACGACAAAGTTAAAATACCCTCAACAGGTGTATATTTAACACCCACCACCGTTCTGAACATAATGAGCGTACTATCATTAATCCTTACCTCGACAGCACTGCTATCTACTGTCACTCTCTCTTATTAGCTTCATGCCGAGCGAGCGAGTCCGCAATCACACCAATATACATCCTCTTCGCCCTGCTCCACAGATCGGCGTAACGGACCCACACCCAACACGCATCGTCTACTTTGCGACCTAACGATAGAAGCTGCCCAAATCGCCATCGACTGCTGGCACTCTGCACTCAGTACATACAGAAAAGCTCTCTTTACAATGGAGTAATTCCACGCTCGCTCATTCTCAACGTATCCCTCCCATTAACATGATCACCGGTGACACTTTCACTTAGGTAAACTTTGCCTCTCACAGAAATGCTCTCGATTCCTCCAGAAACGATGACTCAGACATAAGAGCTTCTGACACATAAGCCACACAGGCTGAACGACTGTAATATATGAATTAATCTTGTATATCAAAGGATTAATGTTAAAAAAAAAATACTTTGTTAATTTATTTCCTTGCAGCAATAATGTCATATAGGATGGGATCCCTCATCTGAAACCCCTGGACCCACAGGGGGATTAATGTTCAGGCTTAGCTAGGCTTTATCGCCACTTGATAAACTTATACTCTCGCAGCCCGATGACACCAGCCCGGTATTTTTGGAGAACTGAATGTCAGGAAATCCCTGGAGAGGCCATTGGAAATGTCAATCACGCAAACACATACCGGGTGATCAAAACCAATTGCTGAGTTTGTAATCATTCATCCTTCTCCGGCCCCATATCGTCCACTCGGTCCGCCAGTGACATATATATAATATATATATAATACAGGAGGGAAACTTAGAGCATTTTGTTTTATTTAGGGCCCTTACAAAAGGGTGGTTTTGCCTGCACTTAACTGCATTGCGCTCTCTTCTAGTCAGCTGCAGGGGAGCGCAGGAGTAGACGCACTCAATTATTGTGAAGGGGGCTGTACTCTCATAGACGCATCTAAACGCCAAACGCAGGTGTGATGCAGCATGTTGCATTTCACCTGCGTTAGGCGCTTACATGCGTTTGTGTGAATACAGCCCCCTTGACAATAATTGAGTGGGTCTACTCCTGCGCTCCCCTGCGGCTGAAAAGAAGAAAGCGCAACGCAGGGGAGCGCAGCAAAAACCGCCCGTGTCTAAGAGACCTTAATGTAAGCTGTAAGAAAATAAAAAAGAAAGAAGTTCCAATCTGAGTTAATTAGGTAATTGAGGGAAAATACTCGAATGTGTTGATACACCACAGGCCTTACTAACATTAGCCAAGCAAACTAATATTACTATGGAATGTGAGTATTAATCCTGGAGTTGCACTTATTGTACAGCTGCTGTTGTATGAGCCCGGCCCTATTCCCTGTAATGGGAATTCTCATCTGCCGCCGGTTATCGTGTTGTAACGAGGCCCAATCCCAGCTCTCTGGATTCCTGGATTTGTTTCAAGCTCCCACAGATATCACAGGTGATGTAAATATGTTGAGAACATACAATTAAACCATTAGCGGAGCGCAGAGGCCGCACAATATTTCTTTCTTTTTGCAACGCTGTCGTTCTGATGGGCTGTGTAACAGCTGTAATTATATGTTGTGATACAATGCAGAGGCCCGGGGGACAATAGGGAGTTTTTGTCTTTGTGTTTATGTGAGTAAAATCTAGGGGGGGGGGGAGATTATAAAAAAACAGTATAGCTCTGTATGGCTCAAAAGGATAAATAACATAACATGCCGGGCAGGGTCCAAAATGGTTTTCTGCACTTTATCTCTATCCTGTAGATTACAGCTGAAATCACAGTTGTCTGCCTATGGCAGCTCTGTTTTTGTAAGTGCAGGAGGTAGTCAGCATGTGGCTATCTGTCAGGGAACCGGGAGTTCCCTCTGGGGGAGTTGTCCGGATCTAGGAGGAAGCCCCTCAGGAGGGATCAGGATCGCGGTATCCAGGGATTCGACAGAAGGGGTAATGGAATTCAGGCAACAGGTCACAAGGCAGGCAGAATACAAACAGAGTCCAAAGTCCAGGCAGGGGGTCAATAACAAGAGATCAATCAGGAATATCCTCAGGGATAACAGGAATAGAAGCAGGAAACCCAGGAATCTTCTCAGGAACGAGATCCTATTTTCGGGCGCCATCTTGGCGCCTCAGGCGTCCTTTTAAAGGGGTTTTTTGGCGCCCTTGCGTCGGCGTCAGCACGTCTGCGACCGACGCGCTGCGCCTGCGTCCGTCGCGCCGTTGTGACGTCTTCGCGCCTGCGCACTTGCGCGCAGGTGTCTCTGCGCCGGCGCCGCTACCCACGTGGCGGCCATGGGCGCCGCCATTTTGGGAGCGGCGTCGGAAGTGGTAGCTGCGCCGCCCGGAGCTCCTGGTCCTGCTCCGGGCGGCGATCGTGACACTATCCCCATGGACTAGGTGGCTATCTCACCCCTTTAGGGCTCTTACTGACGAGCGGTTGTAGCTGCGCTCCCCTGCGTTTCGCTTTTCTGCATTCAGCCGCAGGGGAGCGCAGGGATAGACGCATTACATTTTTTCCAATGGGGCTGTACTCACACAGGCGCATGTAGGCGCCGAACGCAGGTTGAGACGTAACATGCTGCATTTTTCCTGCATTCGGCGCCTACACGCGCCTGTGTGAGTACAGCCCCATTGGAAAAAATGTAATGCGTCTTTTCCTGCGCTCCCCTGCGGCTGAACGCAGAAAAACGGAACACAGGGGAGTGCAGCTACAACCGCTCGTCAGTAAGAGCCCTTATACTAACCACATTTTGAATCCACATGCTGCATGGCTAGCTTGAAGTTGATTTAGATGCATGCTGCATGGCTGTATGAGAATCTATAGACGCAGTGTTCTGTGGATGTGTCTTAAAGGAGAAGGAAAGGTTAAAACTAAGTAAGTCTTATCAGAAAGGTCCACCTAAATACACCAGTAAACCCTTAAAGTAATGCTGCTCTGAGTCCTCTGTCAAAACAAACACAGCATTTCTTTCCTTCTATTGTGTACTAATGGGCTTCTGTATCAGACTTCCTGTTTTCATCTTAAACCTCCAGGGCTAGGGCTTGAGCATGCTCAGTTTGCTCCCCCCCCCTTCTCTGCTGTAATCTGAGCCCAGAGCTATAAGTGAGCAGGGAGAGACTCAGGCAGGAAGTGATGTCACACCAAGCTAATACTGCAGCTGCTATCCTAAATAAATAGAGCTTCTATAGCTTTTTACTCAGGTATGGTAAAACATTCTACAGAATAAATATAGCATTCTAGCTTGCACTATTGCAGCTAATCTATTGGCAATAAAATGCCTCCGTAGCTTTCCGTCTCTTTTAAGGGGTGACATTTTGTGCTTTTAGGGCTGCGGCACTTGCATCAGAGGGATGTAAATGAGGCCTAAATTGTGCATCTGTAGGTATGGGATACATTTCAGTGAGTGCGATTGAACACATTACACTTAAAGGGGCGGCTCACCTTTAAGCTTAGTATGTTAAAGAATTCTACGCAAATTTTCAACTGGCCTTTATTTATTTTTTCATATAATTTTTGAATTATCTGCCTTCTACTTTTTCTGACTCCAGCTTTCACATGGGGGTCACTGACCCCCATCTGAAAGACAAATTCTCTGTAAGGCTACAAACCTATTGTTATTGCTACTTTTTATTACTCATCTTTCTATTCAGGCCTCTCCTATTCATATTCCAGTCTCTTATTCAAATCAATGAATGCTTTTTAGGGTAATTTCGACCCTAGCAACCAGATTGTTGAAATTGCAAACTGGAGAGCTGCTGAATTAAAATATAATTAACTCAAAAACCACAGATAATAGAAAATGAAACCCAAATCGAATTTTTCTTAGAATACCATTCTCTACATCATACTAAATGCTCATGCTCAAGGAGAACTAAACCCCCAAACTAATGAAAACCCCTACTTTCCATAGTCCCCCCCCTCCCTCTTCCCACCCGCACAGGTGCTAATACCTGTAAATGCCCCAAAGTCTTTAATTACCCCTCTATGCAGAGTCAGCGCAGCGGAGCTCACGGGCGCCATCTTCACCGCTTCGAGAATCTTCAGGTCTCTTCTGCAATTTCCATAGCTTTTGGAGCATGCACAATTGTTCGGGACAGGAAAATTACTACAACTGCGCATCAGCCGATACATCGCTTACTTCCTGAAAACTCCCAAAGCAGTGAAGATATGACCCGTGAGCTCCACTGTGCTGACTGCATCAACGGGTAATTTAAGAATTAGGGGCATTTACAGGTATTAACCCCTGTGCAGGGGGGAACAGGGAGGGGGTTACGGAGGGTAGGTGGTATGAGTTTTCATTAATTTGGGGGTTTAGTTCTCCTTTAAAGGTGAATAACCCCTTTCATGGTGGTCATGCGCTGACACTCTAAAAACAAGTTCACAAGAGCTCCTTAGAGCTCATTTAAAATGCACTTGTGTCCTGGGTTTGGCTTTGCTCTGGATAAAAAAATCTGCAGTGAGGTGCAGACAGAGCACAGCTCCAGCCTATTGGCCATCATGAATACAGCTAAAAAGCAATGTTTATGGGGCGCATGGAGGTCTCTGGGCTCCAAAACAGCAGTTCAATCTGTTCCAAAGAATCCATTTCACATGTTCAGAATAGAAATGAATCTTTTTCAAGTCAAATTAACATTTTACCCTTTTATTTCTTTTCTGGTTTACATTAGAGATGTCGCGAACTGTTCGCCGGCGAACTTGTTCGCGCGAACATCGGGTGTTCGCGCTCGCCGGAAGTTCGCGAACGTCGCGCGACGTTCGCCATTTTGGGTTCGCCATTGTTGGCGCTTTTTTTTGCCCTCTCACCCCAGACCAGCAGGTACATGGCAGCCAATCAGGAAGCTCTCCCCTGGACCACTCCCCTTCCCTATAAAAACCGAAGCCCTGCAGCGTTTTTTCACTCTGCCTGTGTGTGCTGAAGAGATAGTGTAGGGAGAGAGCTGCTGCCTGTTAGTGATTTCAGGGACAGTTGAAAGTTTGCTGGCTAGTAATCGTTTTGATACTGCTCTGTTATTGGAGGGACAGAAGTCTGCAGGGGTTTGAGGGACATTTAAGCTTAGGTAGCTTTGCTGGCTAGTAATCTACCTTCTACTGCAGTGCTCTGTATGTAGCTGCAGTGGGCAGCTGTCCTGCTTCTGATCTCATCTGCTGACTGCTGCAATAACAGTAGTCCTTGTAAGGACTGCTTTTATTTATTTTTTTGTTGTTTTACTACTACTACTACTACTACTATAAGAGCCCAGTGCTATTAGTCTAGCAGTGTTGGGGAGTGGGACTGGTGTGCTAATCTGCTGCTCCTAGTAGTTCAGCAGCACCAACTTTAATTTTTTTTTTTTAATATTCATTTTTTTTTTATTTTACTTTTTTTTATTTTACTACCGCTGTAGTAGTGTATAAGTTGACCTTTTAGGCATTATTTGCCCTGTAGGCATTATTTGCACACTGTTTTCTTCAACCCGCCATCGAGCTGTGTGACCTTGTTCACATTCTGTCTAAATATCCATAATATTACCGTCTCCAGAAAAAACACCGGAGTCACTTTTTTCAAGCAGCCATAATATATTTTACGTAATCCGTATCCACCGCTGTAGTAGTGTATACGTTGGCCTTGTAGGCATTATTTGCACACTGTTTTCTTCAACCCGCCATCGAGCTGTGTGACCTTGTTCCCATTCTGTCTAAATATCCATAATATTACCGTCTCCAGAAAAAACACCGGAGTCACTTTTTTCAAGCAGCATTCATATATTTTACGTAATCCGTATCCACCGCTGTAGTAGTGTATACGTTGGCCTTGTAGGCATTATTTGCACACTGTTTTCTTCAACCCGCCATCGAGCTGTGTGACCTTGTTCCCATTCTGTCTAAATATCCATAATATTACCGTCTCCAGAAAAAACACCGGAGTCACTTTTTTCAAGCAGCCATAATATATTTTACGTAATGGCGAAAAATGACTATTTTCAGCATTTATATGGCATATTTTTTCTGGCAACTGTGCTTCAGTGGCTGCGTCCAAAAAACTGGGCAAACAATGCCTACAAGGTCAACGTATGGCAGTTGTTTAAAGAGAACAGTAGATTACTAGCCAGCAAAGCTACCTAAGCTAAAATGTCCCTCAAATCCCTGCAGACTTCTGTCCCTCCAATACAGAGCAGTATCAAGCAGATTACTAGCCAGCAAACTTACTATCATCTGTCCCTGAAATCACTAACAGCTCTCCCCCTACACTATCTCTTCCAAGCACACACAGGCAGATTTTTCAGATACATTTTTGCCCTTGATCCCCCTCTGGCATGCCACTGTCCAGGTCGTTGCACCCTTTAAACAACTTTAAAATCATTTTTCTGGCCAGAAATGTCTTTTCTAGATGTTAAAGTTCGCCTTCCCATTGAAGTCTATGGGGTTCGCGAACCGCTCGCGAACCGCTCGCGTTTTTGCGCAAGTTCGCGAATATGTTCGCGAACTTTTTTTCCGACGTTCGCTACATCCCTAGTTTACATTGGCAAAACTGAGGCTGGATCATTATCTCGCTAGCGCCCTAATTTTGACTGAGGGCTCTACTGAGCATCTATGTAAATTGCTCTGTATACTTATATTTGTGAGCTGATATGACTAGATGTTGTATCTATAATCGACAGGCACAGAACAAGGATAGATCTCTGGAAGTTCTGGTAGAGAATCAAGAGTCACATCTCCGTGACATGACAATATGGCACCCAAAGCAGCAGTTACACGGCTTACAGAACACTGAGAGATTGTTCTTACACTTCCGTCGCTGCACGGTTTCAGCTCCTTCCACAAGGTCTGCATCTGTGTCAGGTCCGTCTTATTTAGGGGGATGGATACCTCTCCGATGGGGTCGTTGCGACTGAATCGGTCGTAGTCTAATACCTGGAGGTATAGAACCCGCTGCACCACTTTTTCATAAGGGAAGCCTGTAGGAAGGGAGCAAAAAAGATAAAGGCACATACAGATACTGCATCACCTCGATTTTCCTTATGGTATCCAATGGGGTTTACATCTGATTATTTGCCACTTGCCAATGGAAAGCCAATAGGGGCCCTGACAAAGGTATGAATGTAACTTCAAAGAATAATCCTTCCCTACAGTGTTACTGGACCCCACCGCAAATTAAATTTACTGCCCCAAAACATTGGTAAGTTGACCTATTCTATATCGAAATTCCTCACTAATTAGGGCTTCACTGGGCCCTCTGCACTTCTGGGCCCCCCTGCAGGGTCTGCTCCGTCTGTAGTTACACCTCATCTTCCCTACATATTTGCAATTGCACACAGAATGTTTTCACCATAGAAAACATTAGGGAGCACAATTATACAATTATTTACAGGAAACATTAAACCTTTGCAATGATATCCTATAGCAATGAGCGAATTTATTCGCCAGCCATGGATTTACGGTGAGATTTGCTCAAAACGCCAATTGACTCCAATGCATTAGGAGAAAAAAAGTCACCATAAGAAAAACGCCCATTGACTTTGGGCTGAGACACACGCTCAGATTTGGGGAGATTAGTCGCCCAGCAACAAATCTCCTCTTCTTCAGGGCAACTAATCTCCCTGAAATACGTCCCTCCGGCTAAAATGTAAATTGCTGGTGGGATGGCAATCAGTGCTCTTCAGTTTCGGAAGTCGATTGAAGTTGCCTCACGAGGAAACTTTGGGTGACTTTAGAAAAAGAATCGCTCCCAAGGCCATCCCGCCATCGATTTACATTCTAGCCGGTGGGAGGCAGTTAGGGGAGATTAGTCACCCCGAAGAAGAGGCGATTATATCTCCCCGAATCTGAGCATGTGTCTCTGCTCTAATGCATTAGGAGAAAAAAATTCACCATAATAAAAATATGGCCATTGACTTTAATGCATTTTGAGAAAAAAGTTGCCATAAGAAAAAACGCCCATTGACTTTAATGCATTAGGACAAAAAAGTCGCCATAAGAAAAGACGCCCATTGACTTTAAGGGCAAAGACGCTCAGATTCGCGGAAATTTAGTGGCCCGTCGATAAATCGCCTCTTCTTCGGGGCGACTAATCTCCCCAAACTGCCTCCCACCGGCTAGAATCACCGGCAGGATGGCACTCAGAGCAATTCGTTTTCCAAAGTCGCCCAAAGTTTCCTCGTGAGGTACATTCTAGCCGGCAGGGTTCAGTTCAGGGAGATTAGTCGCCCCAGAGAAGAGGAGATTTGTCGCTGGGCAACTAATCTCCCCAAATTTGAGCGTGTCTTTGCCTTAATGCATTTGAAGAAAAAAAGTTGCCATAAGAAAAAAAGCACTCACTGACTTTAAAGCATTAGGACAAAAAAGTCGCCATAATAAAAAATGCCCATTGACTTTAAGGGCAGAGACACACGCTCATATTCGGGGAGATTTAGTCTCCCGGCAATAAATCACCTTTTCTTTGAGGCGACTAATCTCCCTGAACTGCCTCCTACCGGCTAGAATCTAAATCGCTGGCGGGATGGCGATTCATTTTCCAAAGTCGCCCAAAGTTTCCTCGTGAGGTACATTCTAGCCGGCGGCCGCGGGAGGCAGTCACTGGGCGATTAATCTCCCTGAATCTGAGCGTATGTCTCTGCCCTAATGCATTTGAAGAAAATATGTCGTCATAAGAAAAAACTTCAATGCGTTTCGCACAATCACTAATATTCGCTCATCACAGATTCGCTCATCACTAATATCATCCGTCTGATGATTGTGAATACTGCAGTAAGACCTCATATATATTTGTTTTTTTAAGGAAAGGTCCAAGTCTCTCCCACCGTGATGCACCCCTCCATAATTTGTGTCTCACCCTCAAACAGGAAGGTTTCATTCCAGTGCGGATTGAGGTTTTTCCTCTTCACCTTGGTCTCTAGCTTGTGCTTCTTGTCTGGCAGCAGGTAGATCTTGACAAAGGGGTCGCTGGTTCCACTGAAGTCCTTGGCCGGCAGTTCCTGGGCTTTCAGGATCTTGACAGTGAGTGTGGACTCCTGGAAGTTATAGCCCACGCTGAACTGAATGCGACCCAGCTTCTCTCTTCCTGAACTCTCGTGACCGTCTTCCTCATCCGACCCAGGTGACAGCTGGAAAACACATGACAGAATATATCAGAACTCGCATCATTTTTATATCTGGCAGAATCTTAAAGGGGCAGTTAGCATTTAAAAGGGAATGGAACCCAATCATAAAACTGTGCCACTGCGCAACCTAGTTCTCTATATTTTATGCAAAACAATAGAAAACAAATTATCAATGAGAATTCTACTGAAAATTATAAACATTTTGAAATATGTCCGTCAAAATAATTTTTATGCCCATTAACCTTGATGCATTTTGCTAATTTTTCGCCATTTTGTGGATTTTTTTTAGAGTTTCGTGAATTTTTTCCCAAAGCAAAACGGGACAGATGTGCCCATCACTGCTGATAATATGTTACAACTATTGTGAGATTTTGCAGATGCTTTTACATTACACATCTGACCCCCTATGTTCCTCTATGAGGGGGCTGCCATATTTGAGCTTCAGTAGTTCATTAGCATTAGAAATTCTAACCGACATGTTGAGAAGGGACAGTTAGGTTGGCAAACCAGTCAGGTTTAGGAACTTCAAGTAACAATTGCTTATAAAAACAGATCAATATGTGAAAAGTGATCGACATGAGCTTTAGGTAACTTTTAATGTACATTAATATTTTTGAAGAATAATTTTTTTGTGTCAGTATAACTTAAAGGTCAGGCGCCCGGCGACAAATCTCCTCTTCTTCGGGGCAACTAATCTCACCGAACTGCCTCCTGACAGCTAGAATGTAAATCGTAAGCGGGATGGCACTCGGAGTGCTTCGTCTTCTGAAGTCGTCTGAAGTTGTCTCCTGAAACTTTGGGCGATTTAGGAAAACGAAGCTCTCCGAGGCGATTTACAGTCTAGCCAGCGGGAGGCAGTTCGGGGAGATTAGTGGTCCCGAAGAAGAGGAGATTAGTCGCTGGGCGTCTAATCCCCGTGTGCCCTGACCCTAGTAAGATTTTAATGTGCTAAATAATGTCCTATTCTCAGCAACCTTTCAACTGGTTTCCTCTTCTGCCTCTTTCAAGCTTTCAAATTGGGGGCAATGACCCTCGGGGACCGTTTTAAAGAGCCTTTGCCCCTAGGGCCCCACCACTACTCGCAACCCACTCCCCCCGCTCGCAAACCCAACCTTCCCGCCTCTTGCACCCATCCCCATCGCTCCCATTTCTCTCACCTGCAAGCCAAGGACCATCCATTCCATTGGGGACTGGGTGGCGGGAGATTCAATCCCATACCTCCCAACATTCTAGAAATGGAAAGTGGGGGGGAAATATTGCTGCGTGGAGAGCAGCAAACATTTTCTGACCATGTCCCTTTTAGTGGCCACACCCCCTAATTACCATGCCCATTTTACAAAATTTGCCAGGTTATGACAGTTTGAACACATTCCTGTGTTCAAACAAGTTGAGCTGTCAAAGGAGAGACTGTCCTGCTCAAAACGGGGCAGTTGGGAGGTAAGTTCAATCCGCTGTCAAAATCTACGGCCCAGTCCTCAATTTACTTGTGAGCTTTTGGCTTGGCTCTGACTATCTGCAAGGAGTTTGTATGCTCACCCTGTATCTGCAGGGGTTTCCTCCAGGTATTCTGGTTCCTTCCCATACACCATTGGTGCACATCTGAATGCAAACCAATCTTGGGGAGACACTCAGATACCACTCTGCAAACATGATGGTTCAATGCTTATTTTTTTGCATCTTGCACCTGCATTAGTGTAAACTCTATCTACACATTCCCATATAACTACAACATAATCGAATACATAAAACATGATACATGACCGTATTTGCGGCTTTCCTTTTTATCTGCGGTGAAACTCTAACCATTGCCCCCCTTTTCTTTCGCCTGCCGTGTGAGTGACCCAGTGAAATGCAATTGAACGCGAGGAATTGTGACAGCTACAACATTCTCTCTGAAATAACAGACACTTGTGTTTTTAGCAGATGCCAGACACGGAGCTTGTTAAATGGCATTGCCTCTCGCTTTTTAGGGAATCTAAGAAAAATATCTAGTAGGAGATTACGGAATCACTGACCTCTCTGGCAAAAAGCAGCCCCGACGAAATTGTTTTCTGAGCTTGCCAAGGAGCAGAGCAAACAATTTCATATATTTTATGCTCCATCAATCTATGAAACTTGTACATATATATAGAAATTGCATAGCATGGTTTTTCAATTATCATCTCGCCTCTTCTTTTCAAGGCAGGGAATTTAAAGTAATAGAAGGATCATATCGCCGAGCTTCAGGCCTAATTATTTCCCCTATTTCACCTGTATAAGCACATTCATTATCTCACATTCTCTGGGCTGCTCAAACCCTGGAATTAACTAGAGAATATCCCATTGTTCTCACAATGACCACCCGTGGAAGGCAGATGAGTATATTAATGACGACTTTTGTTACATTAGTTCATTTCCCGGCGTGAGGGTTAGCGTGTTCTGGGGATGTCACAGGAAACAATGAAGTTAAAGTAATATACTGCAGCTATATATAGTGGTGTAACTAGAAATAACTGATTCTAACAGCTTAATCTTTAGGGTCTCTCTATCTGGGAGCAATTACATCTATTTTGCACAAAGACATTGGATTTGCACATGAGCATGATAACTCTTTGGCTGTCAGCAGCACCACCCAACAACTTGACTGGAGGGCTGTAGGTTGGACATTCCCCCCAAAACACATATCTTAAACATATTACACAATATAATATGGGTCAAAAACAGGCACAAGTGCAAATCTGGCCTATTGTATTCCCTTCCGCCCACTTCTTCTGCTGAATTGTGCACCTGGAGCTACTGCAAGGGTTCCCATAGAACCTGGTCCTGGACTGCCTCCGAAGTGCCCCTGGAACACCTCCAACGCCCTTTCCCAGCTCCTCCTCTATTCCACCAATACACGCCCTACTTACTAAATTATTTTCCAATTCTGTTGATGATGCCTTGACTCATTTGCGTCTCAACCCACCCCCTATATCATGTAACATGGTGGTTTGTGTCTGACAATTGCACTTTGCACAATACAATGCACAATACACTGCATTTGTAATAACCGTTAATATGGTCTTTGTTCTTGAACATCTTTAAAACCTTTATAACAACTGAATTATAAAATTGATGGAAGTGTTAGTCTAAGAACTTTTGAATACATTCATTTTTTAAAGGATTAAAGGAGCAGCACCACCTACCGATTAGTCTGGAGGGTTTCAATTTTCCTACTGCCACCTGCCACCAACACAGGCAAATAACTTTGTAGATAGCTAATATAGACTAATACAGCTGCTTTGCTGCCTGGATTTGCAGACACCATGCATTGTTGGTGAGGCCTGAAGCCAAGTCTGAGAACTTGCAGGTTAGAGCACCAATGACAGGCTGCCCAGTGGAGAATTCATTAGGGCTAAATAAAAAGCATTAATGGTCATGATGAAGGAGGAACTATTGTAGTTCTAATGAAAGTTGGTGGAATTATTACCTGTAGAACCAGGGCCATCATTAAAAATTGCGGGGCCCCCGTACGTCAACATTTTCTAAGCCCCCTGGCTCCACCCACCCAGGCCAGCCCCAGCCCTATTGGTGGCCAAGGCCTCCCCCTGCAAGTTAAAAAATAAACATTAATGGCCAGCCCCCCCCCCCCCACAAAAGTTTTAAAAAAACATTGGTGAATAGAGTTCCCCCACTACAAATTAAAAAAAAAAAAACATTAAAAACTTAAGCTGGCCATACACATAGAGATCCACTCATTGGGCATTGAGGTGGGTGATATCGGGATGATTTGATCGTGGGCCCTAGGACCCAATGATTGGATCATAATGCAGACAATACAGGTGGTTGGATCATGGGACCACATCAACGAAAAAATGTGGCCTCAATCCTTCATGATTTTTAACCCTGCCTGATCGACATCTGCCCGACTTTCGGCCATATATCGATTGAGGAAGCCTGTCGGAGGGCCCCAAACATTGGGCCAATAAGATGCTGACTTCAGAAGGGAAGGCAGGAGCTCAGGTGCCTGCATATTCTTTCTGATGATTGGCCACTGAAGTCTAAGGGGTATATTTATCAAAGAGTGAAGTTAATAGTGAAGTTCCGCCACTAGAGTGAAATTCCGCCACTCTCCATTCATTTCTATGGGATTTTTATAGGCGTATTTATCAAAGGGTGAACTTTCACTTTCAAACATTGATAAATACGCCTTTCCAAATCCCATAGAAATGAATTAAGAGCTGCGGAATTTCACTCTAGTGGCGGAACTTCACTCTTTGATAAATTTACCCCTATGTCTCAGTACAGCTGCACAGGGATTGGATGGGTCAAGTCAAGTTGGATGGGTCAACTTCAGTGACCAATGAAATGTAGAGAAAGTTGTTACAGTAAAGATGATGCCGACGTGATCTACATCAACACAACTGTCCTCCCTGATGGCAGCCCTGTGTAGAACACAGAGAAAGAGTGAATACAAGGTTGTTGAGTGAGCTGATATAAATGGTTTATTAGTGTGCTTTCTCAGCTTAACATTATTACATTATTGTCCTAATGCGAATAACCCAACCATGCTGTGTCAGTAGCACACAGGTCCGGACTGAGAATTAAAATAGGCCCTGGCATTTCATGTACAAAGAGGCCCAATCAGCCCACATAAAGGCCCAAACAGCCCTCACCAGCCCAATAAATACTGACTTTCTATGGCACCTTATAGCAGCCCCTCTGGCATTTGCCAGAACCCACAGATTGCAAATCTTGGCCTGGTAGCACATGTATATTGCTGACACGTGCTGGAATCAGCCAGTTAGAGCAGAGGAAATCTGTCAGCCACCCACAGCATGACTCAAAAAATGTTAGGCTGAGAAACATATATATATATATATATATATATATATATATATATATATATATATATATATATATATATATATATATATATATATATATATATAGGAGATAACAAGCAGAGCCCGCACACACAGGACTTGAGTGAAGAAAAATTATTTTCGTTTATTCAACGTTTCGGCCCAGTCACATGAGCCGTCTTCAGGAAGTGAGGGTGTACCAATAGGCATACAAATATTTATACATTTGTAAAACAAAAAGGGGCGCCAAAAATCACAAATAAAAAGGTAACAGGAAGCATGGGTGTGTAATGCTCGTGAGGATGACGTCATCTATTGTTCAGACCCGTCAGGTAAGTGTTGAGCATACATATCTTAGTGAGGTAAGGTAAATCATGCCTATTTTCGTGCCGTGTCCTATATTATAAAAATGTGAATATAAGCAAAGTCTAAAAACAATTTAAAAACAAGTCGGGGATTATCCCCGCCACTCATAGGGCCGGCCTGCATTCTGTGAGACACAGGAGAGGAAAAACAGCTGATATCGCCACCGGTACCAGGTACGGGTAAAGACGTATAGAGAGGACGGTACCTGTGTGGTTGCGCATTCCTACAATCAATTGCCCATACGTGTCAGAGAGTCCAGTACGGTCTCTAGGAAACATTCCTTTCATTAAGCGTCTGCCCTGCCGTCAAGCGCTGCCCTTGCCGTTAGAGGCTGTGGAGGGGAGCTGTCTTTAAGCCGTAAAAGGCGGTATAGGTAGAGGTGCCTGTATGTTTAGACAGCGGACCGATTAAACGGTTCGCAAACCCAGAACACAGCTTCACGGCACCCATCTTCTACCAATAAAGGAGCATCCCCAACTTACATTCTCATCGTGCCAGGCATAGGGTATTCATAAGACGCGTAGAGAACCGGTATCTGACTCACGGTTGGGGGCGGATTGTAATGTCATTAACTATCGGTCTATTACAGGTGCTGTCCAACGTCTCCCGAACCCTGTGTGGGGCCGTCCTATCGCACATAGTTCAACTGTATCTCACTGCTGGCGGGTATCCTGGAAAGAGAGTGGAAGGAAACAACAAAGTTATAATATTGTTATTATGTATAAATGTATCCAGTGAATAAAGAAACATATGAATTCTAATGGCCTGATTTGTATTAGTCATAAAGCCAAAGGGAAATTTCTCACTCCAATCCTCTAGTGGTTCGCATATCCCGAATGGCAAAAGCATATACGGTATGGCACCTATATTGGGGAAAATATACAATAAGCAGGAGTTGGAGGCCACAACACAGGCCTAAATAAAGAAAAGCTAACTGGTCATAGGGGCGATAGAGCAGAGAAAAGCCTATTTGGTTGTGGAGAGGCACATAATTAGATGTATAAGGCACCAAGCTTTGGATGTCATAATGTAGAAAGAACATTAGGAAATATATGACAATGTAAGCAGGGGGAGCAACCCCCCTTAACAAAACAAAGAGAATTTTAGTGGTAGGCCAGAGAGCTCAAGCAAGACAGAAAGTTATCGCTCAATACACAAAGGTAGGATAGTCCAAAAAAAAATAAGTAAAGATTTAAAGAAGTAAAGTTTTTTTGGACTATCCTACCTTTGTGTATTGAGCGATAACTTTCTGTCTTGCTTGAGCTCTCTGGCCTACCACTAAAATTCTCTTTGTTTTGTTAAGGGGGGTTGCTCCCCCTGCTTACATTGTCATATATTTCCTAATGTTCTTTCTACATTATGACATCCAAAGCTTGGTGCCTTATACATCTAATTATGTGCCTCTCCACAACCAAATAGGCTTTTCTCTGCTCTATCGCCCCTATGACCAGTTAGCTTTTCTTTATTTAGGCCTGTGTTGTGGCCTCCAACTCCTGCTTATTGTATATTTTCCCCAATATAGGTGCCATACCGTATATGCTTTTGCCATTCGGGATATGCGAACCACTAGAGGATTGGAGTGAGAAATTTCCCTTTGGCTTTATGACTAATACAAATCAGGCCATTAGAATTCATATGTTTCTTTATTCACTGGATACATTTATACATAATAACAATATTATAACTTTGTTGTTTCCTTCCACTCTCTTTCCAGGATACCCGCCAGCAGTGAGATACAGTTGAACTATGTGCGATAGGACGGCCCCACACAGGGTTCGGGAGACGTTGGACAGCACCTGTAATAGACCGATAGTTAATGACATTACAATCCGCCCCCAACCGTGAGTCAGATACCGGTTCTCTACGCGTCTTATGAATACCCTATGCCTGGCACGATGAGAATGTAAGTTGGGGATGCTCCTTTATTGGTAGAAGATGGGTGCCGTGAAGCTGTGTTCTGGGTTTGCGAACCGTTTAATCGGTCCGCTGTCTAAACATACAGGCACCTCTACCTATACCGCCTTTTACGGCTTAAAGACAGCTCCCCTCCACAGCCTCTAACGGCAAGGGCAGCGCTTGACGGCAGGGCAGACGCTTAATGAAAGGAATGTTTCCTAGAGACCGTACTGGACTCTCTGACACGTATGGGCAATTGATTGTAGGAATGCGCAACCACACAGGTACCGTCCTCTCTATACGTCTTTACCCGTACCTGGTACCGGTGGCGATATCAGCTGTTTTTCCTCTCCTGTGTCTCACAGAATGCAGGCCGGCCCTATGAGTGGCGGGGATAATCCCCGACTTGTTTTTAAATTGTTTTTAGACTTTGCTTATATTCACATTTTTATAATATAGGACACGGCACGAAAATAGGCATGATTTACCTTACCTCACTAAGATATGTATGCTCAACACTTACCTGACGGGTCTGAACAATAGATGACGTCATCCTCACGAGCATTACACACCCATGCTTCCTGTTACCTTTTTATTTGTGATTTTTGGCGCCCCTTTTTGTTTTACAAATGTATAAATATTTGTATGCCTATTGGTACACCCTCACTTCCTGAAGACGGCTCATGTGACTGGGCCGAAACGTTGAATAAACGAAAATAATTTTTCTTCACTCAAGTCCTGTGTGTGCGGGCTCTGCTTGTTATCTCCATTTTATGTTTAATTGCTCCAGCACCTAGGCATCCATTTTGTGCTCTGTGTGCACCGACCCCTTTGGTTGTTATATATATATATATATATATATATATATATATATATATATATATATATATATATATATATATAAACTTGCTAGCCGAAACGTTAGCAGCTTTTTGCTGAATAAACACAATTTTTTTTATATATATATTAACAACAGTAAGAAGAAAAAAATAATAATGGCTATAGGGTAAATTTACAAAGCTATGTTTGTACATACAGTACAAAACAGTATTCCAGTGTAATCAGAGGCTCCGTTATGGGCCCTTTAATGCTCAGCAACTATGTCTAATGCCCTCACTTCCTTACCACAAAGCAATGTACGATAGACCCCCTATATATAAGCAGGGTATCGTTTCTTTGATTTTTGATACACAGGCTCATTTACTGAGAAATAAAGTGAAATCCAATAGTACAGCATGCGGGCGAGCAAACCCATGCTATCATGCACACACTGATATTAGTACACGTATGGGACCCGTTATCCAGAATGCTCGGGACCTGAGGTTTTCCAGATATGAATATTTCAGTCATTTGCATCTTCACACCTTAAGTCTACTAGAAAATCACATAAACATTAAATAAACCCAATAGGCTGGTTGCGTTTCCAATAAGGATTAATTATATCTTAGTTGGGATAAAGTACAAGCTACTGTTTTAATATTACAAAGAAAAAATCATTTTAACATTTTTTTTGATTATTTGGATAAAATGGAGCCTGTGAGAGATGGCCTTTCTGTGATTCTGAGCTTTCTGGATAACGGCTTTCCAGATAACCGATCCCATACCTGTACACACAATCACGCTAACATTCCATCCAATATACAGTATTGTGAGTGGTGCATTGTGCGTCGGTGTCTCGTCTCTGAACACAAACACAGACCTCATTTCTCACATCTGTCACCTGGTGAGAGGATTAGGGGAGCCGTTGTTTTGTTTTTATCCATCTGGGGTCAGGCTTGTGCAGATGTTATTGTTACAAAGTGAGCCGAGCGCTGGGAATATTTATCTTGCTTTATGTGGCTTCTCTGAGAGACACAATAAAAGCAGCTCTTTGGAACTCGCTCTATAATAGCTGCCTTGTGAGAATATTGGCGGTTATTGCAAGAAGAGCTCTGTGAAAGGAATATCCCAAGACTCAGAAGAAACCTACAAGAAACCCGTCCGCATTTGGTCCTCAATGACCAGTCCCAAGCAGCATATACTGTAATCAAAGCCCGTACTGCAAAGTCAGTTACATTCCATCAATCAAATGATATTACAGTTTCTGCATACTGTCCATCACTTTCCCATCCCACACTAATGAACCCATCCCTCTCTTTCCATTGCATTGTTTCTCCTCTCTTCTTTCAGTTGGCCATGCACAGCAGCTTACAGGCCTGCATATGGGGTCAAATTGATGGCCACTCCAACTGGAATATTTCATTTCAACTGGTCTGCATGGGTCCCTTGTATGGTACGAGCACTGATACAAGGGCAAAACATAAGGCCTAGTATGGTCCACTGCTTGGATAGACATTACCATGAACCTTGCCAGATGAGAAGAACCTTCCCTCAAAGGTCATTTGACTGGTTAATTTACAATTTCCTCTTGCTCTCTGCCCTTCAGCGCCCCCAGTTTCTTATTCCTCCACTGATTTGCCCTTCTCAGTCTTCACCCTTTTTTCTTTTTCATTTCGGTCTCTCCGTTTGGCCATTTGCTGCTGCTGGTTCACACTTGAATATTCTGGTACAAATGGCAGTCCAGTCTGACTACAAAAAAAGGGTTTAATTCAAGGGTGACCATGTCTTTGGGCAGTCTTACTAAATGTAGGTTGCCATAATGGCGTTTTGGGCATTTGGTCAATGCCTCTCTTGAAAAACATCACAGATATATGCAAAAATCTGACATTTATTCAGCAAGAACAGATAGTACAGGAAGTAAGTGTTCTCCAGAAAAAAAGACGTAGGCAATCTCTTTTTACACCTATATGTTCAATTTGACTATATATTACCAAGAAGGCTTCTCATCTAGGCACAAACAGTATCAGCATTGGTTTAAAATGTTACTATGACCTCCTCATGATACATCAGCTTTATTTAGCAAAAAAGAAAGAAAAGCTCAAAATATTAGATGAATCCAAGAAGATGAGAGGTTGCATAGACCTTCTTGTAACAGCCTATAATCTAAAGAAAAGATAACAAGCTATACAGCTCAACTAGAAGGGGGATATTTACCAGATTCAAAGGCTGCAAAAAAAACACGTCTCCAACAGAAATGCACTAGTTCAGCTCACTGGCAGCAGCAAGAGAAGTAACCAGAAGAAGCAATGGCTTGGTATAGCTATCTAGTTTGAAAACATATAGATGTATATGGTGCTAATTAACACGCACTGTAGCAGACAGCACCAACAGGAATATCTGTTTAAAAAGCCTTTATTTTGCTTTTCTTAGGCTTAATGATCAGGACAGTTACAACATTTCAAGCCAAACAAAGGCCTTTTATCAAGATGCTAATTAAACCCACTGCAGAAACCTGTAGCAACCACTTTGACAGTTGTTTTCTTTATTACACCCATAGATGGATGAAACCTGTTGCCATGAGTTATTGCAGTTGGGTTAATTTCCACTACATGATTGAGTGATCCTGTAGTTTGGGTCCAAGCCAATCATCTGATCCCATAGGAAGGTTTGTGATAAGTTTTAGTAATGGGTGAATCTGACCCGTTTCGATTTCCTGCAAAAATCTTCCAAAATGCATTGAAGTCTATAGGCAACAAAAAGTTTTTGATGAGCAACAATCTTTTCACCCATTGGAGTCTGTTGGTGAAAACTTTGCAGCAAAATATCGCAAAAGTTTACGCTCATCACTCAACCCATTGCAGTTCTGATGTGGCCCTCACCCGTAGGGTTTGTTCAGCCAGATAATTGATATCTGCCTGAGCCCCAATAAGATGCTGATCAGCCAGGAGTGGCCCAACTAGTGGCAAATATCAGTCGGTGTATGGCCAACTTAGGTTTTTTTTGTTGGTTCTGTGAAGACAGATATGAATGATATCTGTATACAAGAGATTGCAGAAGTATTACATTCAATTATAATTCCAATTTTCTTCTTTCTTGATGGGTTACAGCACAAAGAGACACACAAAAGATCCATCTACATTATTTTTCTGCAAATATTCTTTACAGCGCCCAAGGTTATCTGATTTAACTCCTTCCAAATAACAAAGGAATGGGTTCTAATGAAGTTAATTCATTAGAACATTAAAAAACGACTGAATTAAAAAACAGTGAATTACACCCTCCAAATCAATTCTCATCAGCGTTTGTTATAATAACCACATTATTTCCATCGGTTCCAGCACCACGCAAATGCAATCAGTAAGCTCTGCAATTTTTCCCTCATCCCCACAGACTTGTCATTCAAGGAATCCAACAGTACTGGCCTGAGAGATGAGCTTGAATAAAATGAAATCAGGGAAAATAACCTCTTGTTTATGTTGACTCATGGTTTAAAGGACCAAGTTGAGTAGGCATTCTTAGATTAGAATTGCTCACCACATTATTACCTTCTGCAAACATTATAATAATGGATTCATAGCTTGATAGCAAGCCATTCAATATAATTCTGTTGCAGGCCAATTAAAATTTCCAGTGTAGTTATGCAGTAATCCAATAACCTTCATACTTGCTGGCAATTACACCCCTTGCACCCAAAAATGTATGATAACAGTTGTTTTGGATTTTCCATAAATTGACTAAATTGCCAGTGTTGCAGTGAGTCTTTGGTGTGAGAAACCTAGTATTGTAGAATGTTGTCGGTCTGGTCTTCTGCTACTTCTACTGAACCTTGTGGTCATAAAGTTAATCAGAAGTAGTAGAAGACCTGACCTACAGCATTCTACAACAAGGTTTCTCACACCAAGCCATGTGTCTTTCCACATACAGTATAGCAAATAACGTGTCCCTTATGTGATCTATTCTGATGTGGAGATCCCTGTGACCACAGGGTTCAGTAGAAGTAGTAGAAGATCTGACCTACAACATTCTACAAGACTAGGTTTCTCACACCAAACTATAAGTCTTTCCAAATACAGCAAATAGCATGTCCCTATTCTGGTGTGGAGTAGGTAGGTTCTCTAGTGTGTGTTTATGCCCCAGGGGTTCTGGGATATCCAAAAACTTTGCAAAATTTTAGAATATGTTTCAGACGGTAAGGTGATAGAATATTAGATTACCAAACATGCATGATGTTAGAGAACTCCAGGAGATCTATGGAAACCAACTGAAGAGTGAGCATCATATACTGCCCAGGGACACAAATGGAGGTGGTTATCTATTCTCAAAGTCTGAGACTTCTAGGGTGGGTTTAGTGGGAGGTGAGAGGGCAAACCACGTGCCATCTGTTTCAAGGAAGTTGGTGCTTTGGGATGTTTATGTATGTACATGAAGGATCTTGGATCAAGAAGGACATCTTGCATCAAGAAGGACCTATATTTTAGGGATCTTGGATCCAAGGATCTTGGCTCAAGAAGGACATATATTGTAGGGACCTTGGATCCAAGGATCTTGGCTCAAGAAGGACGTATATTTTAGGGAGATTATTGCATTCTCCTCAGTCGATGAGAGAACTAAACAAGTCAACTTTATCAATTCGACAATTAGGGATGGAGCTCAATTTGTAAAACTTTTTTTGGGTTGGCAAAATTCTTCTAGAGTGTCATGAATTTTTGTTAAGTAAAACTGGGTCAGATAGGGCCTTATTTAACCACCAGTTTTCTCGGCCTGAGGAAGGTGTGCAGAAATGGTAGGATATCACTAGTGAGGCATGATTGGACCACAAAACATAAGCTTTAGAGATGTTAGGCAATGTTGTTTTGCATATATAGATAGGACCAGTTCTGAATTAGGTACCCTGTGGATTTGAATAAACAATGAAGTCATGAGCGAATAGTTCTCTATGATGCTCTTTGCATCAGTTATGCCATTAAAAGGCCACACAGGTACATTCACCTCCTGAACTAACCATCATTTTGTTTTCCATCACTGGGGCTTATTAAGTGACAATTTGCAACTTTGTCATAATGCAGTAACCCACAGCGACCAGTCATCAATTAGCTATGATCAGTCTGTGGCAGGTAAAATAATGAAACCTGATTTCTAATGGGTTGCTGTGGGTTGATGCATTGGGGCAATTTTATATAATGTAAATAAGCACAACTGTCATTTTCACACTAATAAGGCACACAAAGGAAATTTGTATTATGGGGCAAATGTTTACTTTTCATCGTGTCAGAAGCATGGTGTGGGTTAACCCTGCCCGGGAGCGTGTTTGCAGAGCATACCCCCAGGGGCACAGGTGAAACGAATACCAGATGAGTCATTCTGACAGATCCTCCTGGGTATCCTATTGATCCACCTGTGCTCATGTGAAAATAGCCTGAAGACACAGAGGGCAGAGTTAGGAAGAAACCACTAGCGTGTGATATGTGTATGTTTCCATATATTGACCTGACTCAGCTAGTAACAATGCTTATATAAATATTGCACACGGGTGCTACATTTGCCCCCTCGTTCTTTTGAAGCTGGATATATATTAATACACTAATTTAGTTATTATAGAATGTACTGATTTCTATTTATCCATGCAGTCTCATCGATTTTATTGGCACATTGGCCTCCTTGTTAGCAGAGTTATGTAAGCAGTTCATTCAAACCAGATCCGACACCGTTTCCAAAATATTCCCCCTTTAAACTGCAAGCCCATCTACATGGCCTTACCTTGAAAACCTATGCATTAAAAAAAAAACAAGCCACCCATGTAACATGCACTTTTATTATAAAAGCAACAGCCTAACACTTATCCCAAAAGACCACCATCTTATAATCCTTCATATGGAACAAATGTGAACCCCAAAATCAGCAGGTCCAGGCTACAGATATAATTCTAAAAACCACATGAACTGTCATCTCCAATCACATGGATACCAAAAATGGACAAGCCAGCCAGGCACCTACAATCATCTGAAATAGTACTTTCTGCATCAACACATAAAGCCTCACTTACAGTCTGCTGCCATTCAAACATTAGGGGTCATTTATTGGGCCAAAGTGAACATTTTCGAGTGCAGTTGTCATAATTGTACCCTTAAAGCAGCATTGTTTCCCATGATTCCAGCATAATTGCAGTCAGGAGGGAGCAAATATGCTGCTTCTATTAATGCAGTCCCTGGAGGTACTATCTGCTGTGAATTGGGCAGCAGCTCCAGGTTTACCTGCGTCAAAAGGCGCAACTGTGCTTTATTTGGAAACTGCTTTCGATTCACAAATAATTTTTAACTCCTTGAAAATGTCTGATATATATTGAAAAGTTGCTTTTAAAAGAAAGTAAAAATCATTTTTGACTAGACGTCCCCATTAACAAGCTTCTTAGTTACAACTCTCAGTACAGTTCCCACTTGTGTCTGAAGAGCACTGAGCTGAGATTCCTAGAGGGTTTCTCTCTTAGTTTAAGTAACACATTTCTCACTAATATATCCAGCAGGCATCATTGGCCCTTTAGTCATTAGTAAGGGATGAACACCTTGGTCTAATGAGGAGAATTCTTTCCAATTATGTCTTTTATCTTGACATCTCCTAAATTCAGTTTTAATGGCTGGACCTAGTTTTTTTCCCAGTGACTCTCCAGGTTAGCAAAATCTGCATTTGTGACTCTAAGGGCTCTTACAGACGAGCGTTTTCCCCTGCGTTCCGTTTTTCTGCGTTCAGCCACAGGGGAGCGCAGGAATAGACGCATTACATTTTTTCCAATGGGGCTGTACTCACACAGGCGCGTGTAGGCGCCGAACGCAGGTTGAGACGCAACATGCTGCATTTTTCCTGCGTTCGGCGCCTACACGTGCCTGTGTGAGTACAGCCCCATTGGAAAAAATGTAATGCATCTATTCCTGCGCTCCCCTGCGGCTGAACGCAGAAAAACAGTACGCAGGGGAGCACAGGGAAAAACGTTCGTCTGTAAGAGCCCTTATATACAAACACACACTCGTTTATGAACGCAGCCATGAGCGTGCGAGTGCAAAAATGGAAGTAATTGATTCCCATATTGATAGAAGCATAACAAGACGGCATTGGGCCCCCCATAAAAAATATTCAAATTATTAATCTTCTTACTCTGCATACTATTTGTTATCATATTGATTTTTATGGTTTATTGTGAAAACCAAATAAAATATTTCAAACCAAAAAATATTCAAAGGTGCCGGGCATGCACAGAAACCTATAAGGCCCACCTGCATGCTTGCAAATGCGCACCTTCCTGCTGCATATATATTGCAGCGGGCATGCACATTTTCAGACAGTAGAGGGGATATAGAGGAAGCCAACTATGTGGCCTGAACCCCCTGTCCTCTGAGCCCCCCATGTCCGCTGGGTCTGCTTCTGCTATACTTACACACAGGACCGGAACTAGGGGTAGGCAGAAGAAGCACCTGTTAGTGTGCAATGATGGGGGGCGCTGGGCAGGTACCTTTTTAAGGGTCTTCTGCTTACTAGGGATGCACCGAATCCAAGATTTGGTTCGAGATTCACCCATTTACAGCAGGTTTCAGATTCAGCTGAATCCAAGTGCATGGTCGAACCAAATACAAATTCAAAAAATCACGTGAATTTTTGTCACACAAACAAGGAAGTAAAAAAAATGTAAAGATGATGTAAAGGCAAAAAACGAAAATCACATTTTTACTTTAATTTCTTTAATGAAAAAGAAATCTATCTCCACTATACTTTAATTAAAAAACGTGTACCGTTTTTATAAGAAACCTGACTGTATGCAGTGAGATTCTTCCTTCATTTACTTACTGTGACTGTTGCTGATAGGAAACTTCAGACGGTCCTTAGCTGCTCAGCAGGGAAAATATCATGCTTTCAAACAGCAGGGGGAGCCTCGCCTTACTTCCCAGAACTCAAGCAGCTTTGTTTGTTTCCCTGTAAAGCAGCCGGGGACTGTATTCCGTATTCACTGCATTCACAGACCCAGTACAGTCTGCGTATTCTGTTTATTAATCAGTCTTGCTGTATCGGGCTTCTATGGCAGACATTATTTGCCTTGTGCTTTTTTGATCCCTAAGCTTAACCTCCCAACTGAAGTCCAGATCACACTGAGCATGTGCAAGGTCTTGGTCTTGTAAAGATGTTTAACAAAGTTACAAGATGGTGACCGCCTGCGGCCAACATTGAAAGCATAAATCATTTGTTTGATTAGGCTTCTGGTGCAGTAAGTTCATGTTTATGTTTAGTATACAAAATACAGCATTTCCATTAGTCTATTTTTGACTTTCGTTCTCCTTTAAATTAGAATTCAGATACGGTTCGGTATTCAGCTGAATCTTTCACAAAGGATTCACCTAATCCTAAAATAATGGGGTTGGTGCATCCCTACTGCCTATCCATAGTCCTGGTTTGCTTGTTCCCTCCACCTCCACATGGAGGGAGCGAGTAGGCCCAGGACTACCAGTTGGCTTGGCCCACCCCTGGTTAAACCACTGCATATTGACATCATTCATTAAAGATACTTGTGCCAATACATGCTTTTTACACTTGCACACATTTTCACAAAGCTGCCCAGTCTTTCGTGCCTACACGCACAGCAGAAATGCTCACAAGTGAGTACTCTTTAACACTTGCGGCTGTGACTACACTGGCATTGTGGGTAAAATGCCACATTATTGGTAAAAAGTGTGGGGGATTGTGTCTAAAATTGCAATTTGAATGCCACACTTGGGCCCATGAATGATCCCTGATGCTTTTGTTACATTGATGATGAGGGATGTTCCTAAAATAATTGTACTGAAATGAGAAACAAAACTGGACAGAACTACGACGTCCGTTCTGCAACCGTCTTACCCCCTCAGGCGTGTATTCTAAACACAAACAAGATCATTGGCTGTTATACAACCTAAAACCATGAGATGGCACCGTGTAGCTGCTTCACTTGTCTCTTATGATTGGTCAGCTTGTTATAGGCTATACAAGGGTGTATGCAGAGCAGGTTTGTTTTGATACCTGTGTCGCCTGAAATATTTGTGTGTGAATAGCCTATAAAGATAAATGATATGGAGGGTAAATTTTAACATGTTAAAGGAGCTCTATACACACTCTATATCACATGCAGGTAGAGAGCTTACCCCATTATTCGGACCACCTGCACTTCAACATTTTGGTGTGTGTGTGTGGGGTGATGACCCTTTCATCAGAAATCATTTTTTAAAGAACACTATAATAAAAAAAATCAATGGAAGGTCACAGGTCTTGCTCAGTGGTTCCTAAACTGTGGATAAAAATACTCAAAAATGGATAGCACACCCAATTAAAGAAAAATAAATTTATCACAAAACAAAAGAGAAATTATATCAAACAAATCACAAAAAAATACTTGATGAGTCCAACACGTTTGACCTTAGGGGTCTTCCTCAGGGGTATAAATAATAAAGAAATCAAAAAAGCCATTTCTTTATTATTTGTGCCCCTGAGGAAGACCCCTAAGGTCAAACGTGTTGGACTCATCAAGTATTTTTTTTATATAATTTCTCTTTTGTTTTGTTATAAATTTATTTTTCTTTAATTGGGTGTGCTATCCATTTTTGAGCATTTTTAGTTATGTTTGGAGACCATTATGGGTAGCCTCCTATGGATCAGCACCCTGTAATTTATTTAGAGGGTGTGCGCCTCTTCTCTCCAATTATATACATGTCCCTAAACTGTGGAATTGACCCTTCAGGGGGTGGGACTGGAACAGTAACAGGGGGTTGGGGTCAGTCTGAAGTCCAGTAAGGGTAGAGTCGGCACCTGTTTGGTTTTGACATAAACTGTTTGGTTGAAAACTGCCAGCCCAGGTTATAGCACTCTGAAACCCTGCCAGGATACCATGACTGAAGCGTAATTTGACCAATCATAGGCTGTTGTGTCATAGCCACACCCTTGATGTCCCTGACCCACCTCATAAATGTCACCTGCCCAACATCATCACCTGCTCTGCTCCCCTCCAGAGGAATTTTGGCAACTCTAAGTTAGGGTGGGATTTTGGAAAGGCTCAACTGTATTTATATATCTGAATTTAAAGGGATTCCTGCTGCTAGATTTGGGAAACAACACACTACCTCCATGGCATGATACTAATTAAACCAGCCCATGTTTGCAGGCACCTTTACTTACCCTTTAAAGATACTGTTAGAACAGGATTTGCAGCAGCTGCAAATATGATCAAAGATTTATACTTTTAGGATCACAGTGGCTTCCACTGTATCCTGAGTTCATTGCAAATGTATCCACATGACTCTAAATTCTAAAGCTATTTAATATCTAACATTCTCTTTTGAAGTTTAGTTTGCCTATAAGTACAGAAGGAACTGTTTCTAAAGCATTGCCATTCTTTGAAGCTGGACGTGTGTGCACGGACTTATTCTTGGCAACTGACTTGATCGAAAGGAAGAGACTTGCGCAGTTGGATACACCCGTGCTTAGACAAGCAGTGGGAAGATTTAAATGGACAGCAATTGGGAAATGAAGCATGACGGCACAGAGGAAATAAATCAGATAAATAGTTAAAGGGATCCTGTCATGGGAAAAAAATTTTTTTCAAAATGAATCAGTTAATAGTGCTGCTCCAGCAGAATTCTGCACTGAAATCCATTTCTCAAAAGAGCAAACAGATTTTTTTATATTCAATTTTAAAATCTGACATGGGGCTAGACATTTTGTCAATTTCCCAGTTGCCCCTGGTCATGTGACCTCTTCCACTTGAAACCTTGACATATATTAAATATACAGCCTTCTTGGCAGGTGAACTCAAAACACTGGAACAATTATTTTTTGACAGATGTCACAGAAACATTTGGACATGTCTTCAGTATTCAGATATTAATGAAGGAGCTAAAATATAAATATAATATAATAATAATAAAGTAGTTGTAGACAGATGGGTATGGTCCACTTATTTGCCAAGGATGTAGAGCATGGGAATCTTTACCTGACACTTGGTTAAATAGGGCTGATACAGTTATGATGGGATCATAAATAGGCCAATGGTGACCCGTTGAAAGAGGACCACATCAGCTGGCCAAAGCAGTTTGCAACCGATAAGATTCTCAAATCCATACCTGGACATATGAACTAAATAATCTTGCACCTGAAACCTTGACAGATATTATATCTACAACATTCTTGACCAAGAACAATTAATTATTTATAGGAGTTCCTGTAGATAGGAGATAACTGGCCATACATCAGAAAGTCCACTTGATTGCTACGGTTGCTGGACAATGGGATCTCTACCAGATTTGGCTGGGTGAAAAAGGGCTGATACAATTGTTTGGTCTCAAGGCCAATTACCACATTATATTAGGGGCTGTTGAAAGAGCATTCCTCTACCATCGGATTTGCAAACCTGTCCAATGCATACCTGACCTGTTTTGGACCATATACTATTCAGGGAAGCTCTCAGTTTGCCCGACAAACTACAGACTTGATCTGGAAGGGCCAACTGTTTTTTTTTAATCAAAAACTTTTCACCCCTTGACTGCTATCCATGATAAATTATGTAATGCCTCTATAAAAAGCTTTGGTTTCATATACCTACCCTTAACATTGGCCTCACCACATACCAGCCTGAAAACCTTTGACAGCTCTGCCTGAAAAGCAATCCTTATTAAATATTTAACTCAAATCTTCCTTTCAGCACCTTGACCTCTAAACTGATCAGCTCAAAGACCTAAGCTCTTGGTTTGATTGATTAACTTCTTTATGGCCTATTGTTCAGCAGTGCCTATTGGAAAGCTATAACTTGACCTCCTACATGAGTTCTCCCTGTATAACCTGGTAGGTTAGGTCAACAAATAGGCACAGCTCAGGGCCCCCATGCATAGGAAGATGGATTTGCCTTCCACTGAACCTGTCAGTTTACTGTTATGTTTCTACTGATGCCATTCACCGTCGGCTACTGGGCCTTCCTGCTAGGAGTTGTCTCAGGTAATAACGCTCAAGGTTTTCCTCCTCAGCTCTTTCTTGATGCTCCTTTGAGCACTTGTTGTTACTTGGAATGCATAGGAGGCATGCTCTGGTTTGCAGCCTAATCGGACTACTGCCAACACTATATCCCTATCAGTGTACTGAGCTTGGTATATTCCAGCTAACATTTTCAAGGGCATATAAGGTCACACAAGCATTTCCAGTTAGAATTCAAATGGGAAGTCAGAGCACAAGATAATGTCCAAACTGTCACCTAAAGTCCAAGCTGGAGAATAGGAGACATCTAAACAATGAAGCAAGTTCTTAGACACGCTGAAAATGTTGGGCCTGCTGTTGATGGGGAAAAAAGTAGGACACACACTGCATCTCCCTGATCATCTAGAACAGCCATTTCCAACATCACTCTGCTGAGACTTTGATTTATTTTCCGCGCCTGAGCACTTATGGGCCATGACTCTCTCATTTATGCCAAAGCTGTTTATCCATAAAATCTGTCCAGAAAAAAAGAATGTCAGTGAGTAATGAATATGGGAAAGATGGTGGAACTTAGAATGTATCACTGCTTCTCCGTATTGAACATATTCATATTAGCCACTCAATCATGGTTCCACGTTTCAGCGTGACTAGCTAGTTTTATTGGCTTGAATGTATCATTTAATATGATTTAAGTAATGTTTTATATAATTAAAAACAGATACGTATATTGTCTTTTTCTTTGCTCTGGGCACTGGGAAATGCATATTAATGCTGTATTATCTGTGGATTAGTTACAATAAACTCCCTTATGTTCTAACAAACATATAATCCCACCTACACTTCTGTGCTTTCTCTTTCCTATATAACAAAGGTTGGCCACGTGCATATAGCTTTTATCTGTGGAGAGGGAGGGGATGTGATTGTGGTTTCCATCATGATTTCTCTCTGGGAATCTGAAGCTGTGATAACAACCCTATATACATCCCTCTGAGGTTTCCATATGATGAATACATCTTTCCCCCCCCCACCCCTAATGTTTAATGCACTAAGGGTTGAATTTCTCAAGCAATGGTTATTTAATCTCTTGTTATCAATGCCACAGAAACTCTATCTGCCCTTTATTATTCTAGAAATAGCTTTTAATGAGAAAAAGATGGATCGTGGGGCACTGTTTCAAGGTTTCTTTCTCCTTCCTATTTTTTTACCCCATTCTGCCCCCTCCCCCACTCTGCTATGTCATCCTTCTATATTTTTGTAGCTGTCAGTTCTGCCTTTATAGGTTGCTCTTTGCAGGAAGGTCCAAGCTGCCACTCACCCCTACAAGGCAGGGGTGTTGCAAAAGTTTAATATCCCAGAACACATGCCCCAGCACTCTTTTCCCATAGCCCAGTTGTTTTTTAACCATTGGAGATCAACATTTTCTGCCAGTATGCAGAATGCAACTATGCTCCCTAGGTCCCATTTAATGTTTACCCTTGATGGCGACCTTACGTCCAGGGACTTCTTTCACTACTTGCATGGATGGCCTAATACCATCAACTTATTTTTTTGGGCCCATGGTCCAAACACCTCATTTGAGTATAACTGCAAGGGAGTTGTGGGCACCATCATTCCCACAGCTATTTGAAATAACCATCTGCATGGCCTATCAAAGCTTATTTCTGGTGATACCCATCTGAATGACCTATCAAAGCTTCCTGGTGGTACAATACATGCTCAGGTTGGCCAGCAAGGTCAGAATTGATTGAAGTGTATATTTGGCCACCTGAAATGGGTATAGCATGCTAAAAACAGATTGCACTTGTATATGGTACTTGCACACCCAGTCTTTAACTGTAGGTATCTGAGAAAGACTTCTCCTGGAATTTCATTGGAAATATGTGGCCCATGGAATCTTGGTATTAGAAAGAATAGATCTCATGAGCCTTGGGGAACACAACTTGGTCCACAACTGCAGTTGCGGTTGTTCAGAAATGGGTGCGCGTATTGATGCCATTAAATCCCACACAAATGCACCTATTGGCACAAGAGAACCCTGAAGCTACGCAACCTTGAAGGGAAATTGCTCTGGTACCCACTGTGGGCTGCATCAATGCACGTAGACTCGTGTCTAAAAATATGTAATTTTGATGCCAATGACGGCATCCAAAATCACAAAATTTTAGAACAATCATTTCCTCTTGCAAGCAGCAGCTAGGTCTCTGTTTATAGCACCCACTGCATAAAGTAAATAATTCCACCATTTGATAGAAAGAACATGAATATTCTCTGTGCCTTAGCCAAGCCTTCTCTGGTGCTGTACCCATCCAGTAAAAAATATATTTTCTTTCATTATGAGCAGACATCCTTTAATTGTCTGCTGATGGCATTAATCCTAGCATATAAATGGACATATATATTTGTTATAGTGATACAATAACCATAGCTATGTCATTTACATCACATCCCAGTACTTGATCGTTTCCTGACAACATGAACTTTCCGCTTGGCTTTTTGCTGACGCAGAGGCACATGCTGTTTGGGAATCTACGCGTTACAGACTCTCAACATGTGAGCTGTGTCAGTGATACACATTTGGTGGGCTATTATTTTATGAACTTGATTAAATGATAATGCTATATAGAGTCAGAGAACAGAGGACATGCTTTAGTGCATCTTCCATTACTGCTGATCTAGGCCTTCCTGTCTAGACTTTCCCATTACTATTCCCTCGACAGGGAAAAAACATTAACCCCCCCCAATGAAAAAGATGCAAATGCAAAATACATTCGCACGTATTTTCACAAAAGAACTTGCAAGAATGTTGTATTATTTAATTGTGTCTTTAGAGATCTATGTGTTTAACATAATGGTGCCCCCATGCCTGAGAGATGCTTTAGTTAAAAAATATAAAGCCAATCAAGCATGCCGACAGTTTTTTGGGGCCAATAGGACTCCAGATGGTACAAGGCAGTTAGACACTGAAGGTCAAGACCTGTAACAATGTACTAAACACACGTTCATAACTAATCATACAGCTTATGAATATTGTATGGGAAGCTTTTTTAAAGAACTGAGGTTGCAACTTAAAACACTATTAAAAGAATATCTCCAAGGCTTAATATAGAACGGGAGAGCAACTGATTATATACTGTAATACTGTACTATAATTCTGCCAGGGACATGCACATTGGTTGATTGTGTTAAAGGGCACACTATTATCCAGTTATTGCCACCTGTCATCCCCACTGTAGAAAATGGCTCATAATGCAACAAGTCGAAGAGGCATCTATTTTCTCTGCCCAAAGCACAAGGGATGAGGCTGAAGATGAACCTAGTTAGAAGTAGGGATGCACTGAATCCACTATTTTGGATTCGGCCAACCCCGAAATCCTTCGAGAAAGATTTGCCGAATACCGAACCGAATCCTAATTTGCATATGCAAATTAGGTGTGGGAAGAGAAATCCGAATCCTGGTGAAAAAGGCTTATTCCTGGCCGAATCCTGGATTCAGGGCATCCATTGTTTGAAGGTAACTGCATGTAACTGCAACTAGTGAAGATAAAAAGTAACATCGATCAGTATCTAGAGTGACCTGGATGTGACATTGGATCTCCACGTCTCTGACCAACAGTAGGAACGATACTCATAGCTAAAAATGAATGGGCCTCACAGCAAACTAATTTCTAAAGCCTCTCCAAACTATGTAGACATTCCTCGTTTCACAATCATATATTGAACTTGCTTATTGGTCATGGCCCCAGTAGGTCTTTTATATCCCATCCCCCACCAGTGTTTGTGATTCCCCTATTGTCATTTCCATGCCACCCTGCAGGCACTCTTGAACCTGGTCATATGTACCTTGCCCTCAACAGTCATGCCAACCTGACCCTTTTATCCTAACAACAAGGCATATAACCTCTTTTCCTTGTTCTTCACCCCATTTTCTGCCATCCTAATCTTTCTTTTTCAGCAAATCCAACAAACATTTTTTTTTCTACATGTCTTGATGTTTTTGTCTACTACTTCGGCCATATAATTTTCTATAAATTTCTCTTTATCTCACTATATCTGTTTGTCTTGCTCTATCCCCATCCTTACAGTCCCTTGTCCGTTTGCTTTGGGTCGGTGCCAGGGAGAAGCCAGTTCCTTTCCATCCTGCGGATGCTTATTGATTCAGCATTTAAATCTGGCACGGTAGGCTCGTCAGGGTGACCTCTATACTCTGCATAATCTTTAGCTCACATTAGGTTAACACACACAAAACAGCTTGCTAGAAAATAAATAGTTACTTACCATGAGCATCTCGCTCGTCAGAGAGTTCACCAGATCAGACACAGAAGAATGCTGATCAGTTTTACGATCAGGATCTTCTGGTTGTGCTTGCCCCGGTACTCCTGTTGCACTTGTGGTCTTACCACCTGTATGTAATCTTCAAAAAGAAACAAGAAATTAAAAGCTAAACCTTAGAATTCATATATTCAATCCAGAAACTGATCTGGGGACATAAGTGGGTCCCAGAAATGGACTTTAAATTGAGCAACCAGAACAGCATTAATTTAATGTGGACTTTGTCAGATATTTTTTGAGCAGCAAAATCCATTGAGTGTCAGTATCAATAAACTTTCCAAGGGTGAACAAAATGCTACACTACAAAATTAACTCTAAACACTGTATTAGGAGAATGGCACATAGAGTGGTCCCAGGCTCAAAATTGACTCCAGCTTCCCTTAATCCCATATAAATGGCAGTAGTTATACATTGAAGAGTAGCAGCTAAAAGAATAGGACAGCAAATGGAAAAACTGATGCTTTAGATGGGGAGAAAAGGACAATAGGTATGATTTACATCTTGGAGGAAATTGTTATCAGAATATGGGTGTTCCCAGTTTTGTGAAAGCCCTTTCTTGTCCATGAGGACCAGATCTCTATTTGAGGAGCTTTTAAGGATCTCCATTTCTACAAACCCATCATATTTTGTTCGACATCTCCAGCCATTGACGTTGAATTTATAAAAGCAAAACTGCAGTAACCTACATGCCTAAAACCACCCCATGATCCATTCTACCAATAGTAGATACAGTTAAATGTTATTGTGAATGCCCTGATTCAGCTGCAATATCTAGAATGCCAACCATTAAGGAAGCCTTCCTAAAACTGATTTCCACAGGTGGTTTCATGAGTCTATAGTTTCATAAGTGTCTACCGTATGTCTGGTTGCCATAGCCACTTGCTACTAAAGTGCTTAATGAGCGAATGAATAGAATTATGTATCACTGCTAATGGCAGGGTCTGGATAATGCTGACATCTTACAACCCTTGTCATTTGTTGTAACGAAAACTAAGATATTAATGGTTTACATATAAGTCTAAGATCTCATCCTTACCATGGGTTCCAAAGAAAGAGAATGCCTTCCCATAGCCTTGTGAACTCTTATCTTGCCAACCCTATCTGGTTTGATGGATCTACAGAAGTAATGTGAGTGGCAATCATAGTGACCTTAGGGCTTTTGCCACTGGGTTTTGGTTGGAATTCTTGGAAAATACAAGCAGATACTAAAAATTTGCTTCTGAGCATTTTCAGGTAAGAATGGCCTGTGTGCTGGTGGCTTTGCATCGTTCCCATTGCCAAAAACACAGAATATTGATATATGGACATACTGTAGGTCTAAGGCATTGGGATATTATCTTACCACAACTGTAAGGCCTTGAGTACTTTTCTCTGCTAGACTAAGCAATTAAGAAGACTTGATTGATCTCATCCTATTATTGTATTGTATGAAAAATAAAATCACTATTTGGCCTTTCTATAAATATTCATTAGCATCTTGTCTTCATCTATACAAACATATAAATGTAAAGTTATACTGTAGCAACTCTGATTATTATGACGTCTTAGAATAAAGGACTATAGGACTTGAGGGCGTTTTAATGCAGTGGAAGGTGGATGCAGCAAAGCGATGACGTTAATAAGTGTTTGGTTATAACATGTACGTTGGCAACATTGCAATGTACTTTTTGGGCAGCGGTTTAAAACGAGTGACTTCCCAAATCCCCCTGAAAGGGAAAGCTTGAAATGATGGAGCAGCAGTTAGAGGCTGGATAGGCCATCGGATGCACCACTGATATTAGCAGAGAGGAGGATAGAGTGAGAACCTTCATGCACCAGAGAAGCACAGAGAAGCAGCCAACAAACAGCTTATACAGTCATTATAGAACAGGAGAAAGAGACAAGGAGTTACATAGTATGAGCAGTCAGCACTGGTGAATCACAAAGCCAGCAGGTAACACTTTCTCTGCCCTGTTAAAAATGGGCACAATGGTTAAAGAGGGGGAAAGGTGGGTGAGGAAAGTAGGAGATGGGGGTACAGCTGTGTGTGAAAAGGAGAGACAGGTCAAAGTTAGTGAATTAAATGACTAATCGTCTGAGGTAGAGAGCAGAGAGGAAGAGAGCAGCAAGGACACACTGAAGAGGCAACATTTACAGCTGCAAAACAAGAGAGATGTTTAATAGGGAAGGTCCACATCAACAACAATGATTACAGTAGAGCTTCTGTGACAGACATGTCTCAACCACATCCATTATACATTAAATCAGTGAGCAAAATAATTCCTGAGTATTGAAACAGTTCATTGGTACAACTGTAGGTCCATTTGCTTAGAGCTGCCATTAGCGGGGTCAAAATTCCCTGGTCCTTTTATGGTGCCTATAGTAGCAGGGAAGGGACTGTGGCTGTGGGATAGCAGGTATAGTAGGGAGAAATGGTGCCTATAGTAACAGTTGGATAATAGTCTCTGGGAAGGGAGTGTGACTGTGGGATAGCAGGTATAGTAGGGAGAGATGGTGCCTATAGTAACAGTGGATAATAGTCTCTGGGAAGGGAGTGTGACTGTGGGATAGCAGGTATAGTAGGGAGAGATGGTGCCTATAGTAACAGTGGATAATAGTCTCTGGGAAGGGACTGTGACTGTGGGATAGCAGGTATAGTAGGGAGAGATGGTGCCTATAGTAACAGTGGGATAATAGTCTCTGGGAAGGGAATATGACTGTGGGATAGCAGGTATAGTAGGGAGAGATGGTGCCTATAGTAACAGTGGGATAATAGTCTCTGGGAAGGGAGTATGACTGTGGGATAGCAGGTATAGTAGAGAGAGATGGTGCCTATAGTAACAGTGGATAATAGTCTCTGGGAAGGGAGTGTGACTGTGGGATAGCAGGTATAGTAGGGAGAGATGGTGCCTATAGTAACAGTGGGATAATAGTCTCTGGGAAGGGAGTGTGACTGTGGGATAGCAGGTATAGTAGGGGGAGATGGTGCCTATAGTAACAGTGGGATAATAGTCTCTGGGAAGGGAGTGTGACTGTGGGATAGCAGGTATAGTAGGGAGAGATGGTGCCTATATTAACAGTGGATAATAGTCTCTGGGAAGGGAGTGTGACTGTGGGATAGTAAGTATAGTAGGGAGAGATGATTCCTATAGTAACAGTGGATAATAGTCTCTGGGAAGGGAGTGTGACTGTGGGATAGCAGGTATAGTAGGGAGAGATGGTGTCTATAGTAACAGTGGGATAATAGTCTCTGGGAAGGGAGTGTGACTGTGGGATAGCAGGTATAGTAGGGAGAGATGGTGCCTATAGTAACAGTGGGATAATAGTCTCTGGGAAGGGAGTGTGACTGTGGGATAACAGGTATAGTAGGGAGAGATGGTGCCTATAGTAACAGTGGGATAATAGTCTCTGGGAAGGGACTGTGACTGTGGGATAGCAGGTATAGTAGGGAGAGATGGTGTCTATAGTAACAGTGGATAATAGTCTCTGGGAAGGGAGTGTGACTGTGGGATAGCAGGTATAGTAGGGAGAGATGGTGTCTATAGTAACAGTGGGATAATAGTCTCTGGGAAGGGAGTGTGACTGTGGGATAGCAGGTATAGTAGGGAGAGATGGTGCCTATAGTAATGAGGATAACCATATGCCTTGCCCATTTGTCGCAGTCCAAACTTTGATGTCCCCTATCACAAGTCTCTTAACCCCACCCTTTTTATCTATCCCTATGCCATTTAACTAAAACTCAATCAATCCCCATGGATTGCTGGGCGTTATATTTGAAAGATGAGGGCAATGGCACACAGTAAGATTTGTCACCTGCAGTTAAAATCTTTACTACCAAGCATTTTGGGGAGATGTGTTGCCCTTGCACACATTTAACTGTGGGTTGGTAAATATTACAATGTGCCATGACCCTAATTGCATCCTCACACCACTGTGTGTAAAATTTAGAACATTCATTGTGACCCAGTTATATGTAATGGAAGAACCATTTCTTTCATCTTTGTGAAAACCCTGTGGTTTGACTGGTACAAAAACAGTCTCCGGAAACAACACAGAATCAACTTGCTTGATCAATCGTCTCCAGAACATAAAAAAAGTTTAATTTTTCTTTTTCCCCCCATACCATGATAAATTAAAGGCGATATTAAAGAAGAACTCTGCTGGAATTAATAACGGCTGCCCGCAGTGATCTCAGGCAGCTCTATCTGATTTACAGGGGGAAAGAAAATGGCTCAGACTGAATGACTGCTTTTGGATGTATAAGTGGCAATCTAGGGAGGAGTTTGTGCTTGTTCTGTTATAAATTATAAATTAATGTTTGCAAGCAGTTGGAATTGGAAAAATCTGAAAAAAAAACAGAGACACGAGAGGCAGAAATATTCCAATTACCGGGAGTTGTCTTCAGAGCAGCAGAAGAATTAATTGTGGGGTGAGGGGGTTCTGTGCTAGAAAGGATAGAACAACGCACAAGACACACACAAACACACACATACAGCCATCTGCACAACTGCACACACAAGTCTGTGCTCTGTACATTCACTATACTGGATCTGACCCTAATTCTGCTCAGCTGGCCAATAATGGTTAAATGGAAAATATTTTCTTTATAGCTATTTATAAGTAAGATTTTCCCTGCATACAATAAATAGAGATATATGTTTATATATGGGACCCATTATGCGGAACCCATTATTCAGAAAGCTCCGAAATAAACTAATTTAATTTCTCTTTATTTCATTTTTAGAAATGAAATGTAGCCTTCGGCCTCGTGTTTTTATTTGGTCATGAAACTCCTCGGTAACTTATAATATCCTTATAATTGACAAGAGGGGGTCGTTCATTTACTATATATTATATACTGATAGCTGATGGAGAAAATGCTGATCTACAGTACCTTACAACCCATCTATAGGCAAAAACATCTGCATGTCAGTTCCCACATGGGGCAGATTTTGTTGCAAAAAGGAACACTTCTCCAGGTTTTGTATGTTCAGGCTGTGTGTAAATTGTGTAGCATAACAAAAACCAATAGTTAGATACAACAACCATAAAGCAGCATAGGTGTAACTACCATATTATACATATATATATATATATATATGGCCATGGGACTCCTTGGTTATTTTCCTTATGTGCTACAGTTACTCATTAGCTACCTCCTTAAAGGGGTTGGTTGGTCACCTTTGAGTTGACTTATAGGGGCAAATTCACTAACCGGCGAAAATTCGCCAGCGCTGGCTTCACCCACGTCGCAACACTTCGCCAGGCGTAAATTCGCCTGGACTACGCTAATTTACTAAGATCCAAAGTTGCACACAGGGTAAAAAACGCTGGTGAAGTTGCGCTAGCGAAAAAAACGCCAGCAGTTCGAAGTTACACTAGCGTTGGCAAATTTGCATATGGCGTGCAGTTAAAGTACAATGGACAAGGACAGGGAACCTTAATAAAATAATATAAAGTTGTTATATTGCCCTAGGGGGAAAGAGGGTGCCCAAAAAATATTTACAATCTTTTTCAGCCTATCACCCTGTAAAAAGGAAAAGACGCCAGCGTTTTTTGGGACTTGGAAAAATCCCATCTACTCTATTGCACTTCGCCTGGACTGAGGTGGCGAAGGCATGTCCGGCGATAGAGGTAACGTTCAGTAAAATCAAAAACGTAGTGTATTTGCGTAGTAACGCTCTTTCACCAGAGCGAAAAATCGCCTGGAGCTAGAGTGCGAAGTTGCGCCAGTCAGCGACAGCGAAATGACCGTTAGTAAATTGGCGAAGTGCCGAAATGACGTCACGCTGGCGAATTTTCGCCAGCGTTAGCCACTTCGCCCTTTAGTAAATTTCCCCCTTAGTATGATGTAGAGAGGGATATTCTGAGACAATTTGCAATTGGTTTTCATTTTTTATTATTTGTGACATTTTGCTTTTTATTCAGTGGCTCTCCAATCTGGTTGCTAGGGTACAAATAACCCTAGCAAAGATGCACTGATTTGAATAAGAGACTGGAATATGAATAGGACAGGCCTGAATACAAAAAAACAGTAGCATTAACTATAAATGTGTAGCCTTACAGATCATTTGTTTTAAGACTGGAAAGAGTCAGAAGAAGAAGGCAAATAGCTCAAAAACTATAAAAAAAAAGTAAAAATGAAGGCCAATTGAAAACTTGCTTAGAATTAGCCATTCTATAACATACTAAAACCACCCTTTAATATCTAAATAAGGATATAGAAATAATGCTGGCGCTAAATTATAACAGCATATCACCGTTATATCAGTGGGTCCTATTTAATGAAGAAGATCTAGGGCCCTAACTTGAAAAAACAACCTCTATAAAATCAGGAAAATATTATTTATGGTTGCACAGAGAACACTACTGCATTCTATATACTGTTCTGATCTCTGTGCAATCATGCAGAATGCATGTAAATGTGCCACTAATTAGTTTTTCGCACGGCCATTATATGCCTCCAGTTTTATAAGGTTGAGGTGGTATCCAGCGTTTTATTTCAGCCTTCCAAGTAGAAGAGCCACCAGCTTTAATAACTCACCTCATAAACCTATAAAATGGCTAAATTCTGTATAACCACATGCAAGGTATTATTAAGTTGCCTTTTACTAAGGGGCAGATTTATTAAATGGAAAGTAAAGTCTAAAATAGAATAAGGCTAGATATGCTGTATTTTGTATAATAAACATAAACATGAAGTTACTGCACCACAAGCCTAATCAAACAAATAATTTATGCTTTCAAAGTTGGCCACAGGGGGTCACCATCTTGTAACTTTGCTAAACATCTTTGCAAGACCAAGACTACACACATGCTCAGTGTGGTCTGGGCTGCTTAGGAATGGTCATGAATGATCAAAACAGGGAAACAAACAAAGCTGATTGAGTTCTGCATGGCTGGGAAGTAAGGCGGGGGCTCCCCCTGCTGTTCATAAGTATGATTGTTTCCCCACAGAGCAGTTAGGGACCGTCTGACAATTCCTATCCACAGCAGTAAATGAAGGAAGAATTTCACTGCATACAGTCAGGTTTCTTATAAAAACAGTACACATTTTTTAATTAAAGTATATTGGAGATGGGTTTCTTTTTCATTAAAGAAAGTAAAAATGGGATTTTATTTTTTTGCCTTTACATACCCTTTAATGGTCGAATAGTAAATTCGAGATTCATCCCACCTCGAACATGGAAACAGTTCTAATTCGAATATTCGCCACCTAAAACCTGCCGAGTTCATTTACAAGTCATTGGCAGAGGTCAGTTGAACCATTCAAGTTTTTTTAGGAGGGAAAAGTCAATTCGAATTTGATTCTAATCTTTTTCTAATTCACCTTTGAGATACCTTTTAGTATGATATAGCGAGTGATATTCTGAGACAATTTGCAATTGGTTTTTATTTTTTATTATTTGTGTTTTTTGAGTTATTTAGCTTTTTATTCGGCAGGTTTTCAGTTTGTATTTTAAGCAATCTGGTTGCTACGGTGCCAATGACCCTAGCAACCATGCACTGATTTGATTTAGAGACTGAAATAGGAATAGGAGATGCCTGAATAGAAAGATCAGGAATATCAAGTAGCAATAGCAATACATTTGTAGCCTTACAGAACATTTGTTTTTTTTTAAAAGGGAGTCCATTTGAAAGCTGCAAAGAGTCAGAAGAAAAAGGTAAATAACTATAAAAAACAAATAATGACCAATTGAAAAGTTGCATAGCATTGGCCATTCTATAACACACTAAGGGGCAAATTTACTTATGGTTGAATATCAAGGGTTGGTTAATCCTCGATATTCGACTGCCGAATTGAAATCCTTCGACTTCAAGTCGAAATCTTTAGCGATATTCCTACGATCGAACGATCGAAGGAATAATCGTTCGACAGAACGATTCGAAGGATTTTAATACATCGATCGAAGGATTTTCCTTTGATCAGAAAATTGTTAGGAAGCCTATGGGAACCTTCCCCATAGGCTAACATTGGCCTCGGTAGGTTTTAGGTGGCGAACTAGGGGGTCGAAGTATTTTTTAAAGAGACAATACTTCGACTATTGAATGGTCGAATAGTCGAACGATTTTTAGTTCGAATCGTTTGAATCGAAGTCGAAGGTCGAAGTAGCCCATTCGATGGTCGAAGTAGCCAAAAAACTATTTGAAATTATAAGTTTTTTTCCTCTATTCCTTCACTCAAGCTAAGTAAATGGGCCCCTAAGGGCAAATTTACTTATGGTCAAATATCGAGGGTTAATTAACCCTCGATATTTTCCACTGCCGAATTGAAATCCTTCGACTTCGAATATCGAAGTCGAAGGATTTAGCGCTATTCCTACGATCGAACCTCGACTATCGAATGGTCCAATCGTCGAACGATTTTTAGTTCGAATCGAAGTCGAAGGTCGAACTAGCCCATTCGATGGTCGAAGTAGCCAAAAAAACCATTAGAAATTCGAAGTTTTTTTCCTCTATTCCTTCACTCAAGCTAAGTAAATGGGCCCCTAAACGTTGCCTTAAAGGTGAACCACCCCTTAAAATAACCTGCCATTCGAGTTGTGGCTATATTCAGATTTATTAGAGTAAAATAAATAAATTCGTAATTCGAACTTCGATAAATCTACCCATTAATGTTATTGTTGGTAACCCTCCCCTGACGCATTAGTTAGGGATCCAGTAAGTATCGGAGTCTTTTTTTTTTTGCAAAATTTGGATTGTTTTTCCCATAATTCCCCATAATTCAAACATTGTTGAAGGCCCCTGCTAATAGCATGTAAAGGTGTGCATTTCTGCATCACTATTAGCCTTTGAGCTTACATTCATAAATGAGTGCAACATCCTTCCTTTTTATTGGCCAACTCTCTGTTGCTCGCACCCTCCATATAGTCAGGCATTACTGTGACTCTCCAGCGCAGCGCAGTCTTCTCTACTGTTCAGTTAGCAGGGAGATTTGTTTTGCCTAGAAAATAATTGTATAGATCCAAAGCCATCGCCTGAAACGACCCCCTGGGTGCTGCGCATGTATCTGCCGCTTGTTAAAATTGTATAAAAGGTCTGTTTTGTCGTTAACCTCAGTGGATTCCTGCTTAGAACATGCTCGCTTTGTCTCTCTGGCCTTGAGCAGCAGATTTGAAATACTGTCAGAATTTCTGTGTAAAGAAGAGATTGCTGATTCCTCATAATATTCAAATGGAATTTTCTCTTCTGCAGCATCAATCACCCGGTACAACCTTTTCAAGTACAGACTCCAGTTCTATGCACAGAAAAAAATCTTCCTCTGTTACCCTGAACACCTACCAATATCTTTTGTGCCAATGACTCGGTTTTGGAGAGTAATTCAATTAAAATCAAAGTCTAGTAACCCTTAGCAACCAAGGTAGCATTTATTACTCACCAGTTTCAAAGCAAACATCTGTTGCCATGAGTTACTGGACCTGCTGCAAATGGTCCCAACAGATATTTGCATATTTTAGGTTTTAACAAGATTTCCAACAGCGAAAGGTATTTATGCAGGTGCATCTACAAGGTGAAAGGAGGGGCATCTAGAGGGTGTCAGGATTCCAGTCCAGAAGGTAGAGCAAGTATAAACCTTGCAACCAGGCCCATGTGACTTTACTTACACAACCTATTATTTATATAGTGAATAAAGTACCCCCTCTTGTAAAATATAAGGATATTATAAGTTACCAAGGAGTTTCATGACCTTCGGCCTCGTGTTTTTATACAGGTCATGAAACGCCGAGGTCATAATATCCTCATATTTTGCAAGTGGGGGTACTTTATTTATTATAATACACAAGTTTCAGTGAGTCATGTGACAGAAATGACATCAGAACTCACCATTTATAACTGATGACATCAGAACTCACCGTTTATAAGGATATAATTTACAGGATATTCATGGCTTTTGTGTATTATATATTGTTTCCATGACTTTTCAGCTGTTACTAGTACTGCTGAGGACTGGTGAAAAAGAACTGGCCACCTTGTGGTCTTTTCTGAGCTGCTGAACTTCAAGAGCCCATTTTTTAATATGATAACTATCCAACTTTTGTGAGCAACTTCCTTATATTGTTTTTGGACTCCTCTTATAGAACCTCTACTTCAGCAGCATCTTCAGGTTGGTCTGGTCAAACCTAAAGCTAGCCAAACATGGGCAGATTTAAGCTGCTGATTCGACCCCTTCAACCAGTTATCTGCACGTTTATGGACCATGCCAGATGGCCTATCTGATAGATATCTGGCTGTTATTGGATCTGCCCAGTTATCAGATAGGTTTAAAAATTCTGTTGGAACAAGAGCTGAATTGGCTCATTGATTGGGTCCTGTCCAGACAGGCTGCATTGCCGGCTACTATGATCAGATTGTTTGGCCCAATGGCCAGATGCTCATATCAGCCCAATATTGCCCACCTCAAGGTGACCAGTTTTTTGACTTTGCAAAACGAGTGGACTTTTACATGTATGGCCGCCTTTAAAGTGTTACTGTCACCATCTTGCTCTGCTATACCTGCTAACCCCAATTACACTACCTACAACTGATGCTTGAGGAAGTAATATGTGGCTAACCAAGGGCCCCTTCATCATTTCTTGCTTAGACCTTTCTCAAGAGAGCTTGAGATAAGAAACTTTTAGGATGGTGCTGAAGTAATATTGCACTGAATCATTTCTGAGAATACAAAATAATGACTTGTTGGAAATGTCACGGTGATCTAATATGTTAAATGCTTCAGTGAATGTTCTTCAGACAAGAGCTGTATGTTTTATGCAGGAAACTTCTAGGGAATACGGGCGGGTTTGGTCAATCCGTGCACATTAGCAAGCAATTAGCATCTGAGCTGCAACTGTAATTAAAAGCCTTGTCTTTTTCATCTGGGAACCAGGGAACCTAGGCCTCGTTGCCAACCTGATTTGAGCACTAATCCCTTAAAAACCGGCAAATACATTTGGTAAGATTATGTCATGTTCAATTTACACCCTTATTATCAATATTAATATTATGGACTAGCAGTGCAGCAAGAATTGAAAAGGCTTGAGTTTAACATGGATCGAATAAATGCTTTTATCTGTAAACAGTTGACAAATGGTGGAGGTCTAATTAAGTGTCTTCCCTGATGCCTAAACAGCTATCAATACCAAATAGGTAATATCTATTCAGATATGAGTGAGGCCCTTTTATGAACAGGTCTTCACTTGTCTCCAGGGACTGGCCTACCATTGTACCGTAGGATCTCCTTGTGGGGGCAGGCCATAGTGGCTCAAATATGGGAAAATGTCCATTTTCTTGTTCTTATTTCCACCATAATTCTATATAACTTCTATATTATTGGCACAATCTTCATCTAGATGTTGCAAGAATTAAGTCCTCTAGTGGGCCCTAGGAGGCCCAATCTCATGACGTTAATGTATTGGTCTAATGGAAAGCAAGAGCAAATCATGTTTTGTATGGAGTCAATGTCCAACCTTAAACTCCACAGTCTTGTATATCTGTGTATGAGGCCAATCAGGTGAATCTGTGCCATATGGTGCTCTTTATGTAAACAAAAATTAAGGATATCTAAAGTCAGTCCGAGCATGGCTAGTTTAACCATGCATGAGGCTAATTAATGGTATGAAGAACAACTTCCAGAAACCAATGTTGCACATTATGGACATTACAGAAATTCACAGAATCTTATGGTTTTAAATAAAAGAGATTTTAGAAATATTTCTTTTAGTAATTGTCAACTGACTAAGCATAAATATTTAGCCTGTAAGTGTAGCCGTAGCTAGGGTTAGTTGTTTCCAAGTTGCTATGGTAAAAGATGAAGTTATTATACAAAGAGCAAGGCTTAATAACTTTGAGACTATATAAAGGCAAGGCTGAGCATATTTTTGGTCTACTGTAATGTTTGCGCTATAGCTATAAGGCTAAATAGAGAATAATGAAAGCAGCCATCTGATTGGTTCATGTAGGTGACAGGACTGAGGCCATCTGAAAATGACTTCTGGTAGCCCAACATTCCTGTAGCATTACAGTCACATAATATATGTCATTTGCAAAGTACCTGTGATGCCCTACCGCAAACCCTTTAGCTGTTTTCAAGTGAAAATCTAGCACCTACCATTAACAAAAAGCTCATGGGCAGCCCTGCTTTACATAAATAATTGGATCAAACAAGGTCATATGCTTTGGTCTTGCCACTACCAAATACAACCCTGCCCTTACATCAAGTGTGTTCAGTTCCATCCCAGAATCACACTGGTACAGGACACACCAGAGAATAGACAGTAGATGCAATGATGGCCTAAACCTACAACTGAGAAAACCTCTACACTAGGGGTCCCCCTCCTTTTTTACCCATGAGCCACATTCAAATGTAAAGAAAGTAAGGGAGCAACACAAGCATTAAAAAAAGTTCTGGGGGTGCCAAATAAGGGAAGTAATTGGCTATTTGGTAGGCCCTGTGAGGACTGACAGCCTACAGGAGGCTCTGTTTGGCAGTGCACCTGTTTTTTATACAACCAAAGATTGCCTCCAAGCCTGCACTTCAAAAATAAGCACCTTCTTTGAGGTCATTGGGAGCAACATCCAAGGGTTTGGTGAGCAACATGTTCCTCATGAACCATTGGTTGAAGACAACTGCTCAACACAATATTTTCCAGAGAAATATCTCACAATTCCTTTTTAGGTAGCCATGGCCCTGGCCATGGTATATTCCTTGTACAGGATAACCAGGTCCTTACGGGTTAGCAAGGCTGCTGTGATTACAAACTGACTGCATTTAATCTTCAGTCACCCTTAGACAGCGCTTCTGTAGGTGTGTTTAGTGTAGAATGTCTATGCGAAGGTTAAATATTCTTGCTGCAATCTTGTTTCGTAGAAATATGTGGATATTGCACCTTGTATGCCCCAAGCATATATACATGCGATGAGCAGATTTCCAGGACAAAATGATGAGGATCCTGGGAGAGCAAACGGATACCTGCAGAGCTACGTAGGATGAACTTTCTATTAGCTGGAGGGCCAGTGTCTTCATTACTGCAACTCTGATGGTATCCGTGGGAAATGGAAATACTGGCTCTACAGTCCATTAGCAACGATCAGAGCCATAAATATCCTATCAAGTCTTGGGGAGCAAAAGCGTGTGTATCATCCAACATCTGTTTTGACAGCAACTCCAGTCCAGGATAAAAGGAATGTTTAGCCCTAGGAGATCGTATGATTCTTCTTATTTTGTCCTGATCAAGGTGACCTTAACTATAGATAATTGTGCTGCTCATCATCTCATTTCCCTTTATTTGTTTGGCGTTGCATTTTGCATTTTACCCAGGTCTACTGCTTTAAAGGATAAATCTATACTCTAATGCAGTGGTTTCAGGCTTTTTCTGGTGCAAACCCCTATTTGAGGTCCAGTATTTGGTCAGAGCAACCCTTAGCTCATAATGAGGTCGATGCCATTCACCAAGAACTTTAAAAAATATCTAGAACCTATCTGACCTGAAAGCAGGGCTTTGCAGGAGCTTCTGAGAATGAAAATAGGCAAGTTTCCCATCAAGCTGGGTCCCCTACATGTTTATATGACTTTAATGATGTAAATAATAACCTTTATTAATACGTAGAGCGTTGCCATATTGATTTCTTTGCAATTACTGCCCCAGTGATCAAGATACCCTTCATGTGTTTGCGTGTGCCATTTAAGTACGCGATGGAAGAGTAAGATTCTCATTGATACAACTGAGATTCGCAGAAAATCGTCTCTTTTCCCTGGCCACCTCCCTCCAAGTGTGGCTGATGCGTTGCTACAAGGGCAGCCCATTCTGTATTTTTATCATCCCAGATCTGTGTGTATAAATCTTCCTCGGATGAGATGTCATAACATCATCAGCAGCTGGTGCAGGTGTAAGAAGTATTAACACCCACAATTCCTTGGGGAACCAAGACTTAAATACATCATCCAACAGGCTTCAGCTCTGGGCCCATGTGCATTTGGGAAGAGGCGCATGTGACAGACTGCAATTCAGTGACAGCATAAATGTGCTAATATATGTAGCGAGGTAAGAGAGGCATAAAAATAACCTCGGAGTGAAAATTGGAGCACTTAATTAACACAGTGATAACATAGCTCCACTTTTTTAGCGACATGTCTGCACTCCTCGTCCTCACTTCACACCTCTAAGACCAAGCGAATCCGAGGCGACAGCTCCTGCCGATACAGACTTTGTGCTAGTGACAAAGCTTTTGTGGTTCCTGAATGAATGGAGAGCTGGCCCTTTCCTCCAAATGTGTATACTGCCCAAATTGGGATGCCTTGCCCTTTGGATTCTTTTCTTTGTAGAAGCACATTTCAGAAATTTCGAATGTCAAATTCCTTTCCGTGTTGTGTTTAATAACAATAGTGTCCTTAAAGATGGCCTACATTGACCATCTCTTAAAGACAGGGGTCCCTAAGCTTGTTTTTTTACCCGTGAGCCACATTGAAATGTAAAAAGACAATGGGAGCGACACAAGCATGAAAAAAGTTTCTGATGGGTGCTGAATAAGGCTTATGATTGGCTATTTGGCAGTCGTATGTGGATTGACAGCCTACAGGAGGTTCTGTTCGGCACCTGTTTTTTTTAAACTTGCCTCCAAGCTAGGACTTGAAAAATAATCACCTGCTTTTAGGCCACTGAGAGCATCATCCAAGGGGTTGGTGAGCAACATGCTGCTCGTGAGCCACTGACTGGGGATCACCCTCTTAAAGGAGAAACAACCCCTTAATAAAAAAACCCTACCCCCCTAACCTATATAGAACTCTCTCCCTCCTCTCCCTTAGCCTAGCTGCTACCCCGGGAAAATGCCCCTAACTCTTTACTTTCCCCTCTGTGTAGATTCTGTCAGCGGCAGCCAAATGCCAGAAGGGCTGCTATAAGGCGCCATAGAAAGTATTCAGTATTCAGTTAGTATTTAGTGGGCTGGTGGTGGTTGTTTGGGCCACTGTGTGGACTGATTGGGCCTCTGAGTACCTGAAATGCCAGGGCCTATTTTGACTCTCAGTCCAGACATGGGGAGGAGGGAAGGGGGTCTATGCAGGTTAGGGGGTAGGTTTTTTTTATTAAGGGTTTATTTCTCCTTTAAAGGTATCCAATCCACCGGTCCATGACCCAAATTGATGGATACTCTATGACTGGCCAAATGTTCACATCATATAGGGCGTGGAACCCTACCACTGATGTCACCAAGGGGAAAGGGGCCTCGGGAAAGAGTTAAAGTGGCAATTCTAGAAGTAAAAGCATCTGAACCCTCCACCTGACCATTCTTGAGCAAACAGTTCTCTTTAGTGACCTGAACTTGCCCAACTCAAGGGAAAACTGTGGGTACCACAGGTCTGGGGACGCACCCACATCACTACCATACATCTGTCAAAATGGTGAATCAGCAGACATATGTATCCAGATTAACTAACTATCCAATTTAATTAACTATACTACCCAACCAAATATTGCCATGTATGGCCAATTTACTGTAATATAGTATAGTATAGAGTTTGACAGTCATATAAGGGCACAGGTCCACAAGACAAGGGCTTTTCTATATCTTATGATTTATTAATGGTTCTTGTATATAATATGATGCTTATAATGTAATGATGAATGTCACTGAAACCCTGTATCACATGCCAGGTCAGAATTACGTTAACTAAAGGGCAATTGAGCCACAAATTGCTAGAACATATCTTGTCAATTTGTTTTTAAGTTCTGCTTCTTCCATTAGTCCTTGGACAAAGAGGGAATTTTCCCTGGGCCACAGCATCGCCATCACAGAGGACCCTTGAGGGAGGGAAAACTAGATTAAATCACTAAGGGAAAGGCTGTCTCCTGCAACACCGAGCATCCCTCTGACAGCTGGAGGCTCTTAGGGGAACATTGTGAGCTGTAGTCCAACAACAGCTGGACATCTGTGATTAATGTTTTTTCCCTCTCAGATAGGGGCCCCTTCCTATGTGCTGTGCCAGGGCCCCTTTGTTTTTAACTCTGATTATAACAATCACAACAGACAGAGACAACACAATAGAAATACACAAACACTATCTATTGTGGACTTGCATTGTTTTAAGGCCTTATGAGCTGCAATGAAAATAACGCCAGCTCCTTCAGCTGTCCATTGCTCCATCCCAAATATGTTTAAAAACCTAGAGAAAGTGATGCTTGATCTGTGTCCTTCTTACTTACTTCCTTATGTCTGTTTTAATGCAGAGTTGTGTTGTAAGTATGACAGTCCCCAGCTCCTTATGCTCTTAAACCTGTCTGGCTTAGAGATTAACCTGCCAAGGATTCATATGAAGCGTCAACAGGGCATTTCAGGCTGAAGAGCTGTTTCCCGGAGTGATTTTATTTCATTTGTGGTTATTATAATGGGGTTATGTATGGTAAAAAAAAAGAAAAAAAACAATAAAAACCTCATGCTGAAAATCCATTTGAGAATCTGAGCTATGAATGGAGATATACAGGATGTGTTTTTATAAGTCCTTTACTTCTAGCATTATTTTTATAGTGGCAAAATATATGCATAAAATAAAACCAATTTAATTAATCCCAAAAGTGGAGTGCGGGTCTTTGAACAGATTTATATATACTATTTTTGACCCTGCACCCGAAGTTATCCAGGACTTATAAAATAAAATAATCATTTATTAACAGAACTTCAATCTGACGTTTCGCCCTTTCTCATACCTCCCATCTGACCAATCAGATAGATTCAATAGATTCGGATAACTTCTTAGAAAAGGACAAAACATAAAATTATGGGTGATCAAAGGTACTAAGCTTCAATCTGCCACCCATTTACTCCAAAATCACATACCTGCCATAAGTGTTGTTACCCTAATTTGTAACAAATTTCTTGCTAAAACATTGATATTGTCATCAATATATTACGTTTGTCCTGAACAAATAAACACACACACACACACACCAGCACACGCACAGGAGCCACAGCATAATGATGGCAATTACTGCGAATTTAGCAGATGGGACAGTATAATAAACTCTGACCTTTCAGCCTCCAGTAGGGAGGGCACAACCACGCTCCCCACTCCTACCTCTTGTCGCCCTGAGTGTTCTGGTTCTGTTGCGAGCCATTGGTCTGTAGGTCAGGGATATTTGCAAAGTCGTCCTGCTCGGAGAGACCCAGCACCAAGGACAGCACCACCATGCGGCCTTCCCTGACCGTAAGCAAGAGGACAGGAGAGAAGGAGGAAGAAACACAAGGAAGTAAAGTGAGAGTAGAATATTTATCAGCCAAGATAAAGCCATGTACATAGTGATGTGAAAATCAGCAGCCTTCAAGGCAAGAAAGGAAATAAATGTGAGATGGCATGCTGAGTGGAGAGAAGAGCATGTTGTAGACCTTGTAGTTAAGTGACCTTCAGCCTGTGGCTCTAATGTGACAGTTCTTGGAATATCAACATCAGTTTTTAGCATCTTTCAGATACTGAGGATTGTAGTTCAGCAACAGTTGGGGAACTACATCTTGAAAACATCCCCAACCCCATTTGTGTGCATGTATACACATCTCACATATGTACCATCCAGTTAACCTGTTATCTTCCTCTCTTCTGTCATCACCAATAAATCCTCCTTTACTTCTGCCCTCTCCCTCCCTACATGGCTTCTTCATTCCCTACATCATACCGCCCCACCCAGTATATATAAAACATGATCGTTCGGCCCTTCTAGAAGGCTTAATGCAAAACATGAATTATTTCTACACCGCAAACACAACACCTCCTGAGTACACTGAATATGACATTCACAATTCACTGCAGGAATTCCCAGGAACATGAAATGGTAATGCATCAGGGTATAGACATGACCCAGTTGCTTTAATGCTCAGTATTATCCATCAATTCTTGATTTTAGATTCTTAACACAGTCAGTTTCTGCCCCTTTCATGACGAATGGATGGCCTAATTTATATAGCGTATTCTGTTTCGTAGCACCAGATTGCTAGCACACATACCAGGATATAACTTGTCCTTAGGCAAACTTTCTCATTGTCTGATATTTTTGTATAACTTAATCCAACATCCCCTTTAAGCTGACATAGACATATCTATGTCTTTCCAGCTACCAAAGCAACTGATGCCACCTGCATATTGTGGTAGCCCTCACACGAGTGCATCAGTGCATCCATGGGAAAGCACAGCTAATGCTTTGTAAGAATTTTGTACATACATGTACAGATCCCATTTAAGCAAAATGTAAAGTATATAAAATTATATATATATATATATATATATATATATATATATATATATACCTGCATTTAGTTGCAGGTATTGGGCAGTATTGAGTAGGAACACCCTTCCACCCATATCCATGTGTTTCCCTGCTTGTCCTGGAGCATCATGGGAATCTTAGTCATAGTATCTGTCCAGTCCCTTGATTTTTCCAGAGCCTTGGCTAACTCCCTGTCTCTCGTACAGGGAGGAGTTAATGGGCAGGGCAGAAGGGTTATTTACCCCCAGCATTGGAACCACACAGCTAGAAAATATCCTTGATAAAGGCAAAGCTGTGTATTCAGAGCTACAATATCCAGCCTGTGGTCCTCCAGCTTCTGCTGAAAAACATCTCTCTGCATCTGTTGTCTCCAAAAAGATACTGGATGTAGAGTTAAAAGGTAACACACAGACTATGTCTCTTACTTTGTGTCACTTGGGTCTGGGGCAGAAGAGCATAATACCCTTAGTGGTCCCCCATTATCAGATTTCTCACCTAACCATGAGGATGATCTGGTCCTGGATATTTAAAATATGAAATTCCTTCTCCGAATAAATGGTAACTTGAAATAAGCTCTCAAAAATACCCAGAGCAGAGCATTATCACTCTATAATAACACTGGAGTTAGTTGAGGTCTTCATTACCTTCTAACCCAGAGATGTCACCTAACCCCATTTCGTAAGGGTGATAATGATCCAGTCCTGGATTTTTTCCGCCTGAATTCCTCTACCTAAATGGTAACAAGAAGTCTCAAAAAGGCCAGGATTGCATTATTATGACCCCTGGGTTTGGCTGATGTCTATCTTGTTTTACTGTACATATGCCCTCATAAATGTTAGACCCCTCACTTAACTCACTTTACTATACACAAAAGTAAACATCATTAACCCCCTTGCTATTATTATTTCTTGCATTAATATAGTCACTATCCCACAGCCTTAACCATCCGAAAGATCTCTCCTTTCTCCTGACACCATCCTACCTATTTTACATACTGCCCAATATTTGCATCCCCTTCACTAATAAATCTATGGGAATCATGGTAGCTCTTTTTAGCTTTAATGGAATACAACCAGGGGCAAATGTTCTGCACCCTTTTCCTTGCGGGTGCCTCCAGAGTAATACTAGATGTACGAGAGGGAAAATAAAGAGGAAAATGGCTCTATAAATGGATACCAGGAAGCACAGGGCAGGGATTTATGGTTTCACTTTTCCCCCTGATATTGTAGACAGAGCCATCGTTTCAATCCACTACAAGAAAGCATTAATTAACCTCCTGATAGTGCTGAGCGGAGCTCGGCGTGCGATTCCCTTGATTAGATACCAAGCTGCTGTGCCACTGATGTGCCTGAGAAGCTTCATTAACCCTTCTTTTCAGTGTGGCTTTGTGTTTATAATTTTATGTTTCTTTGTGTGGGTTTTTTTTTTTCCTTTTCTTCCAAGGAAAACTATTCCTCCCTTTTACTTTATTTATATAGGTCTCTGAAATGAATGGAACAAGAAGACACCAGTACAGGCATGTATTTCTTGTTGACAACTATATATTGTAATTAGTGCTCGCCAGCATTGTTGTAATGTTATTAAGCAAAACAGAACAAGATTGTTTGGTTTTACACCTTTCCATTGTGCCTTTCCCTGTAGGACTGTTTGGGCTTCTCCCTGTATGATTGCAGGACATTGCAATGCAGTTGTGTTAGGCTTAATTAGCAGACCTGGGAACTTCTCACCCAAAGGATCTGGATGTAATTAAAGCCTGTGAGGTATATGCAGGACTTATTATCCATTACCTTGTGCTTCCAATAATAATAAAAATGTAATCTTAAAGAGAACATAACCTCTCTGACACCAAACTCTCCAAAGCAGACTGCCCAAGCTCAATTATAGATGCAACAGGGTCTCCGATAAGAATCCTCCTTAGGAACCCATCAACATTTTGTTGTCATCTAACATAGGGAGATTATTGGACGGATCCTTTTGCATTAAAGGAGACAATGGCATAGAGAGCACGGCAAAAGATTTGTTGAAGATTGCCCCTGTAAGAACCCAGTAATCCAGTGACTTTTCGGGGATAGAGCTGAGCAGCAAAGACCTCATTAAAATAAAGGTAACTTGTATGAATGTGAGATAAAGTAAGGTCATTCGTGGTGTCTACTGATACATGTGTGCCTACCTATTCTAAGACACTGATCTCTGTTTAATTCAGCAGATACGTCTTAAATAGTCATGCCCTACAAATCTCATACAGACCATTACAAAGATTTCCTCAGCAGAGCGGCAGCCGGGTATATAAAATAGGATTTGTTAGAATTTGGACTTGGCTGAAAATGCAAATAAGCTAATAAGTTATTTATTATTTCTGTGCTGTTTTATGCAGATTTAATACCCTCTCTATTCCTTGCCTGTTACAGAAATATAACTAAGTCGTACAATGACGTGAGATTCACCGAGCCACAGTATATTCTCTAACCTCTCCTCTCTCCTGGCAACATCTCTCTTGTGGCCAAGGGGGCATCTGGCTGTTTTATTTTCAGCTATCCACACAGGAGGCCATGGCCCAATCTCTGTGATTTATGCATGTGCACAGAAGCTGAGGCTCGGAATTCATTTCGATGGCTCATCCACAGCTTATGTCCTGCTCTTCTGTTGTCATGAATATGCATTTGTCATGGAAAGAATGTTCTGCAGACTGTATGGTCGGCAAAAACACAGATCTACACTGGCTTTCAAGCCCCTTTAGTACTTATGAACAACACAAACTCTACATGATTCTTGAACTACCAATTGCCCATGAGACCTGATGAAACCTAAGATGAACAGGTTCCAAGTCCTACCTTTCTCCTCCATGCCTAATATATCCACCTGCCCAAGTAGTAGATTTGTTTATATTCCTAGCTCTCTGAATTGCTTTCATTAAGGCTTTACAGAGAAACTTTAATTTTGGAAATGGAAAATGGAATCCAGTTGCTCTTTTTATAGAAGCTCCCAATAGCATGGGTGGCTATGGTTATCAACTTTGCAGATTCATCGGCAGATTCAAGCTGCTGATATCTGTCCTTTAGATCAATAAAGCAGCTTATCTGCCCATGTATGGGGCATTCAGATGGGTCTCCCCAATCGATATCAGACCAAAAATCAGATATCAATCAATCGGGCAGGTCTGAGTTTGGTGGAAATTATATGAAGCATGTCTAGCCTGCAACCCTTGTGAACCTACAACTGTCAACAACCTCTCAATATCTTTCATCTGTCAGTAACCTGAAGGCACCAAGGCCGGCTCTATCTAAATCTGAGACAGCAGGGAAAAGAAGCAGCAAAGAGCCAGTCCATTGGCTTAAACATTGATATATTTGTTGAAGAAATGAAAACACTCAGACAGGTTTGATTTTTCTTGGTGATCGAGGACCATATTAGCTAGTTGATGTGATCCTTGTCCTGTTGTTCGTCCTTCATTGTAAACCGATCGTATGGCCCTAGGGCCGAACAATCGGATTAACCCAATATCACCCTGTCTTTGGTGGGCATATCAGTTTAAGATCCGCTCTTTTGGCAACCTTGCCAAACGAGTATAGTGTATGGCCACCATTAGTTCATTTGAGAAAAGGAGGCCACTAGGTGGGGACCCTACCTGGGAGAGTGTGAGGGTGGAAATTATATGAAGCATGTCTAGCTTGCAACCCATGTGAACCTACAACTGTCAGCAACCTCTCAATAGCTTTCGTCTGTCAGTAGGATGTTTGGAATTGAAGGTCAACAACATCTGGATGGCTGCAAGTTGAAGACTCCTTACAAACATACTGAAAGCTAACAATCATTACACATTATAAAATAAATCTGTTGTACTTGTATCTCCTTTTTTACCCAAGATGCTTTCTGAACTCCCATAAAACTGGCCTGCAAGTAGAATTGTGCCAAGATAATATCAAGTATTGTTATGTACAGCAGGCTGATGTGTCACTTGTTCAGGAGCCCAGCGGAAACATGGGTCTCTGCTGAGTGGGGGGTGAATTCATTGGGCTTTGTTTCCATAGCTAAATGGTTCAGTCCTTTCACTGTGTCTGAAATAAGATGGAAATGTGTTCATAGTTATTCCCCTCCTCTTCCTAATACTTTTGTTTCTGGCCGATGCACTAATTGTTCTATCAAGAGTAGGAGTCTCTGTTAATTGAGAAGATTATACAATAAAAACACATTTCATGTCTTTTTTTAAAAAAAGAATGCATAACCTTAAGTGGAGCATGCCGGCCGCCCCTGCTATCCGAGTGGATTCTGATTCATTTGCAGCCTGGGGTGCATGAGAGGAAAGTAAAGGTGGCAGATACCAAAAAGGCAGCATGATTGTGTTTATAGCCTTGATATAGACCACAGGACTGATTCATTATCTCTGTGAGTGCCAGTAGGGTGTGAATAGCACTGAAGGTTAATGCAAGCCGTACCCTACTAGCACTGCCAGGCATCGGCTGTAATTGGATGCTGAGTGTGTTTATTACTTCAACAAATATATCCATTTTTTGTGCCAATGGACTGGCTCTTTGTTGCTTCTTGTTTTTGCTGTCTCAGATTTAGATACAGCCGGCCCTGGTGCCTTCAGGTTGCCTTTGTTTTTACTTCAACCCATTCTTTTTATAAGTGTGCAGCTATTTTAGACCTAGAATTCAGGCCAATTTTTCTCAGGCGGCTGATTTTGTTTCTCTGGAATCTAAAGTTGACAGTTACCCTGGAGATGCATGAAGGGGGAAAAAAAGCCTTCTCTTTTCATTTTTGGCTTTATTTTCCTTTCTTTTGCATCATTTAAGGTTCTATATAATATATATAATAAAATAGAGGAGAGCACTTTTTTTAACCTTTACCTAGCAACCCGTGGCAAAGGAGAACTTAAAGCTGGTCAACTGTTGATGGGTTACACTAGGTGCTGGTGCAACCTTTTTGACTTTTCTTACTTTTCCATCTAAATTAAGGTGGAACTCAGGAAGCAAGATTTTTTCCTGGGCCTTCATATCCCAACACTCCTTTAAATAATTTAAATAATTATATTATTAATCTCTTGAAGAATAAAGACAACTTGTCCTCTGTAGAGCCCATAGGCTAATGTGTGGCTCCTCCAGTCAGAATTATCATTTGATCACCCGAGTTCTCATTATCAACTTTGAGAATTTACTCTGGGGTCTCAAAGGCCAGAATCCTAGGTGTTACATTTAATACATGTGCATTCATAAAAGGTCATGTTGAAGTGGCAATACTGATTATATGAACTGCATGGTAACCTCACAGGACTGCATAAGTACAGTGGAAGAGACAGTTTCATTAGTAGAAAGTAGGAATGAGGAAGAAAATAGCAGCCACTTACAGAAAAGATTTCATGTCCAGGCCCCGGTTTCGAATTTGACCAACCACATGATCCCAGCTACCAGCGTCGGTTTGGTTCCTGATGCCAGCTGGCCGGGACTTGGATCCAGCTGAGGTTGGGGGTCGGTTCTGACCCGTTCGTTGGGGACGAGTGTTGCTGGTGTTACTGCTGCTGGTGGAAGGGGGTTGATGCTGCAGCTGTAGCTGCCCCAGACTTTGACTGGTTGTTGGCTGGCAGTGATTGTGCTTCTGGTGGAGGCTGAGAGGTTGCTGGAGGCTCTGTTGGCGGAGAAGCGTGCGGGGACGCTGGCATTTCATGTCTCCTGCAGAGATGGGGATATGGTCGAGGGTAGTGGCTACTGTCAGTGTGGAGTCTTCAAAACTTAGGAAGGTAGTGGAAGAGGAGAGAAAGCAAAAGGTAAAGGAGAGAGAATGCAGTACAGATAGGTTAGAGAGAGAGACCTTTCCATCAATAAAGAGCAATAATAGTCTATTGACTGTAAAACTCTATAACTAAAGGTGGCCATAGACACACAGATCGGATCGTACGAATCGAGGATTCGTACGATTTTCGGATCGTGTGTGGCGTGTGCCGACATCTTTCGCCCGGCGGAGATCGGTCGTTTGGTCGATCGGTCAGGTTTGATTTTGACCCGACCGATCCCGCCGGAGCTCATGGCACATCGTAATCTGATCGTTCGGCCATACGGCCGAACAATCAGATTACCCCCGATATAGCCATGCCTGTTAATGGCATATCGGGGAAAGATCCGCTCGTTTGGCAACATCGCCAAACGAGCGGATCTTTGCATCTATGGCCACCTTAAGCCTCCAGATTAGATACCTAGCAAGATACAAAACAAACCACTGCTCTGGATGAATCGGGGAACTCTGACAACCACCTATTTATTACACTGTCAAAAAAAGTACTGTTTACACACCTGTGCTCGAGCTAGAACCTACTAAAATCTTGAACTGCTTTTATTTTTTATACCTAAAAAGTGCAGTACAAATAAATGGTTATATAAGCATAAATAGTTTAATGAGCTATTTCCCCATTACTGATTAGTTATATTATTAGATACAATTAAATGTATTGGATGAGTGAAACTGAAAAGACATTAGGAGATCAGCTCCCCTATGACTCAAGCAAGACCTTCCTAGTAGAGACATGAGAAAGAGCAGGGTGGTGCTATCCTGGACTCTTCCTAAATGAACCCACACAAGCATTCTAATCAGATACCAAAGTCTTAGCTGTTTCTTCTTCCTAAGAAGACCATGGGGCAGTTGCCTCACTATTGTCTCTTTAAAGCTCTGATGGGTTTTCATTAAGCTGCTTCCCAGTCTGGCCTACACTATGGCAAATGCATCTGGAACTTCACTGACATCATTCCTTATCTTACAGTTGACTCTGCCAGCAGTCCGAAGGCTATTTAGAGACATTATATTTGAAATATAATCTGTGCATTAAATATTGAAGCATAATGGATTTATTACTGCCAGTGTGCAGTCCCCAAAGACATATAAAGTCGATGTCAAGAATAACAGAATAAGTATGGAATGTAAAATATGTCCTCTTTAAGTAGTCTTTAATAATCACAGCTCTTTCCCTCTGTATTTCTTACAATAAACTGGATGCTCCCTGATTTAGTTATTGTTACTACGACTTCCAGAATAAGTGTGGGAAGGGGTGTCAAAGGGGGACAGCTTCATACATAAGGATCATATCAGAACCGAATTATAAAATATTGGCATTTGACTCCATGTGGATGTGTCCTTCCAATATGCAAGCTAATTTGGAGCAGAAAACCTGATACTGGGCATTTTTTTTGGGTAAAAAAAGACTAAGAAAGGGGTGCGTTGAGCAATTTTATCGCTCATAACTGCAGAGCCATCTTACTGTGCACCCTTAACCCGGTTATGTTTTTTTGCACCCCTGTTGAAAAGCTGTCAAGGTCTTAAGAAATTTTATTATAGAGAAACTAGTTTCCCTTCATATTCAGAATCTTAGGAACAAAATGGACACAAGAAGAATAACCCAAAATCAAATATGGTGAATTTACTTTTATGAGAAGCCAGATTTTCTGCCAAAACCATTTTCGAGTTGATGAACATTAGTTTCCTGGTTGTAGGGTCACCTATGCTAAAGGCTTTTTAATAGAGGTGCACCAAATCCAAGATTCAAGCTTTTGCAGTAGGATTCGGCCGAAATGAATCTGAATCCTTAAAAAGATTTCTAAAAAGATTTAGAAATCTTTGGCCAAATTATTCATGAATCTTTGGCCAAATCTTTCATGAAAGATTTGAGATTCGGATGAATCCCAAAAATAGTGGATTCGGTGCAGTGTTACACACTGAGTTTGACTCCTGTGCAATGTTTTTGCCCACACAGATCTCTTAGGGTGGCCATACACAAACAGATTAAAGCTGCAGATATACTGTAGGTCCTTTAGACCAATTCAGCATCTTATCTGCCCATGAATGGGGCGTTCCAACGGGTCTCTCCGATCAATATCAGGCCAGAAATCAGCCAGATATAGATCAGGCAGGTTTGATTTTTCTTGGCTAGTTGATGCGGTCCTCTTCCGGTTGGCACCCATATTTTCTGTTGTAATCCGATCGTTTGGCCCTAGGGCCATATGATCGGATTAACCCTATATCTCCCTGCCTTTGGTGGGCATATCGGGTTAAGGTCTGCTCGACCTTGCCAAACGAGCAGGTCTTATCATGTAAGGCCACCTTTACACCAGTAAAATTTTTGATTTTGTGCTCATTTCTGATGACAGTTTATTCTTGAATATTCACATGTCGGCAGGTGGTGAGTGGGATGTCAGGGAAGGCTTTTTATAGCACTAAAAAAACACACACACCTAATTCCACAAACTATTTAGGATGCAGGAGAACATTCAATTCATTGAATAGTAAGAGGAGCGAAGGTTTATATGAGGGAAAATGACTGAAGGGAGACAATCTAGGCACCTTCACTAATTATTACAGAACTACACTACCAGCGTGGCCTTTCCAGCTAAGCAGGCAGAGGGATGATGAGTTGGGATGAGGTCTTGGCATACTGCATTAGATATATGGGGTCTCCTTTACAGCCTCAAGTGGAGTTGTTCTAAGATGGATAGAAACAATTGCTGTACATATTCACTAAAAGTATTTGAGTCCAAGCAGGCTATTTGCCCTTTAATGTATTTGCCCCATTATAACCACCCAGTCTGTCTGATGGATCATGCACAGTCTGTTGATGCAGAGGAACCCTAGATATACCACCACCCTGCAAGCTGCATCAATAAGGACTTGAAGTGCGTCTAAAGAATCACCTACTGAGCAACAAAAATGTCACCGTCCCAACAATTTTGACTTTTCCTGCTAAAGAAGAAGCAGAACCTTTGGTCTGGGCCCTCCTGTTCCCTAGTCAGCTTCCTTTGAAATTATTGGGAAAAACCATTGCAATTTGGTAAAATTGCACTTTGCACTTGTAAATTAACAATAGTTACTGTCCCAAGTCATAGAGGTGGTTTAACACGTGTTGTTTGAATACTTTCTTACCAGGGGTTCATTATGTGCTGATATTTTGCATCCTAATATACAGGGTCGGACTGGATCACTGGGGCCCACCTGGTTCAAAACCTTCAGGGCCCCGTGTGCATGCTCCAACTCCGGGGCCCGTGCACATGGGGAACACTATCCGGAAGATAGAAACTGGATTTGACCTCGCTCTAGACTAGGGATGCACCGAATCAACTATTTTGGATTGCCCCCGAATCCTCCGTGAAAGATTTGGCTGAATACCAAACAGAATCCGAATCCTAATTTGCATATGCAAATTAGGGGTGGGAAGGTGAAAACACTTTTTACTTTCTTGTTTTGTGATAAAAAGTCACGTGATTTTCCTCCCCACCTATACTTTGCATATGCAAATTATGAATCGGATTCAGTTTGGCCCGGCAGATGGATTCGGGCGAATCCGAATTCTGCTGAAAAAGGTTGAATCCTGGCCAAATCCCGAACTGAATCCTAGATTTGGTACGTCCCTTCTCTAGACAGGACCCCGTGGGCATGGGCGTGAGGCAAGAGATGCCGCATATTTCTTTTTGGGGGTCAGCCAATCAGGGGAATGGTTCTGGGCCCACCGGGTTTTTTCGCCGGACTAGTCTGACCCTTCTAATGTATTTAAAGGGGTTGTTTATCTCTAAATTAACTTTTAGTATAATGTAGAGTGACATTCTGAGACTATTTGTTTTCATTTTTTGATTTTTGTGGTTTTTGAGTTATAGTATTTAGCTATTTCAGCAATCTGGTTGCTATGGTCCAAATTACCCTAGCAACCATGCACTAATTTGAATAAGAGACAGGAATATGAATAGGAGAGGACCTGAAAATAAAGGCGAGTAATCAAAAGTACCAATAACAAAAAAATTGTAGCCTTAAAGAGCATTTGGTTTTAGATGCGGGTCAGTGACCCCCATTTGAAAGCTCAACAAGCCAGAAGAAGAAGGCAAATAGTTCAAAAACTATAAAAAAATTAAATAATGAAGTTAATATATAGAATATATAGTTTAGTATATATATACAGTAGTAATATATAGAAATACCTAAAGGCAGATGGTATGAGTCAGAGCTCACTGATAGCAACTTCCCTTCAGCAGACCACCCGGCAGCTTTAAGCTCTGAGCACCTGCAACAATCCATATATTCATTCCCCTTTAGTTCGGAGGTTAAGCCAATCGTTCTGCAGAATGCAAGCTACAATGTGTCAGATCCCACTCAAACAACCGGCTGTATGTAAACAATTCTGTCCGTCCCTTTAAAGAAAGCCCGCCTCTTATTTTTAAATACCCATCATGGAGGCAGCCATATGTCTGAAATGTGCATAAAGCAAACCCATGTTGAACAAGGTTTTTTTCTTTGCAAAAAAGTCAATTAACATTAATATTAATGTGGCAAAAACATATCTTCCCACAATCAGCCTGTGATAGATGTCCTTTAATTATGTGTCATACAGGGCAGCAGATGTACAGTATTAGGGAGATTTCCAATGTATAACATTTCAACTTCTATGCTATGGGAAGGAAAAAAGCTGAACATTGCGCAAAATTGTGGTCACCATGGCGATGCTGTTATGATGTGCCTCGTGGTCTAGTTATTCATATGGCAAGTGCTTTAAGGGGACAAAAAATAAGGAGAGAATGTAATTCATCAATCATTAGCCGTTCAACATAAATCAGTCACTTTGCGTCTCTACCCAAATCCATCAAACATCCAGGGATATTGTTTACTGGCAGCCACTCCACCAATTCCCACGGCAGCTATGAAGTAGGTGAGCAACCAAAAAAGGAACATTGCCTGGCAGGGGGGGAGGGGGTTTATTGTTCTTGCACATCATGGCTTGAGATGTCAACACCTTAAAACTGAGCTACGGCTAATGTTCTGTCTCCAGCACAAAGCAACCACTGGGATCTATGAGCTTCATGTCTAAAAGTGAATTTTGATGAAAAGGTTCTGAGTTCCATCAGGGCAACATTCTGAAGGTCTATGAGACAATGATGCTCAAAACCAGTGGGACCGATTCACAATCAATGAGAAACACTGTAAATCAATGAAAGGTGACAGGCCGTACAGAGACGGGGAATGACTTAGTGGAACACAGAAAATCCAGACAATAAATAGGCTGCACGGCAAAACTCAGAAAAGTACAAGCATATGTCTTATTATCCTTGGATACTACAGCCAACCTGGAGTCCATGCATTAGCAGTCTCACAGGCTTTACTGAAACTGAAATATGGCCATCATGTTATTTCCCCTTTAGGCACCAACAAGTAGGGGTCATTTACTATGTGCAAGGCACATAAGCACCATCCCTGGTATGTAGTAGAATTGGTGCAAAGTGTAGAGCCCCACTTTTGCCCCACAATGCTGCCTGTGTTTGGCAATACAGGTATGGGACCTGTTATCCAGAACGCTCGGGACCTGGGGTTTTCCAGATAATGGATCTTTCCATAATTTGGATCTTCATACCTTAAGTCTACTAGAAAATCATGGAAACGTTAAATAAACCCCAATAGGCTGGTTTTGCTTCCAATAAAGATTCATTTTATCTAATTATATCTAGGTGAGATTTTTAAATGAATACTAAGGGAGGTTTTATTAGATTTATTAAAGTCCGAATGCCAAAAACAATAAAATCCGATTTTTTTGTAAAAAAACAAACAAACTAATTTTTCATGATTTATTATACCCGAGGATGGAAATAGACAGAATCTGAAATTCCGGCATCTCAGATCTGCTGAGGTTTTATATAAGTCAATGGGAGAAATCCAGAAGATATGTGCTGGGTTTCATGCAAAAATCCAAAGAAAAAAGATCCGGGAAAAAAATCTGAAAAATTCACACGATTCAAATTTTTGGATGATTTTTTCTAGTATTTTCCCCAAACTGGAAATTTTTCCAGGAAAATTTATTGACAAATAAAGGGAAATAACCCGTGCAGATTTAGTTTTAGTATATTTCATAAAATAATGGGATGAATTCGATTTTGATAAAAAATAACCCACAAATGTTACACTTTTCCGCCCTGTAGTGTTTTTGCATCTAAGGCATAATTAAATGACCCCTGGTGATTAAAAGCACAACATTTTTTACCCCCAACTGGTTTTCTCACCTTCTTCAAAATAAAAAATGCCGGCCAGTGTATTTTTCCCCCCAGGTGTTGAGATACCATTTTCGCACCTAAAAAATTGGCATCCCCCCCATGTAATTTTAAATACAGTAATTGTAATTATATACAACAATTCTATAATCTAATTCTATATGTCCTTCCCACTTTTCCTACTTTCCTACTTCATTCATTCATTCTTCCAGTCTGTAGTGGTGTAAGCAAGAGAGTGATTGAGTAGTTTGTAGACTTGGATTATTATTAATGTAACACTCATCCTCTTTAAGCAACTTTATGAATCTGTAAGCAGATAAAATTCTGCACTGTCTTGCAAACTGTCAGCTTTAGGAAACAATGGGATCAGCTGAAAGATCTGTCTTTCAGCTGAAGAAGATGTTCAGGTGAAAAAATTATTTTGGAATAAGAGGGAAATGCTTAATGATTGAGCCAATACATTAAAGGAAAACTATACCCCCAAAATAAATACTTAAGCAACAGATAGTTTATATCAAATCGAATGACATATTAAAGAATCTTACCAAACTGGAATATATATTTACATAAATATTGCCCTTTTACATCTCTTGTCTTGAGCCACCATTTCGTGACTCTATCTGTGCTGCCTCAGAGATCACCTGACCAGAAATACTACAACACTAACTGTAACAGGAAGAAGTGAGGAAGCAAAAGACTGAACTCTGTCTGTTAATTGGCTCATGTGACCTTACATGTGGTTTGCATGTGTGCACAGTGAATCGTACGATCCCAGGGGGCGGCCCATATTTTTTAAAATGGCAATTTTCTATTTATGATTACCCAATGGCACATACTACTAAAAAGTATATTATTATGATAATGGTTCATTTACATGAAGCAGGGTTTTACACATGAGCTGTTTTACTCAGTATCTTTTAATAGAGACCTACATTGTTTGGGGGTATAGTTTTCCTTTAAGGAAAGTATTAATAAATCAAACAAATGGGAAAATGGCAAACTTAATGAATAAATAAATATATAAATAAATAAATCAAATAATAAATAAATCAGCCCCCTATATTCCAATTTATACAGCCAGCTGAAAATTGATTAAGTTTTAAATGTATGCTTCCTTGCCAGAATGGAAATACACTAGTTTGATGGAGGATAAATGATGGTCTAGGCTAGGGCTAGGACACTAGGGCCCTTGGTTTCACTGAAAGCAAATTACTTATTTACAATACTGTAGTCACCAATTTTGGGAAAGACTCTCTCCTGTTAAGCACAATAGTGCCCATACAGAATGGGTTTGCTGAGACAGGTGTGGAAGAACTTGACTGGCCTATGGGATGAATTGGAAAACACAACAATTTTCCAAAAGCCTAAAAGAAATAATAGTATTATGGCCATACACAGGCAGATTTAATCTGCCAAATCAGGCCCTTTAAACCAATTTTGTCTGTTTTATCTGACCATGTATCGGAACAGGTTTGATTTCTCCAGTTCGATCAAGGACCGAATTGACTAGTATTTCCACTGTTGTTTTCTAATCACTTGGCCCTAGGGCCAACAATCAGATTAAAGCCCAATATCATTCATCTGAGATGGATATATCAGAGGAAAAATCTGCTCATTTGGCCACCTCGCCAAACGAGCAGATCTTATAGTGTACGGCCACCTTAAAAGTTTATACTAATCCCCTTGGTATGGGAATGTGATGTTGGACAGGAAGGTGAGTGGATACTTTTGGGCATAGGGTGTATTAAAAATATTAGTGGTAGATAGGGCATTGCTACACTAAACTCATTTATGAATGCAAACACAATCAAAAAATGAACACAAATTTGTGCACACTTGAGTGACAATGTGTCCATTCAACCTTCTCTGATAAATATCCTTAACATCACCAAACAATACAGATAAGCCAACAACAGAAACCTGGTCCAGACAAACTTATTCAACACTCAACACTATACCCAAGTAGTCTACAGTCCACAACCGTTCTCCTGAAGAATATATCGCATCTTGCTTTACAACTTAATATAACAGTTTGGACATCCCAGTATTGCTACAGATCTAGACCATTCCAGATAAAGAGACCTTCAAAGTCTCATTTATTTTGTTCCTGCCCTGTTGATGTTCAGTTGTTATTAAACCATCACTTATGAATGAGCTGAAACTGAGTAAATGTTTTGTGTCCAATAACAACGTGAAGCTTTTCTGTTCTTCACAGTTTTTAACATAAACCAACAAAGAAGCAGTCAGGAAAGGTGATTAATGGACATAGTCTACATCAAGTGATTGCTGGCATTTCCAACTCAAATTAAGTAGAAGAAGATAAAAGGTTCATAAAACCATCTTTGCAAACCACAATTCTAACGGTAAAATGTATGAACAATACCAGTTAAGACTGGTTTGGGTTTCTTTCTTGTATAAAACAAGCCATAGGGGAAATAAACCTAGGGCCACCGCTGACATTTTAAAATCTCAAATCAGTGAGGTTTGAAATAAAGACAAAATGTCCAAGTAATGAAGAAATATTGATTTTTTTTTTTAAAGAGGGACACCTTACAATACAGCCAGAATATACATATTCCTGTTATACTCCTGCTCTTGCTTTGGGTGTCTCAGTTGGCTCATACTCAGGAGGTCATTCCAAAGTAGTATTTTAACAATGACCAATCAATATATATATATATCAAACTTTCAGCCACCTTAAGGTGACCTCCCTTGGGTCCCTTAGAAAGGGGGACACATCATGATGACTATAATGTTGGACATCAAATAAATGCCTTCTCCTGCTCTGGTTTGATATGCTTCAGCACATGGTCAATCAACTGATATGGTGGTGCCCTATCTATCTATCTATCTATCTATCTATCTATCTATCTATCTATCTATCTATCTATCTATCTATCTATCATCTATCATCTATCTATCTAGCTATCATCTATCTATCTATCTATCTATCTATCTATCTATCTATCTATCTATCTATCTATCTATCGCTCTTTCTCTCATAAATCTTTCTATCAATACAAGGGCAACATTCTTGAATAGCATAATTATAGCCCTTATAACACACTACTTTTGTTAACCATCCAATGGTATAGGTCAGAATAAATCATCCCCTGTTTCCTTTATTGAGTCATTAGAATTTATAATGAAACAGGATATTGATGGAAGGCGATGACTATCACCTTTGCATTATACCAGTGTCAATATCTCAGAAGCATGATGCAAGGTAGCACCCTGTCGATGGGCTCTAGCTACCATATCTTAATAACTGCACTCTGGGACTTGACAGTCTGTATTTTCTGGCTTACATACAAATATGATGGGGCTTCACGGGGACTCACTTGGTTCGACTGAGATTCCCAGATGCAAGGTGGCTCTGAACCGTGTTCCATCTACCTCTCCCAGACTTCCCCAGGACTGGCTCGCTGTGGTGGCTTTGCGAGGACATGCTGATCTTCATGCTTTCACTGCGGAACTGTTTGTCCCCAAGCCGGCCATCTTTATCCAGTAACCCAGAGGTGCCACAAGCTGCTGACTTACTACTGGACAAGACAGTGCCACTGCGACGTGCCCACGTGCAAATAAAGGACATGCAAATGTGAAGACAGATACACAAAGTGGGGGAAAAACACACAAGAGACGGACAGAGAAAAAAGAGAAAGAGAGAGGTCAGCACTGCAAAAAGAAAGAAAAGGTAAAGGCAAAAATAACAAAATAAAATGACCCAAAGCGTCTCTTGTTAGAGGAGTGAGAAAAACAGCAGCCTGGGAATGATGACGGTAAAAAGTTCCACATTTCAAGAAACACCAAAGGGTTAACATGGAGTAAATCTGTCAGGAAAGGCACCAGACAGTCAGCCAGCCACAGGAAGAAAGAGGCGTGTTAGTGAATCAGACCACACAGTGCGGATGTAGTGCACACTCGGCTATAACGGGCAACCCTTCCTGGCCTTGCAATGGAAAGGGAAGATAGGCAGAGGGAGGCTAGAGAAGGAGTGTGTCCGTTAGTGGAAGCTAGGAGGGGTTGCTCGTCTCCATGGCTATCCGCCCATGGGGGTGATGTGGAGCAGGGGTTAAAAGGAGCAGGTTGGAGGAGGCGTGTGAGAGGATTTGGGAAGTTGTACATACCAACTAAATACAATCATATCAGGCAAATAGAGAGACTCACTTGAGGGCCAGTCTTGGGTCACCATAGGGGGCGTAAGGTGAAATGTTTAGGATAAACTCCTTGGGAGGGTAGGAGCTCCATTTCTGGTGGGCTGTGCTGTCATTGTTATTCCAAAAGTCTTTGTCTAGATCACTAAATGGGCAGAAAAAGAGAAAAAACAAAAAAAAGAAATACTAGAAAAAAACCTGAATCCCTGAGAGCTTTGTGAAGAGGAAGGGAGTTAAAAAGTCACACAGCGGCTGCCGTGAGCGTGCGGGGAAAAAAACACAAAGAGTAGAGAGGTGCTCCTCTGTTTATTAATGCAAATGAAGGTACCCAGGTTCTGTGGAGGAGGAGGAGGAGAGGGAAGCAAGAGTTTAATACAGTAAGTTGGAGTTGGCAGCAGAGAACACGTAGATCCAAGCACTAAAATAGAAGGAAGGAAAAATAAGCCATTGATTATGTCACAGAGACGTATAACCTTTCCATTCACCTATTGGTTTTCTCAGTCATAAACCCAAATTAATTACCTAGCTTTCTGCAGTCACACAACACAAACTCCAAAAGAGGCGTTTAATGAAGAACGATCAGAAGCTTTTAAAATTCTGGCAAATTCTCCAAGCTGAAAAGCCAAAGACTCTTGGCAATATCAGAAGATGGAGGCCCTATGTCAGGAACAAGGTGGCGAATGGCCTACACGAAGGATGCCCAACGTGCAACCCTAACACAACTAATACTCCAACCATCTCTCCAAGGACATCAGTTGTTTTGGGATGCTGTAAGTTGAAGCTGAAGACCTGGATGTTGGCCATTTGTGATGTATACACTGAAAATATAATTCTTTACATAATATTGTATACTCGTTATACTTTTTTCCTCCAGAGCACCTCTCCGAGGGTCCAAGAGCAAATGAAATCTGTACACTACCCTACATGCCGTTCTCCTCTGTTCTAAATCAGAGATCCTCAACCAGTGGCTCGTGAGCAACATGTTGGTGGTAGCTGGTAGTTTGAGTGTGTCTCTATTCCAGTGATGGCTCAGAGGCAACATGTTGCTCACCAACCCCTTGGATGTTGCTCCCAGTGGCCTTAAAGGTAGGTGGTTAATTTTAGATTTCCAGGTTTGGAGGCAAGTTTGGTTGCATAAAAACCAAGTGTACTGCCAAACAGAGCCTTCTATAGGCTGCCAGTTCACATACGGGTTACCAAATAGTCAATCACATCACTTATTTGGCACTCCAGGAACTTTTTCATGCTTGTGTTGCTCCCCAACTCATTTTATATTTGAATGTGGTTCATAGGTAAAAAATTATCAGCCCATGGGCTGAAAGGCATACAAGGGCATCCAAGGGGCCACAAAGAGTTTGGCTACATCTCCACTGTTCAGATTGCTTGTGAAAAGAGCATTAATGACTAGAACAGAAGGATCTGAAGAGCTACGGCTCCTTTTCACTTCCTTATTTACTGTTCCACCATGCAATGGCCTATATGGTTCATCATCAGATGACATTTTCAAACCTGCTCAGTATCTAAACCAACCAGGTATTGCTGAGTCAGGAATGGAAGGCCAACATACACACAATTAACTGTATAAAACAACAGGCATGCATGGCCACCTTTATACTAGCACAGAGAAAAAGCTTATACGACAATCATTTTCAGCCTCTTTATATGCAAGCCACCAAGACCAAAACATCACTAAATTACAATGTAGGTCAACTGTGTTGCTTACACAGGAACTATAGGTGTGGTTCTACACCTCCAGCAGTTACTGGCATCTTTAAGGTACCAGGATTTCAATGGAGCCTCGCCAGATTTCAAAGTGAGCCTTACAAGTGAGGCAGTCTTCACCTTTAAAGAATTACTAGATAACTCCTGCTGTTGAACACCATCCCTGACTATATATATAGGGTATGTTGTCTTGAACAATGGTTAAACTTAGATTATTAAAAGGTTCCTTCAAAAACACTCTTTCTAACCTTTAAAAAGGTCTTTACAGTGAAGCTCTGTAGGGTTGGTTTTAATTATGGCAGGTCAGGAAAAAGAGTTTAGCGGGAGGATTGTGATTCAGCTTCTGTTGCACATCAAATTGCCTGTTTAAATGCAGTGACAAATCTTGTAATCTCAGGGATTGTCATCAGAATTCCCCCAACCCAGCAGGCTTAATAGAAATGACAAATGTTACGGAGTCTAACCCAGGGAGACTCCACTGCTCACAATATGATCCTGAGGTGGTATCTCCCATCCCAGCCTGCCTACTGTTTATTTTATTTCTTAATCTGCTGCTCCTTGGAGATGGTTTCTTTATGATTAGATACCGTCAGCTTTTTAATAAGGAAACAATGATGTTTTTGTTATTAGTACAAGCGCTCTATGATTTAGCAGCTGGGAGCAGACACTGAACTGAAGCCAACAGATTAAGTGTTATCACAAGGTGTTTACTGTTTCCAGGTTTTTGTGACGTCGGCACCCACTTTTTTTTGGATTAGCATCTGAGGTGTGGCAGTTTAATTACTTTAGGGGAATACATGCGCATATCATTCCTGTTCTCAGTGAGACAAGGGCATGTGAGGTCTGGCCAGATCCTCGGCACCCCATGAATATGAATTTCATCTCATAGAGAAATGGGTTATTTTACATCATACGTGTGAGCTGCATGTGCAAATCTCATACAAAATAAAACTGATTTATGTGCTTTGTGTTTCAGACATTTTTACCATCTCTTCTAGTTGTCTGATTGGCTATAAAGTGCTCTAGCATTGTGAATGTTTCAAGGCTTTGATTTGTTCAAGTCAAGCTGACTCAATAGTCATATACACAAGGGACATATAGTGGGAAAAGGAGATTAAACCCCACTAAGGGTGAATAATAGAGTTTTTCAAATAGCCAGAATGTTTTATTTCTCTGGTTTCTTAATAACTAGACCAGGGGTGCCCAAAAGATAAATTGGGATCCACCAGTTGACCTTTAGCTGGTGATCAGTAGATCTCAAGACACTGTCAACAAACAGCTTGTCTAAATCACCCTCCTGTTTCATTCTTTTAATTCAGATATATATACTAAGATTACATAAGAAATATAGGTTTGTTAAATATACTAATATAAATTAGCTTATAAATCAATATAACTAATATTTCCCATGGAACAGAATGCTAACAATGCTTTTATGGATGTAGATCATAACGGGACAACATCACTAAAAGTAGACCCCGCATTAATAAAGTATGGACACTCCTGTAATAGACGGTATCATTTGGCGATGAGGTGGTTTGGAGAGGTCTCCAGGCAACCGAGTGCCAGTGACGGATTACCATAAGGACAACCCAGTTGGTCACCCTGGGCTCATGGTTTCCAGAGGCACCAGTAGAAGGCAGAGCTGGGACAGATCAGGAAAGGGTAATGGACACCACCAAGGACCTTTGCTTTAGTTAATCTGTCCCTACATAGTGCAAACGATGAATAATCTGTTTTTTTACATTGGCCTTCATTGCTTGTTGCCTTAAGTGCAGCTCTTGAATGGAATACTTGCAGCAATGCATTCAGAGGCGTAAGTGGCACATGGATGATGTCCCAGGCCCAGGAATGCACCCTAGCAGATGTGTAGGCTAGAGAGTGTAAGGGGCAGAAAGCTCCAGGAGAACCTTGTGTCTGACAATGCTGAACTCTTTTCCTGGCACAGGATTGTAATGTTCAGAGTGCAAGCTTTGAATACTATTGCCCTATGCATAAATGTTACATCATGAGGGACATTATTTTACACCCTTTAGTGCAATAACAAATGAATTCTTAGGTCCTATGCATGTGTTTGTCTGTAGTGACTGTGGGTCACGAAAAGTGGTTAGGCTACCCCCTCCCTGGTCTTCAACAATATATACCGGTCATGGTTGAGTTTTTAAATTGTTTTCATGGCTCCAAAGCAAATTGGGGAAATTCTACTCTGACAATGCATTATGGTACTTGAAGATCATGAACAGTGCTCATTGCAAAGAGCAATGACGAGTGCAAGGATAGAGAGAAAACTGTAGAGATGAGAAAACTAAGTTGTTTGTGCTCCAACTTACTATCCACATTGTTAATGTGGGTGTAAACATTGCCATGTTCAGTGTAGCAATGCTCACGGTGCCAGAAAGGGGGTTACTTTACTGTGCGATTCATTAGATTCACATCAGTTGTGGGTGTAGGAGCAACATGCAAAAAATAGACCAATAAGTAACATCTCTTAAGGTAAGTGTTAGCTCCAGGGTCGCCTTGCTTGTGTTTTAATTTGCACTCTTACACGTACTTATTTACACTTGGTTAGAAATAAACCATATCATTAGTTTTAAATAACTACCGTTCTTTTTCATGATTCCCTAAGGAGTGGCTACAAGGCTCCAACTACTGAATTCACACAACAAAGAGCCAATGTGTGTTTTACTATTCCCAGCAAGAACAAGGCAGTCAGCTAGCTGCAGGGAAGGGGCCACATGCCATGTCTCTGAACTCTGTAGATGCATTTATAAGATTAGATGTAACTTTGGTGAGGCTGCCTCTTCTCTGCTCCTCTTTCCAAGCACGGTCAGAATAAGATTCACACAGGCTTTGAAGTCAAGTGGCACTGCTGCAAATTCATCTGGAAACTTCAAAGGCTGCATTCGGACGCCTCTCCTGCTCGGCACCCTAATTAATTCTGCTGCTTCCCCTGCGAGTTGCTTTTACCAACAGAAAGAGAAAAGACATTGAAGTCCCACAAAAGATACTGCCTCTACATCCATTTAAACACAAGTCATGCCCCCTTTCAGCCACCAGCTACCGAATAAGTCTTGTTTCCTCTTATCAGCTCAGATGTAACAGCCGCCCTGGATATATATTACTGGCAGGCTGGGTAACTCAGTGGGAATGTCACGGTGCTGCTTGCTGACGCTCCCTGATACAATTTCCTCGCCAATTCCATTAGTAGACAGATATTCATACGTCTCTTTTTACATATTATCTTTGTAGTGCAGGAGGACTACCTTGCCATGCACCCACCCGAAATAAAGATATTTCAAACACTGGGAAAAAAAATGGATCCTTGCATCCCTGTATGAACATTAACACAATTTCCTTTGGAGAATGAATTCCTAGAATCCCACATGTTTAGGCAGAATGGCAGCAAACTAGCAGACAAGGATTCAATCAGTCTATTAATGTTCTGTTTGTGTTTGACACTGACGGATCGGTGCCGCTGCTCAGAAAAGTACATTTCTCCCCTCATCCATCTGTTGTATGATCCCAAAGGCTGATATTTTGGATATAACAATTTATTCAACCTGAGACGAGGAAGCAAACCTGCTAAGTCCTCAGTCTTATGTGAAGATTAAATCCAAAAACCCGGGGAACTGAGTGTTTAGTACTGTCAAGATTATAATGCCTCACAGGCTGCAATGATATTCTAAAAAAACTTCTACACAATATCTTATGGATCTATCAGGCTGGGAGCAATGGGAGAGCCAGAATAATTTAAGGCTTATTTCCATGCTACAAGGACATATGCTAAATGGTGCAAACCTGCCCCCTTAGGGCCCATACAGGCAGCATTTGCACCCAAATCACAAGCTGTATTCTGCACCTTGTTCCAGTTAAAATAAGGTGCCATGTATTTAATGTCTGCCACAGGCAGCACCTTGCACCACCCAACACTACCTAACTTGACTGTTCTGAAAGATACGTGAAGGATTTTCAAGTTTCACCCACGTCTCTCCCTTTCTGTATGAGGACCAGGGAATTTCAATGGGGCAAGATGTGTATAATATTGCACTTGGCTCCTTGATTTTATAGCATTATATGGAAACAAGCCTGGTCTGCAATGAATTGACATGCTGATCCTACAGTTTAAATGATAGAAGACGCTACTGCTACATCTGGAGGCACACGCAGGTCTGAATCACGAGGATCAGCAAAATATGGATTTTGGAGTGTAATACAGGGATTCCAGGTGCTCAAACTCCAGGCCTTCAACAATGGGAGGAGAATATAAGCTATTATAGAAGGTTAGGCACTCTCACAATGGGGGTTTTACCATAACTGTATGTGGCATACCTGTAATTGATTTAGATAATGAAGTTGAGAAAGTTTCCTGCATCAAGATTTAGAGGGTATCAATGATATCCTATATACAATTCCAATAAATGAACAAATAATATCATTGAATGAGAATAGATGTACAGGTATGGGACCTGTTATCCAGAATGCTCGGGACCTGGGGTTTTCCGGATAATGGATCTTTCCGTAATTTGGGTCTTCATGCCTTAAATCTACTAGAAATTCATTTAAACATTAAATAAACCCAATAGGCTGGTTTTGCTTCCAATAAGCATTAATGATATCTTAGTTTGGATCAAGTACAAGACTACTGTTTTATTATTATGGAGAAAAGGAAAATCATTTTTAAAAATTTGGATTATTTGGATAAAATGGAGTCTATGGTAAACAGCCATTCAGTGATTCAAAGCTTTCTGGATATCGGGTTTCCGGATAAGGGATCCAATACCTGTACTATACATAGTGTAGTCCCTTGGCATCCAAGCTTCCATTGCGGCCCATCATTTGGTCAGGGCTTACAGATACAAAGCAAACATTGCTATATGAGACATTCCAAGGAAATCCATGAGAACAAACATCAGTTCTTCAAAAAAATTAACCGTACAGGGTAATTGGCTGCTTCAGTAAATATCCCCAAAATATGGCATTAGGCGATCATCACAGTTGACTGACAGTGTTAGCATGAGTGCTGTTTCAGCCCCACTATTTCGGACAACTTAAAGTGCCCAAAAAGCTATCACCCTCACTGACCTTCAGGTTGGGCTTTCCTAGAAATAAACCTTCAAGTTGGACATATTTTTAGGGAAATAAATAGGATGGGGTCACTGGTTTGGAAACCACTGGTTTAACTCATGGTAACAGCTTGTTCAGAGGTGATCTAATTAATATGTTAATTCACCGGTGTCCAACTAGGAGCTATCCACTTCCACTGGGAAATAAGTTTAATCAACAGCAAACAAAAGGCGGAGATGTTTTCCTGTAAAGATAAAGACGCTATGGATTTCTTTACCCTGGAAGGTGGTGACGGCTACTAAAGTAACTGAATATAACTGGACTGGATATCTTTCTTACAAGAAACTCTAACTCTGTTGTAAGCATTACAGTTCATTAGCAGAGAGATTGATCAGGAATGAATCCGATAGTCATTCTTGTGGTCAAGAATGTTATCTCCCACTGCTTGGATAACTTGTCAGCTGCCCCTCTGAGGTTTGTTTTGCTTTCTTCTGGATAAAATTTCTATGATATATAACAATAGATTGAAAGAATAGGCCATCATCATATTTCGGCCGGCTGACTAGGTACCTATGTAGCAATGGCTCCATTTAGCAGGTTGCAAATCAGTGAGGATTAAAAAGAAGGGAGTAGGTGGCATCACTGGATGATCTCACTGGGGTATGAAGACCTACAATTCCTGCTAGAGGCTTTCAAAATTACATTTTCAAAACTATAGCTACAATCAGCTCTAATATTTTCATCATACCAATTGGACCTCAAGCAAGGTCAACTTTACACGGTAAAAAGTATTCCACAGAATTCAATTATGACACCAGTGTCTGACTAAGGACTCTGGGTGATGCAGTCCAACGACAAGTGAAATCAACAGAATGGCTGTAACAGGATTCCCATATGCTCTATCTTCCTACAGAGGTCACTGCATTTGAGAAGTTGATTATGTGAAACACTCTCTCGCAATCAATGGCATAACACGCAAATAATGCAGAGCTTGCTGCCATTAGCATGAAAGGTCATTCTCTTTCACTTCCAAGCTTCCCACCATGTGTACAAATCCTACTTATAAGACTGCAAAGCCCTTGAATTGTATCCTTGAGCAGAATTCTGTACGGTCACTGCTGAAGACACTTTATGCCTGATAATATATATAGCGAGTAAATTAAATGTCCTTTTCACTTTCACAAGCATTACACCATTGGGTGTCATATCTCTTCGGCACATGTTTTCTTTTTAGAAGACATGGGAAACAGATTCATAAGACTCATCAACATAAGGGTATAATAGAAAGTAAGGTAAGTATTCCAAAATTGGGGTCTTATAACCAGATGCAAAAAGTACAGCTTCCTGTACCATCACCTAAAATCTAGAAGGCCACCTATTGTAGCTTCTCACTGTTCTTCAAAAGATACCCCTAAAATGACCTAGCCCCATCTTATAAACCACAATTTAATGAGAAAAGTGCATGATTTCATTGAGATGACTTTGTTGAGAGAGCCATGATGGGACTGAATGATTCTCTGAGGTGCACCTTAAAATGTGGCTTCCAATCTAAGATGCCATACTCAGGATACCAAAGGATTCTACCCCAGTGATGCACAGTAAGAAGCTCATGGTTTAAAAAAGGGAAGAGCAAATCAAAGTGAGGATTGCACTGCATAGGGTGCCAAAATTAGGGTCCTATAACCAGCTGCAAACAAGGACAGCTTCCTGTACCATAACCTTAAATCTAGATGGCCACATATTGTAACTTCTTACTGAACTTCAGATGATACCCCTGACTAGTAAACACACATCAACACCAACGGCTAACTTTAAAATGACCTAATCCCATCTCATGGACGAGAAGTTGATAAGAAAAGTGCATGGTTACCTCAAGATGTCTTTGTTGAGAGCCATGATGGGACTGAATGATTCTCTGAGGGGCACCTTAAAATGTGGCTTCCAATCTAAGATGCCATCCTCAGGATACCAAAGGATTCTACCCCAGTGATGCAAAGTAAGAAGCTCATGGATGACTCACTGATCATCTCCAAGGAAATGATGAACACCTACTCACCCTGTTGAATGTCTTTCTGAAGCACTGCATGGTTGTCTGATAGAGGACTAAATTAAGGCACTCCTTCCCATCCAAGCACTGGTGTCTGCTGCAAAGATGCCTTTTTATACGTGCAGCTGACTGGGATTCTGAGGAGCAATTTATATTGATACTAAACACAGTTGACGAGATGTGTCTGCTGGCCATGTTTTGTAACCCAAAATAGCCATGTCTTAAGGAGCCTTGTGTTAAAACAAATGCGTCACTGCTGAGGCGGAAGAATAAAATGGCTTGTGTCAGCGATAACACTGCACTATGTCTGTGTGTGGGGGGGGGGGAGAAAAAGGCAAATTAAACCAAATTATTCTGCAACTGCCAAAATATAGCTAATGATCTGTAAAGCTTGAACGAGCAAATGTAGTTTGAGTTCGGATAAAAAAGTGCCCCTTCAGCTATAAACTCACCATAAGCCTGGGTCTCTATATACAAATGCTAAGTAGAAAGGGCTACTTGTTTGTACAGGTATGGGACCTGTTATCCAGAATGCTCGGGACCTGGGGTTTTTCAGATAATGTGTCTTTCTGTAATTTGGATCTGCATGCTTTAAATCTCCAAAAAAATTATTTAAACAAAAATTAAACCTTCGGATTGTTTTGCCTCCAATAGCGATTACTTATTTCTTAGTTGGGATCAAGTACAAGATACTGTTTTATTATTATAGAATAAAAGGAAATCATTTTTAAAAATGTACATTATTTCATTATAACGGAGTCTATGGCAGATGGCCAAAAGCTTTCTGGATAATGGGTTTCCGGATGAAGGATTCTATACTTGTAGTTTAACCTTTTCATAAAACTGATGTTGGATGTCTAAAATCTTCAATGAAAACTTCCATAGCCCTCCTGTTGTGTTATAATCCCTTTCTTATGTTCAGTTAAATAGGGCCATAAATGGCATTCTATTTAAATTACATATAAGAAGGTGTAAGAGACATCTAAATTTGAAGTCAGCATCAGACTGGGCCAGTGGAACCCAGAATAAGACCCTGTGGGTGCTTGTGGGCCCCACCACCCCTGCCCATTGGGGGAATTAGATTGTATAGGCTGCAGGTTTGTCGTGTCAAGGAAGAGGAGGTATGCAGTGGGAAAAGAGGGTACATTGTGGGGTGAGAAGGAAAGCATTAGGGATAGAGGGTGCTGCTGGGTGTTCATGACGGAGAAGTGGTGGCTTAATTAACCTATATTAAGATAGAGTTAATTAACATAGCAACTAGTTTTAAACTGGAGCATAGTTCAAAAACAGTAGAAAATAAAAAATAAAGAGCAGAATAATATTTGTTTACAACAGATCCATAATAAAAATAAATTAAAAGGCAAACATAATGGCATCTGCAGTGTGCAGTCAGTAATATATGTGCTCATACCATTTGTAAAAATACAAAGTATAAAGGGAATTTTTTTCTTTAATACAGCTGAGACTAAGCAGGCAGAGATATTACAAAAGTAATGGAATCTGGTGGGGAGCCGGCAGAGCAGAATAAGACTGCGGCAAGCATTTATCGGCATGAACACGCTACATGTTGTCAAGTGACAAAGGACCTGCACTGGTATGGAACATGTAGCGTGTTTATTTCAATAAATGCCTACTGCAATCTAATTCTGTTGCGATGCCTTCGCTCCTGTTTAGATTAATTCAATGAGATTGCTAGCCCATTGGACGGGACGGCATTAGGGAACATTGCAAACATCTAGAATGTTAAACACTGGCACCTCCAGAACTTTACTCTGAGCAGAGTGAAATATGTTTGGAATGAGAAGATTAATACGGACAAACATCGGTTTTATTTCATGCGGGCAAATATCCTCCAGTAGAATTGTGCAGTGCCATTAGCAGAGGCGTAACTACAGAGGAAGCAGACCCTGTGGCTGCAGGGGGGCCCACAAGGTATAGGGGCCCCATGAGGCCCTAGTTCATATTCAATTTCAATAAATATTGGTAAAACCAGTCAACCTCCAGAAATTTTGGGGGCATGAAAATAAATTTGCTGTGGGGCCCAGTGATATCTAGTTACACCTTTGGCCATTATAGTTACTTGTTTCCACATTGATTTTATTCTGATGGATGACTCCATCTCCACCTGCTCCAATCAGAAGGACCCTCAAAATGCTTTAAAAGACCAACTTAAACTCCTTTCCGGCATATTTTTGTCCTTCTGCTTATTGTAAGCATAAGCAATGTTTTTTCTTTTACGCTCAGGAGAAACGATCACTGTCAAACAGGGCACCATAGGGATTGGGGTTTTGGTTCATATGATCTTTTATCCCTCTAGTCATTAATACTTCATGCTCTGGCTCAGATGGGGCACTGCTGCATTATTGTTGGTAACAATTGTTTGCCCTTGATCCATGTTGCAGTGATGTAGGGGGTGGGCCAGTGATGTCAGGGGGTGATATTTGGGGGCTGGGCAGGTGATGTGGCCATCAGTGATGTCATCACTTCAATGTCCTGTCTGGATTTCCTAATTTGGAAATCCGGACATGAACTTTTCACCCAGCAGCCCTTCCAAAAACCAGGCTGTCTGGGTGAAATCTGGACAGATGGCAACTCTAATGTGCCTTCCTGGCCTGCTGACAAGGTGTCTGATGGCAAGTGCTTTACTGGTCTGTCCACAAAGTGTCCAGCTCTAGTGATGTATGTGTGTGTAATTCAAAAGACATGTAGACAAAAAGAATAGGATCAGTCAGTACTTAGTTAGGGTGGTGGTCCCAAACCAGTGGCTCAGGAGCAACCCCTTGGATTTTGCTCCCAGTGGCCTCAAAGCAGGTGCTTATTTTTGAATTCCAGCCTTGGAGGGAAGATTTAGTTGTATAAAAGCCAACTGTACTGAAAAACAGAGTCTCCTGTAGGCTGCCATTTCACATAGGGGCTACCAAATAGCCAATCACAGCCGTATTTGATACTTCCAGGAACATTTTTCATGCTTGTGTTGCTCCCCATAATTTTCAATGTGGCTCAAGGGTGAAAAAGGTTGAGCATCCCTGACTTAGGGATATCTTGTTTGGGCCCTGATTCTTTTCCTGGAATAAATATATTTTTCTTTAACTGGGGAAATTTGGCATTCAGAGCTAGCTGTCTCCCTCACAAGTCCTACCAAGTTTACAAAATAATTAGTGACCAAAGAAGCATGGCCCCTTCCCTTTCTCAGGTCTAAAATAATTTTCAAAATCAAAATCCATTTGTTTAGTCAGCCTCCGGGTATCCTCTGAGCAACTGTAATTGTGATTCTTGTCACTGCCGTCACTAGCTGAAGGCAATCATGCGATGCTTTTGTAGTTGCAGCCTTCCGCTGTAGGTAACGTTGAGGTTCCCCACCCTCCCCATCCCTTAGCAGATATGAATGTCTCCTAAAGAACATCAGACAAGGTACTCTTGGTATTATTTTCATATTGTGCTACTGAATGAAATAAAATTTCATTTTAGAATGCTTCTACCATTTGAGATCTGTTCTTGTTTTAAGGGTATGGAATCTTGCAATATGTTAATATGCTTATTTTTTTGTCCCTAGACACCCATTTACAATTGTTTTGTATGTTCTTAGTTAGAATCTGCTTCTGGACCTTGGGTATTGGCCTAAAATCAGCAGCTAAACACAACATATTTCATTTGGATTTACAGAAATCAGAATACTGATGTTTGCTTAAAGCAACAACGGAACAACGGAACTGATTATATGACATACCAGTGATTCTGGGGACATGTGTTATTCTTGTAGTATCAACCAAACTAAATGCATAAATTACACACAGCTGTAAGTTTGGGGCCCAGTAATAGACTTGTTTAAATGCAGCAGTCTAGGTTATGGTCCTAGGGCTTGACAGTTAACTGCTTTAAGAGAACATCAGGCAATTCAGGAATTCTTCATTGAGTCAGTAGGCATCTTAGATAAGCAATGATTATCAAGAATATATCGTATGGCTTTGCAGGGGCCAATGTTCTAAGACCTATATTTTTTCATTCCTTTCCAGAACTGATTTTCTCCAGAGCCAAAAAAGCACGCTCCTATTACATATGATTCTGTTTAAGGTTACTAACAGAGCAACGCAGTAGAAGGTCTTCTGCTCAGAAGTAGGCAAAAGAAGCTGCCAATGGAAATTTACTAACTTTTGGCAAAAATTAAACATTGCTTCAAAGATGTCTGAAAGCAAAAATCTCTGGCCAGTTTTGTCTGTGTATTAAATGCCTCACATTTTCACTCATAACACTTTAGTAAACTTAACAAAGGCCAATGCACCGGCCGATAAAAGCTGTCGACGGCTGCCTAGTTGGCAGCTTATTGGCCCATGTATGGTCCCTTCTACTGTCTTCCATGACCAATATCTGCCCAAAAATCAGACAGATATTGATCAGACAGGTATACAAATCCTGTTGGAGAGATTACTGCATTGGTTCATAGATGCGTCCATGCTTTGACTGTCTACATTCCAGTCATTGCCACTGGTTTGTACTCATCACATTTTAGTAAACCTAAATGTGGATATACACAGGCCAATAAAAGTTGCCTACAGACCAAGTCGGCAGCTTATTGGTCCATTCCATGTACGGGGGATCTCCAACGAGCTTCCCTGACCGATATCTGGCTAAAATGACAGTTTGAAAAATCCCATTGGTGTGAGGACCACATTGGTTCCTTGCTCTGACCTCCTTTATTCTCGTCCCTAGGACCCAACAATCAGATCAGTCCAATTTCACCCACCTCAAGGTGGGCATATTGGGGAAAGATCTGCTTGTTTGGTGACCTTGCCAAACTAGATGATCTTCAAGAGTTTGTAGAGAGGTTGAGAGCTGTTGAGTACTCAACTCGTCCATTGGAGTTTGGGGGAATGTTGCCAATGAACCCATTGTTTTCTATCAATGATTAATTGCTAGCTGGGACCTTTATACAGAATGCGTGCCATAATTCTTCGATTGCATCTCACCTCCAGCTGGGACCTTTACTTCATTTACAAGTCTCAGGCACATCTACAGATGATATTACAAGAAGCCACAACTTGGCACATAACCACAAAAAGAACAAACATGTATTGATACTTGATATATTTATCTCTGGCAAGTTGATGTATTTGTTGCTTTACATCAGTGTACAATTACGCTTCCCACGAGGGTGAAGGTGCTAACAGGTGTAGAGTTTGGACTGCCTCCTTTTAGATAAGGGTTCTTGGATGTATAATATGGTGATCTCATGGCAAAAGACCTGACTGACATACAAACATATAGAACAAAGTGACAGCTTGACCTTCATATAGGTGACAAAGAGTAATTGATGAGCTGTAAGCCTGCCTCGTGTCCTTTATTCGCATGCTTCAGGAAATCACAGCCTAATTAATTACCCCTCTCCTGCCACCACCCAAGCATGCTCTCACCTCTTCATATCTGATCCCAATTCTTGCTTTGACACGGAGGAACAAAGGAGACTTCTGCTAAGGAGGGTAGAGAGCGAAGCGATAAGAGCGAGAGCTTTAGAAACGGCAGCACGTGTCTGTAGGGAAATAAGGAACGTGCGTGTACAACATATTATCTGCAGATCCTGAAGCTGAGCTTTTACAGAACTATACCAAATATTCTCCAGTGTGCCAAGCATTGAGTTTGCCAAAAATAATCAAGCATTTTTGGCCCAGTAGAGGAACGATGTATATGCTAAAATAAATATATGCTAAAAACTCAGAGTGCTAGATATAAATATGTAGACACATACACCATTTAAATTAAATAGACAAACTGCTATAAAGCAAGGTAGCTTTATACATCTGCCTGGTAAATATATATCAGTTATACAATCTCTCAAGATACCTTTTGCAGTACAATATGTGTTAACTAGTGATGGGCGAATAAAATCTGCTTGCCTGAATTTGCGGCGAATTTCCACGCTAAAATGTGCCTGCATCAAAAAAATGTGGACTTGCGTCCGAAAAGTCACTTGCGTCAAAATCATTGCGCGTCAACACTATTCGGACGCCCATTGACTTTAATCAAAACTGACGGAAGTGACTTTTTAGACGTGCATCCAAAATTGACGCGGGCGTCAATTTTCGACTTTCACACGTTTTTAGTACATTTTTCGCTGGTTAGCGAATTTTGCTGGAAATTAACCAAAATGTCCGGCGAAACGGGAGAAATTCGCTTATCACTAGTGTTCACATGAGGAGTCTAATGATATATCAACACATCATTGCAATGGTCATCTTGCTATAGGTCAACAAACATTAAGACATAAATAATGAATAAAAATAAATGGCCAACCCATATTGGGCCAGTTCAGGTTGCCACCCTTTTGTTGCTTTGAGTTCCCCTAGGATGGGTAGTCTCTCAAGTTTAGGAACCTTTGGGTTCTTCCTTGCCTGACAATTGGCTTCATCCATAGCAGTAAGACATCAGAGATCTAGAGGTATGCTAAAGTGATTTACTAAAAATAACCCACATAACTTAGTTTGGATCATACTAGGAAAAACTGGGCGCTGCCCCAGTTACAAGGACATGAAATCACAAACATCCTAAATTATCCCGTAACTCAAAAACCATAAAAATAAAATATTTTATTCAAAATTACATGTTAAAAAACTTTACATACAAAGCCCATGATCATCCACCTTACATGTTTCATACACTCCGGTACTTAATCATAGGTAATTATAACATCATCACAGTAGTCAAAATTTAAAACCAGCATAACCCCTTCCAGTCTACTATAAAACCAGAGAATTCTGCCATGTCTCTCATTTAAGTACCTTTTGTTATAACCATACAATGTTGGGGTACTTTTATCACTAATAAATTTTGAGGTTTCTAATAGGCTCTTATATTGGTATTTATGGGACTGGGAGGGGTTGTGCTGGATTTAGATTTCGACTGCTGTGATGATGTCATAATTACCTGTGATTAAGTATTGGAGGGTACAAAACTCGTAAGGTGGATGAACATGGGCTTTGTATGTAAACTTTTTTAATGTGCAATTTTTAATAAAAGATGTTGTTTTTAGGATTTTTGAGTTATGGGATAATTTATGATGTTTATGGATCATACTAGCCTCAGCCTTGACGTTTTTCCAGAATCCATGGCAAAGACACATTATTATTACACTAAACTGAGCAGGTTTTTGTCCATCTCATCTCTTTGGGCTCAAAAGAATATTTTGAGCCCAAATATAAACAACTTAGTATTTCCTTAAGTTAAGTAGTCAGTAAGCATTGGGCTAGAGTCAGGCAAGCCCTTGTGTTCCCTTCATCTGTCATGAGATCCAACAACAAAGGTCTTCCCTGTCATGAAATCGGCCTGCTAGAATAAGCCAGAATTTCTTTTCCCCCTCCAGAAAACCATATCTAGCACAGCAGGTGACAGAGCACATCTTCCTTGAAATGTCTTTGTCTTCCTCTTTATCTAAGCTACAAAGAACAGACCATTAAAAGTTACTTTGCTTTCAAGAATACAAATGGTTCTGTCCAATGCACCTCGGTGTCACTACTGTATTTTGGAGGAGAGCCCAAAAAAACGACAGTGGCAATCTCATTCCCTTAAAGTTGCCTCATTTATATCTCAAGGGTGACAATTAATCTGCACTAATGAAGCACACAGCTCCTTTTTTTTGGAGCCATGGATGCTGACAGAACAGCAAAGTATGGCAACTCATGTCCATGTCGTAGGCCATAGGTTCTTGTAAGGTATTTATGGGAAATTGCAATGCTTGAATAAGATGGAGGTGAGTCCTTCAGGCAATGAGCAATTTGGGACCAAAAAAGGAATTGGACAAGAAGGAGTAGGGTATGGATTTGAAACAGGTCAGGATAGATTGGTTAGAAAATGGATAGATTGGAATAAATGGAGTATGGCAGACAGGAGCAGAATGAGCATGTGGAGAAAAGCATGACATACTAGAATGGGACAGAGATGGTGGAGAAACAGGACAGACTATAACCAAAGGAGAAGCAGGCCAGGAGCAAGACCGAAGCAGAATCAGAGCCAGGAGTAGCTAGAGCCTTGGACACGTTTCAGTGTTTAAACAACAACAACAACAATGCTCATGCCAGGAAAAAATGAAACAGAAGGGCTTAACTAGAGAGGATTGAACTCTGGTCAGCTGAACCATAACAGCCAAAGGGTTGCTGGGATTTTGTAGACACATTGGGGAAGGAAATAATCCCAAATTAATCAAGAGCCTTCTTGTCCCTGGTTCAAATCCAAGCAGAGCCTTAGAGCTGATTATTAATGGAAAAATTATGTATAGGTATTATTCATAAAAAGTACAATGAGAAATACATACCTCCCAACATTTTGGAAGTAAAAAGAGGGACAGAATTTTTTTCCCGCACGTAGCGCAGCAATTTTTTGACCACACCCCTTTCCGTGGCCACATCCCCTAATTACCATGTTTGTTTTACAAAATTTGGCAGGTTATGAAAGTTTGAAAATATTTCTCCTCATCTAAACTGTGTTTTTGTGTCTCAAAATTGTTACAAAGTATCTTATTTGCACCTGTTAGCTGTTCTGGGCTATCTGCTAAAAGCCAATTAAGTGAGAAACTTTGTTTCTTTTTCTGGCTGTTCAGTGCAGAGAAAAGAAGGACTTTCCAGTACGAATGAGGGACTGCGGGTTGAGCTGTCAAAAGAGGGACTGTCCCTCCGAAAAAGGGACAGTTGAGAGGTATGGAAATATATATATATATATATATATATATACTGTAGATCCTAGACTGAAGGTATCTCATACAGTATTATACAGCAGAGAACCTTTGGATTAACAGAAAAGGATTCTGTGCCAGGCCCTGAATAATCATAAAATAATTTCTAAGTCTTTGACTTAATCATAAACCAAGTTTTAAGTCAGTTGAACAAAAAGTCCTTAAAAATGATGAGACAGATGGATGATGCAAATACTATGTTTCTTGCTCCAGACTTGATGGGCTATTATTATGCAGCTAAAGTAACAACAAGCAATATATATATCCACATATGAATAGTAGGGAGAGTGCCATCAGCAAAGATTATACAAAAGCTAATTAAATACTTTGTACTGTACTCAGCAGAAGACTTTCCTTTTTGTTATGATCGCAGAGGAAAACAACAAAAGCTCTCAATGGAAACGGCTGAGGTCGAAACAAAAAAAAAAGTTATTTCTCTGATTGAATTTCAATGAAAGGAGAGAAATGAAGCACCTGTTCGAAAAAGAGAAGAACCAACGACTGAGGGGAGGAAAAAAGGGTGGTAAGTTTAGTATCAGCCCTGCAGGGAAATAAAAATAGACCTGTGTGTCCCATCCCAAACAATGCTGGGCTGTTTGTGCTCACATACAGAGAAAGAGACACTACACGGAGACAGTTTTGTGAATATTTCATAACAGATCAACATTGTCTATTGCTGTTTGTTATTAAGGTGGAAGCCAAGCGCCAGAAGGCATTTATTCTTCACAATTGATATTTAGAGTTTTTTAAGGCCTTCCAGCAAACTACACGGGAAAACATTATATCACCAAGTTGAATGGTTTGAATTCTGATCACTTTTCCTGCCCTTCCCAAAGAGTTTAATGGAGAAGAGCAGGGCTGGTTTTAGGGTAGAACACGTCCCAGGCCCTTAATATCACAGGGGCTCCTTGTGGATTTGTCAAGCTTCCTGCAACTAGTAGGACAATTATATTTTTCAGTGTCTAGAAAAGGGGGGCCAGGAGGTATAAGAGCCCCATGAGGCCTAAATCAGTCTTAGTTTCAACATCTATTAGTAAACCAGGACAACCTCTTGATATGTTGGGGGCCCTAAAATTAATTTGCTGTGGGGCCCAGTAACATCTAATTACGCCACTGCCTTCCACCAATCCAGTTATTTGCTTACGAAGCAATGACCAATCAGGTTTCTCTAGCAGGAACCTGGAATCTGCAAAACGTATTGTTCTTGAGACTTTCTCATCCACCCCTCGACTCAGCAGGGAAATTAAAATGTTGTTTTGGGTGGTCAAGGAACTTGGGAACAATAAGCACAGGGTTAGGGAAAGGTAGCCTGAGATAACTTGGAGGAAGTTATATATATTGCATTGAGCACCCTTATGGCAAATACTGTATGTTGGGAAAGCTAAAAGGGCATATTGTCCTTATCTTTAAATGTCTTAAAAGTCTTTAAACATTCCATTGCTTTTCCAACCTGGAAATACCTGCTCCCTACTCATACACTTACTTTAAAGCTTTCTTTTCGCTGCGGATTCCTCTAGTGGAGTCTGGCGTCCCCGCTGTTTCCAGAGAGTTTTTGTAGCGCTTTCCCTGCAGGGAACAATAGAAATATATGTAAGCGACTGATTTGATGGAAAGAGACAATTCTAAAAATAATCCTTCTTAATAGCCAGTTGCTCTTATGGCAAAAAAGAAAACCCAAATTGTGAAGCAGCCATGTATGTAAAATTGGCCCAAGATTCTGGCTGCCTCGTACAGGAAGCTGACGTTTCCAGCCCACTAGCAATTTGTTATTGCCAATGATGGTTTCACTTCTAACTCTTTCATTTGATTGATTATCATTTACTATCAGGCTTGTGACATTGTGAATGTAATTTTAAGACACTTCTCACCAGGGCCATTAGAAATCATGGGGCTCTATACAACAAAATGTCCTGGGCCCCGCCTACTCCAGCCCCCAAGCCCCACCCCAGATCCCGCCCATCCCACACCACAGTAAAAATACCACACAGACATCAGCACCAAAAACAGTAACCCCCCCTCCACACACACAAGTTATAAAAAGCCATTTATGGTCAGGGCCCGCTTATACGTTAAAAAAAAAAACATTGGCACCAGGGCCCCCCATGCAAGTTAAAAAGAAACATTGGGGCCCCAGAGAATATTAAAAAAAACATTGGTGGCAGTGGCCTATAGAGTATTAAAATAATACATTAGTGGGCAGTAGTGATGGGCGAATTTGCGAAACTGTGCCGGCGTCTCGTTTTTTTTTTAATTTTTTCGGGCGAATTTTCGCGGGCCAATTTATTAGCTTGCGGCAAATCACGCAAATTCGCTGCGAATTCGCGCCTGGCGAATAAATTCGCCCATCACTAGTGGGCAGGAGTTTAATAAAATAAAAAAACATATTGGTGTTCAGTAGAAATGAACTCGAGGCTTCGAGGCTCCTTTCGTGGCTGCAGGACTTTTCGCAGCTTCAGGACTTCAACTTCGGCTCCTTTCGTGGCTTTGGGTCTTTTCGTGGCTTCGGGACTTCAACTTTGGCTCCTTTCGTGGCTTTGGGTCTTTTCGTGGCTTGACCCTTCAACTTCGGCATCTTTAGTGGCTTCAGGTCTTTTTGCTGCTTCAGGGCTTCATCTTCGGGTCTTTTAGTGGCTTCGGTTCTGTTCGAGGCTTCGGCTCTTCATCGTTTCGGACTTCGGCTCTTCGGGACTACGGCTCACCTGGACTTCATCGTTTTGGCACGACTTCAGCGCTGTCAAGAGGGGCCTGGCTATTTCGAAAATTGCAGCAAAGCTGGGCCCCCCTTTAGGCTTGGGACCTGTGCACCCCTGATGGCGGTCCTGCTTCTCACTATAAATTTATTAAACTTTTTACAATTTCTTTAAAGTTGATTGTTTCATTGCCGTTGAAAGTGATATTTGTCCCTTTCGATGTTCTGCACTGACTCCTGATTCTGACTCCTAAAATAATGTAGCAGACATCATTTCTCCTCTCAGTTTGTTAATCAGAGGGCTTTTGCTTTATTGTTTAAGACATATGCTAAGGGCAATGAAGGACTGGCATGCCTGAAAATTCATTTCTATTGAAGGCATTTTTGTGTGATTACATTATTTAAGTGTATTACCAGCAGAGATTCTCTGTCATTTCCCTTAGGGACATTTATGAATGAAGTGTGCAAAGTACAAGACTGCAAATCGCCTTGTTTTTCACCCACAAGGCAATAAAATTGCCGTAGATGCATCATAAGCATCATAAACTTAAACGCTAGTGGTGACAAAAGGGACGGCCTATGATGATGGAGGGGTGGGCTGATGGCGAAAGGGGGCAAAGCTATAATATCATAGACTTCTCCAGGAGGATTGGTGAAAGAGGAAAAGGAAAAGAGAGGGTACGTTCTTGGTGGGCTGTGGGTGGATTGGCGGCTTAAAGGAGAACTAAAGCCTTACTAAAGAAGTAGCTAGAAATGTTGTGCATTATGTTTTGAGCTTCTGTACCAGCCCAAGGCAGCCCTTTAGCAGTAAAGATCTGTGTTTCCAAAGATGCCCCAGTAGCTCCCCATTTTCTTTTCTGCTGATTCACTGCACATGCTCTGTGCTGCTGTCACTTACTGAGCTTAGGGGCCCACTCACAATATACAGTACACATAGAATAGAAATGTCCCAATATAAGGCTGATTAGTAATTAATACAGATAATTACTACATGGCTGCACAGAAACCAGTGCAATTAGCATCAGAATTTAATAATCAGCCCTGTAGCATCAGCTTATATTATAGACCAACCTCATTTTCTGCTTAATAATTTGTGATGACCTCTAAAGATAGCCATACACAGGGAGAATATGGGTGGTCGGATCGCGGGACCGCATCAACTAACAGATGCAGCCACGATCCGATAGACTGATAGACTCGGTCTGTCGCCGGCTTTTATCGGCCCGTGTATGGGGGTCTTTAGTTTAGCTTCTCAACAGCTGCTCAGAGCCCACTGAGCATGTGAGTGTCACAGACACTTTCCAAGATGGTGACCCCCTGTGACAAGTTTGAAGTCCTGGATCATTGCTGCTATTGACAAGCTGAAACTTTAGGCTGGTGCAATAAGTTCAATATATAAAATATGGCATATTAAGTGTTTAGTTCTCCCTTAAGGCCAGTGACTGAAATTCAGGGTATTACATATTTACCAGTAAATTGCCAGTAAATTTGTTATACTGGGCCCAGACTTACCAGGTATTTCACTTGTTATAATTACATTATCTTTTATTATTTCCAAAAATAGTATTTGGACGGAATTCTCCTTTAATATGACCTGAAATATTGTAAGCTTAACAAGGCAGAGGAGCAGCTCAACAATAGCTTTGAATATATGTATTTATATATAAACTGGATTCAGGCTGATAAAAGCTGCAGACAGACCGAGTCGGCAGCTTATTGGCCCGTGTATGGGGCCCTCCGATGGGCTTCCCCGATCGATATCTGGCCAAAAAAAATCCCGTTGGATCGCAGCCGCATCTGTTCATTGATGCGATCAGACCGCCCCGTTACACATCGTTAGGATCCGATAGTTGGGCCCTAGGGCCCACGATCGGATCAGCCCAATATTGCCCACCTCAAGGTGGGCATATCGGGGAGAGATCCGCTTGTTTGGCAGCATTGTCAAACAAGCGGATCTCTCCGTGTATGGCCACCTTAAGTTAGAGAAAATATTCCAAACAAAATTGCTAATACAATAGCTAGAACATTACTTTCTTCAGATTTAAGGGACTTACGCATTTTTTTCTTTACAAACACTACCATATTTACTTTATTTCATGCATGCCTGAATCAGCATATTAAATATTTTAAAATTACCGTGGGTTGTTCCGTTGCCTCGTTAAGCTTTATTATCTCAATCGCTTTTAATCCTGTTAAGAGCTCAAAATCCTCCAGTGATGTAAACATTGGGCTTCAGATAAGATCTTGGGTCTGAACAATGTTCAAAAGATAGCTGGAAAATCATCGTAAAGCATGGCGCCGAGGAGGAGAATGAATCATTTAATTACACCACAAGCACGATTGAGATGTTATACTTTATAAATGACTTTAATAAGGGTAATCCCTATCCAGAAACCTGTTATCTATAAAATTCCAGGAAGACCTCTGCCATACAGCCCATGTTAAGCAAATAATTCTAAACAAATTTCTATTTTTTTTTATGATTTCCTTTTTCTCTGTAATAACAAAACAGTGTGTTGAACAGGTATATGATCTGTTATCCAGAATTCTCGGAACCTGGGGCTTTTCCGGATAACAGATCTTTCTGTAATTTAGATCTTCATACCTTAAGTCCACTAGAAAATTAAACCCAATAGGCTGATTTTGCTTCTAATAAGGATTAATTATATCTTAGTTTGGATCAAGTACAAGGTACTGTTTTATTATTACAGAGAAAATGGAAATAATTTAAAAAAAATTGGATTTTTTAGATAAAATGGAGTCTATGGGACACAGACTTTCCGTAATTCTGATCTTTCCAGATAACGGGTTTCCAGGAAAGGGATCCCATACCTGTACTTGATAGTAACTAAGCTGCATGAATCCATATTGGAGGCAAAACAATCCTATTGAGGTTATTTAATGCTTTAGTATTGTGATGGTAATCCAAATCACGGAAAGATCCCTTATCTAAGCATTCTGGATAATAGATCCTATACCTATAACCATCACTTTTTTATGATAATGTTACTACACCACTGAAGTGGCCATACATGGGCAGAGCCCAAATAGACATGTACTGTAGATATAATACATGGCTTTATTGAATAGACAGACAATACTCTTTCTTCCTGATTCTGTGTGGTTTCGGTAACAGTTTACTTGAGACATCCAATTTGTTACATAAATCATATTGAAAATGTAGAGCTCAACACTTTAATGTTAACTTTTCAAGTGTTATAGAAAAGCTCATTCAAAGCAACCATTCCATTGGTCTTTTTTTTTATAGCTGTTTTATTATTAACCTTCTTCTTCTGACTCTTTCCAGCTTTCAAAAGGGGATCACTGACCCCATTTAACAAACACAAACTCTTTAAAGGGCATGTAAAGGCAAATAAAATAAATAAAATCCCATTTTTACTTTCTTTAATGAAAAAGAAACCTATCTCCAATATACTTTTTTATGAAAAACCTGACTGTATGCAGTGAAATTCTCCCTTCATTTACTGCTGTGGATAGGAATTGTCAGACGGTCCCTAACTGCTGAGCAGGGAAACAATCATACTTATGAACAGCAGGGGGAGCCCCCGCCTTACTTCCCAGACATGCAGAACTCAGCTTTGTTTGTTTCCCTGTTTTGATCATTTATGACGATCCCTAAGCAGCCCAGACCGCACTGAGCATGTGCACAGTCTTGGTCTTGCAAAGATATTTAACAAAGTTACAAGATGGTGACCCCCTGTGGCAAAATCATTTGTTTGATTAGGCTTGTGGTGCAGTAACTTTATGTTTATGTTTAGTATACAAAATACAGCATTTCTAGCCTTATTCTATTTTAGACTTTACTTTCCCTTCAAGAATACATATTTATAGTAATTACTACTTTTTGTTACTCATCTTTCTATTCAGGCCTCTCTCATTCATATTCCAGTTTCTTATTTAAATCAATGCAATTCAGTCCCCAAAAGACATTTGTCCACCCCAAACTAGAGCACAATCTAGAGCATCATTCGGGCGCCAACTGAATAACCAGTTATCCTTTAAATGTTCATAAATTGCCTTTGTTTGTTCCACTGTTACAAGGAAAATTGTTATAATTGTTAGTTAGCACTAGAGTCATAAATGTGGGGGTCAGAGTTTTAGAGGAGCCAGTGGTTTTCTCCCTTTTTTTGCCCCGGGGGTAGAGAACATTTAGCACAGCATAATTTTTTAATCAATAGAAGCTCCAAGTTTTGAGAAATAGATGATTTCATTGGCAATAGGCTTTTCCATTCTTTTGTGTAAAATAACTGACTTTCCAATACTGAAATTCAGGCCTGAGAACATTCTGAAATCCTGTTGGATCAATATTCCTAGCGAGCCATGGAAATCGGCTAAATATGTGAGTGTCTCGCAACGTTCACTTTGCACTGAACTACATTTTCTGTGCATTTTTTATTGTGGGTGCCAGACGCAGCGCTGAGTAGTATGAGAAGTATGAGAGTGTGTTTATTGCATAATGAGTTTCTGTATAACTGATCTCTTGCCTTACATAAGTGCAATGGATAGAGCATGTTCTGATCATACTTTTTGTCTATCGTTTAAATCAAGTAAAAATCTCTGGTTTTTGTTATGCCTTGAACTTAAAAAAGGGCAAACAGAAGCTACTCCATGTTTGGTCCTTGCAAGGTAGGTAATTATTTACTGCGGGTGACTGGGTAAGTGGGTGAGAAATTCAGGGTGATTCCTGAAGAGTCCATGGGGCAAATTCACTAACCCGCGGAAATTCACCAGCGACAGCTTCGCTCACATCGCCACACTTCGCCAGGCGAAAATTCACCAGGACAACGCTAATTCAATAAAATGCAAAGTTGCTTCCAGGGTGCCGAATGATGGTGAAGGTTCGCTAGCGTTAATTCAGCAAGCAAAGCGAAATTGTGCTAGCGTTGGCTAATTTGCATACGGCGGGAAGTTAAAGTTGAATGGACGTATGTTGCAGTAACTACATTCCACTACATAAGCCCAGGGAACCTTAATAAAATAAAGTAGAGTTGTTATATTGCCCTACATATGAGCCCAGTGTATAGTTTATGTGCCATATGTTAGGAAATGTAGGGGGGAAGCCGGGTACCCTAAAAAAATTATGATCTTTTGCAGCCTATCACACTGAAAAACTGAAAAGTCGCCAGCGTTTTTTGGGACCTAGAAAAATTTCAATTTTTTTTGAGGAACTCCTATCTACCCTATTGCACTTCGTCTGGTCTGAGGTGGCGAAGGCAAGTCTGGCGCAAGAGGTAACGTTCATTAAAATCCGCATCTTAGTGAATTTGCGTAGTTACATCCATTCGCCAGAGCGAAAATTCGCCTGGCTTAGAGTGCGAAGTAGCGCTAGAGTCTATTTCCTTCGATAGCGAAGTTACGCCAGCACACGTTAGTAAATCGGCGAATCCCTTAAATGACATTACGCTGGCAAATTTTCGCCCGCGTTAGTCACTTCACCTTTTAGTAAATTTGCCCCAATGTGTCATCAAAAGAGTCAAAAATGGCATTTCCCCTTTATATGTATTCATTCAAGATACGTTCATGGCATACAAATGTTTCCCTCTCTACTTTATGAACTGGGGAAATAAATGGAAGATTAGCAGCGTTTATAAATAATATATATTCCCCTTTAATTGGCAATTGGCAGTTTCCACTGCCGGGCGGCTTACTTTGGAGAATAGGATGTTCTTCGTTAGTGTCACATGAAAGGTTACGAGTATTTAGCACACTGACGTGTGATAATGGAGCAACTCAAAGTTGGATAAGGAAATACGCACAAGCAGCTTGAGCCGATGGTTTTGAGCCGATCGTTTCCCTTGATTTTCTGCCCAAAAGTCCCCATTATGCCCATTATTTCGCAGTCAACATTTCCTGCGGAGAGCAGATGAGAGAGCATTTTACATGAAGTATCAAACGGATGAAACTTGGCTGCAGCAGCCAGTGATGACGTCTCTCTGACTAACCTGCTTTATATATAGTTTTACTTATGAATTATTAACTCCCTTCCAAATGTGGCTGGCAGGAAAGAACGGATTTTAATGGGGAGAAGAACAGACAATGTGTTTCTGTAAGGAAAACAGCCACATTTTCCCACCCCGAGGAGCTAGATGAAGCTTTCTGGATGTAAATGGGGTCTCCAAAGAATACTGAGAGAAAGGCAGATTAGTGCCGCATGGTCTCTAAAGGAATAAACTGTTTCAAACTTGTTGCTTAATTATCAGGAGCTCGTCAGCAGAGTTTAAAGTGATACTGACACATCTAAGCTAATAACTATATTAAACATGAACCTGCCGCAAAACAATCCCTAGTTTGAGCAGTCAGGTGTTTCTTTGTGATGCTTCTTATTCTCAACACTGATCTGGCACTTTTCCATGCAGAGTGTGCTTTCTGTTCTGTAGGGTCTTCCTACACCAGATTTTATCTATTTACAGCTCCTCCTTCAATGTATCAATCTGCAGAAGTGGAGGATCCCAAACAAACTAGGGGCATTTTTTGGGGAGGAATAGAATGCTGCCATTAAAGGGATACTGTCATGGGAAAACATGTTTTTTTCAAAATGAATCAGTTAATAGTGCTGCTCCAGCAGAATTCTGCACTGAAATCCATTTTATAAAAGAGCAAACAGATTTTCTTGTATTCAATTTTGAAATCTGACATGGGACTAGACATATTGTCAATTTCCCAGCTGCCCCCAGTCATGTGACTTGTGCTCTGATAAACTTCAATCACTCTTTACTGCTGTACTGCAAGTTGGAGTGATATCACCTCCTCTCTTTCCCTCCCCTGCAGCCTAACAACAGAACAATGGGAAGGTAACGAGATATCAGCTCCCTAACATAATATAAAAAAACTGTTTGCTCTTTTGAGAAATGGATTTCAGTGCAGAATTCTGCTGGAGCAGCACTATTAACTGATTTGTTTTGAAAAAAACATGTTTTCCCATGACAGTATGCTTTTATCAGTATCATTTTCATAGCAGCAGCAATATTCTTAAAGTGATGCTAACAGTAAAGAAAACTACACTTCCAAATATGAATGTACATTAAGGGGCAGATTTATTAAAGGTTCGACCAGTAAGTTCGAATTTTCTAATTGTGTTTCAAGTCAAAACTCTCAAATTCTAATTGGGAATAATCCAAACTCAATTCGAATTCAAAAATCAAGATTTATCAAGCCTTGACCCTTGGAACAATTTTGAATTTGACTATTCGCCACCTAAAACCTGCCCAGTTCATGTAGAAATCAATGGCAGAGGTCCATTTGTCGATGTTAGCCTTCCTGACATTCAAGTTTTTTTCTGAGAAAAAACTCGATTCGAGTTTAGTCGAATAGAATTCGATTCAAGTTTTTGAGTCGGTAATATTCGTCCGAGTTTTAAATAGCCTTTCACCTCCCATTCGAATTTTGAGTAAATTCGAATTTATTATAGTAAAAAATTTTTTTTCCGAAATTCGACCTTTGAGAAATGGGCTATAGATCATGTTGATGGTTTTTCACTAATAGGGCTGATTTTTGTAAGTAATTGTTACTGGCTTAGCTCTAAATGATGCCTTTCCCAGTCGAAGCAATTGATTGTAGGCATGAGCTGTTTACAGATGTAAATATTGGTAAGTTCTTGGTACTCCATAGACAAAAAAAATCAATCCAAGCTTCTCCTTATCCCCTTGTGCAACACACTCTCCATTCATTTCTTCTTCCTTTCCTTCTCTAGCCAAGCAAGTGTTTAACTGAAGATGCTGGGAGCTGTATTTGACAGTTGTAGCACAGCTCTACAGTATTTTATCTGATTTTCTTTCCCCTTCTTTCCCCATCACCCTGTATACTTTCAGGTTGCATGCCCTATTGCGGAAACCTATTATTTTACCTGCACTACACTGATTGGAGATTAATTTACATTGGTTGCTCTGGGTTAATATGAATTATTAAAATACCCTCTGTTTTTTGTGAAAACGATAAAATAAACAACTGCAACTAATGTTATAACACTCCATCATTTAATGGCACAGAGCTTTGTAAATGACATGTATTACCTTATCTGTAAGGAATGCCAAAAGCTTCAACGGCAGAAAACCTTGAAGATTCCACCTTTGTCACGACAGGGAAACATTTTTCGACAGTCCAGAGTGCTTAATGCTAGTCCTTGAATCAGTTATCTATGGGTATTAACCATTATTTCATTTATTAAGACTATTATATATGTGTTTCTCTGAAGGAGACATCGGTGGGTACCAGAAAATCATTTAGAAAAGTGTTGGTCATGAAAAGGCTACTACTTTTAGCTAGTGCATGTTTTGATGCATTGGATGCAACTCCCCCTTGCAACTGCAACCACACTGGAATTGTCGGGGTGGAAATGCTGCATTCTGGGTAAAAAAACACGGTGAGTTTCTCCAGATATAGAACACACTTAAATGAACCTTTTTATGTGCTATGTCTTAAAGGAGAACTAAAGCTTAACTAAAGAAGTAGCTAGAAATGTTGTACATTATGTTTTGTGCTTCTGTACCAGCCCGAGGCAACCACAGCCCTTTAGCAGTAAAGATCTGCGTCTCCAAAGATGCCCCAGTAGCTCCCCATCTTCTTTTCTGCTGATCCACTGCACATGACCTATGCTGCTGTCACTTACTGAGCTTAGGGACCCACTCACAATATACAGTACACAAAGAATAGAAATGTCACAATATAAGGCTGATTAGTAATTAATACAGATAATTACTACATGGCAGCACAGAAACCAGTGTAATTAGCATCAGAATTTAATAATCAGCCCTGTAGCATCAGCTTATACTACAGACCAACCTCGTTTTCTGCTGGATAATTAGTGACGAGCCCTAAGCTTAGCTTCTCAACAGCTGCTCAGAGCCCATTGAGCATGTGAGTGTCACAGACACTTTCCAAGATGGTGACCCCCTGTGACAAGTTTGAAGTCCTGGATCATTGCTGCTATTGAGAAGCTTTAACCTTAGGCTGGTGCAATAAGTTCATTTTGTAGAACATGGCATTTTTAGCCATATTGATTTTTAGAGTTTAGTTGTCCTTTAAGTGTGGAAAGGAGGTGTACTCTTTAAATTTACATTTTGAAAAGGAGACTGTTGATGGCCAAAAATAATCCAGGACCAGGACCTAAACTTCTACATAGTCAGGTACCTGCCCAACAGAAATGTGGCACCTACAGTGTAGGACACAAATCAAACACTCCAATAACAATCCAATAACAGAAACATAACTGCTCCAAGTCTAGTAAGCCATAGCAACCTAAAAGCAAATATATACTGAAAGCAAAACATCTATTTGGTTACGATGGGTTTGTACACCTGGGACAACTTGTAAGCTGAACCAACTTGCTCAAAAGGACTGATGTAATAAGATCTTTTCAGAAGTATTGAATGTTGCCTTTTGTACCCCTCTAGATGTATGGGGCCCTTGGGACTGACTGTCCAGCTTATATCTGGCAAAATATCAACCAGATATCTATTGGGCATGTTTATAAACAAGTACCAGCTCATTGATGAGGTCCCCATCGAACCAGTCCTACAGCATGATTTGATAATGTGCCCCAGGCATTGATCAAATCTACCCAATTTCTCCCATTAATGGATTCCAAGGTTCCATCCACTTCCAAAACTGGTGTTATAGAGAGCCCAAAGGCCAATATATATGCTAGGAATCTGTCTATAAACTTCTCATTACTCAGGCATATGCATCTTGTCAGATATATCTCGAAACAAATCAATAGGACAAAGAATAAAGGTTGAATAATCAACGCCGTTAACAGAGCGGGGCAACTATGCAAATACAGTAGCAAATACTGTAATGCTCAGGTGTTGCTTCAAGTCTACTGGAAATTTCACTGCTCAAAACCAGGACCTTATGAAGATCTTCTTGCATGATAACGTAGTCAAAAAACAAGTTGTTAAACATATTTTATGACAGATGTGATGCTATCAGGGCTGTACATGGTCTTGCAGTTCCACTAACAGCTCCATAAACTCTCTTGTATCTGATCCAAAAAAACACGGATATGACAGATGATCAGTCCATGACATGCAAAACACTAGGCATCTGTTATAATCATGGTCTAATGCACTAGTGGGCTTCATGGTGATAAAACCCAAGCATTACTTGGGTTTCAAAGTATCAGTAAAAGAAAGGGTGACTCAAGAACTGTAACCATAAGGGGCACAACATCATGGCATTGGTGGTACAAGATTTAATCAAGACCATGCATCTTCTTTCTTGAATCCGCTACTGACTCCTGTTATATAATGGCCCACTGGATGTGCCAGATTTATATGGATCATAGAAATGTCCATAACCAGGCAATTTAATCTAACATAGTGACTTCCCCCTTAAGGAGCCGTTTACATAGTCAAAGCCCACCCATACTGAAAGTGTCTTTGTGCAGAGATAACAATACAACCACATGGTTTGTTGCAGAGACTATTTATGAATATAGGAATATAAGAATGGCATATTGGTTGATTCGCTCTGTAATGATGTTGATTATTCTTTTATTGTGAGATTTGGGGTTTGGAGACTGAGGCACAGCAGGACCAGAGCGTTTCAGCTGGCTGCCGGAGCCTTTCTCTTTCTTGGTGGGAAGCAAGGAAATTGTTCTTGTTATTGTTGTTTACCAAGAGCAGTAACTCATATGTTTCTTGAGAGGAGATATTATTTTGTCTGCGTGGATGAGAAACACTAAAGTGCTTAGATGGTTTAAAAGGCAATCAGTGTTTCATATATGATATGAACTAATTGGTTATGGAACAGGCTTCCTAAAGATATTAAATATTTCTGACTGAGCTGGTGAGACGTTATAGCAATTGTGGAGTTATTCATTAAAAAGGGACAATGAAATGGGAATTACTACTTTGACCTCTCTAACCATGATTCTCTTTTATATATCCCTACAAAGAACAAAACTAGGTGAATATATACATGACGATTCTTTCCCATGAGTCCAACTGGCAGATAAAAGCATTGCAAGCTGAATCAACAATGTGGTGAATGGAACTGGACTATTTGTAAGGGATTGTAAGAGATTCTATGGTGGATGAGTCCTTCAAAAGAGGACTGATTGTGCTCACAGTAGATGAGAAGAGGTGATGAAGGAACAGGATGAAGAACAGGGTGATGTGGTCAGAGAATCAAAGAATCAAAGAATCGAGGTCAGGCAGGACAGGGACAGAGAGGGCAAAGAGAACATGAACAGGAGAAAAGGTGATTGGTCAGAGTGGAGCAGGATGGAGCAGATGAAGAATCAGGAAAAGGCTTAGCAGGAAAGGACAGTGCAGGCAAGGAAGCAGAATCTGGAACAGAACAAGAACTAGATGCAGGAAACAGGAACAGAACAAAAGTGAGGAGGAGTGAGAGCATGAGGTGGGAACAAGAGTCAGGAGTGGGACAAGAACAGGTCAGGGTGCAGAATCAGGAACCAGAGCTAGGGACAAGCCACACTGCTCAGAAAGCAAGATCAATGCTCAGGGCTGGGCTTATATAGGGCAGAGTCAGCAAAGATAGGGAGACCTAACCCAACCAATAAGACAGATAGAGTGATACGACACAGCCAGGGAAACAGGTGTAGAGTTGGCCATAGACGCTTCAATTACAATCTCTCTTGGAAAAGATCTTTTCAAGAAAGATCGCTCATTTCAATACACACATTTAGAGCTGAATAGTCAGATATACAGGTAGAAACAATAGAATGCTACCTGTACCTGATGATTCAGCGATAACAATAGCTGATGTTCAGATGCCTTCAAAGTCACCCAATCAAATTTTTCTGTCCAGCCCGATCAATGAGCCAACCGATATCCAAGTCTTCTTCCGATCCCGGCCGGCTCTTTTCCCCCATACACACATCGAATATTGTACAAAAATAAAAATTTTTACAATATTATCTGTGCATCTATGGCCACCTTACGGGTGGTGGCAGACTGGGAAGTTTCACTTTGGGCGACCCCTGTCCAGTGGTTAAGGCAAGCAACCAACAACCAAAAGGTACTAGACTCAAGCTTAATGTCAGGTCCATGAGAAGATCAGTGAAATGAAGGCAACTAAGAGGCAATTCTTCTTACTCGAATGAGCAAGCAACAGCCCAGCTTGTAAAGTCAAGCAGTTGAAGAGCCAACACTGGCTTGGAGAGGACATGGAGAGGTGGAGATACATAATAATCCAAGAATGAACTGGCAGATGCTCTCTTCATGCTTTCCCTATCTCTAAGATCCAGCATACAATAGTTTATAGCATATATCCTTGTTAATAGGGTATGGTGACTTATAGGCTAGGGTTTCAATGAGGGGTTACCAGCCCTTAAAGCGGTTGTTCACCTTTAACTGTTAGTATGATGTAGACTCTGACATCTACATTGTAGAGAGTGATATTCTGAGACAATTTGCAATTGGTTTTCATTTTTTTAATATTTGTGGTTTTTGAGTTATTTAGCGTTTTATTCAGCAATGTATTATTGTTTGCAGTTTCAGCAATCTGGCTGCTAGGGTCCAAATTAACCTTGTAACCATTCTTTGATTTGAATATGAGACTGAAATATGAATAGAAGAAGGCCTGAAAATGAAGAGGAGTACTAAAAAGTAAAAAAAAAATTGTAGCCTTAAAAAGCATTTCTTTATGGATGGGGTCAGTGACCCCCTATTCGAAAGCTGCAAAGAGTCAGAAGAAGAAGGCAAATAATTACAAAAAAACTATATATAATAAAGAATGAAGACCAACTGAAAAGATGCTTAGACTTAGCGAATTTATATCATACTAAAAGCCAACTTAAAAGTGAATTTGAAATAAGTGTTTTTCCCAGTTTGGATAGAAAGTGAGCCTGTGCTAAGGTGTGCAGATAAAGATACACTAAGCTTCTGTGAAGATTGCTTGGGCACGACTCTATTCCTGTAGGGCCCATTCATAATGTTTGTTTAATCTCCTTTCTAACAACAGGCTCATTATAATTTTTAGCTCCAGGCCTGTGAGGTCCTTCAAGGAGAACAAAAGCATGGCGTGCCAACTTGTTAGGAATAACCAGTGACTAAATGGTTCAGTTTTTACCCCTGACTGACACAAGCTCAATAGAGTAAATTTTGGGAGTTTCCAGTACTTCCCAGCCCAGATTAAATAAGCGAAAAGGAGACCCATTCTACCCCTTCCAAACTGAAATGAGATGTGATTTATAAGACATAGGATTTCTCTAATGGGAATTTCAGCCATGCTTGCTGTCCTTCTAATAAATAGGGTATCTGCCATGCAAGTTGAACAGCAGGCTGGAAATTGGAAGCAAGGCATACAGCAGACTCAGAAACACATCGGCATCCCCGGATCAAAGCCTGAATTGCAAAAACAAGATATTTTACAGCCAGATGGAGAACAGGTTCAAACTCTCATAAATCTAAGGCAGGATTCAAAGAAGAATTGTCTTTATTAAATAAGGGACTTGGGTTTGCTATAAAAGTCCAATTATCCTACCAATTTAAAAGTGAAGTTTCTTCTATTATTGAAATATTGCTTTATTTATTTATACTCTGGCGCCAATAAAGAAATGGTAATATTTGAAAGCAAAGAACCATCTTGAAGGTTTAACAATGCTATATCTGTGCCTGAGTTATTTCTTATAAACAGTAGAATTCACTGGAACACATTACAGGTTCAGGGTACAAGTATGGGACCCATTATTCAGAAAGCTGTGAATTACGGAAAGGACATCTCCCATAGACTCCATTTTAACCAAATAATCCAAAAAATGATTTTCCTTTTTTTCTCTGTAATAATAAAACAGTAGCTTGTATTTGATTCCAACTGAGCTATAATTAATCCTTATTGGAAGCAAAACAAAACTATTAGGTTTAAATAACGTTTAAATTAAACAAAGGCAGATTCGGGGAGATCGCCTGGCAAAAAATCTCCTCTTCCTCGGGGGCGACTAATCTCCCCGAACTGCCTCCCCTGCCTTCCAGCCGGGGTAAAATGAAAATCGCCGGCGGGATGGTACTCGGAGCGATTCGTTTTCCAAAGTCGCGCGAAATTGCCTCACAGGGAAACTTCGGATGACTTCGGAAAACGAATCGCCGGCGGCAATTTTCATTTTATCCGGGTGAAGGCAGGGGAGGCAGTTCGAGGAGATTAGTCGCCCCAAAGAAGACCTTAAGGTATTAAGATGCATATGGAAAGATCCCTTATCCAGAAATCATTCTGGATAACAAGTCTCCTACTTGCACCAAGGTGTCCTTGGGTCAACGTCTGCAGAAACAATTACTCAGGCTACAATAAAATAGAATGAGCCTCTGTAGTGAGCAAATGATGGATCCAACCGACGTAGGTTTTATGTCGCAGATCAATGAGAAATATAACTGCATTTTCTTTTTTAGCATGAACATCTGTAATTAACATGATGAGTTTCTATACGTAGTACATATACAGTAACAAGTTCAGCCCGCCGCATGCCCATACATTGATTGTAGCATTTAGATTTTATAGAAATACAGTTTAAAAGGGATTATCCGGCACTATTCATTATCCGGCACTATTTATTTCTCAATACACAAAGTGCATTGAGCAGGACTCATCTGAAATACATCCAGCCCCAAAATTATTCATATTTCATTAACCGTTCTCTTTTGAGCCAAATGTTGGCAGGTCTCAGATGTTCTGTTTCCACCGATTTCCCACTGATCCGTTAAAACCACACTAATACAAACAGTACGAGAAGTGCAAACATATCGACAGCAGCTTAGTGTCATTATACGGGTTTAATGCGTCAGATATAAAACTCTGTTATTTCTAATGCATCTTGAATTGCACCCGGGCAGAGGATTGAAGGGTGGGGTAGAAGAGCTACAGATCTAAATATACAACTTAATATCTGTCAGGACAAACAAAATCGATTCATGTTAAAGGGGTGGTTCACATTTAAACCCAGGGGGTTACTTAAAGGAACGGTAACACCAAAAAATGAAAGAGTTTTAAAGTAAGGAGAATATCATGTACTGTTGCCCTGCACTGGTAAAACTACCAGTTTCATATAAACAAGCTGCTGTGTAGCAATGGCGGAAATTGAAAAAAGACTTTATGGCACAGGTTAAATAGTGGATAACAGATAACACCATTATGTTCTACAGATCTTATCTGCTGTGTAACTTGAGCCTTTTCTCCTTTGAATGGCTGCCCCCATTGCTACACAGCAGCTTATTTATATAAACAATAGTAGAGTTTCTGAAGCAAACACACAAGTTTTACCAGTGCAGGGCAACGCTGCAGTATATTTGTACTACTTTAAAATACTTTCATTTTTTTGATGTTACTGTTCCTTTTAAACTGCATTTTCTATTTAGGATTACCCAATAGCACTTGCTACTAGCAAAGTATATTTTCATGAAAATGGTTTATTTAGATGAAGCAGGGTTTTACATATGGACTGTTTATGCAATATATATAAATATATATATATATATATATATATATATATATATATATATATATATATATATATACCGGTATATATATATAGATATCTGCTTCCTGCATGGAAAAGTGTTTCATGTGTTCAACAAAAAATAAAGTCTCTAGAAGTCCATGCTTTTCTGGTACAGGTATTGGATCCGTTATCCAGAAACCCATTACCCAGAAAGCTCCAGATTACAGGAAGGCCAACCATAGACTCATTTTTAAACAAATAATTAAAATTTTTAGAAATGATTTCCTTTTTTCTTTGTAATAATAAAATAGTACATTGTACTCGATCCTAACTACAATAAAATGTATCTGTTGGGTTCAATTAATGTTTTGATTTTATTTTTAGTAGACTTAAGGTATGGAGATCCAAATTACATAAAGATCCCTTATCTGGAAAACCCCCAGGTCCTGAGTATTCTGGATAACAGGTCCCATACCTGTATTACACTCCTGCACAATTAGGGAAAATATACTCAAATATGCTGGTGTAACTATAAATATAGGAACTCTGCCCCATAACATGTTGCAACGCCGGAATCTAATTTCTTTCTGGACAGACATTGAGAGCTTCATATCTACCACTCTGTCAAGATAAATAAAAACTGAATGTCCTCAATACTTCAGTGGCCAATAAAGCACACGACTTCTTTAGAACAAAGGCTGTTGAATTATATTTTAATGGCTGCTGCCTCTCAATAACCTCTAGATGGATAAACCCTAATCCCCCTGCTCATGTAGAAGTCATTTCCAGAGAGAGATTGAATGTATGACTGCAAGGCTTTGTGGCCTAGCCTCTCAATTCCAGAAAGTGTGGCCTAAATAGGATCTTTAAGTCCAAGGGAAGGCCCTCACATCTAACCACTGCCTCCAAAACCCCACAAACACTTAGAAATGCGTTTGTCACTGTACTTGACTGTACTTTGATTTGAAAATAAAAAAGAGAGAAAAACCCAATAAAAAAACATGTTTATTTAAAAAAAAAAAGAGCTCCTGGCACTTCCTTACAGTGTTGCTTGGTGCCGCTTAGTCCTTTCTGCCTTCCATCCAAATCAGGAGCTGCTGCACATATTGACACAGGAAAACCCTCCTGACCAGGTGGTAGCTCTAGGATTCCCTGTGCACCTAAAGAACTGGGTGCAGGAGTTATTCACATGTTGAGCTCCCTCCAGGGAGGTAGTTTGGATCAAGGAGGAAGCCCTCTTGAGGGATCAAGGTCGCGGTGTCCAAAGGGTTAGGCAAGTGGATAATCAGAGTTCAGGCTAGAGTTCAAGGGCAGGCAGATCAGGATCAATCAGCAAGAGTCCAGTCAAAAATGTCAAAACCAAAACAGGAATCAGGCTGGAAGCTGTAAACAAGGTTGGGAGCAGAAATCAGCCAATAACAGGAACGCAGGATTCTGTGATAGCAAATCCCATTCTTGGGCGCCATTCTGGCGTCCTGGAAGCACTTTTATATTCGAATTTGGCGTCAAAGTGACGTCATTGGTGACCTTGTTCCGGCGTGTTTGCGCATCCGTCAGCGTTGCGGCGTTGGCGTCCCAGCGCCCACATGGGCCGACTGGGCGCCGCCATTTTGGATTCTTCGCCGCCGGGAGCAGGCGCATCTCTTCGCGCACCCGGCAGCCTTGACAGACACTAGGCGGACTTCCAGACAACTGCAGTAGGCACAAGAGAATCACCGGTTTGCATCCTCAGAATTCTGCAAAAACCATGTATTGTGCGGGGAAAAAACAAGGTAATTGTACTTTGCATTTTGCCTCAATGCCCTATAGTCTTCTAGTTGTGTCTGGCAATTTAATGATCTTCCCCAAATCTAACCCAAGGTTCCTCTCCCCACAGTATACACTTGCCCCACCGGTGGTGTTATAGATGGTCAAAGTATTGATGCATACATCGCAGGAGGGACAACACATGCTTACAACACAGGAGGGGTAAGAACAGGCCAGTGATGTCACAATGGGAGGAAGGCCCTGAAAGAAGTTCAGGGTCTTGCTGCTGAAAGAAGTATTTTGATGACCCCTTAAACCTGCAGTTCCAGCAGGACTTGGGTCAGCCTATGTGCCACTACATCTACATGTTCTGTTTTTATTACACTGACCACTGACCAGAAATTCCTTTCAGGTGTGACTCTTTTGAAACATGACAGACAATGTCATTTAAAGAAGCCACAAAAAACACACAAAAACCCTAACCAGGGTAACTTTAAGTATGGTGGGGTTATAAATTAAATCATGTTATCTTTCAACAAATGCCTGTAAAAGAGTTTACAAATACTATTTGCACCTTTTAAACAATCTTACTGTACACGTGGATTCTTTACTGGCATCTTGTAAGACAGTGTTTGGACCTTTTCCATTCATGTCCCCTTGGAGGGACAGCTGTTGCTCAAGAGCCCCTTAGCCTATAAAAAGTCATTCAGCCATAAATATCTAAAATCTCAAGTTTTTAACTCAAGTCTCACCCTAATTGACCTTCAAGTTTTGAGGAATATTTAGAGGATCATTCTACTTTACTTGACCTTCAGACCAGGCCGGATTTGTGGAGAGGCCACCAAGGCCCAGGCCTAGGGCAGCAGGATTTTAGAGGGGTGGCATGCTGCCCAACCACATCCACATTGGTTCAGAAACACTGGGGATGAGCAGGAGATACAATTGATTTTTCTTTTTCCAATGCCCGTATCAAAATGCTCGAATTGACTGTCCAGTTGTGGCTTTGCTATAATTTCACTCAAAGATCTCCTCCACTTTGGACAAGCTTATGATTTCTCCAAAGATTTTCTGGAACCTAGTTTTTTTCTTAAAACAATAAAGAGACTGACACCTGCAAACTAAACACCTTTTAGTTTACATGTACACAGGTTATTGTGAGAATTTTCTTGTCCTACATCTTCAGTGGAAAATTCCCAGACCCCTGCTGTTCGTTTACAAAACACTAAAGAGCCAGGTTTCTTTTGGCACCTGGAGGCAAAAGAGCTTCATTCTTGACCATGACCTACCAATAACATGGATGAGTTCATTGAACACCTGAAGTTAAACCAAGCCATCATGTTTAACCTTAGATATCCTCTCTTGTTATTGGTCAGATGGATTAAAATTGACCCACATGGTCCAACTCCCTTGTATATGATATGTGCTCTGTTTAGAAAAGTTAGGCTGAAGAACTAAATAATCGGCACATGGAAGTTGTTTGCTTCTCAACAGCTCTACAGACTTCTATGTGCCAGATATTAATTGTAATATAAAATGTGCCACCTCCATTGGCTTAGTCGAATAATGTGCCCACAGTTTGCAAGACAGCACTGGTTACAGGTCAGGTGCCTCTGTTGTGAAATAGGAGGTGGAAGGGTGGGGGGGGGCTGGTCAGGGATACTGTAATGTAATGTGCTTAATAGAAGGGAAGAGCAAGGTGGCATAATGGTAATAGAGCTTCTACTCCACATTAAAGTGGTATATCAGAAGAAAAAAGCAGATAAGAAGAGGGCCCTCCAGTTTCAAGTCCCACTGTTTTTTTTTTTATCAGAGATCCACCATAAAGGAAAAAATATTTTCCTATTTTTCTCCTTGCCATTTTTTTCTAACTTTCATTATTAATCTTCCCAAAATGTATGGGAGGCAGACACTTGCATCACTACATAATAAACTACTGGGCATTGACAAAGTTGTCTACACACATCAATTCCATGCCATTTATTTACAGATATACACTTGATGTACATACGTACACCATTGGGCACTTTTGCTAACCCCACCAAAAAAAATAAATAAATATGGTGCTGAAGGTAGTAGCATACATATATGATACACCACAGATATGGTCCAAATTAGCCTAGCAACCATGTACTGATTTGAATCCAAGAGACTGGAATATGAATAGGAGAGGACCTGAATAGAAAGATGAGTAATAAAAAATAGTACTAACAATAAGGGGCACATTTACTTAGCTCGAGTGAAGGAATAGAATAAAAAATATTTCGAATTTCGAAGTATTTTTTTGGCTACTTCGAATTGGCTACTTCGACTACGACTTCGAATCGAACGATTCGAACTAAAAATCGTTCGACTTGTCGACCATTCGATAGTCGAAGTACTGTCTCTGTAAAAAAAACTTCGACCACCTACTTCGCCACCTAAAACCTACCGAACATCAATGTAAGCCTATGGGGAAGGTCCCCATATGCTTTCTAGCCAATTTGTGATCGAAGGAAAATCGTTCGATTCGTAGGATTTAATCGTTCGATCGCACGATTATTCCTTCGATCGAACTAATAGCACTAAATCCTTTGACTACGATATTCGAAGTCGAAGGATTTAACTTCGACAGTCGAATATCTTGGGTTAATTAACCCTCGATATTTGACCCTAAGTAAATGTGCCCCTGGATGTGTAGCCTTACAGAGCATTTGTTTTTTAAATGACGTCAGTGACCCCCATTTATGAGATGGAAAGAGTCAGAAGAAAGTGCTAAAGAATTCAAAAACTACAGAAAAAATAAATAATGAAGACCAATTGAAAGATGCTTAGACTTTGCCATGCTATAACCTACTAAAAGTTAACTTAAAAGTGCACCACCCCTGTAATGATATATTAAATGGGTGAGTTGGGTATGAGGCCCTTATCTTATAAAAAGCAGCAGATTTTGGAACTGTGGTGAGAAATGCACACTTCAATATGAGGCAAGATTTGTCTGAGGGGTGATAGATGTTTCTTTGCTGGTGGAGCAATGGCTGGTGTGTCATGGGCCTAATGACCCAAGGCATGAAAAAAATTTCATTATTAGGCCATGCTAGAATTTTTACATGATTCAGACATGGCAAAAGTGTTGTGTCCCTAATTTTCCAATAGTGTAATAATATTCCGCAAGTGCACAGGAGAGAAACCATGTTCTTGGATCTGGGGCGATACAGCTGAGTATTTTTTAAATTTTTTACCCCAGCAAACATATCTAAAGCCACCATAATGAGAGTCCAAGGACATCCAACATCAGCCAGCTCTACTTCTTTAGCTTAATATACAGAGTGTAGAAATAGATTTATTTTAAGCTTCTGAACACACAATAATCTGGCACCAAATTCTTTCCTGGCATTAATGTTTTATCCACAGTACAGTTCATGAAGTACAGTACAGTCCATGTTTGCTGTTTTTTTTTTTTTTGCTGTTAAGTTATGTATGACAGCCCTGCAGTTGGAGACAGCTGCTAATGCTAATGTATACAGTTAGACTATGTGTAGTGATGGGCGAATTTGTCCCATTTCGCTTCACTGAAAATTTGCGAATTTGCCACGAAACGGCGTAAGATTTCGTGAAACGGCGTAAGATTTCGAAACACAAATTCCGATGCCGGTGACAATTTGACGCTCAGTAAAGTCAATGGGCATTCATTTAATTGTTGCCAGCGTCTGAATTGTTGTCACCGTCGGAATTGTCGCTGGCGTCAAAAAAATATTGCAAATTTATTCGCTGGCGGCGAAACATGGAAATTCGCTGCAAATTCGAGCCTGGCGAATAAATTCGCCCATCAGTAACTGTGTGCCTATATTTATTTATGGAGATGTAATATACTGGGAAATGCCCTATTGCTTGTTTTCCTCTATTACAATTTTTTTATGTGCCACTGGGAGTTTTCATTGTGTATAGTCAGTAACTGGTGCTCCCACTGTACCATAGATTTATCTGTCCATAATAAGAACTAGAGTTTCAGCGACTGCTTTCTCATGCCATCCAGAGACAGGAATGACAACATATTCTTGACAAAGTTCCTTGTGGCTGATCATATTTCCGCATTTTCTTGTCTTTCCAGAATAAACACGGTTTAATCCTTCAGATGGTGACAAGGTAAGATGCTGATTTTTGAGATGAAAGAATTAAGAATAAAGAGTAGTTGTACGCAGGTCGTTCTGTATTCACTGGGTTGGCCATGGTCTCTGTGCTACAAAAAGGAGGACACTGCCTTTATATTATCCAAGTTCTATGGGGATCTTGCATTTCCAGCACTGTTGGCAGTTATTGTTCAGAGTAAAACTAAAAACTGGGTAAATAGATAGGCTGTGCAAAATAAAAAATGTTTCTAATATAGTTAGTTAGCCAAAAATGTAATGTATAAAGGCTGGAGTGACTGGATGTCTAACATAATAACCAGAACATTACTTCCTGCTTTGCAGCTCTCTTGGTTTCCACTGGTTGGTTATCAGTAGTGATGGGCAAATTTATATGCCTTGTGTGAATTCGCAGCAAATTCCCGTGTTTCGCGAAACCACCGCAACGCCGGTACCAAAAAAGGACACCGGCATCAAAAACGAGACCTGCCGCTGTTTCACGAATTTTTCGCCGTTTCGCTAATTTCGCTGGAAATTCGTGAATTTTCCGGCAAAGTGAAACGCCCCAAATTCGCCCATCACTAGTTATCAGGCAGTAACCAATCAGTGACTTGAGGTTGGGGCACATGGGATATAACTGTTGCTTTTGAATCTGAGCTGAATGCTGAGGATCAATTGCAAACTCACTGAACAGATATGTACCATGTGGCTCCCCTTCAAGTCACTGACTAACTCAGAGTTAGAGAGCTGAAAAGCAGGAAGTAGTGTTCTGGCTATTATGTTAGACATTCAGTCACTCCAGTCTTTATACATTAGATTTTTGACTAACTAACTATATTAGAAATATTTTTAATTTTGCTCAGCCTATCTATTTACCCAGTTTTATTTTTACACTGAACTGTTCGGTTAAAATCACTGTTTACTTGTCCTCCTTCCTTTTTTTCAATACTTTTTTTGGTTGAGTGGCAGAATTAACTACAAAAATACCTTGAGAATTCCTCACAGTTTATTTTATGAAGGGACAAGTTAACCCCATAAAATCTGGTGACTTTTTTTTAACAGTGTTGGTTTAACTGCAAAAGTAAAAATCAAAAAAACCTTTGCGCCTGTAAGATAATCATCACAGGGGTCAGCTGGAGGGACCACTGAAAAAGTATATTTTGTAGGGCTCACTTTTATACCTGTATAGGGCCTTGTCCCTGTATGCCAGGACAAGCAAACAGCAATTATACAGATAGATCATAATGCATCTGGCACAGAGTGCAGCGCATTCATATAGTTCATTTAAACGTGCGCATTACCCAGAATTCCAGCACTACACAAGAAAGCCATAGCCTGTTGCCGGAAAACAACCGACTTCTTCCAAGCTCAACTCTGGCACACACAAAGTGATTAGCAAGGCAATTATCAAGCTTTTATAGACTATTGACTAGAAGCAGCAGAACAAAAATCTCCCTCAGCGCTCAGTGTGCCATTTCAACATATTGGAACAACATATGCAAAAAAAGAAAAGAAAACGCCTTTAAGGAAATTCAGTGGAGATTGAAAAAGTCCTGAGCTAAGCCATTTAAGCAAATGAAGAATTACATTTATGTCTCTTCAGCATTATATATATATAGGGTTTCTTATTAAAGGACCACGTACTTACATTTTCCTGCAGATTTAGGGTATCTTTTCATTACAGATGGGAGACTATATATAATTAATGGAACAAGGTATTCCATATTGTAAAATATAAGGACATTATAAGTCACTGAGGAGTTGCATGACTATATGAAGGCGCAAGGCTGAAGGCTGAGTTCTAATCTTATTCATGGGATCCCTGCACCCAGATTTCTCTAAGGTTGTCAAACTCATTAGGCAGGCCCAGATTTGTGGAAAAGCCACCTAGGCCCGGGCCTAAAGCAGCAGGATTTTAGGGGGGTGGCATGCTGCCCAACCACACCCAATCCCCACGCACCAGTCCCCATTGCTCCAGTCCCGATGATGAAAATCTGCATGAATAAAGGGAAGGGGGATAGGGGTGACGAACGGCAATGGACCTAGGGGTTCCCACTATGTAAATCCGGCCCTGTCATTAGGGCTCAAAGTTGACACTGGCCTTTATGCTCCAGGCCCCTAGCAAAGTAGGTGGAGACCAACGCGGGTGTGTTCCATCCCCCTGTATAAGCTAGGCACAGGAATAAGAAAATGGGTCAAATGGGAACACTCCCTCCCAGAGTTAGATTGAGAGTGTATGGGCCCACTGGGGCTGCCACATCAGGGTCCCGCACCCCCCAAGGCCCACACGCACGGGCCCCTGACCCCCCTCCAGGAAGGAGCAAAGACTCTGGCAGCAGCAAGTTTGGGCCAACGGGGTCCACGAGGGCTTGTGGTCTACCATTTTATTGTCCTGTTGGCCCAGCCCAACCCTGCTCCCTCCCACAGGACATACTGTAGGTTACAGGCCATGGATTTTCTGAGCAACAGGGGAAGTAATATAAACACATGTTTGGTTACTACTAGGGTAACACCTTCCAACATTTTAGAAACACGGCTGATTTTTTTGACCATGCCCATTTTATGGCCACACCCCCTAAATACCGTGTCCATTTCAGTAAATTTGGCAGGTTATGGAAAGTTTGAACTCATTTCTGGGAGTTTTAGTGCAATGTTTTATGTGTTATTATACTTTTGCTAATGAAGGTGAATTGCCATAAGTCTCAGTTCTCCCAACAGACTTGCTTATCTTAAATAATTACAATGGTATTTTGCTTATCTTAAATTGTAACAAATGTATCAAAGTGCAGGCCTTGCGTGTTCTGGCGTCTTATTTAATTAAATTTCTGAAAGTTTATATCTTTTTCTGACTGTTCAGTGCAGGAGATCAAAGAGAAAGTCAGAACATTTCAGTAACAATCCGGGACTGCGGGCTGCGCTGTCAAAATCAGAACTGTCCCGCAAAAAATATGAAGTTTGGGAGGTATGGGATAACTCTAATGCCCACAGACACACCCTGGCAACTTTTCTCTACATATTTAGTTGTTCAGTTTTGGCAATGTAATTCAACATGGGGATATAACCGTGTGGTTTATTGTGCCAAAATATGGATGCACAACAGAGGACATGCCCCTTTGCCAAAACTTTTATCCACACTCAACTCAATAAACCACAGGATGGAATCACAACCATGTGCCAGTTCTGTCTCTGGGTAGTGATGAGCGAATCTGTCCCATTTCGATTCGCCGAAAAAATTGTGAAACTATGAAAATTTCTCGAAACGCATTGAGGTCAATTTTTTATCCTCGCAACAATTTTTAAACGCGAAACTTTTCTGTCCAGATGTATTAAAGTCAATGGGCATCAAAATCATTTTGACGCGCAACAATTTTTATGCACGCAACTTTTTTTGTCGCAGTGAATTTTTGCAGCAGCTTTGCGAAAATTTGGAAATTCATCGCGAATCCAGGCCTGGCGAATAAATTCGCCCATTACTATCTCTGGGTGGTTAACAACAGGCGCAGACTTGGCCACATATATAGCCAACGTAACTCCTGTACCTGGGCCCTAACGTGTCTGCTGCTTTCCTTACACCCAAGGTCATATTATCACTGCTACCAAATCCTAATTCCCTTGATACCTTCTACTCATCAGTCAGCCCAATACATCAGCCACTTAATTAATTACAGGTACTAAAGGGAGCCGAAGCTTGGATAGTTTATATAATGTAAGTAAATATCCTTAAGGCAGTATTAACTCAGTTTTCTCTAACACAGACAGTTCAGCATGAGGCATAAATTAATGAAATGAAAAAAAAATGAATAATCCCTTTTTCTTTATTTACATTCATGCATATTAACTGCGTTAGGAGATACCATATTGCTTGGCTCCACCATTACAATACAGTACCACCTATTTACATGCAGTGTCGGACTGGCCCACGGGATACCAGGAAAACTCCCGGTGGGCCAAGGTGTCAGTGGGCCCTCTTGCTGCTAAACATTTGGCTTATGTCATGGCCATTCCCTATTTCTATGAGAATAAAGAGGCTAAATAGATGGAATAATAGGTTATAGTATGTAAAGAAAAGAGATTAGGAGAATAGAGGTTGAGTAAGGAAAGAAAGAAAATAATACTTAGAGTGGGCCCCTGGTCTAAAGGTTTTTGGTGGGCCCCTGGTCCAAGGGTTTTTGGTGGGCCCCTGGTGTCCCAGTCCGACACTGTTTACATGGAAAAATCTGTTTGGTCTGGACCTTGTGCATTTGCAGTAAAAAGGCACGACTTCAAGTTAAAAATACAGATGTACAGCCCTTAGATTTACCAGGGACAGTCATTTTGCCACCTTGATAAAGTGCCACCGGAGGCCCAGTTCTCACCTTGCCTCATGGCAACAACTGCCCTGCCTCTTTATAATCATTAACAGTGACGTTTTATAACAATATGAGGTCAATGCCTTAAGCAGGGTTAGTTTAATGTCAATAATGTCAGTTTTTTTTTTAAATTGTTATTGATGTAAAACAAATCAGTAGAAAAAGACAAAGACAGGTATAGGATCCACTATCTGCAAACCTATTATCCAGAAAGCTCTGAATTACAGGAAGCCCATCTCCCATAGACTCCATTTTAATCGAATAATTACATTTTTTTAAAAATAATTTCCTTTTTCTCTTTAATAATAAAATAGTAGTGTGTAGTTGATTCCAGCTAAGATGAAATGTACCGATATTGGTGGCAAACAACCCTACTGGCTTTATTTAAAGGATAAGTAAACCTTTAAAATATGTGAATGTAAAATTATCGATTGTGTTATTCTAAGCACTTTTGAAATGTAAATTTGTTATTTATTTCTATTTCCAACATATTAAAGGAAATCTGTACTGTTAACATGAATACATTTAACATGTTACAACATCACCACCTGCTGGTCATTTTCTAACCAGTCTGACCACCATGCTCATTATTTATTTATTTTTAATTCCAAGATATTAAAGTATACATGTACTGTTAATATGAATGAATTGTGTTACAACAGCGCCACCTGCTGGTCATTTTCCCACCAGTCTGACCACCAAGTAGTCAAGGAAGTTGTCAGGAGAAAGAAAGAGGCTGCTCTGATGTTCTTCTGCTTAGGAAAAAAATAGAAACCTTTCTCAAATCTTTCCTAAGCAGAAGAACATCAGAGCAGCCTCTTTCTTTCTCCTGACAACTTCCTTGACTACTTGGTGGCCAGACTGGTGGGAAAATGACCAGCGGGTGCTGCTGTTGTAACAAAATTCATTCATGTTAAAAGTGCATTTATCCTTTAATATCTTGGAATTAAAAATAAATAAATAATGAGCAAAAGTGCTTAGAATAGCTCCCTCATTAATTTTACATTCACTTGTTTTAAAGCTTTACTTATCTTTTAATTTTTAAATTAATTTTAGTAAACTTAAGATAGGGCGATCCAAATTATGAAAAGATCCCTTATCTGGAAAACCCCAGGTCCTGAGCATTCTGGATAACAAGTCCCATACTTGTATTGTAATTCTCTCCATTCCTATTCTATTAAATTTATTAGTCTTATTCTACCATATTCTTTACTAACTTTTTCTATTTTTGATCTCCATTCCATTTATCTTGTATAGCTTCCTTAACAACAAAGCACCCCCTATGAATTTACCTTTCCGGGTTCCAACTGCCGGCCATGCCAATAGGCACAGCAGATTTGCAGTAAAAAAAATCAAGGGATGCACTGTATCAACAATTTTGAATTTGGCCAAACCCCTGAATCCTTCGCGAAAGATTCAGCCGAATACCAAACTGAATCCAAATCCTAATTTGCATACTGGTCACTAATAACCCACTCCATAAACTAATTATCCCTATTCCACAGTTTAGGGGAATGTCCCCTTCAAGAGACTCTTTTGGATGGTTTAATGTTGACTTACCGTATATACTCGAGTATAAGCCGACCCGAGTATAAGCCGAGGTACCTAATTTTACCTACGAAAACTGGGAAAACTTATTGACTCTAGTATAAGCCTAGACACAACTACAGCCCTGTCTCCCAGCAGCGCACATTCTGCCAAAGCGACCCCCCCAGCGATCAACCGGACTTCTTTGCAAAGTTGATGGTGACAGAGAATTGCCAAACGGATTACTGTGTGCATTGTCCCACTGTCCCACTACCATGTGCAGAGGGTGCTGTTTGATATTGCCATCACTGTTAATCTTTCGTATAACCAACAGAGGGCGCTGTGTGATATTGCAGTAACTGTTATTCTTTCATATAACCAACAGAGGGCGCACTGTTATTCTTTCATATAACCAACAGAGGGTGCTGTGTGATATTGCAGTCACTGTTATTCTTTAATATAACCAACAGAGGGCGCACTGTTATTCTTTCATACAACCAACAGATGGCTCTGTGTGATATTGCAGTCACTGTTAATCTTTCATATAACCAACAGAGGGCGCACTGTTATTCTTTCATACAACCAACAGATGGCGCTGTGTGATATTGCAGTCACTGTTATTCTTTCATATAACCAACAGATGGCACTGTGTGATATTGCAGTCACTGTTATTCTTTCATATAACCAACAGAGGGCATTGTGGGATATTGCAGTCTCTCCCCAAGTGTACTGTTGGTATAGGAATGATTAAAAGTGACTGAAATCTCAGCTACCCGGTCGGGTACCGCTGACCCAAGTATAAACCGAGGTAGACTTTTTCAGCAGATTTTGGATGCTGAAAAACTCGGCTTATACTCGGGTATATACGGTACTTATTAAAACTGAGCATTCCTACCATTTATTATCTGTATTTATGCCTCATGGGTATATATGATGGCTTACAATTTAGGCCCTATGGACACCTTTTGTATGTGCAGTTGCTATACTGTGCTAAAAAGTGGTTTCAAGGTCAATTTCGAGATGACTAGATGCCCTCAACAGTGTGACAACTATATGATGCCAATGGTAAGAGCATACAATGTGCAGTGGAAAGAATATTTCTAATAGGTTAATACTTCTGACAGTGGTCTTTGTTATCTAGGGGCTGTTTTTACTCTGGGGACCCACACGAGGGTTACTGACACCTTCTTCCCCCAAATATCTATATATTTTTCACGTCCTTTCGCTGTTTTCCTTTCTGTTCATGTCAACTAAGCCAAGCCATATGGGATCTCTAGCTCCTATGTATTACTGTAAATATGCGGTAAATGAACAATAAAAAAGACCAATTCCATGGCTCCAATACAGATGATATAAAGGTATAGGACCTATTATCCAGGATGCTCGGAACCTGGGGTTTTCTGGATTTTTCCGTAATTTGGATCTTCGTACCTTAATACTAGAAAATCATGTAAACATGAAATAAACCCAATAGGCTGGTTTTGCTTCCAATAAGGATTAATTATTATCTTAGTTGGGATCAAATACAAAGTAAAATTTTATTATTACAGAGAAAAGGAAATCATTTTTAAAAATTTAAATCATTTATATAAAATGGAGTCAACCTTTACGTAATTTGGAGCTTTCTGGATAACGAGTTTTCAGATAGCAGATCCTATACCTGTACATGCTAAGTGGTTAGAGTCTAAATTTCTTTTGGTTCAGGAATATAAACCATATGGGGCCTGATAAACCCATCCAAAGTGTTTATATTTTTGCAGTAAGTAGCTATGTATAATTCTAGCCTTGATAAGACTGAAATTGTCAAGTAAAAACCTATTAAAGGGTCTGAAGGCAACAGATGTTACAGTTAAACGTTTGGGTGAAGGATGACTTATATTTCTCAAATGTCAATTTATAGGATTAATGTCGTGTTAGTCTTGACTGTCTTCCAAGAGATGATTGGAGATGAGTTTTATGAGAAATATTTCCTGGGGAGGGGGGCACTAATGCTCTGTACTTAAACAGATTTCCTAAGATCCTGGGATGATTTTTCTTTTTAGAAAAAAGAATCTAAAAAAGTAGGGGAGCAAAACTCCTTCTTACGAGCTGTACATAATCTAAACATGTTCTACAGGGCACAGAATCCAAAAGAAATACAGGTATGGGGCCTATTATCCAGAATGCTCGAGATTTGGGGCTTTCTGGATAACGGATCTTTCTGTAATTTGGATCTTCATACCTTAAATCTACTAGAAAATCATGTAAACATTAAATAAAGCCAATAGACTGGTTTTGCTTCCTATAAGGATTAATTATATCTTAGTTTGGATCAAGTACAAGGTACTGTTTTATTATTACAGAGAAAAAGGAAATTCTTTTTAACATTTTAGATTTTTTGGATAAAATAGAGTGTATGGGTGATGACCTTTCCGTAATTTCGGAGCTTTCTGGATAATGAATCCTATACCTGTAAAAGAGAATCAGCTTTAAGAAGAACCTGATCAGTCAATGTTCCTCCGTTGACCTAGGAATTATTTGGGGCACAATAACTTATAGATGTACAAGTGGTAGAATTGTCCACCATAGGGCTCATCCACAGAGCACATGTTGTGGGCTTTGCACTGGATTAATCCATCCATATGGCCCCCATACATTGTAAAGGAACCCCCCGTGAAAGAATATACTAAAAAGAAATTTGTCATTGAATGTTCTTACCCACTGTCTGTACAAATTAGAAAGTGTAAAGTGGCAGGCAATTAAACATGGTTAAATCATGAATTCAATTTTAAAAGGACAACACTGTATTTAATACATGAGCCATGCCATAAAAATGTAGATAAATCTTTTAAAAGGGCTTCTTCATACAAGCCACCCCACCCTACTCTATTCTTATTCTCCTATTCTGTATGCTTTTTCTATACTCATTCATATTCTCTTAAACTGGTCGTTACCGTCTGCTGATTTGTCCACATCTGTTTATGGGGCAAAATAATGACTGGAGCTCAATCTTTTATTGATCAGGCTGGTAAATTCCATTGGGCAAGGGAAAGGCACTGGATAGAGCAGGGCCCAAAAGCAGAGACTGGAAGAGCTGCTTCTCTGAGTTTGTACAGGCTGCAAGCTCCATGATAAGTTCAAATGTCCAAGGGTCAGGCAGGTGGCATGTTTTAAGGCTATTACTACAGGCCAAAGGCAAGGACAGGTGGCAAAATTCAGAGATTCAATAATAATGACATAGGTGTCAGCCTATGTTCTCCATTTTCTTTTTATGGTTGCAGCATATATTTTCCTTGACATTCCATTAACTCTCCAGTAAATTCCCGACTCAAGACAATGCTTCTGAAAAAATGATACACAAGATGCAAATTTAGCTGAAAAATACATTGTGTCTGGATGCCATGACTTGGGGTTACAGAAGCAATGCAACTGCCCGATAATTAGAAGATGTGGTTGGCACTGAAAGAACTGTGTTAGCTTCTGTAGGACCCAGTATGGTTTTATACTTAACTCTATGGGAATTAAGTGTGGGGATATCAATATCTACAAAGTAGAGCTGTTTACAAGAGCCAAATCAACTCTAGTTGGAAGACAGTTACTAGAAATAACTTGTGGCTTCTTATATTATAGCACATTGGTCAAAATAGTACAAACCCCAGGGCAGGGGCTTGGTCTTGCCTCCTCTTACTTCATAATAAGCTTCAGGCCTCCACATAGTTTAAAAAACTGGAGCCTCAGTGGAAAAATATATTGCAGCAATAACAAAGCAAACGTTGACTAATGCCCTTGTTTATTAACTTTGCGAACCAACCACTGGTTAGGAAAACCTAAGCAATGCCATGACACATCCTATGATGAGAAGGACAACTAACCCAAACTAAGAAGGGACAATGGAATTCTCCCAATCTTTTACAGGGCTTACACATTTTGGCCTAGATGGAAAATTATATAGTAACAATGCCATAAGGTAAGGTTATCTTTTTAGAACCCTTATTATAGGAAAACCAATAATTTCCTGATGCATTCAATGATGACAAAGACATCTATCCCCCAACTATCAAGAAGCAGGTTCTAGAAACCCTTTTCAGCCCTTCTAATGAAATCATTTTCCAAGTAGAGGAACGATTATCCCATATACCTGTACAAAAAAATGGGATAATAGATCACATATAGTACCTATTTACATGGGTTAATTAACAATGATACAAATTGGATTCTGTAGTCCGTCCCGCGTCACTTTTTGACTGGCTGCATAGGAAGAATACAAAACAGAAACCTATGACTCTGGAGACATGGGAGGATGGTTCTCTGGGTTAATTGCTTTTTTGTTTTTTTTGGACAGCAGGCCAATAATGCTTTGCTTACAGAAGCAATCTACTCTTTCATGCTTACATATTTAATCACTGCCTTTTTTTTCTTATTTCACTTACATTCAATTGGAAAATTGCATTGCAGTACGTAATTGTTAATTCGTGTGTTTGCAAATAACTAGCAATTGTTGATGTACTGCTTCCCACCGTGGCAACAATGGAGGTAGAGATTGTGGCAGTTTTCTTCTATTTTCATTTTCGTTTTTTTGTTTAAAATTCTTATCCAGTAAATGACCATGCTTTCAGTTTCCTGGGTACGATGGAAATACATTTTTTTGCTTGCTTGGTAAAATAAGGAATAAGGAGTCAATGTTTCATTTCACTCACTGTGAACTCTATCATAGGGATGGTAACAAAACCATTCAGAAGGAATTACACTTGCTATAGTTCACACAAGTGCAGAGAGAAACTGCAGAGGTCGTCTACCACACTGGGTCAGGTTTTACAGTAGTCCAGGGGCGTAACTACCGGGGGTGCAAATGGACCAGGGCCCGCACCCCCGCAGGGCCCCCCCCCCCGGAAGATCGCGTCTGGAGTCAGCTGCAGTGGCACAGAAAAATAGCGCACACGATGGTGGGGGCGGGCCCGTCTGCACAGCTCGCACCAGGGCCCGCCCCCACCAAGTTACGTTACTGCAGTAGTCAATACCCAAGAGACATCAAAAAAGGCTGGCACAAGCTATGACTAAGTGTCCTTGGTAGACATGAAACGCATCAGGCCTTTGCTTTTGATTATGGAAAATAAAATAAAAATGTTTAACTTCTACAATCCGGCTCCTGCTTCTCTACTCGGGGGTTCGGCTTGCGCCAGCCTTTTTTGAAGTCTCTTGGTGATTGCTCCCTCTGCTGAAGGTCTGGGGCGTGTGCACCCGGGCCCACCGTAAGCCTCTACATTGTACTCCACACATTTGGTTCTCTTTGATCAGATCACAGTAATCAATAAGCAGACTATCCAAATCCATTATGACCATAGTTATGTATAATTGACCAGCATTTAAGTTTAAGGGCAGGTCGTATTTATTGAGATTATTGGGTTGAGCCCTACTTGTTATCAAGCAATGGGAAACATTTTTGAGGGCAAGGTCATTTCAAGGGTAAAACTGACAAAAAAAAAAGTTTTGGGCCCAAAGATTATTTACTGCACAGGAGCACTGGTGCAGTTATGTCTTGTCAGAATCAGAAAGAACTGATGCAAGGCAACACAGGAAGGTGTTAGTTGACATACACTATACGACCAAAAGAATATGGTCTCCTGCTTGCTCAACATCTCGTTACAAAACCAAGGGTATTAATATCATGTTGTCCTCTCATTGTTGCTGAAATGGCCTTTATCCTCTATTGATCTGGGAAAGGTTTCCCTTAGATGTTGGAACATTGTAAGAAGGATTTGGTTCTACCAGGTAAAAGGTTGGGCACTGATGTTCAGGGGTGCCTCTCCCTGCCTGACCTTCACTAATACAGCGCTGTATTACAGAGCACAGAGGCCCTGTGGCTATTTGCAAATACCCAAACACAGAGTGCAAGGTGCAAAAAAATGGCCTTCTTTAACACTTTGCATGCTACGCTTGGGTTTCCAAATGAGCCTTCTTATATTACCTTTCATTTACTTCGCCACCTGGCCATGACTGGGCTGAGCCCGTCTACCCATTCCTCTTCCCCCCAGATCGATCTGTGGGCACAACCCTCATTCCCTATCGCAGTCATACAAAGGAATTAAAAGGTAGGCTAGCTCATGGTGGGGTGGTGTTTGGTATTCTGTATGGAGGAGCTCACATCTGGGATGGGAGGCCTGAGGTTTCAGCCCCGGGGGGGCTCACCCATCCCAGTCAGTAGAAGGCCATGTGGCCATGGAGTGCCTGCTGCAATTCTTTGGTAAGAGTTACCTCCTCAAGCTTTAGGTCCAAGGCCCATGCACAAGGACCCCAAGCTTCTACCAGTGAGCTTTACTGGTTACTAGGCTATATGCATGTTATATGTATTTTCAGATCGGCCTTGCAGTTGGTGTTCTAATTGATCCCACTGGTCTTCACATGGTTGAGGTCAGTGATTTGTGCAGGTCTGGCATGGTCTTTAATTCCCATTGCAGCAAACCAGTTTTGCATGGACCCAGCTTTATGCTAGGCAATTCCAATAATTAAAAGGAGGTGTCCACTTTTAGCCATGTAGTTGAAATAAGGGATTTCCAGGCTGTACCCTTCCATCTATAGTTATTAAGAATGGGGGGTTGAGCAAAAGATAAGGGACTCAACAGGAGTCGAAACTGGTTTGTTCTGATGTGTATGCAAAACTGGTCTTTTTCATGAAGGTTTCTCATGGCCAGTTCATACCACCTTAGATTGTTTATACATTGCATCATCTATAAAGGAGTTTACTGGAGTAAAAAAAACAGATCTAGGGGAAACCATGCCCACAGGTATGAGATTAATTACATCCTCATTGTAGATTATTTTTACATGACATTACTGGAATTTTTATCACATGCATTGGCAGCTGGAAGTGTGTAATGAGTTCATTCAAGAGAGAGACAGCAGTCAATATCCATCAAAGCAGCAGATGTTTTCAGCGAAATATCCTCATTTAAAAATGATCTCCATTTTTTGATGAAGCACTGCTGCAAATAATACAGGACAATATTCTGCAAACGTTCCTAATACCAAACCTTTATGTTACACATACAATGTCTTACCAATAGCTAACTGCTTCATAAGGGCTTACCCACAATTCTGTGCACATTATTCCATTGCTAAACCGGAGATAATTGATCACATGGGACAAATTATTCTTCATTAAATCCTATTAGAGGACCTGTCATAGTACAGTAATTGTTTGATAAAACCATTTACATAAATAAAGGGAGTATATAGAGCAAATCTCTTATGGGGGAGGAAACCCCAACAACAAGTAGGATCTACAACTTTAATATGCAATATACCAAGGCTGTACCCACCAAGGTAGAGCAACCCCACCCACCACCTTTTCTTTGCCTCAGTAAGTTCACAATATGTATCACTTTTGTTATGTGCCCTGCAAACCTTATTTTTGATCCATTGTTGGCTACATAGTTACATAGTTAAATTGGGTTGAAAAAAGACAAAGTCCATCAAGTTCAATCCCTCCAAATGCAAACCCAGCATCCATACACACAACCCTCCCTATTTTCACATAAATTCTATATACCCATATCTATACTAACTATAGAGCTTAGTATCACAATAGCCTTTGATATTATGTCTGTCCAAAACATCATCCAATCCATTCTTAAAGTCATTAACTGAATCAGCATCACAACATCACCCGGCAGTGCATTCCACAACCTCACTGTCCTGACTGTGAAGAACCCCCTACGTTGCTTCAAATGAAATTTATTTTCTTCTAGTCTAAAGGGGTGGCCTCTGGTATGGTGATCCACTTTATGGGTAAAAAGGTCCCCTGCTATTTGTCTATAATGTCCTCTAATGTACTTGTAAAGTGTAATCATGTCCCCTCGCAAGCACCTTTATTCCAGAGAAAACTACCCCAACCTTGACAGTCTCCCCTCATAATTTAAGTCTTCCATCCCTCTAACCAATTTAGTTGCACTTAGTCTCTGCACTCTCTCCAGCTCATTTATATCCCTCTTAAGGACTGGAGTCCAAAACTGCACTGCATACTCCAGACGAGGCCTCAGCAGGGACCTATAAAGAGGCAGAATTATGTTTTCATCCCTTGAGCTAATGCTGCCCAGTGTCCCAACTTAGACAAATCACTCTGCAAAGTGGCAGCATCCTGCATGGAACCTATAGTTCTGCACAATTTAGTATCATCTGCAAAAATAGAAACAGTACTTTCAATGCCCACCTCCAGGTCATTAATAAACAAGTTGAAAAGCAAGGGACCTAGTACAGAGCCCTGCGGTACTCCATTAACAACACTGGTCCAATTAGAAAATGTTCCATTAACCACCACTCTTTGTAGTCTATCTTTTAGCCAGTTCTCTATCCAGGTACAAATACTATGTTCCAGGCCAACATTCCTTAATTTAACCAGTAACCTTTTGTGTGGCACTGTATCAAATGCTTTAGCAAGGTGTTAGTAAATCACATCCACTGCCATCCCAGAATCGAGGTCCCTACTTACCTTCTCATAAAAAGAAATTAAGTTAGTCTGGCAAGATCTATTACGCATAAAACCATGCTGGCACACACTCATAGTATTATGATTTGCCAGTCCAGTATCTTATCCTTTATTAACCCTTCGAAAAGCTTTCCTACCACTGACGTCAGACAAACTGGCATATAGTTTTGAGGCTGAGAATGGGATCCTTTTTGAATAAAGACACCACATTAGCAATTCGCCATTCTTTTGGCACTATACCAAACCTCAATGAATCCAGAAAAATTACAAGGTTTGTCAATCACAGAGCTAAGCTCGCTAAGTACCCTGGGATGAATACCATCTGGCCCCGGACCTTTGTTTATCTTATATATATATGTTCTAGTCTCTTTTGAATTTCCTCATGTGTGAACCATGCATCATTAGTTGTATTACTAGAATTGGGACTATTAAGAAGGAAACCTTCATTAACTGGTTCCTCATTTGTGTAGACAGACAAAAAATATGAGGCAATTGGAGAGTATTGGAGGAGGACATCTTGCCATAGGGCTATAGTATCACAAAGTATGTGGAGCAGCTTAATGGCATTCAGTTAAAACATAGACATTTTATTATTTATGGTATTGATTATACGTATGTATATCTTGATTATATAGCACTACTTGCATAAACAGCCTAGACAAGGGAACCAACTGTGCAATTAATATATATAGTTCAAAGATTATATACTATGTCTTAATAGAGACAAGAGGAAGGAGTTCCCTTGCTGGTCCTAGCATACAGAAGATGGTATAAGTTATATATTAACAGGTTTATTTCTGCTACATGAATAGTACATGAATAATAGCAAATATATATATATTCTACACAAAGTAGACATAGAAGGAGACATATAAATAAATAATAGAAATAAATATTAACTATAAGTAAATATATTAGATACAGGTATAGATCCGTTATCCGGAAACCCTTTATCTGAATCATGGGATGGCCATCTCCAATAGATTCCATGTTATTCAATTAATTTTTAAAAATAATTTCCTTTTTCTCTCTAATAATAAACAGTAGCTTGTACTTAATCCCAACTAAGATATAATTAATCTTATTGGAAGCAAAACCAGCCTATTGGGTTAATTTAATGTTTAAAAGATTTTCTAGTAGACTTAAAGTATGAAGATCCAAATTACAGAAAGATCTGTTATCCGGAATACCCCAGGTCCGAAGCATTCTGGATAACAGGTCCCATACCTGTATTAGAAATAAATATTCAATATTATAATAAATATTAACTTTTTAAATACATTTCCCCTCTAACAGGGTCGGCATGGGCTGGCGGGACACCGGGAAAAAACCCTGTGGGCCCCCAGGCTCTTGTAGGCCCCGATCTGCTCCCAGATTCGCAGGCTACTTCCTGCAGCAACCACACTTTTCAGACTGTCACAGCAAAAAGAGACAGCCAGAGGGGGCCCTGGGACAGCAGCCCTTGTGGGCCGCGTGCCCCCTAGTCTGACCATGTCTTTTAATTCTGCATACAGGACAGGTGAGAGGGTCCTTGCAAGAAGGGTCATAATAACTGGAGGTGATTAAGTGAGTTATGGTCATATTGTCATCGACATTTTGAACATGAGACTGACCTTTCTTAGTGACCTTTCATAGTGATGTCTAAAGCAGCGAAAGCTGTGCCACCAAAATTAATGAAACTAATGCAACACTTGTTTTCAGAGAGTTTAAATGCACTTGGGGTACCCACAGCTATGTCACTATTTGGAGTGAGTACGCAAGTACCTATAATCAAATTTGTGCAACTGACTGCAGGGAAATTTGAGCAACGGCAGGTCTGTAGGAATATATATTTGCCCTTCATCTAAATAGCAGGGTTGGTTTTATTGTCCATATTTTCTGCCCCGCTATGTGTTAAAGGGGTTCTATGGCAGGGAATAGAGAAAAACTGAAAAGAATGTATTATATTGGGTAATGATATTTATATAATTTCCTAACTATAGAGGAGGCAGACCCTGTAGTTGTGGGCAGCCCCGGGGAAAAAGGGGGGCCCAGATCGTGGGTCAGCTTTCTCTATAGTCGCTAACTGAAAATCCACACACCCACTGCCTGCAAAGTCAGGGGTGCAAGCGCTAAATTAGGCAGGGGGCAGGGACGGAGGCCAGAGCCGGGTTGGCAGCAGTGTGGCCAGGCCCTCTTGAAGATTCTTTGTGGTGGCCCAGCCTGATGTCATTACATAGCTGATTGTCAGCATATCTACCAGGGAGCCCTCCAGCTAATAAATATAGTTTCATTTAAGTAGGCATCCAACCCTTTCCTAATCCAGTCTAATGTATCAGCCAGTCCAACTGCCTCAGGGTACAAATTTCATGGATTCAAAACTGTCACGGTACTATTTGCACCTTAAGGGACACCCTTGAGTTCTCTGGAAAGACCTTCTCATGAATAAGGTATAAGAACATTTATTACGTGATCCCCCTATACATTCATACATAGTGATCATATCCTCCGGATGCAACTCTTCTACTGGGAAAACAAGAACAGCAGGGTCAGTTTATATTGCCTCGGGGCCCATACACGCACATGTATTTTTACCTCTTTTTCCTGCTGCTCCTTAAGGCTTCATTAGGCACCTTTTTGGCCTATGTATATTTAGGAATTTATATTTGAGATGAGGTTGCATACATTTTGAACATCCCAAAGGCCACTCTAATGAGTTCTCAGATTTGTCATGTATCAAATACATTATTGATTGTTTTTGTCTAACCCTAAATTGCAGGCATCCAAGACCTTGCTGGAAGCATGAGTACTGGCACTTACCAATTTACGCTGGCACCACTGGCAGATCCCACACATGATGATGGTGATGCTGAGGCCCAAGGTGAGGACAGTAGAGACCAAAATGACGTCTCGAGTTGGAGCTCCTGGAAAGACAAAACGGAGAGCAACCGAGTGAGACCCTATAGGCAGTAATGACAAAGCATGTCTAGGTTTGCTTAAGGGAAAACAATAGAAATGTTTGAGAATTGGTTAGTTAATGAGGATCTCTGGTTCAATATAAAAACCCTTTCACCTTGAGGAGATGAGACCACTCTAAATGAAAGTCATTATTAGGCAGGGCGGGTCTGCAAAACACAATCTTGAAATGAGAATTCAGGTGTATGGCTCTACGGAGAACAGCTCTGTCATAATCATTTTCCTTCAACGTCCCAGGCTAAAGATGGGACAAGGTATGCTTCCCAAGGTATGCACCGTTCAATTCAAAGCACAATGTGCTTGCCAAGCTGCCCTGGTGCTGAATTGGTTACCAAGCCATGTGCTGAACTCGGGATCCACCCCTCTTCTTCTCTGAATATGTATCAGGCTAGCAAAGAGGCCACACATATGGACGGGTAGCAGAGGAGCCAGCTGGAAACCTGTTAGAAAGCAAGAGGCGTATGACACTAAAGCCCCCCTCTCTGTGCATCTTCCCTTTTCTCTCCACCTCACTGCAAATCTATCCCCTCATCTATCCTCCCCATACATTACTATATACTCTGTTTACTAGTTATAGCTTTGTCTTTGTGTTATTGCCCTCATTTCCCCCACTCCCTCCTTTTTACTATAGCAGTCCTTTGTAATTCATTCGGCACTCTTCCCCCCCCCATCCACTACCTTCCGCCACTACCCTCCCTCTATTCCTTTATCATGCTGCTCACTTCTCTGACCCCCCTACGCTGCTCTTCCTATTAATTCCCACATTGCTCACTTTCACCTTGACTTCTCCATCTCATTGCTCTCCTCCCTCAGTGCTGAAGCGACCCCCCCCTCACACTCTTTCTCACAGACCCTCTTATCTCCCCCTTCCAACAAGGCACAATAAGCATTTGCCATCTTGCCTAGACCAGAAAGTGCACTCAACAATAGAATAAATACTGTAGTATAATGTAATAATTACTGGATGTTCTTTGTACATATGCCAGGAATATTCAACCTGTTGCCCTTAATCAGGCATTGGAATACAACTCCCAGCAGCCACAAGTGGGGGGGATTCTAATTCACTAACAAATGGAGCACGCAGGCCTTCGGCAGATCATTTGTTCCCAGTAGATCTGCATTTATACATATAGGTAAAACAAACCAAACTACTGGTTTCAAAAAGGACAGTCTCCTTAAACCACAATAACAAAAGCTCACATAGTGGTTATCAACATTATGTTGTTCTTGTTTACTATAGAGAAAGCAGTATGGTGTTTCCCATTCTTATAGTGAAATGTAACAGAAATAATAATCCCTAAGCATATGATTAGCATATGATTTGAACCTGGGACCTTTGGGTTTCTGGTTCAGTGTCTTGACCATTGGGCCAGGTGAGCAGCCTGCAAGAATGCTCACTGTCTATGCCCAGCAGCAGCCTGATTGGTTTGCAGTCAGCCAATCAGGGCTGACTCTGCCCTATTTAAGGCCAGTCCTCAAAACACTCCTTGCCTGAACATTGGTTCCCAAACTAGCAGTATGTGATTGTCCCTAGCTAAGGGTTCCAGCCCTAGCCTCCTTTCCTTGCCTTGTCTTGTCCTTTAGCTTGTTCTATTCCTGCCTTGTCCTTTCCTCCCGGTTCTGCTCCATTCCTACTTTTTACTTTGCCTTAACCTATTTCTGCCTTGACCTTGACCTGACCTTGCCTTGTCTGTTCCTGCTTCCTGTTCTGTTCTGACTTGTACCCTGTCTATATCTTCCCTTGTCTCGCTCTGCATCTTGCTCTGCCTTGTCCCCTCTCCGACTATCCTATCTGGTCCATTCTCCTTCTGCTCCAGTCTCCTCCTGCACTCTATCCCCAGTCTGATCCGATCTACGCCCGCATCGTCCTGTACTATCCTTTCACCCTATTCCAGATCTTCACCCTCTCCATGTCCTGTTCTGCCCTGCACCTGTTCCAGTCTGACTCATCGCCCTCGTCACCCTGTTTCTGCCCTTTTCCAGTCTGTGTCCAGTGAATTCAGCCAGCTCTTGCCTAAAGGACTCACCTTCCTCCTGCTGCCTCCACAGTGCCCCCTACCTAATCCCTGACAGCATAGCCCTTTCCCTGTGTCTCGCTATGGAAGGAAGACTAATAAACATGTAAAAGAGAGCATTTACCTTTAAGTGCTAAGTAATATTACACAGGAACAACTAAATAATTTGTACCATACATGTTATTAATGCCCACCAGTTATTTCGAATGACCAACTATTCAATAGTCCACCATTTGCTTGAATGCAGAGAAGATCAAGCTCACTAAACCTAAGTCCATTTAACGTACAGTCAACTCTTCCCCCCCCCCCAAATATTGATGTCATCATTCTATTCCAACTTCACTAATTTATCAGATCCAATTCATGGTTTCCCATCAGCCAGTTAATAATTTAGAAATTCATCTAGTTAACATTCAAAGCCCTTTGCTCAGTGGAACCACGTATAGGTTCCTTTTCTTGTGTTCCATACATTACCCAAGTTATATTTGCCCTTTTTTCCCCAATGTTAAAGAGACACAATCATAACACAATACAGTTCCCAAATACCAAGTGCAAAGAGTCGTATACTGTAATGCTTCATAGAAAAATATATTGAAATTGCACAGTTTTTTATGAAAATGAGATATATTTATAAGCAGCCTTAATAGAATTGTGTGTAATGATAGGATTATTTTAAGTATGTATCTTTAGGCACATTATCTATTGATTTCTTTTAAGAAGTAATATAGTGAATAGTGCTGCTCAGCTTTTCCCATATACTGGGTCACATATTTGATAACTGGTCTGGATACCAGGTCTGGACTGACATTTGAAGTGCACAGAGGCTCAAACAGCCCCCGCTGTCCACTGACTGTCACTCTAAGGCATCTTGCAGCAGCCCTTCTTTGCCAGAGGGACTCAGTTTCATTGTGTTTATTCCACATTTGCTCTTACATTTCACTTTTTCAAGCCTTTCTTTACTTGTCTTACTTCACTGATGTCATTATGATGTCATTTTCACACCTTCCCGCCATTACATCCTTATAAGCTATGTGTTTACACCTTTTCTTTGCTTGGATAAAGGCTATTGTGTTAGCCGAAATATCAGCCTCCACGAATAAATTCTCACCTTGATTCACCCAAAACCTGTGAATGCAACCTACCTTTTGTATCCTGTTATTTCAATGCATGATATATATATATATATATATATATATATATATATATATAGATATATATATATATATATATATATAGATATATATATATATATATATATATATATATATATATATATATATATATATATATATATATATATATACAGCCTGTGGACACAATAAACTACTTTTTCACTTTGAAAACTATGCCTGGTGGAGGTTTGCCTTTTTGGAGTGCCTGCTTCAAAGAATTTAAGATACCCCTTGTGCTGGGTAACACTTTACAATCACAAGAGTTCTAAAACAAGACCCATAGCCATCATTTACATTGATAAGTTTTATTAGGAATGGCAGAATAAAACAGTTGCCAATTAACGTCGGCAACAGGCTGAGAGACAAGTATCAATATCATGCCAGAAGTGAGGGCAGGCAGCAAGCATAAATTCTATATATCAGGCTGGAGGTCAAGGCAGGCAGCAGGTTGAAAGGTATGTCTGTATATAAGACCAAATGACAGGCAAACAACTAAGCCAGAAACAGGGCAAAGACTGGTACACAAACTGACTTGTAACTGAGGATCTCAGGAAAACTCAATAGCCCAGCCCAAAGAACATGTATAAATAGCTCCTTGATTGGGAAATTGCCTACAGTTTGCCTAAAGGAGCCTGCAGACAGGAACATAAAAGGTAGAGTTAGAGAAAGCAAACGCTATAATTATTTCAATTGCAATTATTTCAAAGGTTAAGCCCACAGAGCTCATGTGGCTCAGCTAAGAGGAGCATTGATGTCTTTATGTCCCTGGTTCTAAGCAGGGAAGGTCCTGACAGTAACAACTCAACTGGTGATCCCCAGTAACAATTACTATTTACATGCCATAGCCTTATTACTGGCCCTACAGTTCTGCCCTTAGGTTTCCCACTACCCAGTTAAATGTAATGCCTTGGCATGGTGCTTCTTTAGGAGCCAGTGACTTATGTCCAAATGGATTTCCCCACTTGCTCTCAGCACTTACTTTCTTTTGTATAATAAGCACACTGGAGGAACATAAACTCATATATATATATATATATATATATATATATATATATATATATATATATATATATATATATATATATATATATATATATATATATATATATATATATATATATATATATGCATGCATAAATTATAGGGCCAGCCATAAAGAAACAGAACATTGGTTTGAATAAAAGGCTGTCAAACTGTTCTTACTGCATAGCAAAGAAATAAAACTAATTATAGAAATATCCAAGTTCAGAACAAGAACTCTCACCGGTACCAGCAGGGAACACTAAGTCATGCCCATAAGGACCAATGTAATAAGATTTCACCCTTAGCTACAAAACGAGAAGCAAACTATAGCATTATCTGCTCGGGCCAGGCATTTCTGTTGGAGGAACAGTTCATTAAACACTTTCCAATAGGGAAGATTATATGTATAGAAATGTAGGGTGACAATGATTGAATGAATTTAAAGAGATACTAACACTGCAGAAATTTCTTTCGGGAAAAAAAGTTACATTAAATGTGTACTTAGTCCTGGTTAGTTTTCAAAAATGTATATATTTTAAACGTATTCTTGGCTGCTGGTATGCGAACTACGGAATTCAAATACAATCTCGGAACATTGTGCTCTGAATGTTCTTTTACAACAGCAGCAAGAAATGTAGCCATAATGCTGCTTTTTTAGAGCAATGAAGGAGAGTAGACTTCAAGCAGAACTTAAAGGGGAAGTAAAATATCAAAAGCCCGAATTAATTGACCCAGTTGTATAGATCAGAAATACTTCTTGCAAAGTTCTGCACATTGCTTAAAGAGGTTGTTCACCTTTAGATTTTATTTAAGTATGTTATTCGGTGACAATTTTGCAGTTGGTCTTCATTTTTAATATCTGTGCTATTGTGTGCTGCAGCAGCTATCTGGTTGTTAGTGTGCAATAACCTAGCAACCAGGCAGTGGTTTGAAAGACAGACTGGATAGGACTAGAGGATGGCTTAAATAGGAACATGGGTAATAAAAGTAACAATAAGAATAAAATTGTAGTCATGCAGAACAAAAGTTTTTTGGCTGCTGGGGTCAGCGACCGCCATTTGAAAGCTGGAAAGATTTAGAAGAAGAAGGCAAATAATTCAAATTCTATAAAAAAAATAAATAAATAATGAAGACCAACTGAAATCTTACTAAGAATTCTATTCTTCCATTCTACAACATACTAAAATAAACCTGAAGGCCAGTGGAGAGGCAATTTTTAGTGTCATTATCCAAGATTTCTTCCTATTGCATAAAGTGGGAATAGACACAGATATGGCAAACTAGTATACAGCCAGGTGATTAAAGTGTACTTAGTGCCAAGCTCGGAGCAACATTCACTATTTAACGTGCCAAATGATTCACACTAATTCCCCATATTCCTGTGCTACTGATTTTCCATAGAAAAGTCACAATGACAAAACACCACAAAATAGCATTAACCTATTGGGCCTCTCTCCAGTCTGACATTCAGAATGCAGTCTGCCGTGCTCCCCGACCCATGCGACCCAATAACTGTTTGACGGGCACAGAGTAAAAGTAACAGAAAGGGGCAGAACAGAATGACAAGTAATGAGGAATAAATAAAGCATTCTAACCTGACATTCAGCAGATTAAATACCAGGGTGAAACACCTCCGGATAGGAATATATAAAGCTTAAAAGAAACAGAAAATATAAGAATTCTTCTTTTCGAATGTAAAAACCGACTGCAAAGTCACTGGGGCTCATTTATAAACTTTGCGTAGGGCAGATTGGTTGGCACATTGAATATATTTGCCCTGTGCATGGTTACATTTATAAAGCTGAATAAGAGTGTGCAAACAGAATGCTAATGTCTATAAGAGCTTTTTAAATATGTCAAAAATCGTAAATGGCGTTTGAATCACGCCACAGCTTTGAGGCGGAGAAAATATTTGCGAAACAGTTTCCCAGATTCCCTGTCTGTGATCCAGAGGTGAGTTCAGAAGTAGCGTAGAAAGAGAAAATGCAGGTATGGGTCGGGCGCTGGTCCGACAATAGAAACATTATGCAGGTATGGGTTGGGTGCAGGTTAAGGTTTTTTGGGTTAGGGTCAGGTGCGGGTTGTGTTTTTTCTGACCTACACATCACAAGCATGCACAGCTGGGATGCAGTTTTGCACCCCTTAATTTAATGCATAATCACTTGCACTGGTACCCATAATATTGGAGCCGCACAGACATCAACAATTTGGCATTGTCAGATTTGGGTGCAAATGTGAAAGTCAAAATGATAGGGGGCCCCATAATGTGGCCGATGGGCTTACAAGTGGTAGGGGTAAAGGTCAGCCAGTAGTACTATAGGATAGTCCAACAGAAAAGATATCCTGTCGAGACAAACTGACTGGGATAGGCTGTGGAAACTTCCTCCTGAGAGGCCCATACATAAGCCTAGGACTAAGTGTTGGATACATGAAACGCGTAAGGCTGTATTAATTGGGGATGCACCAAATCCAGGATTCAGCCTTTTTCAGCAGGATTCGGCCGAATCCTTCTGCCTGGCCGAACCGAATCCTAATTTGCATATGCAAATTAGGGGCGGGAGGGAATTCACGTGACTTTTTAACACAAAGCCAGGAAGTAAAAAATGTTTTCCCTTTCCCAGCCCTAATTTGCATATGCAAATTATTCAGCCGAATCTTTCGAGAAGGATTCGGGGGTTGAGCCGAATCAAAAATAGTGGATTCGGTGCATCCCTAGTAATATTGACATAATAAAGACATATTTTACTTTAATACTTTGCCCTGTTGAAGACTGGTCGTTCAAGTTCCTGCCCTAAATTTTTCCGGTTTTGAACCGCTCCAGTGTCGAACTGGGATGCCAGGGGCCCACCATAAAATCATAGGCCGTGAGCCCACTTTCCAAAGTATTATTCCTCCTCCTCTTTATTCTCCTAGCCTTTTATATCTACTTACTATATTCTTCCATTATAACACATATTTTTTTCCCATAAAGAAATAGGGAATGACCATGAAATTGGCCAAATAGTTAGAAGCAAAAAGGCTCACTGACACCTGGGCCCACCGGGATTTTCCCTGTATCCCAATGGGCCAGTCCGACACTGAACCGCTCCCTTTGCTGAAGGCTCAGGGCGGTGCACCTAGGCCTCTCCCTTCATTTGGTGAGTTAGGTTGATACCAAAGACTACCTGTAGGTGTATAACATACACATTGAAATATTTTAAACATAATGCTTCCTATATAGGCACTTTAACAAAAAATACAATAGCATTGAGGGAGTTTTTGAGGGAGCAATTGAAATGAATCTCTTCTTTGCTTTGTATTGTGCATTCCAAAAACAAGTTCCCATACTCCTTAGCAAATGCAAACAGTACAATGAAAGCCCTAGGCATGGTTCTAGCTAGTAGATCGTCTTTGTCCAGACACAGCACTCAGTTCTTTGAGTTCTGCAAACAATGGCAATCTAGTTTAACCTTCTGTATTCAGTGCGGTTCTGCCCTATTTAATATTTTATATATATATATATATATATATATATATATATATATATATATATATATATATATATATATGTGTGTGTGTGTATTTGTGTATATGAATAGTTCCCACTTCTCACATAAGCGCTGGGTAAGATAAGGACGGAGCTAGTGATTGATGTGATCCAGTTTGTCACCACATTCTAGACAGAGTGTCCCCATGGCACGGGCTTCACTCAACAAGGCTAATTAAATTGACGACCCTCGAATTGTGTCACGGGGAGAGAGAGAGAGATGAACATTGGAGGCACCTTTCCAGTGAGATTGAGGATCATCGCGTGTGTCCCTTTTTATTTGGAGAAGTCACTGAGGCCCCCTTAAAGGACATGTAAAGGCAAAAAAATAAAATCCCATTTTTACTTTCTTTAATGAAAAAGAAACTTATCTCCAATATACTTTAATTAAAAAAATGTGCACCATTTTTATCAGAAACCTGACTGTAATGCAGTGAAATTCCTCCTTCATTTACTGCTGTGGATAGGAATTGTCAGACAGTCCCTAACTGCTCTGCAGGGAAACAATCATACTTATGAACAGCAGGGGGAGCCCCCACCTTACTTCCCAGCCATGCAGAACTCAATCAGCTTTGTTTGTTTCCCTGTTATGATGATCCCTAAGCATCCCAGACCACACTGAGCATGTGCGTAGTCTTGGTCTCGCAAAAATGTTTAACAAAGTTACAAGATGGTGACCCCCCTGTGGCCAACTTTGAAAGCATAAATCATTTGTTTGATTAGGCTTGTGGTGCAGTAACTTCATGTTTATGTTTAGTATACAAAATACAGCATTTCTAGCCTGATTCTATTTTAGACTTTACTTTCCATTTAAAGCAAATAATATTAAATAATCTCCTTCTGTATTTGTACACTGACAACATGGCAAGGTTTAGATGTGTGCCTATTTCTATATTTATGTATAGGCCTCATTTGCCGACTAATTATTTAATGAAATTATCACATTTGGGATTTCTAGAGCTTGTCTTTCATCTCCCGCTGGTTACAGCTTAGAACCTCAATTTAATGATAGCGGTTGAGACACTGATTACATACACTGTACGGAGCATGAAAACAAAACTTTAATTCACTCACTCATTATGTCCCACCTAATTAACGCAACCTCCTTCTGACATTCCCTTCAACACACTATTTCTACTTCAATCCATCAACAAGCTACTAGGCACACGTGCCATCCCCACTGTGTTCTGTTTGCTGCTAAATTGTACAGAACAAGACTTTCCCATAACTATAAGACTTTATTTAATGTCTATTGCTCATAGTCCAGTATGAACCAATGCAGCTTACTTTACATATGCCATTAAGGCTATGTCACAAAAGCAAAATTAAAGGGGAACTATTGTGAACATAAACATGTATTATTAGCTTCAGCATACTAAAATAAGAAACTTTCTAAATACAATCAATTAAAAATTCTGTACTGTTTCTGAAATAATCAAGTTTATTCCTCAGCATCTGTTTCTCTTCATTCTGTCTACATGCAGCAGTTGGGTTTTAGATAAATGATCCAATATATCTTATAGGGGTTCTCCTTTTACTTAGAAGATATATTAGAGCTCACTCAATTAAAAGCACCAGAAATCCTGTCTCTCTACATGCAGGAGTTGTGCAAAAGGCAGTTACTTTGTTAGATTGTGTTTGTACTGGAATCAGTTATTTGAGTGAGCTCTAATTCATCTGCTAGGAAAGGGAACCCACCCCCCCATGAGATATATTGGATCATTCATCTGACACCCAACTGCTGCATGAAGACAGAATGAGAATAATTTTTAATTGATTGTATTTAGAAAGTTTCTTATTTCAGTATGAGGAAGCTTATATTACATTTTCATTTTTGCAATAGTTCCCCTTTAAAGACTTTCTAAACACTGGAGACCTCTACAGATCCCCCACCACTGGGGATAAATGGGTAGTGCCATAAATAACTCAATACCAAAAACTGTTGACCAACTGCTGACTATTGGCAGCACTTCCCATTCTCTACAAAGAGATGTATTCCACTACAGTGTAGCTTTTTGCTACTGCTTGTAGACCATATACCATAGCCCCTAATTAATTATTAAATATTTTCTATCTATAACCAGCATTTGTTGTTCAAGAGCAGATTTAAACACTTAGGTGCTAAACTGTACCAATAAGGACTTCCATTTTACTTTTCAACTTGTAGTAGACTGTTTAACACGAATTGCTCATTGATTGTTGCTATCATCACCTGCATTTGGGCAATTTAGAATCTATGTTCATAAATAAGCCCCACTGAGTATAATTCTGTACTTTGTGGTTCCCTTTGGGGCTCATTTAGAGTGAACATTTAGAGAGAATGCCTATTTCAACTGGAAGATAGTAACAGCCTAGAATAAAGATCAATTTGGAGAGAAGAAATATTGGCTGTCCTTAAGGAGAATTCAACCCTAAACGTAAAAAAAACAACTACCCCTTACCCTACATAGAACTCCCTCCCTTCTCCTCCCAGCCTCATTGTTACCCCGGGCAAATGCTCCTAACCCTTTACTTACCCCTCGTTGCCGATTCAGGCAACGGGGTTCATAGGCACCATCTTCAGCCGCTTTGGTAATCTTCGGAATGCTCTTTGGCAATTTTCATGACTTTCGGCACATGCGCAGTTGTCGAGACACGGAAAATTTCTCCAACTGCGCATGCGACGACATGCCGGTCTCATTCTGAAGATTTCCAAAGTCTCATTCCGAAGATTTCCAAAGAGAAGAAGATGGCGCCCGTGAACTTCCGATGCCTGAATCTGCACCGAGGGATAAGTAAAATATTAGGGGCATTTAGGCTGGGGGGGAGGAGGGAGGGGGGGTTTATGTAGGGTAGGGGGTAGTGTTTTTTTAAGTTTACGGTCGAATTCTCCTTTAAAGGGGTTGTAAGCCTTTGTTTAGTATGATGTAAAGAGTGATATTCTGAGATAATTTGCACCTGGTTTTAATTTTTCATTATTTGTGGTTTTTGAGTTATTTAGCTTTTTATTCAGCAGCTCTCCAGTTTGCAATTTCAGCAATCTGGTTGCTAGGGTCCAAGTTATGCTAGCCAGAAACTGGAATATGAATAGGAGAAGGTCTGAATAGAAAGATGAGCAATAAAAAGTAGCAATAACAATACATTTGTAGCCTTACAGAGCATTTGTTTTTTAAATGGGGTCAGTGACCCCCATTTGAAAGTTGGAAAGAGTCAGAAGAAGAAGGCAAATAATTCGGGATCCACCAGTTGACCTTTAGCTGGGGATCAGTAGATCTCAAGACACTGTCAACAAACAGCTTGTCTAAATCACCCTCCTGTTTCATTCTTTTCATTCAAATATTTATTATGTTGAGGTTACATAAGAAATATTTGTTTTTTAAATATAGTCATATAAATTCTCTTATAAATCAAAATAATATGTAAGTAATATTTTCCATGGAACAGAACACTAACAATGCTTTTATGGATGTAGATCTTAATGGGACAACATCACTAAAAGTAGACCTCACATTATTAAAGTATGGGCACTCCTGGTATAGACACTAAAGAATCCATTGGCTGGAGAAAAGAACCTTCCAGTCTGTAGGTGTTTAGTAATAAGGTCTGGGAAGCTTAAAGGCAGCAGATAGGACAGGAGAACATGATGAAGGTGAGTCTCTCATTCAAATGTACATGCTGACGGCCATGTTCTAACAATTATAATCTACAATAAAAGCAGCACCTTTTATACTCACCTTTCCTTTTAAACACTCTGCGGCCCCTTGTACTGAAAGGGAAAGATGCGGAAGGAAGGAAATTGATTACAAAAGCCACTATGTAATTGTAAGGATACGAGACGTAACCTCAGCCTTTAAGCTTATCTTTTTTATGTGAGTGAAATGACTTAAAGAGCAGGAACACGGGCGCACATCAGATGAAACATTGGCCTTTCTGGGAGGATCTCACAGCTGATCATATTGTTTTCAGGACCAAAGCAATTGGCTTTCTGATCAGAAGCTGACTGAAAGATCCTTCCATACCGGCAGAGACACACAATCAGATTCGGGGAGATTAGTCGCCCGGCGACAAACCTCCTCTTCTTTGGGGCGACTAATCTCTCCAAACTGCCTAGACAGTGTCGGACTGAAATGCCAGGGGCCCAACAGAAAACCTTCGACTGTGGGCCCACTTTCCAAACTATTATTCCTTCTTTCCTCACTCAACCTCTTAATTATCCTAGTCTTTTATGTCTTTTTACTATTCTCTTCAATTAATAAGCATTTTATACTCATAACAAAATAGAGAATGGCCATGAAATAGGCTAAATGGTTGGAATCAAAAGGGCCATTGACACCTGGGCCCACCGGGAGTTTCCTGGTATCCCAGTGGGCCAGTCCGGCACTGTGCCTAGAATGTAAATCATCAGCGGGAGGGCAATCGGAGTGCATCGTTTGCCAAAGTCGCCGAAGTTTCCTTGTGAGGAAATTTTGGGCAACTTCAAAAACCGCTGGCGATTTACATTTTAGCCGGCGGGAGGCAGTTTGGGGAGATTAGTTGCCTCGAAGAAGAGATTTGTTGCCGGGCAACTAATCTTCCCGAATCTGACCGTGTGCCTCAGCCCTAATCATGTCCATATGGCCTGTGATATATTAGACAGGGTCAAAGAACCAGCATCAAACTATGGTGACAAAGGACCAGCAAAAAAACCATAGGCCCTTTCTCTAAACAATTTTTCCTTTCCTCTTTACTCACTTTTTTAATTCATTTTTTAAATCATCGACTCATCTATCCTTCCCTCCATATCTAGCCACCCCCTTCTTTTTCAACACAAAATGGTAATGGCCATCGTATAGGCATAAAAGGCCCCATGTTTAGGTGAGCAGGTGAACGAGCTGGGGGGTGAGGGGTAGGGGGCCAGGCTGGTTTGTGTAAGTGATGTCATCAGTAGCATCACTAGAGGTGGGTGGGCCCTGGTGCGTGCCCCACCCCCTCCGTACGGCCGCATTTGTCAGTGGCGCGTGAGCTGCCTGGGGCCCTGAGGGGGTGCGGGCCCTGGCCCACTCGCACCCCCTGCTCCCCCAGTAGTTCCGCCACTGGATGTCATACGCACTCGGCACGTGACATCACTTCCGCGACGTCCGTGAGTGTGATGTCACGTGCACGATGAATAGCACTAGAATAGCACTAACATCAATTTTACATTCACTTATTTTTAATGTTACTTATCCTTTAATATGTATTGGTCTTGGGCAGTGAGCAAGAGACAGTTTTCTCAAATGTTTCCCTGCGGCTCGTCAGCCAATGCGAAATGAGTCCTGCGGTATTTACTTCTAATCATTACATTGGGTTTTTACTTAATCTTGTTTGTAATTAAAACCCACATTTGCACTTGATGATTAATGCCTAATGAAGAATGGGGAAAGGGAATGGCTAAAGCTTTATTTTTCCCGTTAGTAAGTAGCAATTTTGATTGGAGCAGAAAGCCTTCGATGATTAATTAACCACTATGTGCTCCTACATCACCCTTTTATCATAGTCATAGACAAGTCTGTTTGATATTTGCTAGATCCCTTCATTAGAAAGATATGGATTTGGCTTCAGCAGCATGAGGCCTGGGAAGCCCTTAGAGACAGAACAACTATTAATGGGGTTGTTCACCTTTGAGTTAACTTTTAGCATCATGTCGAGAATGATATTCTGAGACAATATGTAATTGTTTTTCATTTTTTATCATTTGTGGATTTTGAGTTATTTAGAGTTTTATTGAGCAGCTTTCTAGCAGTTTCACCAGTCATGTTGCTAGGGTCCTAATTACCCTAACAACCATACATTGATTTGTATAAGAGACTGGAATGTGAATGGGAGACGAGTAATAAAAAGTAGCAATAACAATAAGGGGCAGATTTATCAAGGGTTGAATTTCGTAAGCCATGGGAGTTTTTTTTAACTCCCATAACTTTGATATTTATATTAAAAAAGACAAAATTGATCAAAAAAGTGTTTTTTTTTGGCCGAATAGGTCAGTATTCGATCTAATACATCAGTTTTCGATTGAATTCGAATCATACGAATCAAAGTAATAGTCCAACCAATTTACTCCAAGTAGGTTCTAGGAGGTCCCCCATAGGCTAAAACAGCAATTCGCAGGTTTTAGATGGCGAATGGTCAAAGTCGATTTTTTAAAGATAAACTTTAAATTCAAATTTTTTAATTTTTTCGAATTCGACTCGAATTTGGACTATTCCTTAGTCGAAGTACACAAAAATGAGGTCAAAATTTTAATTTTTAACATTCGAATTTTCACTTCGACCTTTCATAAATCTGCCCCTAAATGTTTAGCCTTACAGAGCATTCATTTTTTTAGATGGGGTCAGTGACCCCCATTTGAATGCAGGAAAGAGTCAGAAGAAAAAGGCAAATAATTAAAAAGTATAAAAAAAAAAAATGAAGACCAAATGAAAAGTTGCTTAGAACTGGCCATTCTACTGTATAACATACTAAACATGGATTAATATAAAGGCGAACTACCCGCAGCCACAAGTCCCCACTGGCCCCCCTTCCCGCCTCCCCCCACGCAGTGCAACACCAGAACAAGTGTCCCCTCGAGCAACACCGACCCGCACATACAGAACAGTGATGTGAAGCACAGGGGCGCCATGTTCACCAGCCTCAGCATCTTTTTTAAAGGATAAGTAAACCTTTAAAATAAGTGAATGTAAAATTCATTAATTCATTCAATTACTTATCGTTCAAGTGAGTATCAACACTTCAGCAGCAAGAAGAAGATCTGGAAGATACCGAGGCTAGTGAACATGGCACCTCTGTGCCCCACTCCTCTATTCTGCATATACAGCTCTTTTTGTTGGTGACATCTTTATTGTGTCTCACTATTAGCCATTGAGGACGTTCTCTCAAAAGGGTGGCTCACCTTTACATTAACTTTTAGTATGTTATAGAATGGATAATTTTAGGCAAATTTGGCCTTCATTATTTATTTTCTATAGTTTTAATTATTTGCCTTCCTCTTCTGACTCTTTCAAGTTTTCAAATTGGGGTCGCTGACCCCATCTAAGAAAAAAAATGCTCTGTAAAGCTCCACTTTTATTGTTATTGCTACTTTTTATTACTCATCTTTCTATTCAGGCCTCTCCTATTCATATTCCAGTCTCTTATCCAAATCAGTACATGGTTGCTAGGGGAATTTGGACACTAGCAGCCAGATTGCTGATATTGCAAACTGGAGAACCGCTGAATAAAAAGCTGACTCTGCTGAATAAGGAATAAAATTATAAAAACCAAATGCAAATGGTCTCAGAATATCACTCTCTACATCATAATAAAAGTTAACTCAAAGGTGAACAATCCCTTTATATTTCATAGCTCTTCCACCAATCTTTATACATCTCTTGCTTCTATCTTTACTTCTGTTCTCTGCAAAGCACTAGGGGGCAGATTCACTAAAAGGCAAAGTGGCTAATGCTAGTGACCGTCATTCGTACTCTATCCACATTCAACTTTTCACTCTGGTGAATGATTGCCACTTCGCAAATTCACTAAAGTGCGGATTTTACTAAACGTTACCTCTTTCGCCAGAGCTGACTGTGCCGAAAATGCATTCAAGTTCCAAAAACGCTGGCGACTTTTCCTTTTTTGAAGCGGGATTGCCTGAAAAAGTCCTAACTTACTTTTTTGGGTAACCGATTTTCTCCATGTTCTCCATGTTTCCTAACATATGGAAAATTCATTTTACAGTGGGCTCATGTGTAGGGCATTTTATTAACTGTCTTGTCTTTATTAACATTCCCTGGACATTTGTAATAAAAAGTGGTGACTTCAAGCGTTTTCAACAACATTTATAATAAAGACCTCCCTACAACTTTAAATTACCCGCCCTATGCAATTGACGTTAGCGCAAGAGCACTAGCGAATTTTCCCTAGGCACAGACGAACGCTAGCGCATCTTCCCTATGAAATATTCACACTGCCGAAGTAACGATAGCGAAAAGTCTAAACTTTGCATATTAGTGAGTTAGCGTAGTGGTAGCGAATTTGTGACTGGCGAAGTGGTGCGATGTGTGTGAAGCGGTCTCTGGTGACAATTCACCCTTTAGTGAATCTGCCCCTATTATGTCTTTACTTGTGTCTTTGGATATCTCCTAGAGCCAACACTTTACACCACCCACATCTACTGTCATCTCACACTTCAAACCATTTTCTATAGCTGATCCTTCTGCTGGAATGTCACCCCTAAATTCCTCAGTCACAAAGAAATAAACCATTTCCAAAACTCAAAATCCACCTTGTATATTGGCACAGCATTTTGGCACATGTACAGGCCTGTATTTCAGCTCAGTGATGCCCTCAGCACCGGATCTCAACCCCTGCCACCCCATACTTTATTGGAGCTGAGAAGGATCTGGTATATTGTGCAATCAATCAAGATACCCACACCACTCCTCTCCTGGATTTATCCACACAGGGCGGATTTTTTTTCTGCACATTTTTATTTCATCATATATGCACCAAAGGATGCCCCCCTAAAGCTTCCACCCTAGGCATGGGCCCTGGATAGCCTTTATGGTAAATACAGCCCTGTATGTGTAAGTTAATCCCCACACCTATATCTGTAATGCATACCTCCCAATATTTTGAAAACAGAAAGAGGGACAAAATAAAAAGTTTTGCCACGTGCAGCTTGCTGAAAAGTTTTGACCACATCTGTTTTATGGGCATTACCATGTCCATTTTACAAAATTTAGCAGGTTGGTGGCACATGTGAAGATTCCCTCAGCATCAGATCTTCTCTTCTTCGGGCGACTAATCTCCCCGAAATGCCGTCTCACTGGAAAGAATGTGAATCGCCGGGATGGCATTCGTAGCGATCCTTTTTTCGAAGTTGAAAATTCCGGCTACTTTTGGAAATCCAAAACGATTCATATGCCATCCCACCGGTAATTTTGCCGGTGGGAAGGCATTTTGGGGAGGATTAGTCACCTAAAGAAGAGATTTGTCGCTGGGCGGCTTATCTCCCCCAAATATTCACGTGTGCCACCACCCTAAAGCTGCAAGTCACAGTCTCCCCAAGAGACCTGCTTATCTGAAATAATTACAATTGTTTCTTTGCTTATTTTAAATTGTAACAAATGTATCTAAGTGCACCTGCCATGTATTCAGGGGTCTCTGCAAAAAGCCAATGACATTTTAGAAAGTTTTCTGGCTGTTCAATGCAGGAGATCAAAGAGAAAGTCAGAATATTTCAGTAAGAAACCCAGGACTGCGGGTTGCGCTGTCAAAATTGGGACTGTCCTGCAAAAAACGGGACAGTTGGGAGGTATAGTTTACCCACCAAACTAGACTGAAAGTTCTTCCTGTGTCTCTTCGCACACATTCTTTAATGTTAAAATACTTTTGTTTTAATATCTATTTATGACATTATACGATGCAAAATTCATACACGCATACAGAGGACCGTCAGAGGTAACTGCACTGTGTTCTAATTAAAAAAAACAATACAAAGAGTTAATTACTCCTTAATCCTTTTTGGACGGCACAGTGTTTTGATATAATATGTTAATAGCTGCCGCCACATGCAAATGTCTGGATTTATGAAGCACTTCTGCTGCCAAGGTAGTTCAAAAAATAAATCACCATTTGGTGGAAGGCTGTGAGCTATGCCAGGATACGCCCTCTGGCTCTACACAACACTTCTGTGTTTATATAGAGAGGTTTGTTCTAGCAGTGCATCATGGGTCTTGCAGGAACTAAAGCAAGAAATACAGTATGTGTAGGTCACATGGGAATACTGGGCTGCTGTACACCAGTCCTTCTGTTCCTCCCTCTGTGTGTTTATGATGAGACAAAAATCTATGTTGTATAAAATGAAAGTGCTGAACCCACTGTCAAACCCTGGCACGGTGCGGTGCCAACGAGAGACAACACCAGTTCTGCTGGCATAAGATTCAGCGCATTGGCCCTAAAATCAGCCAAACGGAGTGAATTTCCTGCCCAGCCGGCTGCGTGGGGCGAGTTTGTACCGACTCCCGTTAGAGCTGCTCTTTTCTCAGCCGTGAGCATATTGAGTTCCCGTTCTTGCTGCTTAATCAGGGACATGTCATCTGCCTTCCATCTTCCCTCCTACACAAGCTCTCATCCCCCCACTCCTTATTGCCCTGAGGATATCAGAGAGGAAAACGACATGCAAGCTTGCTCTGTTTTCTGGAATAAACCAAGATTGGCATCATGGACCTCAGGGCCTCACAGACCCCCAAAACAATTCTAATAAGTCATTAAACTCCACACTCGTCAGGCCCCTCTCTTCCCATTTTCACATTAGAAAAACAAATTTCTGATTAAACGAGAACTCCTGGTATCAATGTTAATTTCTGAGAGATCTCCAGACCCCCTAAAACCAAATTTAAAAGTAGATTCTTTTTTACTGCAGAAGATGTGAATGCAGGAATTCCCTTTATATAAAGTTAATTTTCAGGGTGATGTACAGACAGTTTGTAATTGGTCTTTATTATTATTATTATTATCAATTATATGTTTGTTGTGGCTTACACTCTAGGGTCTCTATCACAAAGGGCACAATGATAGGGGGGGGTGCTGCGCAGCTACCTCTCAAATTGTCTTCTGCCTACCCCTAGTCTGCACACCTCAGTCTTACTCCCCTTCCTTCCCTCTGTCACACACCCCTCCATCGCTCTCCCCTCCCTTCTGTCACCCTCCCCTCCAACCGCTGTCCCCTCCCTCCTCTGGCGCCCAAGGCAAGCCGGCGGACGCGGCGCCGGCTTAGCCCAAGTGCGCATGCGCATGGTGACGCTCGCGGTGGTTCTTACTTCTTTTGCGCTTCTGCCCATGCGCGAATTGGTGCGAATGTGCACATGCAGAGAGAAATGCATGCGCAGGAGTGCAAGAAGACCTAAAAACCAAAAATAGTCGTGCATCAGACTGGGGGTAGGCGACAGAGGAGGTGCGTGCCTGGCGCCACCCCCAGCTTTGCGCCCTAGGCACGTGCCTACTCGGCCTACCCCTAGTTTCGGCCCTGTACTACAATACGTTTTTCTGACTCTCTCAAGCTTTCAAATGGGGTTCACTTACCCCTTTTAAAAACAAATGCTCGGTAAGGCTACAAATGTATTGTTATTGCTACGTTTTATTACTCATCTTTCTATTCAACCCTCTCCTATTCATATTCCAGTCTCTTACTTAAATCAATGATGGTTGCTAGGGTAATTTGGACCCTAGCAACCAGATTGCTGAAACTGCAAACTGTAGAGCTGCTGAATAATTAGCTAAATAACTCAAAAACACAAATAATAGAAAGTAGAAGCCAATTGCAAATTGTATCAGAATATAACACAGTTGATGCGGCATGCCTTTTCGACGCCGGCGAAAAAAGTTGCAAATCTCCCGCGAAAATTTGCCAGCCAATTTATTTCATTTTTCGTGAAAATGTTAGATTTTTAGATTTTTTGTGGAAATGTTCGATCTTTACGATTTTTCTGTTAAACTGTTAGATTTTCAAGATTTTTTGTGAAAATGTCAGAATTTCACGATTTTTTCAGATTTCACAATTGTTTTGCAAATTTTTCACCGTTTTGAGAGAGATTCGCCCATCACTAATTAAAACCAGAAGCTTAGCACCTGATTTTTGTTTACAACCGGCACCCTATTAAACCAGTGCCTTTATATCATTGTTTGGAAGGGATGCTTCAGACTGTTTTAAATTCCACGAATAGTCTTTATGATAAATATGCACTTTACCGCTTCAGAACAATTAGGTTAAACTTGTTAAACTTGTTTGGTGTGTGAGAATACTTTGAATGTTTGTAACTTCCTCCAGAAATATTTTGCAAGTTTCAATGTGCCCTTAAATGCAATTTATCAATGGTTGCATTTTTTTGTAGCATAGTGACATTTTTGCATGTTCATTAAAAGTTGTTCGGGTTCTGGGAACAGCTGTACCCTGCATTGGACTTGGGGGCTCCGGGCCTATTTTCCTCTTCTCACAGCTGCAATTGGGACCAGGTAGGAGGTCAGGGGGCAGCACCACATAAGGCTTCAGGCAGGGAGTGGGTCTGGGTTGGCGGGGCCCATCGGATTTATTTATGACTAGTGATGGGCGAATTTGCGCCGTTTCGCCGAAAAATTCGCGCGAAAAATTCGCGAAATGGCGCCGGCGTCTCGTTTTTGACGCCGGTGCTCGTTTTTGACGCCGGCGCCCGTTTTTTACGCCGGCGTCCGTTTTTCGAGAAAAATTTTTTGACGCCGGCGAATTTTTTCCGCCAATTTATTCGCTGGCGGCGAATCGCGCAAATTCGCCGCGATTTCGCGCCTGGCGAATAAATTCGCCCATCACTATTTATGACCCAGTTTGACCCTGGTTGTGCCATTATCAAATGATTTCACTAATCAACCGATGTGTCACTTGGTTTAAAGAGTAAAACAGTGTTAACATAGCTTAACATGACCTGGAGTTTTCTATAATTAGGATCATCACCTAATACCTTAATTGCATTTTGCATAGTTTTAATTTGGGGAACTGAAAAGGAAAAGCGATTAAATAAAACTTGTGTGGGTTATGGGCCGTTTAAGGTGGTAAATATGCAAGGCTGGGTGTGTCCTTAGGTGTCTCATGTATCCAACTGGGAATGTTGGGAAATTCTATATGAACTTTACAAGCAAATGTACTAAAAAAGAGTACTACTGATTTTGAAAACCATGTATGCTCTTTTTATACCGTCTTGGGATAGCTGATAAATATTGGGTTCACAAAAGTTTATATTATTTCTGGCTGGACATTCCAGCTCAGTAAAAAACTAGCAGAAACTAGTAAACAGAGGTTGGTATTTATTCTTCATTCCACATGCTATGGAAATATGCATGTCTACAGGTGAAAATGCCTTCATATTTTAAAATTTGCTCTACCCTTCCTTCAGTTCATTCATATTTTAGAAACTGCTCTATCCTTCCTTCAGTTCATTCATATTTTAGAAACTGCTCTATACTTCCTTCAGTTTTTTTAGAAACTGCTCTATCCTTTCTTCAGTTCCTTCATATTTTAAAACTGCTCTATCCTTCCTCCTATTCCTTCATATGTTAAAAAACTGCTCTATCCTTTCTTCTATTCCTTCATATTTTAAAAATTGCTTGATCCGTCCTTCTAAATAAACTTTGTTAAACCAACACCAGAAATGAATGAAGAATCTGAGATGCTTTTGAGGCAGATACTTTGCTCACAACGCGAAAAATTGAAATAACACAAACATGCAGAAAACAAGAGGCCGTACTGTGCAGCAGGTTCACAGGAAGGAAATGCTACTCGGAATGAGCCCTGAGCTGAATTTGATTTGGCACACAAGCAGAGATGGGGTTTTTTAAGGAAAAAACTGCCTGTGGAACTGGTGTGGAACAGTATTACAGGCAATCTGTAAAGTGTAAAAAAAACTCTGCTCCCATCTGTCTCTGTCTGTGCCGTTCAGGACCATGGAGAACAGCTGCATAGGAAAAGCTTCTGTCCATGGTCCTGAACTCTCATTCCTAAGCCGTTTGAAACACAAACAAGAAATAAAATTAGCCTGGGGTGGCAATAAAGTCTTTTCAGCCAGTGCAACTGCATGTGGGTCTTCCAGTAAACAATGGCCCTCAGCTCCACTAAACTCATACAAATGATGTTTTAGAATAAGATTAAATACAATAAACTTTGGTATTATTGTGCCAAGCAGATTGGAAAACCTGACAATAATCCAACACTTGATAACCCATGCCCAGCTAGCCCCATGTTCCCTTCCAATGTCACAAATAAGCAAGGTTTTCATGATAATGTGAATAGAAGGAAGGGGTTTACAAGTCTGCATCACTAATGGAGACAGGCTGCTGAAATAATTTTGTAGCAGTCTCAAACAGGTATTTCTCCCAGTATGTTGCATCTATTTAATTTTTTCCCATTCTTCTCCAAGTATTATTCTACAACCAAATACACTGGGCTGAGATAGTGCCTATTGTAGTAGCGGGATAATAGTGATTGGGAAGGAAGTGTGACTGGGGGATAGCAGGTATAGTAGGTAGAGATGGTGCCTATAGTAACAGTGGGATAATAGTCTCTGGGAAGGGAGTGTGGCTGTGGGATAGCAGGTATAGTAGGGAGAGATGGTGCCTTTAGTAACAGTGGGATAATAGTCTCTGGGAAGGGAGTGTGGCTGTGGGATAGCAGGTATAGTAGGGAAAGATGGTGCCTATAGTAACATTGGGATAATAGTCTCTGGGAAGGGAGTGTGGCTGTGGGATAGCAGTTATAGTAGGGAGAGATGATGCCTAAAGTAACAGTGGGATAATAGTCTCTGGGAAGGAAGTGTGACTGTGGGATAGCAGGTATAGTAGGGAGAGATGGTGCCTATAGTAACAGTGGATAATAGTCTCTGGGAAGGGAATGTGACTGTGGGATAGCAGGTATAGTAGGGAGAGATGATGCCTATAGAAACAGTGGGATAATAGTCTCTGGGAAGGGAGTGTGACTGTGGGATAGCAGGTATAGTAGGGAGAGATGGTGCCTATAGTAACAGTGGATAATAGTCTCTGGGAAGGGAGTGTGACTGTGGGATAGCAGGTATAGTAGGGAGAGATGGTGCCTATAGTAACAGTGGATAATAGTCTCTGGGAAGGGAGTGTGGCTGTGGGATAGCAGGTATAGTAGGGAGAGATGGTGCCTATAGTAACAGTGGATAATAGTCTCTGGGAAGGGAGTGTGGCTGTGGGATAGCAGGTATAGCAGGGAGAGATGGTGCCTATAGTAACAGTGCGATAATAGTCTCTGGGAAGGGAGTGTGACTGTGGGATAGCAGGTATAGTAGGGAGAGATGGTGCCTATAGTAACAGTGGATAATAGTCTCTGGGAAGGGAGTGTGACTGTGGGATAGCAGGTATAGTAGGGAGAGATGGTGCCTATAGTAACAGTGCGATAATAGTCTCTGGGAAGGGAGTGTGACTGTGGGATAGCAGGTATAGTAGGGAGAGATGGTGCCTATAGTAACAGTGGATAATAGTCTCTGGGAAGGGAGTGTGACTGTGGGATAGCAGGTATAGTAGGGAGAGATGGTGCCTATAGTAACAGTGGATAATAGTCTCTGGGAAGGGAGTGTGGCTGTGGGATAGCAGGTATAGCAGGGAGAGATGGAGCCCATAGCCTCTTGGATGTAACTAGTACAATACAGTACTAATACAACAACACATTTTATCTATGTTGCCAACCTGTTGTATTTCATTTGTTATGAAACGTGAATATTCAGTAATTACTGACAGACAAGGGGCATTGAAGAGTACTAGAAACTGTTGTTTGACAATAAATTTAAAGACAATACTTAGCTTTATTTAAATAACAGATCCCTGAAAATTGTATTTTGCCTTTGTCCCTGTCTCTCCTACAGACTCCCCTGGTCCCTTGTAATGCCCCTGTTAACTTAACACTATGAGGATTCCTTTATTTCCTGAAGTACATCTAGTCTGGGTTCTCCTTTGATTTATCTCTGCTCTCATAACTGGTTATTTTCCTGCCTATTGAGGAGTTAGTGATGCGCAGATGAATTATTCTGTTCCCTGGCTGAGAGAGCAAAGTGAAAGGGTTTAGATAGGGTGGTGGGGGAAGGGTAGGGAAGATGATTTAACCCCATTTGCCATCAAAGAGGCCTGCAGTTCAATATTGGCATGGAAGAGGTTAATACAGTCACAATGTGCCCTTAAGAGGGGCCAAATCTGAAGCCGCAGCTACAAATCAGACAACTGGAGCCAAAGAGAGGCATGAGAACGAGTGGAAAGAAATCCTCTCTCATTAACGCCTCATTAAGAAAGCAAGTGAGACGGACTGTAGCAGCAGTTATTCCTGTTCACTTGTAATAAAGAGACTGCTAGCTAACATCTATCTCCTGAAAGGTGTCAGGGAGCTAGAATGGGCTGTATATCAATTTATATGGGACGAGGAAAGGAACATTGTGTTTTTTTAAAGAATCCTGTGTCACTGGAGCCAAAGATAATATGAAATTTAACAGCAGTGTTTGTACATAAGCAAGGATTAGTGCTGGTCGCCATGATAACTTTCTGCTCCACATGCCTGAGGTTGGAAAAAGGACACATGGGTATCAAATTCAGCCTTTCCTTTCTATATTTGTGTTTATTCAATTGATGGCAAAGCCGACAGAAGCACTGGCCTTAAAGGGAAACTGTCACGGATGCATTATCATTCAACAAATAAGCGTTATTTTTTTCCCCTTAAATCTTTTGGAATATTTGATGTTTTGCCAGTGAATATCTGACTCCAATTTTTCATTTGCAATATATTATATTAATTAAGTAGTTATTATAATGCATATTTTGATGGGTTGTAGCAGGGATGTAACTACAGATGGGGTTAGCAGGAATAGGTATAGTAGGGAGAGATGGTGCCTATAGTAGCAGTGGGATAATAGTCTCTGGGAAGGGAGTGTGACTGTGGGATAGCAGGTATAGTAGGGAGAGATGGTGCCTATAGTAGCAGTGGGATAATAGTCTCTGGGAAGGGACTGTGACTGTGGGATAGCAGGTATAGTAGGGAGAGATGGTGTCTATAGTAACAGTGGGATAATAGTCTCTGGGAAGGGAGTGTGACTGTGGGATAACAGGTATAGTAGGGAGAGATGGTGCCTATAGTAACAGTGGTATAATAGTCTCTGGGAAGGGACTGTGGGATAGCAGGTATAGTAGGGAGAGATGATGCCTATATTAACAGTGGGATAAAAGTCTCTGGGAAGGGACTGTAACTTTGGGATAGCAGGGATAGTAGGGAGAGATGGCGCCTATAGTAACAGTGGATAATAGTCTCTGGAAAGGGACTGTGACTGTGGGATAGCAGGTATAGTAGGCACTAGACAGAGATGGAAAGAGCTTGACCTGGAGATTCAAACTGCTGTCGGATATCAGATATCAGGCCACAAAGGCCCGGGCCTAGGGCGGCAGAATTCGAGGGGCTGCGTGCTGCCCAGCCGCATCAAAGTCAAAAAAGCTATTAGCACTGGAGAAGTTGCACGCACACAGAGGAAGGGGACGGTGCCTGGCAGGGGGAAGGAGAGGGAAGAGGACGGTGCCTGGAAGGGGAAAGGGGGGGGCAAAACTGGAAGGGGAGGGGACAGCGGAGGTGGGAGACAAAACTGGAAGGATAGGGGTGAAAAGCAGAGCTGGCCTAGGGGTGGCAGGTATGTAAATCCAGGCCTGGTTATGAAACATCAATATTCAGTAATTACTGACAGCCGATGAACATTGAAGAGTACTAAAAACTGTAGTTCGACAACAGCTTAAATACAATACATAGTTTTATTTAAATAATAGATCAGGGACGTAACTACAGAGGTAGCAGACCTTGTGGCTGTGGGAGACCAAGGAGGTATAGGGGGCCTCATGATGCCCTAATTAATGAGTAATTCATATAAATTGGTAAAACAGGACAAACTCTGGATATTTTGGGAGCCTTAAAACTATTTTGCTGTGGGGCCAAGTAACATCTAGTTACGCCACTGGCTTGTTTGCTTGTAGATGGCATCAGTTTTGGGTTTTGTGACAAACACTGCACACTGACTAACCTAAAAAATGTCGAGTCTGCTGGGGTATGGGTTGTTGAATACATTTGTGGATATACAAAAGCTATTAAAGGACAAATTAATACATGAAACATCCCCTACAGGGTTCCCATTGAGTCGTACATTGGAGTTGGTGACAACTATGTTAGGACACTTGATCTCCTTTGCTCAGCCAGTAGCATAAACCATTGAAACTAATCTGGTCCTGACTTCAAATGAAAATGCTCCTAGTCGACAATCACTAACCAGAAAGCTGGAGAAAAGACTTTAAGAGCACCAACATGGCGTCTGCCAACCCCTGCTGCACTTCTTTTTTAAACAATATGGTCAAGGGTCAAATAGGCCGGGGGGATGTTTCATGCATAGATAACTTTCCTTCTCCTTTAATTATAAACAAAAAATTTTAATCTTAATGATTTTTTTCACATTTCCAGAATAGATTAACATCATACCGGGTGTTTTGTTGCCCAAGCAATATTGAGCAATGGAATCTCTAGGGGTTATTTACTTTCAGGATCACAGTGTGCAAAGTGTAATTTCAGGGAGCAACAGCCATGTTTTTTTTAGATTCCCCTCCCCATAATTATAGCTTTATTGTGGCTGTTGAATGAAAGCTGAAGCCATTGAGCTGGCACTCAGACATGAATCAGATGCAATTGTGCTGGAAAACATCTAACTTCGTCGCGACTTTTAAGCAATCGCTGGGGAAACTTTTGCACTGGCGTCTATGGGGAATCGCGTAAAATCGCCAGCGTAAAAACACACGCGGCGATCTTTTCTCTACTGTCGCTCGAAATTGCCTCGCGATTGCGGCTTAAAAGTCGCGGGGAAAAGTCGCCGCGAGTCAAATCGGCGGCGCTATCGCCTAGTGTGGCCTTAGCCTAAGTCTGGTTGGCATCATTTTACAAGTTCACTATGAGAGTGATGCACCCTATTTTTTTGGCACAACTGCTCCACGGTGATTGGCATGGCTACACTGGCACTGGTTTGGAGGGTTTCACAGCATCAATAGACACCTGTGCAAAATATTAAACTAGATCCAGCACAGCTTGTTTTTTTTAAAGCAGGAAAAAAACATTAGGTGCAAACCAATAAACCTTTCCATGTCTCAAAATCAATATGAAAAAAAGACATATTTGTGAGACTGATACATTTCACGTCCATGGCCTCTTGGATACATTTTTTTTTTACAGCCATACCAGTTCCCCTTTGTGTTCTGATTCCAAACTGACGATCTTATCAGTTCCCGGACGAACAAATTGCTATTGCCCTTTTATTTATTTATTGCTATAAAAAAAACGATTTTCTCGAAGCCAATCGACAGTATCTCCCACTATCTCTTGCGGAAGTTCATAGCACCGACTGTAAAAATGCCTTTTTCAGAGCTGGAGATTAAGCCTACTTTCTTCTGAAAGCTAAAGGATGCCCTTGTGTCCTCTGGAGAAAGCTACTGGACAATATAAACAAGCAGCAATACAGCCCCGACTGATTATTTGCAGTACTAAATCAGATATGCACTGGGGCTGTCCTAACCATGTCACATATAATGAAAGGCTCTTGCTTGTACTCGTAATACACTCTCAGAAGGTCACCCTCTATAATATATACTAGTACAGATCCCTTACAGTCTGGCTCGACCAGCATTACATACCTGCTATGTCCTTCCATAATTAATAGCTGCCTTGAAGAGGTCACTTTTTAATGTGTATTATGGACCTGCAATTAGGGGGATCTCCTTTTTATTACCAACAAGTCAATATTCTTGAAAAGTCTGTCTTGACACTTTGCAATCAGGAGGTCACTCTCCATTAGAAATAAATGAGTATATTCTTAGCATTGCCAATATAAAATCTGCTGATCACCCTACTTTATGAATTAACAGGACTTGCTTAGGTTTAAATGATAAAAAAAAAAAGTCCTATGTGAAATACAGAGACTTTCTTGGCATTGTGCAAGAAGTAGAGTGCCCTTCATGTTGTATTTCAGAGACGGCCCTGATAAGCAGCCATCAGGAGATGCATTATATATAAACCAACATTGTTAAAGACAGTCCTGATAATCTGTAGTCGTTTGGTCACCATACATAAAACATAAACCAGATGTACTCCAGTCTGTCCCTGCTAAGCAAAGAGGTCATTCTGGTTTAGATAAGATCTAAATATAAACCAGGACAGCCCATCATGATCTGCAGTCGGGGCACTGATAAAATATGGGCTAGATGGTCTCTTTAGAACAGTTGTTCATCCTTGTACATAAGACATGACAATATTATAATATACAGTAATATGGTATTTGAATCTCAATTTGTATTAGAACTGACTAATAAAAGGGATTATTTCCCCCCATCATTTTTCAAAATTATGCAGTGTAATGCTCAGAACAGATGATCAGGATGGTTTAAAGATGGCAACTCATGGGATTTAGTATTGGGTTTTGTGATCATAGATCCCAACAGAAACTAAATGCATGGATGGGATAAATAAATACATTCAAGATCAATGCACGTAAGAGTAACTGGTAGTGGAGGATTACCTTAAGGGCAACCCAGGTGCTTGGCAGGGCCCCATAGTTTCCAGGGGAAAGCCTTGCAGCATCAGCTTATATTACAGACAAACCTCGTTTTCTGCTTTATAACTTGCGACAACCCCTAAGCTTAGCTTTTCAACAGCTGCTCAGAGCCCACTGAGCAGAAACTTTGCAAAATGGTGACCCCCTGTGACAATTTTGAAGTCCTGGATCGTTGCTGCTACTGAGAAGCTGAAACTTTAGGCTGGTGCAATAAGTTCAGTATATAAAATATGGCATCTTTACTATATTCATTTTTAGGGTTTAGTTCTCCTTTAAAGAGAAGTCTAAAATAGAATAAGGCTAGAAATGCTGTATTTTTTATACTAAACATAAACATGAACTTACTGCACCACAAGCCTAATCAAACAAATGATTTATGCTTTCAAAGTTGGCCACAGGGGGTCACCATGTTGTAACTATGTTATACATCTTTCCAAGACCAAGACAACGCACATGCTCACTGTGGTCTGGACTGCTTAGGGAGCGTCATAAATGATCAAAAAAGGGAAACAAGCAAATCTGCTTGAGTTCTGCATGGCTGGGAAGTAAGGTGGGGGCTCCCCCTGCTGTTTATAAGTATGATTGTTTCCCTGCAGAGCAGTTAGGGACTGTCTGACAATTCCTATCCACAGAAGTAAATGAAGGAAGAATTTCACTGCATACAGTGAGGTTTCTTATAAAAACAGTGCACATTTTTTAATTAAAGTATATTGGAGATAGGTTTCTTTTTCATTAAAGAAAGTAAAAATTAGATTTTATTTTTTTGCCTTTACATGCCCTTTAAGGCCCCACACATGCACTGGGTATCTTTCCTTATGCTTTCTTAGAGAGGCAACTGAGTGTACTGTAAGAAATAACCATTTTGATTGACCATTGATATCACTTACTTTGCACCAGTAGCAACCAATCAATTAACTGTCATACTGAACCCAGCATGCAACTATTTACCACTCATAACCTGCTTTTTTTTATACAGAGTGATGGAAGTGATATCACTGGAAGACTGTAAAGAAGAGAAGAGAAGAGGAGTATGAGTAGGAACTGAAGGAAGGCAATCCCAAATTGTTGGCATGTCACCCTAAAATGTGACTTTCCTGCAGGTGGTCTATAGGAAATTTGTGCAGCTCAGGGGAGTAGTCAAGGCACCACCTGGGCAAATTCCAAGTCAATGTTAATCCTTCCCTGGTGATAGTATAGTTCAGGTTGAGCCACTAACATGACATATACTATATACCAAGTCATCAGTCTTACCCATTATATTTTTGGTTTGGATGACTGTCTTTGGTGTAGCAACAGGTTGAGGTTGATGGAAGAACTCAACCATTTTAAGGCCCCACATTTGCACTGGGGATCATCCCTGATCCTTTCCTAGACAGGCAACTGAGTATCCTGTAAAAAAATAACCTTTTTGATTGACCTTCATTGATATCACTTACTTTGCACCAGTAGCAACCAATCAGCTATTAGCTGTCGTACTGCACCCTACCTGCAACTATTTACCACCAACCTGGACTATAACCTGTTTTTCATACAGAGCGATGGAAGTGATATCACTGGGAGACTTTACAGTAGAGAAGAGGAGTATGAGTAGGAACTGAAGGAAGGCAATCCCAAATTGTTGGCATGTCACACTAAACTGTGACTCTCCTGCAGGTAGTCTATAGGAAATAGAGTTTGGTACAGATCTGCTCATCGGATTTATACCTTGAAGACCTCATCTTTTGGATCTAAGTTCTGAGTGATAAGATCAAGAAGAAAAATGCAATGGATTCTGTGTAGGTCTCAAGTCTATAAGGCAGACACTTTGGGGTAATTTTGTTGAACTGACAAACTTTTAGTTGCCTTGACCCTTATTTTAACAGATTTAGAGACAAATTCCCATTCATAGTATGAACCCTAACCCTGTCCCCATCAGCATTGTCTTTACTTTAGCTATAAACCCACCTCAAACTGCCCCAGCCATCCCTCAGCTCTACAATAAACCCAAACTGCGGAGTGAATGAGCCGCTCCCTATTATACACAAACTGCTTGATCAGTGCGAATGAGTGAAAAGGGAAAGGTTAGCTAGTCGACATTTAATATCCCGTCCAGTAAAGCTTAGAGTCAACATAATACGCACTGACTTGGGCTGTCGCGGAGAAGCCCTCCTTGTAATTATTTTTCCGTTGACCTTAGCAAGTGTGAACAGAAAGTTACAATGTGTCCGTCTCCCCCGGCAGCTTTATGAAGTAGAAACGCTTGGCCCTTCAAGATCCAAAAGAGGAATTAATAGAAGTGAAAAGTGATATTTACGGAGGAGTTATATCAGCCTACTGATACTGTACTTGAGGGCTTTCAGCATTAACATTCAAGCGCCCCTCCATGTCACAATATAAAAATGCATGCAGTAACTGAGAATATTTTGGCAGCTAAGAACTGCTTGCTCTGCCATAGCCACTTATAGAAACTTGGCAGGACACACTGGGTATGATGAGAAGGGTTGGTACACCCTGAAATATGCGTTGTGTACCACCTACTGTGCAGCCATCAGTTGGCAATCTTTTTTTATTGTTGCTGCAGCAGTTTCTTAGCACATAGAATTTTATTTACATTTTTTTTTTATTGTAGGGACTTGGTACTGGGAGTTGACGTTGAGCTGGAGGGACCCAGGTTTCATTACTACTAAGCTGTTTACATTCAGTGATGGACAGAATGTTAGGAGAGACTGATATATAAATGCTAGAAAATGCTAATATATTGGTCACAGGGGATACCAGGAAAGCAATTTACTAGATTATCTCTTAGGTACATAGATTATCTCTTAGGTACATAACACAGAGCAGCCCTGCCTGAGTCTTTACATACCTCCCATCTGTCCCGTTTTTAGAGGGACAGTCCCTCTTTTGACAGCTCAACCTGCAGTACCTCGTTTGTACTGGAAAGTCCCGTTTTTCTCTGCACTGAACAGCCAGAAAAAGAAAGAAAGTTTCTTACTTAATTGGCTTTTGGCAGAGCCGCAGCAGCAGATAAGATACGTTTGTAACAATTTCAAGATAAGCAAATAAGTAATTGTAGCAATATAAGATAACAGGTCCCTTGGGAAAAGTTAGACTCACAGCTTAAAGGGATACTGTCATGGGAAAAAACATTTTTTTCAAAATGAATCCGTTAATAGTGCTGCTACAGCAGAATTTTGCCCTGAAATCCATTTCTCAAAAGAGCAAACAGATTTTTTTATATTCAATTTTGAAATCTGACATAGGGCTAGACATATTGTCAATTTCCCAGCTGCCCCAAGTCATGTGACTTGTGCTCTGATAAACTACAATCACTCTTTACTGCTGTACTGCAAGTTGGAGTGATATCACCTCCCCTCCCTTTTCCCCCCCCAACAGCCAAACAAAAGAACAATGGGAAGGTAACCAGATAACAGCTCCCTAACACAAGATAACAGCTGCCTGGTAGATCTAAAAACAACACTCAATAGTAAAAACCCATGTCCCACTGAGACACATTCAGTTACATTGAGAAGGAAAAACAGCAGCCTGCCAGTAAGCATTTCTCTCCTAAAGTGCAGGCACAAGTCACATGACCAGGGGCAGCTGGGAAACTGACAAAATGTCTTGCCCCATGTCTGATTTCAAAATTGAATATAAAAAAATCTGTTTGTTCTTTTGAGAAATGAATTTCAGTGCAGAATTCTGCTGGAGTAGCACTATTAACTGATGCGTTTTGAAAAAAAACATGTTTTCCGATGACAGGATCCCTTTAAAGAGCAATTCACCTTCATTAGCAAAACTGTAATAACTGGAAAAAACCCACAGAAATATGCTCAAACTTTTATAACCTGGCTAATCTGCAGGGAGGAGAAATCGAGCGCCGGCAGATGGATCGTCGGCATGTCGCCTTTTCGGAAGAGGAGCGCAAGCGGTGTATCTTTAAGATATTTCTTAATAAAGTCTTTGCGAATGTAAAGTTAAATGTGTGCTGGTGTTTTTGTTTTTTTTCGTTAAGGGCAAACGAATTTTTTATTAAAAAAATTTCATGTTACTGTTCCTTTAACCCCTTCCAGAGGATTGGGACTTCAGATAGGTACAGTCAGGTAACTAATAGTGAGATAGGTATGTCCCCAGTGCAGGAGTGCATTGTGTATTAGATTGTCCAAGTTCTTTCACTGCTGTTTTATATAAAGTTTATATCGGTTTCATTTGCAAACTGTGTGTTTTATTTTTCCTAGTGGAATCCCCTGAGGTTTGCTCCTCAGTGTTCCCTAGGTGGAGGCACTGTGCTCTAAATCCCATTTCCCAGTACTTTTCATACGCAAAAGGGACTCAGGGCCCCTGGATTGCCAAGGGTTTATTTCTATGTAAAGAAACAGTAACCAAATTAGGGCTACATATCTAATGCAGGGTAATCGTCTATTGGCATCAAGTCAGGTCTCTCTGTGAAAGATGGGATGTGACAGAAATGTTCATGGGCTGTAAGCAGGGATTTAACAAAGTTAAAACAGATTTAGAGACAACCGTGTCAGAACAAAAAGGTCGTTCTGTGCAGTACAATAATTTCAGGCTTCAGGAATGTATTGCGGTTGCATGCCTCAAGTATGGAGAGGGAATATATAAGGGATCAACTAAAAAATTTAACTGTGAGGCCTTATATCAGCCAGAAGTGGGGTAACAATAGAGGGTGCAGACCCTGCAGCTGTAGGTAGGACTGAAGGCAGAGGGGGCCCAGTAAGAGCCATCTTTGGTGGTGGCTTGATGTGAGGTGCACCAATGCACCTGTCTTAATGAATAGTGGGCAAAAGCACACCTGGGTCTACCGCACACCTGGGTCTATCCGCAATGGGGATAATTCCTGGGTCTAATGACCAATAGCTGCATCTCAATCATGCCAAGTCATCAGGTGCTAATGGCTTTATGCACAGGTGGCTGAAGTGCATGGGAAATATATTTATATTTATTGGTCTATTTCTTCAAACATTATGGGAGTCTTAGACTTAACCTTTGTTATGGCTGCACATAAAAAAGTAACACATTGATTAAAGAAAGTTGATATAAATAGATTATTTATGATACAGTTATGGAACCTATTATCCAGAATGCTTAGTACCTGGGGTTTTCCAGATAAGGGATCTTGCCGTAATTTTGATCTTCATGCCTTAAGTCTACTATAAAATTATTTTAACATTAAATAAACCAAATAGGTTTGTTTTGCCTCCATTAAGGATTAATTATATCTTAGTTGGGATCAAGTATATGCTACTGTTTTATTATTACAGAGAAAAAGGAAATCATTTAAAAACGTTTGAATTATTTGGATACAATGGAGTCTATGGGAGATGGCCTTCCCGTAATTCAGCCTTTTGGATAATGGGTTTCCTGATAACGGATCCAGTACCAATATTACCATATAGTTAAAACAAACAGAAGAGATATGAGGTCACTATGCTATATAAGCCTTAAGACAAGCAGCCAAGATACTTTAAGAGCATTTATATCCTATATATTAATAGGGCTCAACTTGCATGTCATCCATCCGCACAAGATAGGAATTGCTAGTGGGTGAAGGAGTCCCTCTAATGTCAGCAAAGCCTCACAGGTATCAATCCATTGCTTGTGTGCATGGTGCTGCGCATCAAAACATGGTCATAAAATTACAGCGTACACATTTTGGATTAAAAGCAGTAAAATCGACTCCCGTTTCCTATCAGCCAGCGCAGATTTTATGCATGGTAGTCAACTCGGCAGAGAGATATGCTTGAGCATTAAATACATCTCATAATTCTGCTCAGCATGTGATACAAAGCCAAGCCCAGGCAAGTCATAAAGCACTCTGGGAACATTAGCATTTTAAATCTGCTCCAGCCTCCTTGCTGTATACTTTTAAATAAATTTGCCATTGTACCTTGACAAGGGTTTTTAACTGGGCTGTCCTGTGCTTGTGTCGGCACCTCAAAATTCTATGGAAAACTGAAGGGCAATTGTATTGAAACATAGGGGTACAATAGAAGCAGGATTTTAGAGGTGCATGCTGGGGCATAGGGTTAGAAGTAGAGATGAAGGAGCTCCAGACCATGATACTGAGGGCAGAGGATGGAAAAAATGACATCAATATGGATCAAATATATACTGCACATTCACAAGTGTAGGAGATCCCTATGGCTGATTGCACCCTGTCCTGCACTTAGCACCCTAGACATGGATCTTTTTCTCCAAAATGGAAAGCAAAAGCTCCCCTGGGTACAGCTCTGTCTGTCTGTACTTGGCAGTGAAGGGGTCGGCTGGGAGATGCATATACTGTATTTATGTCATTTTTTCCATCCTCAGCCCTCAGTGTCATGACCTGGAGCTCTTTCTTCTCTACTCCTGCCCCTATACCCCAGCCTGCACCTCTAAATTCCTGCTTCGAATGTGTCAGGTAGGTATTGCTCACTCTCTTTTCCACAATGATATATAGTAAAAACATTCATTACCGTTACAATTAAAAATATTTGACTGTTTTCCTCCTGCCTGACAAAGAACAGAATGGAAATGTTGACTGTTGCCATCATGAATCATTGTTGTTCTACAGGTGCTCTTAAGCACTGCTGTACAAACCTATATATTAGCACATATGGCACATCCAAAGCAAACAACATTTGCATGCCACCTGTTGGGACGCAATTCAAACATCGCCATTCAGGGACGGAGAAAAGATAAATAAAAGAAAACACCAATGGGCTCTGAGGCAGAAATTCATTTAATCATATAAATTGTACCCCAGAACAATGGACTGAATCAGTTTGTGGTGCACAGGGGAAAAGAAAAAGCAAAGCACCAGTGCAAGTTGTATAAATGCAGATATCTGAAGAATCAATATTGCAACCACTGGCTCTGAAGGTGACCTGGATGTCCAAGTTTAAAAATATCATTATTGTCCATTCCGTCAAATAAAAATGCACTCCGAAGCTGCATGGCGGCATATAAACAAATTACCATTGACGGGGTCACATTTGTCCCCATAGAAGTTCCACTCATTTAGATAAAACATGGATTTTTCTGGCTGATTAATAGTATACGGCAAGTAGCAGTGCCCTATACCAAGTATTGTTGCAAAGGCTAGTCTGATCTAAACATAGAGAAACTGACTCAACAACCTATTACATAAGTCTTGACTTTGTTTATGGCGAGCCCACACCTTAAGCAGAGGGCAGCCATCTATAAAAGAAGACTTATTGAAACATTAAAAGGGTCAGGGAAGGCAGCGGCCTTATTCATTAAGGGAATGGATGATTTAGCTTGGAATGGAAGGCTTAATAAATTAAATTTTACACTGTACATTGCATTTAAAAATTCCATGTGACGACAGGACATGTATTGAGATGAAAGCGAAGAAGTTTTACTGGCCCTGGAGGACGGGTTTCTTTACTGTAGGGAAATTCAGCGAAAGGCAAAGGGGTTTATAATAAGTAAGTGTATGTGTTGTGACTCTTTTACATCTGCGATTGATTGTGGTGAATTCCTGAATTTACCTGTATCTGAGCTATAGTCAAGTACAGAAACAGGCTAGATCACACATATGCTACAGGTGTGAGATCCATTATCCAAAAACCCGTTATCTAGAGAGCTCTGAATTACGGAAAGGCCTTCTCCCATAGACTCCATTTTATCCAAATTTGTTAAAATGATTATGTAATAATTTAAACAGTGCCTTGTACTAAGATATAATTTAATAATTAAGATATAAAGATCTAAATTATGGAACAATCCATTATTCAGAAAACCCCAGGTCCTGAGAATTTCGGTCCCATACGTGTATCGACTTGTATGCAAGAGGCGTGGGTTCATTTTGTTGAGTCAGGTATTTGTGTTAAGCAGGACAATATCTGGTAGATTTTTGCCCGATCTGGTCACACAAGGGGTGAGTCAAATTAGGTTTATCCAGTGGTTTGCTCCTCTCCCAAAACAATGACTGGTTTACATGGCAGCCTACGCAATTTCATCAAATAAGAACTATATTTATGATCCGATGTGAGGGGCCATAAACAATATAACTGTCTGTCTATTGTTCTAATTATTTGGGCTGACTGACCGATTGTACAGTGGCTCCTCTTCTCTACTTAATGGGGTTGTTCACCTTTAAGTTAATGTTTAGTATCATATAGAGAGTGATATTCTGAGACAATTTGCAATTGGTTTTCATTTTTTATTATTTGTGTTTTTTGAGTTATTTAGCGTTTTATTCAGCAGCTCTCCAGTTTGCAGTTTCAGTAGTCAGGTTGCTAGGATCCAAATTATCCTAGATGGGGTCAGTGACCAGGGTCGGACTGGGCCGGCGGGACGACGGGAAAAAACCCAGTGGGCCCCCAGCTCTGTATTGCGCATGTTTATTCCTGAACGCTAATATATTGCACTGCTCTGCCCGTCTTTCCGGTTTTTGCGAATTCGCAGTGTGAATACATTTTCACTAATGGCACAAAAATGAGACGGGAGTTTGCGCGAGCGCATCCAATGTGCGAGATTGTTGTGTGCGTATATAGCGTTGACAGTAACTTAAATTCGCAGTTTGCGAAACTGTTTTGCGAATATTTTATCCGCCACCAAAGATGAGGCGTAATTGAGTCGCAGAGTGTGTGCATAAATATTCGCAATTTGAGAATTTTTGACATATTTAAAAAGCTCTTATAGACAATCGCATTGTGAAAAAAAATTCGCAATTCTGTTTGCACCACACTTATTCTGCTTTATAAATATAACCATGCACAGGGCAAATATATTCACTTTATCAGCCTTGCGCGAAGTTTATAAATGACCCCCACTGTGTTTTTGATATCCTGTGCTTGCCATAGAGTAATCCCGAATGTAATGTTATCTCGTTTACCCTGGGATCTAGTGATACTGTACTTGCCAATCAAATGTAACGATATGGCAGTCACCCAATGATGACATTATATTGTACTCGCCAACATACGATGTCATGTTTTCTTTCTTACCGCATGATGTAATGACACTGTGCTTGCCAAACAATGACATAACCTCTGAGATTTATTTATACACAGGCCGAAATTCATCTGATGTTCTCAGGCTTATTTCACAAGCAGAAAGTAAAATAGAATTTATTGTTTTATAATAGACCTGCAACATAGGAAACGCTGATACATGATTCTAGCCAATTACAACTGGCAATCACTAACCTTTTTTTTTTTGTTTAATGTCTGTCCGAATCTTATGGATAAACCCCATGAATATAAAAGGGTTGCTTATTTTTGATTGCAAAGAGCCCATGGCCTAAGATTACGGACAGAATGTTGTCAAGCAGCAGCAGCCCATGGGGTACGCTATAATTAGTAGTTATATAACACGGCACAGCCTTTCTCAATTTAACCAGTGAGTGTCCATTGAGTAAATGTGTTTATGACAGCGACAGAGAATGCTCTTCAAGCTTACAAATGAGCAACACAAAGAGAATTTGAGAGGCATCGGAAATGGGTCACGCTCGTATGTGCATCAGTCACACGTGTTGTATTAAAATCCCCCAGATCAATTGATTTCTGAGATTCCCATTAAAAACAGTCACCTTCTTGGCTTAAATTCTGATCTCCCTGGGGTTTTATCGAAAGGAAAGAATTTCTTCTCCCCCGCTGTGTCGGGAAGGCAGAATGAGCAAAGGGATTAGGACAGGAAGCTAAAGAGAAATACGAGGGAAGATGGATTATTGTTATAAGTGAAACTGTGCCCTAATAACAGGAGACGAGAGCGTGTCTGGAAAACAAGGAGACGTGGGAGGAAAGAAGGGATCAATATACCATGAGTTCTAATCAGTCCAACTACAACACAGGAGGGCAACCTTCAACTGCCAACCCACCTACCAATGAAGGCAGTAGGCACAGGAGTAGGGATGCACCGAATCCACTATTTGGAATTCGGCCGAATCCGAGAATCTTTGGTAAAAGTTTCGGCCGAATACCCAACCGAATCCTTATTTGCATATGCAAATTGGGACAGGAAAGGAAAAAGTGGAAAAGATTCCTCTTTTGTGATGATAAGTCACGTGATTTCCCTACCCGTCCCGATTTTTTTGGTGTTACTGTTCCTTTAAGGCAGTGATCCCCAACCAGTACCTTGTGAGCAACATGTTGCTCCCTAACCCCTTGGATGTTTCTCTCAGGGTCCTCAAAGCAGGAGCTTATTTTTGAATTCCTGGCTTGGAGGCAAGTTTTGGTTGCATAAAAACCAGATGTACTGCCAAACAGAGCATCCTATAGGCTGCCAGTCCACATAGGGGCTATCAATAGCCAATCACAGCCCTTATTTGGCACCACCCTGGAACAATTTTCATGCTCGTGTTGCTCCTCAACTCTTTTTACAGCTGAATGTTGCTCATGGGTGAAAAAGGTTGGGGACCCCTGCTTTAAGGTATAAAGATCTAAAAAGATCCCTTATCCTGAGCATTTAGGATAACAGATCTCATATGAATATGAATTTATTAGGGATGCACCGAATCCAGGATTCGGCTCGGGATTCGGCCTTTTTCAGCAGGATTCAGATTCGGCCGAATCCTTCTGCCCGGCTGAACTGAATCCTAATTTGCATATGCAATTTAGGGGCGGGGAGGGAAATCGTGTGACTTTTTGTCACAAAACAAGGAAGTAAAAATGTTTTCCCCTTCCCACCCCTAATCTGTATATGCCAGATTTGGGAGGTTCGGCCGAATCCAAAATAGTGGATCCCTAGAATTTATTACAAGATACAGTCGCATGTGGTTTCAGAACAATGATTTCTCTAAGCTCCTTCCCTTTGAGCACCATCAAGCACAACAATTTGTAGAGACCTCAGTAAACTCTGCCAACACAGTTTTTTTTAAAGATATTTATGGGGAACATGGACAATAAGAAGTCATATGAAGCCATTGTGAACCAGTTTTAAACAGATGAGATCTAGACAGACCTTGATGTAATGACTTTCCCAATGGGGTTGACCTAAATGGAGCTGAAGGTCAGGAGCAAGGAAGACACCATCGCAACTGCAGCACATGCCTTGATTTAGGGTGCTGCAGCTAAATCATGAAGTAGACTGCAATGGATAGACTTGGCAACATCCCCATTTATGTACAAGAAGATGCATGGAAAACAGATGTACTAGTAGGATTCAGTAGGATTCAATTCTCATGTTCTTGTAACTGAGCCAATTAAGAAGGATCATAGTCTAAGCCTTAGGCTTAGGGCACATGTTGTGTCATAATTGACACTCCTTGTAGCTGTATTCAAAATAAAGGCAAATTTACTCAAGAAGATTCCCATTGAAATCAATGAGTATTTACAGCTTATAACTGCCTTTGCGGAGTGACCCAACAAGTAGCTGCAATCAATATAATGGGATGGACTGAGCACCAGCTGACTGTATGGGCCCAAACCACAAGGATACTTTTGATTTCTGCTTACTAACCCTGTAAAACTGGACAGTCCCAGTTCATGGATCACAAAAAGAACAAAACATACCAGAATGTAAGTGGAGCTCTGTAAGTAACTTTATGTGCCGTGAACAGTGCGGAATGCTATTTTATCATGTGTTTAAGCTTTCTATTTGTTTTATATAGACGATAATGTGAAATGTAATGGAATCACATATATATGTGGCCTGGTGCTTAACTGGTTCAATCATTTGCTTTAGATTTTATCAGTCACTTAGAAATAACGTAATGAAAAGGGAAAGCAAACAGCGACTTTGTGGAACTGGAACATTGCTGTTTACACATTCACCAGCCCTGGATCCAGCTTTTAAACATATTGTATGGAAATAGGTGAGGCCTATTGACTTTTTCACTGTCATCAGATGTTTTCTGGTGTGTGCAAAACAGAGAGGCTTGCAATGAACGTATATGTCTGCAGCTTTCAGCAGGAAGGTGCAAACAAAGCAAATACAGAAATACATTAGAAGTCAGCCCGACAGAAGCGTTTGCACCGGCATAAAGTCTGAGGTATAAAAAATATATTCAGTAACATTATGCTGAAAAATTTGCAAAGATGTTCAGAATAACATTATATCAATAGATCTGTGCCACTTTTTATCTTTATCATGTGTTTGTATTTCATTTTATTGCCACCCCTGGAACGATACAACCTCTAGATGTGACGCATGTCACCCCTTACTATGATCCATGCCATCCCCTGGAATGATACAACCTCTAGATGTGACGCATGTCACCCCTTACTATGATCCATGCCATCCCCTGGAATGATACAACCTCTAGATGTGATGCATGTCACCCCTTACTATGATCCATGCAACCCCCTGGAATGATACGACCTCTAGATGTGATGCGTGCAGTAATGGACTGGGACACCAGGGGCCCACCCAAAAACCTTTGACTAGGGGCCTACCAATTAATCTTACACCAGGGGCCCACTCTTATTACTATTATTCTTCCTTTCCTCACTCATCTATTCTCCTTTTCTTTACACACTATAATCTATTATACCGTCTATTTAGCCACTTTGTTTTCATAGAAATAGGGAATGGCCATGAACTAGGCCAAATGTTTAGCAGCATGAGGGTCCACTGACACCTTGGCCCACCGGGACTTTTCCTGGTATCCCTGTGGGCCAGTCCGACACTGGATGCGTGTCACCCCTTACTATGATCCAAGCCATCTCCAGCAGTGAAATAACCTCTATATGTGATGCATGTCACCCCTTACTATGATCCATGCCACCCCCTGGAATTATACAACCTTTTTTTTTAACTCAGGTGAGATTTTTATTTGGTACAAGCAATTACACACACAGGTATAACAAACCTTACATTAGCATACATAATTGACAGGTCTTAAAATGTAACCGTGATAAGGCAAATTCAGAAAAAACAAGTTATCCATGTCTCAGAACATCCTGTAAACATGTCAGTTTATACATTCTCCAGAATCCACAGCTGCCATACTTTCATATACTGATCAGAGGTATTGTTACGCTTAGCAATTAATTGTTCTACATTACACATGTTTTGGACCGATTTTTCCCAGTCCGCATAGAGAGGGGGAAGTGGAGATTTCCATACCTGGGCAATGAGTCTACGCGCCTGAAATAGAATTTTGTGAAGTATTTTTTTCGCTGGGCGAGTCAACTGAGTAGGTGGGTCCATACCTAAGATATACCACTTGGGGTCAAGCGGGATCTCAAAACCCAGGATGGTGGTAATACGTTTTTGTATCCCAACCCAGTACTCCTGTAATATAGGGCATGACCAGAACGTGTGCAGTAAAGTTCCCTCCCCAGCATTACACCTAATACAAATATCCGGAATATCAGGATTGACCTTGTGCAGCCGAGATCGTGTATAGTACGCTCTGTGTATCAAGTACAGTTGTAAAATTCTATACTTATATATGGGGGAAATAGATAGAGGGGTTAACAACACCTGGGCCCACTGATCATCTGTGATATAGTCAACGGAGTGTTCCCAGCGCGCCCTTGCCCTGATCGGGATTCTCTGCAATACCAAATTCTGTAATTCTTTGTAAAAGTGGGTGATGGAGTGTCGGGAATTTTCTGAGATCAATTGTTCCATTATGGAGGAGGTACCAAATTGTAGATGTTTAGATTTAGTCAGTCTGTAAAGTGCAGCTCTTACTTTGTGGTATACTAGCCATTGAGAGTTGGGCAATGAGTAGGTTTGTCGTAACTCATTAAAGGGAACCATGCCATTGTCGGTCCAAACCTGGCCTACACACCATATCCCTGCCTGGATCCATTCCTTTGGATTGGAGAGTTTATCTAGGGGGGCCAGTTTACTGTTATACCATAAGGGGGTTTGCAGTTCCAGTACTGCAGGATGGGCCAGTTGGAGAGACCGTTGCAGACAGAGTTTTTGGGATTCCACCAGGAAGCAGTCACTCGTCAACTGTTTAGTCTTATAAAGGTTCAGGGCCAGAATGGCATAGAAAGGAGGGAGATCAGACTTTAATAAACACTGCCATAGCTGAAACAAGGCGTCTTCCGGCTGAGCACCTTTCAGAGTACGGATTTGTGCAAGTTGGGCCGCCAAGTAATACAGATACATGTCAGGTGAGGGCCATGCCCCCATCAGTTTTAGGTCTCTGCAGCGTTTTGATAGCTAGTCTGCATCTGTTGTTTCCCCAGATAAATTGCCTAAAGAGAGTCTCCAAATGGGCAAAAAAGGGGGCTTGAATCTTAATAGGCGCATGCCACAGTACATAAAGAAGCTTTGGGGCGATCACCATCTTTACAAGTTGGATTCGCCCGGTTGGACCCAAAGGGAGGAATTCCCATGCCTGAAATTTAGCTTGAACCCAGTAGAGTAAAGGTGCAACATTAAGAGTATAATAGGAAGATACAGGGGTAGCAACCTGAATGCCCAAGTACGTAAAGTTATCGACCAAACGTAGTTTTGCACAATCCGGGTTCAGGGGGCCAATTATGGGATCTATTGGAAAAAGCGTGGATTTGGAGGGGTTAATTTTAAGGCCCGAAATACGTCCAAAGTCTGCGGTTAATGTCAGAAGTTCTGTCAGTGAATCGTGTGTGTCCCCTAAATACACTAAAGTGTCGTCAGCATACATTTGCACTTTCTCCTCTCTGTTCGCCAGATGTAGGCCAATAATGCGTGGATTTTGTTTAATTGCCAAAGCCAAGGGCTCGATGGCCATGGCAAACAGCAAGGGAGACAGAGGGCACCCCTGGCGTGTACCCCTAGCTAAGGTAAATTTCTCAGTTAGTGAGGTATTGAGTTTTAGGGATGCCACCGGGGTCTTATAGAGAAGTTGAACTAGTGAAGTAAAATGAGGGCCAACCCCAAATGCTTTAAGGACACGCCATAGGTACGCCCATTCCACTGTATCAAAAGCTTTAGCTATATCTAAAGCAGCCACAGCTCTTTGCCCCTTATTACAGTGGTACACAGACAAATTAAGCATCAGCCTTCTAATATTGTGCGCAGTGGTTTTATGAGGGATAAAGCCAGTTTGGTCCTCAGTAATTATGTGGGTGATTACATTGTTAAGTCTCCTGGCAAGCACCTTCGCTAGGATTTTTACATCCGTTGTCAGTAGCGATATGGGCCTATAAGCCTCCGGGGAGGTTAAATCTTTGCCGGGCTTGGGTAGAAGTACAATAGTAGCCTCATACATGGAGGCGGGGAGACTTTGGGTTAAGGCGGAGTTATTAAAGGATTCTAAAAGTTTCGGGGCTAGTAAAGGGGCATGCTTTTTGTAGAATTCTATCGGAATGCCGTCCGAGCCGGCAGCTTTACCTACAGGAAAAGAGTCAATTGCCTCCTGGATTTCTATTAATGACAAAGGTTGATCTAAAAACTGCTGAAATTCTTCAGAAAGGGTAGGAAACCGCAAACCATCTAAAAATTGGTCCAGCGCTTCTTCCCCACTCTCCAATCTAGAACTATAGGGATCTGTATAAAAGGTCGTCATGATTTGGTTAATTTCAGTGGGATCCGTGGTTATAACCGAGTCAGCGCGTTGGAGTTTGGCAATCGTGGGGGGGGTAGTCTGCGTTCTGCTGAGCAGGGCCAACATCCTGCCCGCCCGCTCGCTCGCCCTGTTCTAAGATACGGGCTTTGGCAAACAAGTGTTTGTATTGGGACTTTTCCCACATTGCTTTTGCATAGTTGCCCTGGGCCAACTTCAATTGAGCTACCAAAATTGGGGAAGGGTCATCTAGGAGAGCGCTTTCCAAGCGTTTGACTTCATCCTCCAATGCTACTTGGGTTTGTCTGGATTGCTTCTTATATGAGGAAATTTCTTTGTTCAGGTACCCACGAAGGTAAGCTTTAAATGAGTCCCACACTATATTAATGTCAGCAGAGCCTTGATTTAACTGGAAAAATTCTTGTATAGTGGCCGCATGTTCCTTGTCATTATCAAGGATCGTTAGCCACAGAGGATGTAAAGACCAACGAGGTCTAATTTGGATACTGGGTAAAGTAAGATGTATCTCCAGGGGAGCATGGTCTGTAATACCCCTGGGTAGGTACTCCACTAATTGTACGTCGGCTAGGGCCATGTCATTGACAAACGCTAGATCTATCCTGGAGAGCACTGAATGAGACAACGAGAAGCAGGAGTACTGTCTAAGGCCAGGGTGGAAAAATCTCCAGGCTTCGACAAGGCCCACGTTGCTAGTAAGCGAGGCTAGGTTGGATTGGGAGTCTGTAATGTCACTAGGACGAGTACGCAATCTATCCAGGGCCGGGTCTAACAAAGAGTTGAAATCCCCAACGGCTAACACCTTGGCATGGGGGAATTGAGCTATGAATTGAGTAAGTTGGGAAATACATGCAGAGTCATACGGTGGAGGTATGTATAGATTAGCAATCACAAATTCTTTATGATGGATATTTGCATGTACAAAGAGAAATCTGCCCCTAGGGTCAGATTTGAGTGATAAGAGTTGGAAGGGTACCTGTTTGGAAATCAGGGTGGCTACCCCAGATGAGAAAGAACTATATGTAGCATGGTAGTGCCATCCAACCCAGGGCTTTTTGAGTCCTAAAATTCTCCTACCCTCCAAATGGGTCTCCTGCAGAAGTATGATATCTGCCCCCCTCTGTTTTACGTAGTTAAGCACTAACCTACGCTTAATAGGGTTATTAAGGCCACGGACATTCCATCTTAACAATTTGAGAGTCATGGGGGATTCCAAACCCATTGGGGAAGTATGTGCAATAGATCAGTCAACATAATGAAAAATAAACACCTGAGTTGAACAATTAAAGCATCAAACCAAATAAACATTCCCAACCCACACCCACCCCTTCTACTTTGGTGCCCAACTTTAAGTAGAAATGAACCCATAACAGATAACAATAGCTTTCTGGGGGTGGTAGCACTACCACCAGCTCAATCAGAGCTGCGAGAAGCTCGCACAAATGAGGCACTTTGCGATAACCTTGCTCCGTCCCTTAACATGTAATGCAAAAATAGCAGATTCTTTACAGATGGTAGGCAGAAAAATAGCATTTTAGACAAGGTAACATGAGTCCTGAGCAATAGAAAGTTCTTACCCATATGATCTCGGCAGGCGCCAGAGCACAGCTGTACCTGCTGAGCACAATAAAAAAGAAAAAAAAAAAAAAAAATTATAAAACCCCCCTCCTCAACCCCCCCTTCCTCCTGGAGTAGAATTGGGACAATGCAATACCAGGAAACCGAGCACAGTCCCGGGGCATCATGAGTATATCAAGCCATAAAAGGAAAAGCCAACAGGAGCAAAAGTCCAGGAAGCAATGCCGAGACCGGAGTGTGCAGCAGGATGTAATAAGCCAAAGCGTACCATTCACTAGGCACATAGAAGTAATCCAATATCCAATGACAGATAGTAAATAAGAGAGCTAGCAGATTTTGGCCTGCCGAATATGCGGGAAAACCGGTATCAGCTGTAGAAGGATGCTCATCATCAACAGGCCTGGTGCAACACAGAGGGAGAGGGGGAAAAGGGGGAGAAGAAAAAAAAAAAAAAAAACCCCAATCATACGAATTCCAGGAGAGTGCTGTTCCAGAAGATAAACTGACATCAGGAGCAGATATCAAAAAGGCAGGATGGGAAGTTGAAGTGAAAACTTCTATTGCTGCCGTGGTTGCGGTTGATCCTGGCCCTCCTCATTCCTAGGACTAGGCTGACGGTCCAGCCAGTCTCCCAGGTCTTTGGGTGTCGTAAAGAAGTGAGTGGAGCCATCCGAGATCTCTCTCATCCTAGCAGGATATAGCATTGCATATTGTATATTTTTCTGCCGCATGCGTCTCTTGCAGTCGATGAACTGGGCCCTTTGCTTTTGCACTTCAGCCGAGAAGTCAGCATAGATAGAAATTGTGCTGTCCTGGAAAGTAATCGACCCCTTCTGCCTAGCCAACTTCAACAAACCATCACGGTCACGGGCATTCAAAAGTCGGGCAATAAGTGGTCTAGCCGGAGCTCCAGGGGGACCACGTCTAGTGGGAACTCTATGAGCTCGTTCAATCGTAAAGGCCTGAGAGAGGGACTGCGGCCCGAAGGTGGCACGCAACCATTCTTCCAGAAAAAGTTATGGGGCCTCACCCTCCGCATTTTCAGGAAAACCTACAAACCGTAGATTGTTCCTGCGGATCCTATTTTCTAAATCATCAGCTTTTTGTTGGGCTAACAGCAGGGATTTCTGTAACTCTTGGACGGTACCTTGTAAGGGAAGACAGGAGTCCTCTAAGGAACTGATCCGCTGTTCGGCCGCCATCGCTCTCTCACGCATTTTCTGCATGTCATGCCGTATAATAGAGAGGTCGACTTTAATTTCGTCCGTTTTGGCACTAATGAGTGAGGCACAAGTGTCTCTAGTCGAGCGAATTTCCTCCAAAACATCTCTTAGTGACGGCTCGACCAGCTCCTGAGAATTCTGATCCGATGCTGCAGACGGAGAGCTAGGCCCCGAAGAGGAAGCGCCATTTTGATGGTCACGGCCTTCCCGGGCAAACTTCCCCAGCTTCGCGGCTGCTTCCGACGCCCTTTTCTGTGCCCGATTCTGCCCCATTAAGTGGCGTGGTGGAAGGGGATCCAAAATTGAATCCACTATGTAGGGTATTGAAAGGTCTACCGACCTGTATCAGGATAATTACACCGTCAAGGGACGGAGCTCGCCAGATACGCGACTGCTCACATCAAGTAGGTAACCACCGAATTATACAACCTTTAGTTGCGGCTCACTCCAGGCTTTTAATTCCTAGTACACAACCCCGCCTCAGGTGTAGACATCAAGTGCAAAATATCCAAGGTTTACTAGGAAAAAGCCATGAGCAGATCTTGCTGCAAAAGTATTTTATTTCCACAACATGTTTCGGGCTAACAGTCCTTCATCAAAGTTTAGATGTGATGCGTCACCCCTTACTAAGATCCATGCCACCACTGCAGTGATACAACTTCTAAATGCGATACGTTACCCCTTACTATGATCCATGCCACCCCTGGAATGATACAACCTCTAGATGTGACGCATGTCACCCCTTACAATGATCCATGCCATCCCCTGGAATGATACAACCTCTAGATGTGGTGTCACCTAGGCCTGGACTGGGAGTCAAAATAGGCCCTGCCATTCCAAGTACACAGAGGCCCAAACAGCCCCCTACCAGCCCACTATATGGTAACTTTCTATGGAACCATACAGCAGCCCCTCTGGCATTTGCCAGAACCCACAGTTTGCCAGTCCGGGCCTGGTGTCACCCCTTACTATGATCCAAGCCATCTTCAGCAGTGAAACAACCTCTAGATGTGATGCATGTCACCCTTTACTATGATCCATGTCATCCCAGCAGAGATTGATTCTACCTTCTGCAGCAATCCATACCACTACATGCAGTGATCCAGTAAACCACTTAGATATAAAACATCCTTGAAATCATTGAGAATAGGTAGGACTGGGTCATATTCCTGGGTTACCCAAAATGGTTGCCAGCCACAACCAGTTCCTTCTTGAAACTAAAAGGTACCCTCCTAAGCATTTTACAGTATATAACAGATTTGGAATACTTAAACAATGCATTTTTACATTAACAGCCGCACCAATATAGGTGGATCCAGTGCCGGGCAATGCCGGCTGGGCGCCCCAGGCAACCTGCTCCGGCCGTGCGCAAAGAAGGACGCGCGTGCGCAACTGTGCGCAAAGGCAGACCTGCGTGCGCCTCCTTTTTCAGTGGCGTACTAGGGGTAGGCTTAGTTGCCTACAGTAATACTGGCACTGGGAGTATTAGATTTGCAGAATGACCAGCTATGTGCTATTCATGGGTATATATCCCACCTTGGATAATATACAGTTATGTTTATTGTGATGTGCAGGCCACACACATATGCCAAGGCTCTTCATTAGAGATGTCGCGAACTGTTCGCCGGCGAACTTGTTCGCGCGAACATCGGGTGTTCGCGCTCGCCGGAAGTTCGCGAACGTCGCGCGACGTTCGCCATTTTGGGTTCGCCATTGTTGGCGCTTTTTTTTGCCCTCTCACCCCAGACCAGCAGGTACATGGCAGCCAATCAGGAAGCTCTCCCCTGGACCACTCCCCTTCCCTATAAAAACCGAAGCCCTGCAGCGTTTTTTCACTCTGCCTGTGTGTGCTGAAGAGATAGTGTAGGGAGAGAGCTGCTGCCTGTTAGTGATTTCAGGGACAGTTGAAAGTTTGCTGGCTAGTAATCGTTTTGATACTGCTCTGTTATTGGAGGGACAGAAGTCTGCAGGGGTTTGAGGGACATTTAAGCTTAGGTAGCTTTGCTGGCTAGTAATCTACCTTCTACTGCAGTGCTCTGTATGTAGCTGCAGTGGGCAGCTGTCCTGCTTCTGATCTCATCTGCTGACTGCTGCAATAACAGTAGTCCTTGTAAGGACTGCTTTTATTTATTTTTTTGTTGTTTTACTACTACTACTACTACTACTACTATAAGAGCCCAGTGCTATTAGTCTAGCAGTGTTGGGGAGTGGGACTGGTGTCCCTGAAATCACTAACAGCTCTCCCCCTACACTATCTCTTCCAAGCACACACAGGCAGATTTTTCAGATACATTTTTGCCCTTGATCCCCCTCTGGCATGCCACTGTCCAGGTCGTTGCACCCTTTAAACAACTTTAAAATCATTTTTCTGGCCAGAAATGTCTTTTCTAGATGTTAAAGTTCGCCTTCCCATTGAAGTCTATTGCGCAAGTTCGCGAATATGTTCGCGAACTTTTTTTCCGACGTTCGCTACATCCCTACTCTTCATCAGGCAGCCAAAGGATACAGCTTAACTCGGTCGTTCTTAGTGAGTCCAGGACTAATTGGTCTGATTATACAGATGCCCCTGTATCCAATCACCTCCATTCTCATAGAGAAAAAAAGAAGCTGAAAAGAAGAACACAGGCAGGGAGTCTCAGTTTCAGTTTATTAATGTGAAACAGACCCATTTAGATTTTGGGGCCTTAAATAAAGATTCTGCTGCAGCACTAAGTGCCTATTGGGTTTGCCGTAATCATGGGGGCGGACACCAGTTATTTTGTATATGTGCACGTGAGGGTGTGTACTGTAAATCTATGACTTTGAATTCTATGTTTAGTATTCTAGTGTGACCATCTGTTTGTGTCTTTACAATATGCCTTTCTCACTATATAAAATGTTTATGTGTTTTAGATGTATTATTTATGGCCCACACACACGGTACATTCACTGTGAATCAGTGTTGCTGGTTGTTGCTTTTTGACTGCCTCTGGGCTGCAAACCTTCTGAAGAAATTCTTTGGTCTATAACTAGGGAATATTTAGGTGGGTGTTTGCTAAATGCATTTCTTGTGGGTCAGGCTCTTGAATTGTGGACCCTAGTTTCTTCTGACTGCAAAATCCAAGTATATGATTTTAGTCAAGGGCAAGCTTTTTGTCTATTTTTCCCTGACCGCTAGAGGTGCCAGAGATATTCGAGTGAGTCTTGGCTTCCCCTTTGGTTCCATGAATTGACTACAATGTCTGTTGGCCAATAACATCTAAAGTTCAAGCCAATTCAATACGACTTGTGGCACAAATGAACTGATGGGCCCGGAATCCAATTGAGCAAGTACTGAAACCAAATAGACACTATGAAAAGGAGGAGCGGCAATACGCCTTGACTTTCCCACCTTCCTTCTTTAGAGCAAATAACACTGTTAGGTATAACTTTGTGCATCTCCAGTATGGAGCAATATGGACAGTTTAAGAAGAGGAGCCTGTAGGTCCAGGTGCACCCAGAGTTGTGCACAGACAGTGATATAACTAGATTTACTAGGCCCCAATACATTTTCAGAATAAGACATTTTTTAATTAAACTGCTTATCAGTCAATGCCCCATTGAGCACCCGATATGCAGTGGACCATCCAGCTCCTTCCCATGCAGGGTTGCTGTGTAGATATCCAACTATATCCAACTATTTCTGCAATGTATTCCCTTCAAAGAGAAAAGTTTTTACCAAGATTGAACTGGGCTGATGGGACACCGGGAAAAAGACGCGTGGGCCTGATAACCCAGACACACTCCCTGCAGCCGTCATAGCACCTCTATATACCTTAATCACAGCCAAATGAAGAAATAACAAGGTATGCGCTGTCAGGAGGGTGGGGTGAAGGGGGACAGAAGGGGATTTGCAGTTGTGGTGAGGGGTCCATGGGGGGGGTGTGAGCCACTTATGTGGCAACCCCAGTCGGACGCTGGTTTTTACCTACATTATCAACAAATAAAAACAGTGGCTTGACTAGATATTACTGGGCCCCAAAGCAAATTATTTTTCAGGCATCCAAAACGTCTAGAAGTGGACCTGTATTGACCAATATGTATTGAAATTGTATATGAATTAGGACCTCATGGGGCCCTAATACCTACTGGGCCCCCCTGCAGCCGCTGGGGCTGCTTCCTCTGTAGTTACGGCCCTGAATAAAAACATTTCACAACAATTTTAAACACTTTCTATTAAAAAGGGAAATAGTTAGTGGACAAACATCAGGTTATTTTATTTCCTTATAAACATCTCAAAAGAGCTGCCCAGCCTATCATTTATTAACCTGCTCCAAATAACTCAGTCGCAAACAAAGTGTATATTATTTTGTTGGGGGGGGACATATAATTTGGGGATCTCCCCCACTCACACAGACTTTTATAGATACAGTGGTCCCTCTAAATGCAGAATCATGGAATGTTAAACATTTTCCTCCAGCTGAGAGGGAAGTCTTTTGATTTTGGGGGACACAGTGGGTAGGAAAGTTCGGATAAGGAGAAGAAGCTCAAATTGAAGCCGTGTGATGAAATTATTAGGTGGAACAGCATCTCAGGAGCGAACTGGGAAGACAACAGGTGTCAGGGAAGCTCCAATTAGGGAGAGAAAGGAAAGACAAATCCTTTGTAAGGGGCCTGGGAAGAAAATGAGGTTCCTTTATTTTTAGCACATGAGAAACGCAATTATAATATATTCCCCGATGCCTAGTGAATAACTAATAACTGTGCATTACACACCCAGCTCCAATAGGGTCGGCTCGGCTTGCAAGGCTTTACACTGTAACAAGGGATGAGGGATGTTTTGCATTACAGTACTGACATACCATGACTAATTAACGCTTCCTATACCTATGCAAGGGCTTAGCTTCTCTAGCACAAGACTGGATTATGCTTGGCAGTTGCAGGGACTCGAGCAAAATATGTCAATGAACTTGTTGCATTTCATTAAAGTACACCTCTGAAATCACCCGGCACTGTATAGCAGGCCAGTCAGTCTATGTTGGGATATTGAAGCTGAACAACAACAGTAGGCCACAGTTTGGACCACTCTGCTTGATCTATTTGCCCTTGGGTCCCCAGTATTAAGAGCCAAATTTAAATTTTTTTAACAGGAAATTCAGTATTATAAGGCAAAAAGCACAATCATGCACCTAATGTCCCAGCAGCAGCCCCACAAACACCCCTGAGCCAACTGTTGATATCATACCTCCCAACAATTTGGAAGTAAAAAGAGGGACAAAATTTGGCAGGTTATGAAAGTTTGAAAATATTTCTCCTTCTCTAAACTGTTTTTTGTCTCAAAATTGTTACAAAGTATTTTATTTGCACCTGTTAGTTGTTCTGTGTTCTCTGCTAAAAGCCAATTACGTTAGAAACTTTGTTTCTTTTTCTGGCTGTTCAGTGTAGCCAAAATAGGGACTTTTAAGTACAAATGAGGGACTGCAGGTTGACTGTCCCTTCGAAAAAAGAGACAGTTGGGAGGTATGTTATTATGAAGATAAAAGTATAAAGTACATATTATATTGTGAAACAAGCACAATATTTTAAGTATACACAGCAAAGGGGTACTGTACTAATTGCCAGGTCCCTGATATGAGCTGTGCTCACCTATAGCTGTATAGTGCCAGGTTTTCAAAAGTTTGCAGTCACTTTCCCAACCAACACAGGGGATTTTATAAGACAGTGGGTTTATATTTTCCATTGCTAAAAACTACTGTAAATCACCCACTCGCCTTTGCTGAGTCTGATCCACCTATTCCACCATTAATTATGTTCTCTGGCTTTGTTGGCCGGAGGGCCAAAAGATCAGATCAGCCCGATATGGCCATGTATATAGGTGGTCTTATCAGGCAAAGATCTGCACATTTGGTGACCTTGCCAAATGAGGATCTATAGGTGTACCTTTAGCCTCCCCAAACCTTAATGGAAATCCCTCCTTACTATACTAAAGGCAAGGTCCAGACTAAGATTCAAAATAGGCCCTGATATTTTAAGTACACAAGGGCTCCTTGAATAGTTATTGTCTATGGCAGGGATCCTTTCAGATGTGACATTCCAAAGGATTTTTATGGCCCCTCAATCTGCTCACTAAATAACATCATGATTATAATTCTGTATTAGATATAATTAGATATAAGACCCACATTTTATAAATTGTACTGCACTGGTCTATTATTTGCCAGAAATTACAGATTGCCAGTCCAGGTGACTGCACAGTCCTGGTGGAATTTCCTTACTCCCCCCTTTGAATAGCTGTCTCTTTTGGGGGTACAGGCACCTCATGTTTAAGTTCCCTTCAGATTCCCCTGATGAGGTGAGTCTGATACCTTGGAGAACATGAGATGAAGGAATCCAGGCGGCAGCAGACAAAGCTGAGAGGGGAGAGAAGTGACCTTGGTAGGCTAAGAAACAGAGCATGAGTTTTTAATTCAATTGTGGGAAACAGAAATCAGAGCAGCGCCAGCAAATCTGCTTCTGCTGCAACTTTCTGGTGACGGAGACCGAATATGAATTGCTAAGTTGGTGCACAGAGAAATGCAGGATACGAGCAACACTAGTGCAGCCACTATCATTAGTTCATGCAGAGACTGTAGGTACTACATGCAGCTGTATGTGCTGCTACTCATCCCGTGAGGCGTTTCATATGATCCCTCTGATCAACTGTTACACACAAAGGCATGAGGCCCTTCTGATAGCTTGTATTCTGCATACATTTAAAGGAGAAGGAAAGGCTAAAATTAATTAAGCTTTTTCAGAAAGGTCTATATAAATACACAATATACAAAGTAATGTTGCTCTGAGTCCTCTGTCAAAAGATACACAGCATTTCTTTCCTTCTATTGTGTACTCATGGGCTTCTGTATCAGACTTCCTGTTTTCAGCTTAAACCTCCAGGGCTAGGGCTTGAGCATACTCAGTTTGCTCCTCTCCCCCTCCCTCCTCCCTCCCTGCTGTAATCTGAGCCCAGAGTTTTGAGTAAGAATGGAGAGATTTAGGCAGGAAGTGATGTCAGCGCAAGCTAATAAGGCAGCTGCTATTTTATATCAAACAGCGAGATCTTCTAGAGCTGTTTACTCAGGTATGGTAAAGCATTCTGCAGAATAAATATAGTGTTATAGCTTGAATTATTGTGGCTAATCTATTGGCAATAAACTGCTTCGTTAGCTTTCCTTCTCCTTTAAACATCCAATAATTATTTATAATACACAAATGCCATGAATATCTTGTAAATTATATCCTTATAAACGTTGAGTTCTGATGTCATCAGTTATAAACGGTGAGTTCTGATGTCATTTCTGTCACATGACTCACTGAAACTCTGAGTTCCATGACCTGTATAAAAACACTCGGCCATCGGCCTCGTGTTTTTATATGGTCATGAAACTCCTCGGTAACTTATAATATCCTTATAATTTACAAGAGGGGGTACTTTATTCACTATATATTACAATAGGGGGTACTTTATTCACTATATAATCCATAGTAAAACACGCAACGTAATAGCCAGGACCACGGTTAAAGCTGGACACGTAAAGAGATATCCTAAGGGTCCTAAGTTCCAAACCAGCGGATCTTTGTTTGATTTGGACTGATGCCGTCATTCAAAACTCTGACCTGTGATTGGATCACAATGCGGTCATTTATACAGTGCAGCGCAAGGGCACAATGCAAAAAAAAAACTAAAACCAACATTTTTTTTGTACTTTGCAGGTCTGCCCTGTACGTTGAAAAAATGCAACAGGTTTCTACGGCCCAAAACGGAGACCAAAGGCCCCTCGCCGCATGTATACATTGCTGAATGCATTTGGCAGCACTGTGGGGGAAGCATGTAGATTAGTGATGTGCGCGTCAGATAAAATCTGATCCTAACCCGGCTTCCATTTTAAGGCCCACCCCGCCCCTTCCCGCCGATGACATCACAAAAGGGGAAGGATGCGTGCGTCTTTAAAAAGTGAAGTCGGAAGCCTGTAGTTCCGGGTGGCGGTCGGGGAGAGCAGGAAGAAGAGCTCAACCTGAACCACCCGCCACCCGCAAATGGAGGTGCAGGATCGGCCCGAACCCGCCCTACCGGAGGGTAAACCCGTGAGTGTCGGGCCTACCCGCACATCACTAATGTAGATGCCCCCCTACCAGTCCCTTAATGTGCATGCCATTCAACTGTGTTTAAAAGTTTACTTTTAGTATGTTATAAATTGCCATATTCAAAGCAACTTTTCAGTTGGTCTTCATTATTTATTTTTATAGTTTTTTTTAATTATTTCTGATTTATTTCCAGCTTTCAAATGGGGGCCACTGACCCCATCTGAAAACACATGCTCTGTAAAGCTACACATTTATTGTTATCACTCATCCTTCTTGTCAGGCCCTCTCCTGTTCATATTCCAGTCTAGTATGGTTGCTAGGCCAATGGGAACCCTAGCAACCAGATTGCTGGAATTGCAAACTCGGGAACTGCTGCATAAAAAGCTAAATAACTCAAAAAACGCAAATATTGAAACCGCAATTTGAAATTGTCTCCGAATATCACTCTCTACATCATACTAAAAGTTAATTTAATGGTGAACAAGTCCATTTAAGGGGCATTGCAGCACTGTTCTCTGCAGTCGGGCACTAGGTGCAGACCCTGGACACAATCACTTTTACAACAGGTATTTAGGGGCACTTTTTTGCACCCGTTCTTGCATCTGGGGTCTGTAAATGACCCCTACTGAGTCAGCCAATGACCCGATCTATGGCTAAAAGCTGCCTCAGTCAAGAGTAGTGCCCTTTGCAACCAATGTCTGCGCATTTAAAAGAGGCATTGCAATCTAATGAACTTAGTACTATCCTTTTATTTCATTAAGGGTTTAACAAATACATGGAGAATTTAATTCCAGTCTTTCTATGTCCGTGTGTGTGTTTATTAGAAAGCATACTATACGCATGCAAAACAAATAGGCAAATCATAGTAATTGTTTCCATCTGCGGCCAGTGACAAGTGATGATAATTTCATAATTGTTAATTCAAGGCTGATAACAGAACTAGTCCGTATCTAGGCCTGCCAGACAAGCCACAAAGACATAGAGAAAGCAATGAATCTATTTAAGGCAGATCTGGAGTTATAGGGGGGCAAAGGGATGCTGGGAATTGGCTTAAACAACAGCTGGAGGTGCTGCAGATTGGACAGAACTGATTTTAGTGATTATTATTATGTAGCCAGGGGCCGGCACTTCTCTAACTATAGTTCTGATGATTTCTGCCCTAACGCCGGAATTCTACATTGATCTGAACATTTCAACAGGCAGATTATTGTACAGCCTGTAGCAGGATATTATGCATTCCCCGTTCATAGGCATTGTGCATGCATGGAGAATTTGAGCGGACAGATAAGCTAAGGACTTGCTGTTATGAATGTATTAAGTATGATGCTATTAATAGAGAAAGAGTTTAACACACCATATGCAGAATCTTAAGAATACACACTGAGGCATATATATATTATAAGATAGACTCAAAATATCCCATCTGCCGGAATAATTAGCCTCGTTAATGCCTGTCATGTCTTTTTCCAGCACCTTAAGCTCCACCTGGGATATTTCTGTTACTGACACGACTGGCAAAGCAATATGAGAGCAATCTTCCTAAATGAGCGGTGTTTCTTAGCCTTTTTTTTGTAAGGAACCCAGTAGTGGTGTTGGTAGGTCCTTCCATTGGATGGGATGCAGTTGGGACTGCTGTTGGAGGTCATGCAAATTTCGTGTGTGTTATTTTTTTGCAATATCAGGGCACTCATAACCCCAGGGAAGCAAGACAATATCATAACATGGGTGGTGCTTAAAAAGAGCCCTCTGTGTGCCCAGGTGGTGCAATCATGTAGCTGTATGGGAGGGGGGCATGTGCTCCATGGGGGAGAATGTATAGCCATGTCGTTCCTTCCTCCCCTAAGCCTGGCACCATTGTGGGTGCAAAAGTTGTCAAAACTTCCACAGAGGTCCACTGATGTCCTACCCTTGTAAGCCTTTTGGCTGAAGGGCGGGGGATAAATGCCCCCCCCCTAGCCTTGCCCCCTGCAGGCCTTTTGGCCAGGGGGGTCGAGTATAAAGGGCTCCTCCTTAGCTTTGGTGGCAAAGGGGTGGAAGATTTGAGTTTCTGTGGGCCCTTTGGCCAGGCGATGAGTGATTTTGTGGCTTTGCCTTATATTGGATGAGTTTACCTTCACCCTTGTGTGATTAATGCATACATAAAACAACTACCCCTATGATCCCTGACACAGGATCTCTGAAAGAGAGCTTATGAACCAAAACCCTGGTATTAGCAGTAGAAAGCAAGCCATGAGACAGAAGATCTGACAGTTAGGTGACTTAACTTGGACATCTATGTACTAGGTCAAGTGATGCTGACAAACAAAGGATAGGATCATAATGGGAGCATATGGAGACATTGATGGCCCTTCACCCAGCAGCTGAATGGGACAAGTAGTATTAGTGCTTTGCCTATCTGCACTCTACCACTACCATGCTCAGTACACACAACTAACCGCCAAACCAACTAACTCCACCAAACCCTTTGCACAACTGCTCCATCTACATTCTACTTCCTCACTGCTCAAGTTCTCTAATGCTCCCCATTCACTTGCCTCCCATGCCCCGTTGCACCCGAGGCACACCGATGCCTATAATAAATTCTTTCTATGTCTGGTAGGATTTTTAAATATGTCTGATAGAAAAATGGCTGAAAATTGCTATGCTGTAGGTTTGGCCAATGCCTGGGCTGATAAGCTGAGATTTGTTCTGGGGATGCTGAGTCAGGAGCCAATCTCTGACAGTGGATAGCCAACCTATAACTGCTAATATTTCAGTATCAGCTTAAAACAGAAAATGTATATTGCAAAATTGCTCAGAGGAGAACACTGAGTAAGCTTTCATTCATTTTCTTTTTGGGTTTATATCCCCTTTATGGTATATTAATAAAATGGTGCTGTCAGTTGTACACAAAAAAGCACAGTGTCAAATTACTCACATATTTACAACATTGCAAATAACAGCAAGATACCCTTTGTGTGTAAATTCCCTATATAAAATAGTGAACCTACTTATTGAAGCAGGCAGGCCAAAGTTATACAACCCCAATGAACTTTACGATGTTCACTAAAAAAAAAAAAAAAAATTGAGATGGCCCAACACCTTAATTTGTGCAAGGAAAACAAAGCAGAGACAAGTAATTATATATTCAATTCTTAATATTTCAATAAGACAACCAACAGGGAAAAATAATGATAAGAAAGTGGCCTTCTAAGAATATTCGCTGTGCGCCAGCTATTGTTTATCCTTTGTCTCTGGAGTTTTGTATGGTTGGGAAAATTGAACTGGATATATTCCTTTAATAATGACTTTTCTCTTATCCACATCAACCTGTTCCTGCTTTGTTTCACCCATTCAAAAAGCCCTTAGTGAAGAAACCAACAAGCTTTGAACTGCTAAAATGAAGATAATTACGTTGTGCTTATCCTGGCTTCAAAGGCATATGAGCAAAAATGCAAATTTCCTTGTTGGTTTAGCTTCTAAAACCTTGTCAGAAGCTAAGACTCAAACCTTCTATGATCACAAGGCTTGGGATCTTTTGCAAAGATCACTTGGCTCTGATTGTTATCCCAGTAGATCACTTCATACACTTCATACTAAGGGGCACAAGGGGATGCTGCTGAAAACCACCCAAGCCCTTTATTGCTAAGGCAAATACACTGCTACTTGTGGAAGGAGATCAAAACTGCCACCCAGCCCCAATTACTTCCCATTTACTTGAATGGGACACAGGCATAACAATTAAAATCATAGTTATCTTGTGGCTTGTGTCCGTTGTCATAAATCTCAAGCGACTGTATCTTCTCAATGTACTGTATTGCACTGTGCACAAAATTACTTGTTCCTGAGTGTTCTTCATTTGAGACTTTTCTCCTACGAGACCTGAGGGGTCAGAACACAATGTGCAAAGTGCAATCAGACATTTTTGGGGTCATGGCATGTGCAAATGCCCCAAGGCCTCTGCACTCCTTTTATGAGACCTGCAGCTTCCTCACAAATACAGAGCGGCGTAACAGTGATGGGCAGGAAGGAGAAGGCACATAAGTGACCCCATCCCAAAGCGCAAGATGCATATGAGCCTTCTGGTCTTGCTTTCCCCCTGTAGCCTTAGCCAAAACTTCACTTGGGCTCATTTTTAATAAATTCTGAAGAATACTGTTCATATGTCTGGTAGGGTGAGATTTGGGGAAAACATCTGCTTCACTAGAGATTCTTGAAACCTTGGCTGAATAGAAGTCATAAAACATATACAGTATTTGGCACCTGGTTATGAGCCAATGTGGCTTTGACCAAATGTTGAATGTCAAGGGGTGACTTGAACCAAAAAAGTCTTTAGACCACTGCTCTACAGATTCCCATAGTAACAGACATAGCAAAATACAGAGGCAAAACTCAGCTCATAAGCACCCACTACACAAGGAACAGTTTATGCAGTTCTACAGGAATTTCATGCTAATAGCGTGGTGTTCTTGTTTCCCATTATTGTATGTAGTTCCGGCTTCCTGATTTGGTGGTTGCTAGCACACCTCAGCACCTAGCCACTAATTACTCTGCATAGGCTGGCGTGCCACCAATAGCAAACACAACATATGTACAATGTTTATATTACAGCTTTGCCAGGGCAACCCGTTTATAGCTGCTCTTTACAGTCACCCCAAGCTTATTTTCATTACGATGTGTGGATCACCTATTGTGATCAGTATGTTCTTGCAAAAACAGACCACCGGCAACATATTCATGGATTTCACCTTATTCCCCATGATATTACTGTTATCAGTCAAGTCAGTTAGTAGACTCCATCTGCATGGCTGGTCCTTAAAATGTAAACGTGATAATACTGGAATTAAAGATATGTTTAATAGTATATCGATTTTTCAATGTTGACCTCATGGATGGAAGACAAGAGGATCATTGAACTCCTGGCAGATAGAAACCTGGATGTTGCTTCAAGGCAGCATGTATGCATTGCACTTCCCAGTAATGTGAAATATTATTTTGTTTACAGTAAACCTAAGTAATAAAGCGTATTTTCTTACTTCCAGTGTTAAAAAAATTCCAGACCCCCATTGATCTCATCGTATTCCCTGCTACCATCTTACCCAGAGCTCTTTCTGATGCACCCTTCCCTCATTATCCCACAATGGCTTGAAGGTATTGATGGAAGACATAATGATCATCTCATTCACTCCAATTAACCACAACGAGTCACATTACATGTCATGGCCGCACATTTTGCTAGACCTTGTTTGCTGTCTGAATTAAGCTCATGGGAGTATTCCATCACTCTTAAAAAAACCCCATTGCAGGTCCTTTCTGGTAGGAATTCCCTTTAAGGGAAGATCCATCATGGCCCTAGTAACATATCATAGCCTTTATCTGATCAGGGAGGCTAAGGCAACTGATCTATTTTCTCTTTCCTAAGACCAGATTTGATTAAAGGTTCTAAATTTTTAGTGCAGCTGACCCAAAACTGTAGCATATGGGAACAAGGAGGGGGAGTGGTGTCTAAATGAAACCCAACAGCATGTTGCATAAACTCAACCACTGCAGCAGTTAATTTCCCATCATCTTCTTTTCAGTAGGTTTTATTTCAGTTTTGTAAGATTTATAGAGGTTGGGTACAGACTCTGCATCCATCAAGTTCTATCGTAGCACTCGCATTGCTCCTTCTAACAGCCGAGAGGCTTCCACTTCAGGAGAATCAGCATATATTACATCCATAATGGCAAGTCTGGGTGTGAAACTCTCTCAGCAACTGTTGCTTGGGAGGGAATTGGAACCAGCCCATAATTTCTAACATTCATAACCTTGTGGCAGATAAGCTCCAGCAAACAATCTGAGCAATGATGAGCCGGAGAGGGAAATATAGCAATAAAAAGTACAATGTTTCTGAGTTATGTCAGAGGTGTAAGGGTCTCTCAGTATTAAGCAAGGCCAATCAATTTGGCATTACTGATTACTTATCTCTTGGCTTCATGATGGACAGGACCTCAAGCTGCGCTATGATTGTATAATGACATTAGTTTGAGCTAGGTATAGGCCAGCATATAGATTATATATTCTGTTTAATTTCATTTCATTGCAGAAAAAAAACCACACAGTTGCATATATTACAGAAAGGCTAAATGGGGCCACTTCATTGCAGAAAATGAGATTTTATTTTATCTTCTTCCAAGTTCTGAGCAAAACCCCTGATGCCTGAGGCTGTAGATATGATGCCCCCCTTACCTTGGACTGGCCAAGAGGGTGGAGGAAAGAAAGCAGGGTTGCATTCTAAAAAAAGTATATTTCATGAGAAAGAAGAAAAGAAACCCTTGTTTTATGATTAAAAACACCCTCAAAAAAATTATCCCACATAAAAATAATTTAGGAAATGGTAAGGGGGAACCAACTTTCTCCATGCAGCTATACCACAATTATCCATATCTCTACAACCACCAAGGGCATAAACATTTGTATATTTCACAAGAAAGAAAAAAAGAAAACCCTTGTTTTATGATTGTATTAAAAACACCCTCAAAAAATGATCCCACATAAAAATAATCAGGGTTGTTCAATTAATGCGACTTTCACAGCAATTAAGTTAATTAATAGCAATTCATTGCTGTGAAAGTCTCATTAATTGAACAATCCTGATTATTTGTATGTGGGATCATTTTTTGAGGGTGTTTTTAATACAATCAGAAAACAAGGGTTTTCTTTTTTTCTTTCTTGTGAAATATACAAATGTTTATGCCCTTGGTGGTTGTAGAGATATGGATAATTGTGGTATAGCTGCATGGAGAGAGTTGGTTCCCCTTTACCTTTTCCTAAATGAAGCATATTGAAAAAGCTTAATTTCTAGTAAAAGAAACAAACAAAAAAACACAGGTTTTCATGTTGACACCCTTGGTAAAAAGCTATGTAAGTGTCAGTATCCTTAGTGTCATTTCTTCCATTAGATAAGTGAGAACCTTGCCTCAGGCTCAGGCAGCATTTGCCATCAAAAACGTGATTGAAAAGCATTTTTTAAACAGATTTCAGCTTGCCTCTGTAACGTAAGGAGCCCTCCGCTACAAAGATGCCACCAGGACTTAATGTGAGAGGACCAAGGAGAGAGCTCTGAGCAGGCTAGGGAACCAAAGGACAGGGGAGCAGTAAGCGAGGCGTGAAGCAGGCATGGTCAATACAAGACGGGCAATGCAGTACCAATTCAGAAGCAAAGACGGTGTCACAGGCCAAGGTCAAACCAAACAGCAGCGTGGTAAAAAATCCAAATAAAAAGGAATAGTCAAATACAGGCTGAGGTCAGTAAAGGTGGAAGAATGGCAAGGTCAGGAACAGGCAAGGGTCAGGAACATGAATTAGACAAGAGATGCCCACCCAGAAACTATAGGAAAAGACCTTTCAGTTGGCCAATGAGAATAAGACATTTGCGCCTTGAATTTCGTTACAACCCTGACGACGTTACATGGCGCACCGAAGAAAACCGAGAATAGCCGAATGCCACGCGAACCTGGAAGTGGCACTTTTAGGAGTGCTGAAGAGGAGCACACCCATCAGACTACTCTTACAGTCTCATTTACTTTCACCCAATCCTTGACCCGGTTGAAAGATTCAACCCAGAAGCACCCATTCAAAAGCCTCATTCAAAACTGTTTTTAGATGGGGTCCAATTCTGTCCAACCTACAACCCTTCAGTTGTTGTTGAGATGCGACTCGCAGCACCAACTGTCTACCGGCAGCAAAATTGTTGGGGGTCACAATGGGAATCTACTGTGAGTAGCCCCAGTCAACAACTGCTCAAATGCAGCAGATCTCAACCTGAGGGACCGCCCCATTATGGATTCCAGAGCAGTGGCTGGGACAGCTCAGCTTGAAAGTTCATTTAGGTGAGATTTAGGGACATCAATATACTCTCCTAGAAAGCCAACCTTTTTTTCCTCTCAGGTAAGATTCTTGGCACTATGGCAGAATGAAAATGTTTCAGTGTATTCTTTATCTAAAAGCTTGTTAGAAGTTAAGGGAAGCCCTGATTTCTTATGTTGATTTCCAAATGGAAGTGAAAGTAAGAAAGCCTGAAAACCATTGTTCTTGCTGTCAAAGTGGGTAAGCATGGGGCCCTCCACCAATGAGGCGAGTTGAGGCACTCGCCTCAGCGGTTGCACCCCACTAGTTACCAGGGGCTGCAAAAATGTCGCTCCTGGTAACTAAGGGCCAAATTTCTGCTTTTCAACCTGGAAAGTCAGCTCTTCTAGTGCAGAGAGCGCAATTACGCTCTCTACACTAGTGACGTGGACTCCCCGACCCCTCCAGCGCGACGTGGACCGCCCCCCCCGGCGCTGAAGAGGTGATTGACGTGGGGAGGGGTTGGGTGGCAAAAGGAAGGTCGCCTCAGGCGGCAAAATGACCAGGATCAGACCTGGGGTCAGCAAATAGGAAACCCTCTAAATTTCTTTAGCCTTTTCAAATGTTGTTGACCCTCCTAGAAGCCAATACTTGCTCCAGTATCTGCCCTACAGGGGGATTTGGATAGTGGCCTTAGGAGATGTTTGAGAAGAGATGTTTGGCTAGAAGAGGCACAGAAGATACAGAAATCATGACCATGACCTTAATGTTAAATTAGTGTTCAGTGTCGGACTGGCCCACCGGGATACCGGGAAAACTCCCGGTGGGCCCAGGTGTCAGTGGGCCCTCATGCTGCTAAATGTTCGGCCTATTTCATGCCCATTCCCTATTTCTTTGAGAACAAAAAGGCTAAATAAATGGAATAATGGATTATAGTATGTAAAGAAAACAAACTAGGAAAATAGAGGTTGATTGAAGAGATGATGAATAATAGTACTGAGAGTGGGCCCCTGGTCCCAGTCCTACACTGTTTTTGGGTTTTTGGGTGGGCCCCTAGTGTCCCAGTCCTACACTGTTAGTGTCCCACGTATTGTGCATACATTCAGATATTGCTAGGTGCTAAATAAAGTAACAGAGCTTGGAACAGTTATCACATTACATTACCTGGGAACATTGTGGCACATTTTGGAGACACATAATAAGCTTTTTCTATTGCCATTAGTATAAAAATACTCTTGCTGCACAGCAGGTGCTTATTTTGTTTTCCAGCTGTAACCTGTGTATGTAAATAACCAGCAGGCCAAGTGCCAAGGTGACCCCTGGACTAACTCAGCTATCAATACATTCTGCGTGCCAATCTGTCTTATCAGGAGAATTTGGCAAAGAGCTCAGGATATGCCGATGCATTCAATGAATGTTCTATATTTGTGCTGATTGGGTCACAGGCCCCAGATACACAAGTTATAAAAGAAAGGCTGCAGGTGTACTTACTGGGCTGTGAAAACAGTGAACTAGTTAAATGGCCGGTAGCACCATGTTGTTCATGCATACAGACATGTGCTCTTTGGGGAAAATTCACAAAAGTGAAGCAAGGGGCTATGGTCCAAGGCTCCACCTTTGCACTGGGCCCGCCCCTCCTTTCCCCAAGCCAGAAACCTACCATCCCAAAAGCCCTGCTCTGTAAACTGACCCCATCTCTTCAGAGAGGTAATGATCATCTCCAAAAAAAGAGACATTAATTCATGTAACTGTTTAATTAGTGTGACAAGGAGATTAGTGTGAGGAGTGTTGGAAGGAGTTTAGGTTTTAAAAATATACAGGACCAGATCATTATTGGTGCAGTTTTGGATATAAATGAGCTGGAGAGAGTGCAGAGACTAAGTGCAACTAAATTGGTTAGAGGGACGGAAGACTTAAATTATGAGGGGAGACTGTCAAGGTTGGGGTTGTTTTCTCTGGAAAAAAGGCGCTTGCGAGGGGACATGATTACACTTTACAAGTACATTAGAGGACATTATAGACAAATAGCAGGGGACCTTTTTACCCATAAAGTGGATCACCGTACCAGAGGCCTCCCCTTTAGACTAGAAGAAAAGAACTTTCATTTGAAGGAACGTAGGGGGTTCTTCACAGTCAGGACAGTGAGGTTGTGGAATGCACTGCCAGATGATGTGATGCTGATTCAGTTAATGCCTTTAAGAATGGCTTGGATGATTTCTTGGAGAAGGGAAGAATTATTCTCGCACACCCTGGCTGTCCAAATAAACGCGAATCCCAGGTGCAGCCTCAAATACAACATAGGAAAAGAACACACCGGCAAATCATGGGTAATGCTAGCAGGAAAAGCCTTGCTCGTTTATTGCGGATGCAAGTTTCGGGGAGTAACCCCTTTGTCAAGTGCTTGACAAAGGGGTTATGCCCCAAAACGTTGCATCCGCAATAAACGAGCAAGGCTTTTCCTGGCAGGGCCAGATTTCCCCTTCCCCTCTATTTGTGAGCGTGCCTGCCCAGTCTCCCTAGCGCGACTGCCAGTGGTTTCTTCTAGGGATGCACCAAATCCTGGATTACTTTCAAGATTCGGCCAGTATTCGGCCGTTTTCAGCAGGATTCAGATTCATCCGAATCCTTCTGCCCGGCCATACCAAATCTGAATTAGCATATGCAAATTAGGGTCAGAAGGGAATCTTTTTGTCACAAAATAAAGAAGTAAAAAATGTTTTTCCCTTCCCAGACCTAATTTGCATATGCAAATTAAGATTTAGATTCGTTCGGTATTCGGACGAATTTTCCGCAAAGTATTCGGGGGTTTGGCCGAATCCAAAATAGTGGATTCGGTGCATCCCTAGTTTCTACGAAAATAAGAATGCGGCTGGGTGGCATGCCACCTCTAAAATATTGCTGCCCTAGGCCCGGGCCATTGTGGCCTCATCACAAATCCAGGCCTTGATGCTGGGTTTCATTTGGAGGGGTTTGAACTTAATGAACTTTGTCTTTTTTCAACCTGATTTAACTATGTAACTAAGTAACTATTATCAATCACCCTCATGACAAGAGGTTCATTAATGTTTCGTATAAAACATAAAGGTGGCCATACATGGGGCAGATAAATGCTGGAGACTTGGTCTTTCTCGACTGAGTCACCAGCTTAATGGCTCATGTATGGCTCCACTGATAGGCCTGTCTGACTGATATCTGGCTGAATATCAGCTAGATATCGATAGTGCCATCATCATGTTGATTTGGTTCACATATAACAGGCCTGTAGGCCCTTCTGTATGATGTTCCAATGATCAGATCAGTCCAGTTCGGCCCAATGTGTGGGTGGCCATATCAGGCCCAGATCTACTTCTCACCAAACTAGCAGATATAGCAGTGTATGACCAGCTTTATCAGGGCTGGAACTAAGGGGTAGGCATAGTAGGCATGTGCCTAGGGCACAAAGCTGGGGGGGGGGGGGGTGCCAGGCACCTATCTTCTCTGCCTCATAACTCTAGTCCTTTTTTGAAGCTCTTGTTTTTTGTTTGATGCGCTTGTATGTCCTTTCTTGACTTACATGCGTGCCCTTTTTTTTGACACGTGACCTGTGTGTTCTTTTTTTCCGAGCGTCACGTCCTTTTTTTTATGTGAGTCGCGTCCTTTTTTTTATGTGCGTTGTATCCTTTTTTTTAACGTCTGTCACGTCCTTTTTTTACGCACGTCCATCCTTTTGCGCCTATTAGGTGCCCACTGCCGAGATTTATTTACAAACTCTAGTTAATATTTTATACACCATTCTACCCCAAAATGTTCCTTTAGCCTTTTTAAGTTTACTCTGTCTTGCTCACAAATCCCCAAAAGTAATCATAGAATGAGCGTGGACTCCTTTAACATGGGCTGTTACATAAGTTATAACCCACAAGGGCAGATTTACATTCTGGAACACACAGCGAATGTATAACCTCATGAAATGTCATGATTCCTGCCGCCTTGTGCTTTTATAGGACTTTCTGCCGGTTTCCAATGCGTTTAGGAAATACAGTAAGTGTTTTGCATACAAATTGTGTGTTAGTGAAAACCAGAAGACCCGTCTAAGCTATCTGCATCTATATTCTCTAATGTGCACCTAGAAAGGATATTACTGTATCTCCGAGAGGAAATAAGGTGTATTTGCACAATTATCTGCTAATAGCAGTATCTGTTCTGCGCAAGGGAAAAAAAATGAAAAAATACAAATGCATATCAGATATAAATACTCAGCTATAGATAGGATTTAATATATTCCTGCGTTCTTATTTCAAAGGAGTGTTTAATTAGAACGGTGTAAATTGCTGAACTTCTGTTAAGCATACATTAAGCGATGCACTCAAATGTGTTCCTGCTGCGTCTGTAGGTCTCGTCAAATTAAGAGGAGGCTGAAAGCACTCTGGGCAGGGATCCTTACTGATCAAATTCAATTATCATCTTCTTATCCTGTTTGTATTATGCTCCTCTCTGTTTGTTAAATCAATGAAGTATCTGGTTGGCAATAAAAGGAAGAATCTATACATAGCTGACATATGTGGGCCATTCACGTCATTTTGGGTCGGATGGCCCTTGCTGGCAGCCATATGGTGAAAATGAACTGATAATACATGTACTGACAATATCACCTCTAAAGGAGAATGGCAAACACATACTCAACCAAGGCCTACAACTCCAGACCCTATCAACTGTCCAACCACTACCATTCCAACTGCATCTGATGTCCTTCATCCAAGCTTTAGGACATATATATGTAGATATGTGCATGAGCCGATGAGGGGCTGGGGTGCATTTCAGCAGGGGTTCATATCATGACAGATGCATGGTCAACTCATTATATTATAACTGCAGGTAGACACCATGTGAACTCTGGTTATGTGCGTCAGAAGCTCAACAATAGAACAAGATGTGTCTATCAGCCTGGCAGAGAGTTTTTTAAAATAGGGTTTTGACTCTAAAGGTGACAACCCTACAGATTTGTACACCACAGTATTACACATGCTACTGTTACTCAACAAATAATGATATCACAGTCTCACGTTAAATGGAAAGTAAAGTCTAAAATAGAATAAGGCTAGAAATGCTGTATTTTGTATACTAAACATAAACATACTATCTTGTAACTTCTTTGCAAGACCAAGACTACGCACATGCTCAGTGTGGTCTGGGCTGCTTAGGGATGGTCATAAATTATCAATACAGGGAAACAAACAAAGCTGCTTGGGTTCTGCATGGCTGGGAAGTAAGGCGGGGGCTCCCCCTGCTGTTCATAAGTATGATTGTTTCCCTGCAGAGCAGTTAGGGACCGTCTGACAATTCCTATCCACAGCAGTAAATGAAGGAAGAATTTCACTACATACAGTCAGGTTTCTTATAAAAACGGTGCACATTTTTTAATTAAAGTATATTGGAGATAGGTTTCTTTTTCATTAAAGAAAGTAAAAATTGGATTTCATTTTTTTGCCTTTACATGCCCTTTAAGTTTTTTAAGGGGGGATTTTAATAAATGGCTTCAAAATGGCTTTTTCTGGGACACTAACAAACTGAGATGGGCAAAAAGCGGCATAACTAGATATTATTGGGCTCCACAGCAATACATTTATAGGCCCCCAAAATGTCTAGAGGTTGACCTTTTTTACCTGTATTTATTGAAATTGTATATGAATTAGGGTCTCATGGGGCCCCTATACCTACTGGGCGCCCCTGCAGCCACAGTGTCTGCTTCATCTGTAGTTACTGCCCTGTGGGAAAAGTCCGATTTAGTATTAGTGAGTATCAGGCCATAGTTTGGGCAAATCAGGGACATTTTTGTATGTCAATTCCATGATGCCTATGATTAAGTGGGGCTGCGCATGAAACGCTTCAGGCATGGTGGTTCTAATAGTCTAATTAAACTCAAGTTTTAACACATATCCTTCTGGTCAAGTTCTGGCAGCGGTTTATTTTATAATCACAATCTCAAGTATTAGTAAATCAGCTCCCAAAGTGTTTAAACCGAAAAGCAAAAAATACTTTCCATCAAATCGCCAATCAAGTCCTAAATTTGTGCATCTGAAAATTAAGCAGAATGTGGGAAAGAATATCATTTAGAATATCAAGGATACATTTAACAAATGCAAGTTGCTGGGCTGCACTGATTGCAATAAAAAGGGGGTTATTAATTTTTTTTTACTATAAAATCGGAATTTTTTATGGGAAAAATAACTGTTTCAGGATTTATTATACCCCGAGGATGGAAAAAGTCTGAATCTGAAAATCCGGCATCTCAGACCTGCCGAGGTTGTATATAAGTCAATGGGAGAAGTCCTGAAGATATCCTGATCTGCACTGAGTTTCTTGAAATAATCTGAAGATTAAAGGTCCCCATAGATGCAAAGATTTCTCTTGCCGAACGACCGATTTTCAAGAAGTCCGTCCAATCCTTCAAAATTATCGTGTGGTTAGTGGGATTCGAACTATCGAACATCTTACGATTTTTCGGCCGACATCTGTCAGGAAATTGATTGGCCAGGTTTAAAAATCTTTGTCGGTCCCAGTGCAATCTATCTATGTTTGCAGGGCCAAGAAGGAAGCTCCTCTTTGTTTTCCTGGCAATGATGGACAATTCGTACGATCTTACGATTCGAATTTCCGTACGATTTTTACAATTTTTTTGAGTTTTTTCCCGAACTGGAGTTTTTAAATAAGAGTAAATAACCCGTGCAAATTTGGTCGGAGTATATTTCAGAAAAAAATTTGGATTTTGATAAATAACCCCCTTAATGTGCTTAGCCTTTTCAATCCTTATTCGGTATATTCCTTCCAACAGACCCAGACTTGTAATCTGGACACTCTGGCAAAGGCCAACGTGACTGGTGTAAGATGCCAAATTCCGGTGAATATTAAAAGGAAAAGAATAAGGGCTGCAGAGGTTCTAGCACACCCTGTCCTACACTTATTTGAATAAATATTCAGAACAATTGTTGGAAGTTGTGCCAAAATAAACTTGCAATGCGCCATCAGAGATTTGTATGGGTTGGGAGTTCTCTTTTATGAGTGAGATTAGTAATGTTTTCTAAAATTAACCCTTAAAAGGATTGGATCAACTAGGCAGATAAAAAACAAAAAGGTTGAACTTGATGGACGTGTGTCTTTTTTCAAACTTACTTACTAGGTTACTATGTAACGTATATCTCCAAAAGTCCTTATATTCATGGGACAGTACAGGTATGGGACTTGTTATCCAGAATGCTCGAGACCTGGCGCTTTCCAGATAACAGATCTTCCTGTCATCTTCATACCTTAAGTCTAGTAGAAAGTCATGTTTTCAACATTAAGGGGATTATTTATATTATATAATTTTTATATCTCAAATGAACTCACAACTCGAATCGTTTCTTATTTAAGAAAAAACTTGAACGGAAAAAACTTGATTCAGGGAGTTCAAGATAAACAACTCGAAAAACTCGAATCAAACGAGTTTTCGGCAAAAAAAAAAAAAATCAAGTCACTTTCAGGAAAACAGCACAAAAAACTCAAACATTATGAAGGCTATTAAACTCTTCAAATGGAGACCTCTGCCATTGACTCCTACATGACCTCGACAGGTTTTAGATGGTGTATTTTCAGATTCAAGATATTTCCATAATCGGGGTATGATAAATCTTGAACAATTTTAGTTTTTTTTTAACCAGAAATAACATCAAAAAACTTTATTTTTTTGTGGAAAACACAACCTTAATTAATCTGCCCCTAAATCAATAGGCTTCCAATAAAGATTAATTATATCTTAGTTGGGATCAAGTTCACGCTACTGTTTTATTATTGCAGAGAAAAAAGAAATCACTTTGAAAAATTTGGAATATATATGGATAAAATTGAGTCTATGGGAGACGGCCTTTCCATAATACTGTGCTTTCTGGATCACGGGTTTCGGGATAACGGATCCCATACCTGTACCGAATTGTGCACCTGAAAATACAGAAAAGGGGAATAATTCAGTTTTGTGCCATGAGACAAGTCGAGAACCTTGCCTCGGTTGGCACTTTTCTACAGGCAGCAATAAATCTCCTCTGGTATCTCTAACAGCCAAACACTGTTTTATACAGAGTTTGGCGTCAGATTATTTATAAATCCAGAGCTTTCTTTAGGGGTGACTGACATGGGCTCCATGCACCACCGTAGCAGATTTGCAGGTAAACTAACTGTGGGATAGCAGGAATAGGAATGCAAGTCCAACCTCCAGTCTAGAATGAAAATCCAAACAATGTAACCTTCAATCATTTCCAATGTATAAAAGCCTGTGTTTCTGGTAGGCCTTCAGTTTGGAACTGTTCCACTAAAAATGAACAATAAGGGGTACAGGCAATCAGGTGCCAGTGAGATGATGGCAAGATCTTCAATATACTTTATTTCACTATTGCCAAACCGGCAGACCTTAAAGGGATACTGTCATGGGGAAAAAATTTTTCAAAATGAATCAGTTAATAGTGCTGCTCCAGCAGAATTCTGTACTGAAATCCATTTCTCAAAAGAGCAAACAGTTTTTTTTATATTCAATTTTGAAATCTGACATGGGGCTAGACATATTGTCAATTTCCCAGCTGCCCCACGTCATTTGACTTGGGCTCGGATAAACTTCAATCACTCTTTACTGCTGTACTGCAAGTTGGAGTGATATCACCTTTTTCTCTTGCAGTGCTTTGTTCTCTTGTTAGAACAAGGAATATCAATCAAACGAAAATACAGAGGATAACGCATAAAACTGAGAAAAATAGCTCTTATGCCACAGAACTGAATGTACTGTAGCAAGATAGAATCTGCTGTACGTTATGTATGCAGGCTTAGTGCAGAGAGACGTTCAGGGCTAAACATATATAGGCTTATCTGTAGTTTTGCTTTCCCCCCCAGCAGCCAAACAAAAGAACAATGGGAAGGTAACCAGATAACAGCTCCCTAACACAAAATAACAGCTGTCTGGTTGATCTAAGAACAACACCCATGTCCCACTGAGACTCCTTCAGTTTCATTGAGAAGGAAAAACAGCAGCTTGCCAGAAAGCATTTCTCTCCTAAAGTGCAGGCACAAGCCACATGACCAGGGGCAGCTGGGAAATTGACAAAATGTCTAGCCCCATGTCAGATTTCAAAATTGAATATAAAAAAATCTGTTTGCTCTTTTGAGAAATGGATTTCAGTGCAGAATTCTGCTGGAGTAGCACTATTAACTGATGCGTTTGGAAAAAAAACATGTTTTCTGATGACAGGATCCCTTTAGGTTCTTGCTGAAGTGCAACCCTAATCAACCATGTAGAAGGTCACACAAAGCCCACAGGCCCTGCCAAACTAAAGATAACCCTATATATGTTTAGCCCTGAACGTCTCTCTGCACTAAGCCTGCATATATAACGTACAGCAGATTCTATCTTGCAACAGTACATTCAGTTCTGTGGCATAAGAGCTATTTTTCTCAGTTTTATGTGTTATCCTCTGTATTTCCGTTTGATTGATATTCCTTGTTCTAACAAGAGAACAAAGCACTGCAAGAGAAAAAGCTGATTCTGGGTGCAGAACGCTGTCCCCTGTGTCTTGCTATAATCTGCAGGTTGCCTAGCACTGAGCACACTGTTCATACATCATAAAAGGAGAAATACTGAATGTGCAGTATAGCAGCCTCCACCTGTGGTTGAGTGAAATCTCCCAGCAACCCCTGCCAATAGCAGCCCGAGAGCCGCAATTTAGAAACAGCTGGAAGGCCAAAGGTTGGACGTCCCCTGGGGAACTGGATTTCATTAATGCAGTTTTTTCCATGAGCAACATCGTTCAATAGATAATTCCAATCAGAATATTTAGCGAGTCCTTAATAGGACCACGGTCATTGTGTAACAGGATAACAGAGACATGTTTTACAACTTGTCTCGTGTCCAATTAAAGAGTAAGTGAAGCATTGACACTCACACACAGTAAACGGCTGCGCCTTTAGCCCGACAAACCTGGAGGAGCGCAGAAGTCGGTAATTAGCTCCCTCGTTTTTGTAGGCCATACGTAGGCAGCGCGGGAATAAATCAAACGTGGTTCATCTGTCAAGCTGGAAAATGTTAACTGGGCTACTACTGAATTCGATTTGTATCCTCTGTTCTAATGGGAATAGCAAGAGATAAATATATAATTGTTCTCATTTTTCCTTTCCCCCTAGCTTCTGTAGAGCTTATGAGGGCTATATTTTGAATCTGCTTGACCCTAGTTGCTCTCCATTCACTTGGCACCTGCTACTAGCCCCAAAAAAATCCACCAATGCATTTTGGAGTGATGCTAGTACTTGCTGAGCAACCCTCACCGCTTTCCATTCAAGTTAATTGAGAAGCAATTGAGGTCAAGTAGTAGGGTTTTGATTACCACCAAAGACCTACAAGGCATTTGAGCATAAAGCATTCCCAATGGACCCTCCAACACTACAGTTGAAAGAAGCCCAAGCCACCCCAAACGTTAATGATAAATGAATATTTAATGATAATATTTATATATGCTGCACAGCATTGTATGGAGACTGTTCATCTTCCTGTCCTTGCCCCAGTGGAAGTCACAGTCTTAGGTCCCTATTCAATTCACACAACACACACAAACACTACGGTCAATTTAATCTAGAGCCAGTTAACCTGCCTGAATATTTCTGGAGAGCAGGAAGAAACAACCCCTCCAGCAAACCTGGGGATAACATACAAATCCCTTGCAGATACTGCTGACGATGGTATCAATGAAGAATCCCAGTGCTGGAAAGCAGCAAAGTCTACCCCCATGCTATGCTTAATAACTTTCTATATAGATGCAGTCATTGGCTGGATTCAGGTATGGAGTCTGGAAAAGGCTCTAGATCAAGTGTCCCCAACCTATTTTACCCATAAGACACATTCAATTTTAAAAAGATTTGGGAAGGAACACAAGCATGAAAAAAGTTCCTGGGGTTGCCAAATAAGGGCTGTGATTGGCTATTTGGTAGTCCCTATGTGGACTGACACTCTAAAAGAGGCTCTGTTTGGGAGTACACCTGGTTTTTATGCCTCCAAGCCTCAAAAATAAGCACCTGCTTTGAGGCCACTGGGCACAACAGCCAAGAGGTTGGTGAGCAACGTGTTGCCGCTCAGCCTCTGGGGCTCTAGATGAATCAATGGAATACCTAACAGGTCCATCTCTGATTGATTGATTGATTGATTGATTGATTGATTGATTGATTGATTGATATGGTCAACTGTGCATGTCCCACCACAGCTTAATTTCATTTTACTGAAGCTCAGATAAGTTGGATTCAATCTTGCTCATCTAACATGAGCACCAAACATGGCACCCATATAAGTGTGGCCTGAATCCATATCAGGGAGCTGCTATGGGCAGAGTATTGCAATGCACAAAGCCTGTACCCTCTAATGCACAGGTGCTCATTCCAAAAGAGTAGGTTTTAGATGAAACAATATAACCATGTTCCATCACTGAACCAGCAGACAAGCAAGGTTTCAAAGCTCCAGTAGACTTATAGAAAGCAACTGGGGTTGGGGGGCTACTATACATTCCTAATAGGTATTTACAATTTGGGTTTTTCTTGTCCTTTAATTCAAGTGCACATTTGATTATCTTTCCTGTAAATAAATAAAAGATAACCCCTATTTATGAAGCTTTCTATTTATAAGAGACTTCTGCACTGCCATTAGGCTTTGTTGTTGCTTGTTAGCTAAATGCAAGCCTTAAACATGCTGCCACATTACCTTAATAGCCCGGCTGTTAAAGCTATGGATTTTTTCCTTCTTGTTTGATACTTTAAATATCTCATAGTCAATAAACACACCCAATTATAACTTCATTTCCCATCAACCCATCACGCGGTGTAATTCTTTGCCAGTGCATTCTGGTGTATTATACTCTCTGTGCCAATTAAAAAAAATTAGAACATTGCCATAAAGGCAATGGGAAAGGCCTGAGATCAATCAGTTCTCTTTCAGTGGCCAGTCAGTAGAGACACACCTTTGTCACATATCATTTAGATTTCCGCCAGTTCCCAGTTTGCTAATATCTCTTGTCTACAACAGGGCTTGCCAGACGCAGGTACTTAAAATAACATTATAATGGACAGTAATGGTACAGTAAGTACTTTGCATGCTGAGCAAGATAAGTATTCGCTGCTAACAGCTCTCATATGTGATATAGAAGTTACTTAGGCCCACACAAAATCATTTTATGATCTGAAAAACTTTTAGAAGTCTATCTGCTATACAAAGTTGTCATTGGCCAACCCCTACTAGGCCCCCTATCCACTGGTACTGAAATGTCCCCAGTTGTTACACCCCTGATTCTTTGTTGAAAAGTTATTGGTTTGTAAGGCCAACATTTTTTCATCATCAATTGGCCACTAGGGGCACTGTTTCGTTAGTGTAGAGTGTGTGATCATACACAGGCTTATAAAAGCCAAAATGCCCAGATATCCATCAGGTGGGTTCTGAAATCTATTCGGCAAGGACCTTAGAATCTAAGCATTGATGACATCTTCTACCAACAGTTTGCCATAGGCCCCTTTATGATCCGAATATTGGCCTGGACCTTGCCAAATGAGTAGATCTATCAGTGTATGGACCAAAACTGGGAGGGCAGTCAATTTAGAAGTTCCCAATCATACCATTCAATGCAATATGCAGATAAGACTTCTTATGCAGCATAGTCTTGATATGTTGGCTTCAGTGAAAATTGTAGGAAGAATAAAGTAAATTTGGATTACTATAATAGCACTTTCATCCACTGACCACTGCTAAATATAAACACAAGTCTCGGGCATCTAATCCATCATATGGCAACCTCTGACCAACTGGACAAGTGACATTATGTACTTGGGACTTGAACATCTGGCAGTAGAAGAAGTTGGCCCATGTATCATTCTGCAATAACCTACAGTCTATCTGACTGAGGATAACTAGATGTCTGTTTGGTCTATACTATAGGTTTAAAAACTGCATCAGGCCATTGACGAGGTCACCTCCTAATGGGTCTGCATAGGTCCATAATAATCCAGTGATTGTCAAGTTCACTAAGATGGGCCAAAGCTAGTCGGGCAAAAAGCTAGCAAGGCAAGCCCACATTCATTATCCCAGTGGCGTAACAACCATAAATAAGAGTCTGTTGGGGCCCTGGGCATTGGGGATGGCTGTGGGGTCTGTTGTGTGGTTCCACCATTTCTGCACCCCGATGCAAGCAAATTAGCTTATGGGCAGGGGGTGCCTAATGTTGCAAGCCATCCCCATCACAATGTGTGGAGTTAGAGAAGATGAGATAAGAGGTTTATGCCTATGGTCCTCTTACTGTTTTTGCCATAGGTACATAGCTATGTTGACTAGCCCTGGCTTCTCCTTACTATTAACCCCACTGGTTTTCTCTACCAGATGTAAACAATTGTATGGGTCATGTCCAATCAAGAGAGGCTTCTATACTATCAATCACTCCATACTATTTTCACTAATGATGCAGATTATTTGCTGGTAAACAATAGTTGACCAAAAAACTTGAGGCCGGTTTAATAACAGGTGCAACGTTCCCTCCAGGTCTAGTAACCTATAGCAAGAGGCCTGTAAATGCTACCTGCTGCTTGATGATTATAGCTTACCAGATTTGAATTTAACTTTAGACCAGTTATTTTATTGACCCCTAGTGTTTCCCAGTACCAGTAAACGAGAGTTCATAACTGAAAGTGATATAACCAGCGCAATTCCAGTACCGCTTCCTTTATACAATTACCGACCTTTATGAGCCTCGAGAGACTGAGACATTTTCATATAGCCAAGTAGATTTTGATGTGAAGCTGTCTTCACAAGGAAGGTTACAGCAGAAGTATAAAAACATTGCGTTTAATGCGGCACAGTGAAATAAAACACAAACGAGGGTAAAGCAAGGTAATCTTGTCCTTTAAAGGCACAGTATATACTTATATTCCCCTGTTTTTCAACACAAGCAATATAAACAGAAGTTATCTGGGATATATATATTCTCTTTATGAAAAAATATATTTTTTTGTTTTATAATAAAGCAGTAAAGGAGAACTTACACTTACCCCCCCCCCCTCATTAATTAGCGGAGTTAGCGGAGTTTAATTTCGCCATTATTGTGACTGCTTTGGCTTATACATAAGAAGTATGAAATACAAGGGTTAATCTGTGCACTGGTGTATCTGATAATCTGCTTTACAAGAACCAAGAAATTGGAAACAACTTCAGTTGAACTCATTTTGAACAAGGGTAATCTATGTATAGGCTGTCAGCGGGATGATGAGAGTTGTAGTTCATAGGTTGCTCTATATGATGAGAGTTGTAGTTCATAGGTTGCTCTATATGATGAGAGTTGTAGTTCATAGGTTGCTCTATATGTTGCCTTTTTTATGCTATTTAACAGAGCTTTACTATAAATATTGACTAATAGACGTCAATGGGCCCTAATATGTGTCTGGGGTCTGTGCACTAACCCCCTACTTGCAACAACCAATATTTTGCAGCATTGCAGTATGTTGATAGTTAATCTGGCCTAGGCTTAGATGAGAGTCCTGCGGAACCAATACCCGTTACTACAAAACCCACTTAATTCCTGTTTCTTAACCTTGACCTTGATGTTTAATGCTGTAATCCTTATGATGAAGAATGCTGAGAGCTGTAGTCCAACAACATCTATGGACCCGGTGTAACATGGCATTAAATCTACTATATCACATGGAACCACTGCAAGTTAAAAGAGGGCCCTGCTTTGGGGAGCACCTAATTGTTGAGGGATTTGTATGTCGTGCATCAGCAAATCACAAATTGACCAACGCACAATGCAATCAATATGTGCCTATTATTGAAAATGTATGACAGTTGCTGGATTAGGGAGCTGGTAGTGCAGAATTATTAATAAGATTCTTATCATCTGGAGTAGCCGTAGATCATTCCATATATTGGTGAGGTTAGCTGTGGTTAAATAGGAGAGTAATCATGAGTATTACGCATGCCGTGAAGCATTCACACGTTCAACATGGTCAAACTAGATGGGGGGGGGAGACTGGTTAAGTGTTCAAGAGAAATGAGCCTCATCCCAATGAGCAGAGGTTGTGGTCTGCAGAGCAAGATATCTGATCTATCTAAACGACTGTTCTCTGAAACGATCTTCCTCAGGGTGCCTGATAGAGCGTGCAGGCTAGTGGTGGCAGCGGATAAGGATCCCCCCCCCCAAACTGGGCTGCCTGAGAGCAGATATGGTTATGATAAACATACAGATGGGTAATGTGGGCCATTCCCAGACTGGAAATATGTGGGTTCTGGCAAATGCCTTCACAAAAGGGAAAAATAAAGAGGCTCTCGAAGATATCTCAACACATGCCACAGGCTCCAGAGAGGAGCAGCCACCATTATGGGGCCCCAATACTACGAAGTTAGCGCCTTCACCCCAGGGGCCCTGATTATTACCCCAGGTCAGGGGAAGAAACACAGCAGCATTAAATTTATATTTTATTAGGGTACCATCTTCATTGCTGCCAGCTAGCGTTGACATCTGGCCAGTGAAATGATACCTGATGCCATTGTTATAAATAGGGAAGAAAGATAAATATATAAGAAGTTTGGTATTTTTTTATCCAGATAAGGAGCGCGACAGGGCCGGCCGTTGTTGCCTGTGGCGCCCAGTCGGCATTTCCCGGCACTGATTAGGCTAACCAGATCTGGGTGTGTAGCTGCTCAATCTACCCTTTGTAGGTTCAGCCTATGTTGCTTTTTTGTGTCTAATTGGGGTATTTCACAAAAGGGAAAAATAAAGAGGCTCTCGAATATTTCTCAACATATGCCATAGGCTCCAGAGAGGAGCAGCCACCATCAGTAATTATGGGGACCCCATACTACTAAGTTAGCGCCTTCACCCCAGGGGCCCTGATTATTACCCCACTGCCCATCTGTTCACCTAGGTGGTAAGCTCTGGTATAATCCATGATTAACACAAACCCACTCTCACACAGAGACATTTACAAACTGCAAACTGTGATTTTTCATCTTGGGCCCCCTCTGACACTGGGCCCCTGAATGCAGGACCCCCTGATGGTAGTTCTGGAGAGGCTTACAACATCCCGATGGCCACTGAAAACAGAGAAGCACTGTCTTACCTTAATGACATTTCCAGAATAGTCATAGAATCAACCGGTATGGCAGCACCCACTCATAGAAATATACCTGACATACTTAATACATTTATACAGATAGATAGGCAGACTGGCAACTTCTGCTTTTTCAGCCAGACTAATTTGTAAGACAGGGTTCCATTTATTTCTTCATTATGGGAAGCACTGCTATAATTTAAAGGTGATTAAAAACCAAAACGACTTTGTCAGGCTTCCAAGGAAAAGTGCACTGTTAACTATCGCTTACAAGAACAACAAGCTCTTAAGTCATGTCAAGTCACCGGCTGAACAGCAAACTGCTAACCTATAACATAAAGAGTTTGCTGAGCTGAATAACAGAATAGAGGGATGCAAGTTACTGGCATTTACAAAGGGGTACAGATGAGGGGTATCTACGCTAACTGAATGGGCGTTATAGTCCCTGTCGGCAAGCAGCTTCTTGGCCCTGTTTGTGGCAGGTGAACTTTTAACTGCACTTTATCTCTGCAGCAAAGTTGCCAAAAAATGTTGCTGGTCCCCAATTCTTTAAGGTGGCCATAGACGCAAAGATCCGCTCGTTTGGCCAACGAGCGTATCTTTCCCCGATATGCCATTAACGAGCATGGCTATATCGGGTGTAACCTGAATGTTCAGCCGTACAGCCGAACAAACCGATTACGATGTGCAATGGGCTCCGGCGGGATCGGTCGGATCAAAATCAAACCTGTCCGATCGACCAAACGACCGATCTCCGCCGGACGATAGATGTCGGCACTCACCACACACGATCCGAAAATCGTACTAATCCTCAAATCGTACGATAGGATCTGTGCGTCTATGGCCACCTTTAGGCTCGAGTACACTCATCAAATGATGTAGACTGTGTGGGAACCCTGGAGCTAACAGAAACAGCAAGGCAAAAACCAATGGATAAGGGGGCCCCAACCCACTACCCTTCTTAGGGTCCAATCTTTCTGGCAATTGGCTGGCAATAAGCTGGCAATTGACAAAACAAGCAACCGACTGAATTATTGCAATTTGAGGTGCAGCCTATGGCACGGAGTCTTATTCACAGCCATATGACACCTGTTTAGAGAAGAACGAGCTGCAGGCAGGGTTGCCACCTGGCCGGTGTTTTACCAGAATGGTCGGTAAAAAGGATGCTTGATGCCAATGTTATTAATAGGAAAAAACACCAAGAATATAGGAAGGACGGTATTTTTTTCCAGGCCAGGGGAAGAAACACAGCAGCATTAAATTTATATTTTATTAGGGCACAATCTTCATTGCTGCCAGCTAGTGTTGCTATCTAGCCAGTGAAATGAAGCTTCATCCCAGTGTTATAAATAGGGAGGAAAGATAAATATATATAGGAAGGCTGGTATTTTTTTATCCAGATAAGGTAGTAATCTAGTGCCAGCTGTTCCTTCTTTCCAGGTACAGTTCCTGGTTTTTACCCTGTCCTTGGAAATTGCTTATATTCCCTTCCTGACACAATCTTGCCTTACTATACACACTATCCCACAGTTGGAGACCCATCCAAGATCAAGCAATGAGTCAGACAGAGGTTCCCCCATCGTCAAGGCCAGGCCCAGACAGAAAATCTGTGGGTTCTGGCAAATGCCCACATAAGGTGCCATAGAAAGTCAGTATTTAGTGGGCTGGTGGGGGCTATTTGGACCTCTGTGTGGGCTGTTTGGGCCACTGTATACCTGAAATGCCAGGGCCTATTTTAATTCTCAGTCTGGACCTGGTCAAGCCCCCCACTTCTGTCCAGTGCTGCATTTAGGTCCCTTTCCACCCCAGACATTGGACCTATGGATGCCCATGGATGACATCACTTGCGTTCCCATGACATTCATGCATGCACCAACTAACACGGCATCGCTCATCCCCCCAGCTCCACCCCTGAATTTAGACAGCAAGGTCTGGCAGCGGCTGGGGGGGGATAGATTATTTTTCTTTTTTTAAAAAAATTATTTTAAATAGGCACCCGAGGGCCACCCCTTTAAAGCTGCTGCCCTAATTATAGTTCCTCAGGTGCCTATACATAAATATGACCCTGCCTCCGTCACAAAGCCCCCTCTCCCCACTAAATACATTCCCCCTAAACCCCCCTTTGCTGCATATCTTAGGCCCCACTGACCAGCACTGATATCTGCCCACAGATGAACCACAGATCCAGGGCAGGCAGTGAGCAAGGTGCCCACCAGGATTTCTCCAAGTGTCCTCAGGGCCATATTTAAACCTGAATCGCCCCTAGACTGCTCGCACCCCTGTGCCCCCCACCACTCACACACTACCACCTGCTCACACTGCCAACACTTCTCCTTGATCTCCTGACCAACTGCGATACAAAAACATTGAGGGCCCACTGTGCTGCACTAAACCATTATGAAACATTGGTTTTTAGGGCTCCAGCAATGACAGGGCCCTTCATGTACCCCCATGATACCAGCCCTGAAGGCACCCTTCTTTATATACAGCCCTGAGAATTGTGCTAGTGGAAACAATGTAAACGAAATCGCAACCCAATTTGCTCATCTCCATTTAAGAGCGGCGGCATCAGCCAGCAAGTTGGTAGCACATTAAATTCATATCTGTAGCTATGGTGATGGGGAACTTGAAAATATTTGTAATCATCTTTCCCTGAAGGAATGTAACAGGTAGAGCACGACTGCTGGAACCCTACAGGCCTACTTGCTATATACTTTATTCTCCCACACCCTCCGCATCTCTTATTGTCTGGATTGTGCCCCGAGCCCCTCACGCGCTTCTTGCAAAACATAATGCATATTTCATAGGTCAGTCACTGGCACTCGTGGGGTTTAGTTCTTCGCTGTAATTGCCGGCACATCTCAACAATCGCCTCTAATGTACATTTATTCTCATTTATTTGCTCTTGTAATTAGGAGGCAGCGTTGCCAGCTCCCGCATATCAATGCCTTCCATTATCCAATCAGATAGAGCTGGAGCTACAAACGCAGATGGGAGGCAATGGGGGCTGCGGTGTGATATTAGTGAGAATATAGATCAATAGTACAAAAACACAAACACGACTGTTTACCCTGCCAGGGCTTTGCTGGGTAAATACATAATTCTCTCCATTTGTATCTACAGGGAGAGACATGGAAATGGGCAGCGTGATGCATCTGGGGGCGCATTATCTTCATTAGGGATGTATTCATGTATCTAGAAATTATACTTCATTCCCTATCACTTCCTTTACAAGAAATGTAAGCTAATTAATTGCTTCAGAGCAGCCTCTTTCTTTCTCCTGACAACTTCCTTGGCTACAAGGTGGTCAGACTGATTGGAAACTGACCAGCAGGTGGTGCTGTTGTAACAAAATGTATTTATGTTAACAGTATATGTATCCTTTAATATCTTGGAATAAAAAATAAAGAAAGAAAGAATGTACCTGGCAAAATGCTTAGAATAGCACTCTCTTCAATTTTATATTCGTTTATTTTTAAGGTTTGCTTATCCTTTAATCAGGGTGGACTGGGCCAGCAGGACACTGGGAAAAAAACCCAGTGGGCCCTGGCCCTCGTGGGCCCTACCAACCCAGACCTGCTCCCCACCTTGGGCACTGCAACTTTATCTCCCCACAATTTTATCAGACCCCCAATTGCAGGCACAGAAAGATAAAATACGGAACATGGGGGGGTTGCGGCTGGGGCAGGGGGGCTGGAGGTGTATGCTAGCCCCCGAGGCTGAAGCTGGTCTTAATCATGTAAAAATCAGGGATATCCAGCCTGCAACACTCTTTCTGTTGTTTCGCATAGAGTTGCAGTCCAACAACATCTGGAGAACTACAGGTTGGGCATCCTTTTTTTTTGCTATTTGCCCTTTCACCCGGGGGATTACAGCTGGCTGAAAATCACCCATGACTGTCTCCATTGACTTCCATGGACTCAAAATGGATACAGACATGCAAGTCCATTATCCAAGTAGCCCATTCAAGTCATTGAGAGCCGCAAGAGTTGTTTATAGGCGATACTCTGGCTGTCAATGTACAGGTACGGAACATATTATCCAGAATGCTCAGGACATGGGGTTACAGATCTTTCTGTAATTTGGATCTTCATACCTTAAATCTACTAGAAAATCATGTAAACATTAAATAAACCCAATCGGCTGGTTTTGCCTCAATAAGAATTAATTATATCTTAGTTTGGATCAAGTACAAGCTACTGTTTTACTATTACTGAGAAATAAAAATTAGCATTTGGATAAAATAGAGATGGCCTTCCCATAATTAGGAGATTTTTCCAGATAACAGATGCAATACCTGTATATGTCATATTTACAGTGCCTCATATACCTTTCATAAACCAGGGCTCTCCCTACAGGAGGGCATTGCCTCTACACTAGTTTAAAGGAACAGTATCACCAAAAAATGAAAGTGTTTTAAAGGAATGACAATATAATATACTGTTGCACTGTACTGTTAAAACTGGTGTGCTTGCTTCAGAAACACTACTATAGTTTATATAAACAAGTTGCTGTGTAGCCATGGGGGCAGCCATTCAAGCACAGGATATACAGCTGATAACAGAAGTTCTGAAGAATCCCATTGTATACTACAGAGCTTATCTGTTATCTGCTGTGTATCCTGTGCCTTTTCTCCCTTTTCAGCTTTGAATGGCTGCCCCCATGGCTACACAGCAGCTTGTTTACATAAACTATAGTTGTGTTTCTAAAGCAAGCACACCAGTTGTTAAAGTGCAGCACAGTAGTACATTATATTTTCATTACTTTAAAACACTTACATTTATTGGTGTTACTGTTCCTTTAACACTGGCACAAACATTCAGGGCAGCAATTTTCCATCCACTATAAAAGGTTTTCCATTTCCATATAACAATGCCCCAATGATACATTGGTCTGTGCTTGAACCCAGGGGTGCAACCAGGCTGTTTGCCTACTGAGACATCATATCCAATACCACCCCTTCATCAGGTTCTCCTACACAAAAAGAATACTTACAGATAGTGATGGGTGTATAAATTTGGCAGGCATGGATTTGCGCAGAATTTTAGTGTTTCCACGTCCGCAAATGTTTTAGCGAAACTGGAAAATTTGCCGGCAAAAAATCCGAATTGATGCACATCAAAATTATTTGGACGCCCAATGACTTTAATGCATTTGGACAAAATAGACACTAACGACAAAAATTTCGGTTTTGCAAATTTTTTGAGCCGTTTGGCAAATTATTTAGCGGATCGAAACGCGACAGATTCGCCCAACGCTACATATAGAATCATCAACACATGATACTTTGCAACAGTGTAATATTGCCTTTATAGTTCAGAACTAAGAAAAAGTGCACCCAAGGTTATGGCTTGGTAAATCCAAGCATGTGCTCTACCATGGAAACATGGAAACCGTGGGTTACATCTTATTCATTAAGGTCTGTTGGGTGACTTTAACTCCTAACATGAATAAAGATTGATATGAGGATAAATAAGAAGAATATGAAGGTCATCTCCTTTACAAAAAAAAAAATGCTACTACAGATAGAGATATGTGTATGTGAGCGATATGCAGTTCAACTAGAGCTAAAGCTCACGCTTGCATTACTGAGCATATTAGTGGCCCCTGCAGTTCTGAATGACACGGAATGACAGCAGCCAATGTGATCTGCCACATTGATTCCCATGCGCTGCACAATGGTTTGAGCAAGGTCCCTGCATCCCGGCTGAATGGTACGGCCCTGCCCCTCGCTATAAATCACTCACCACTGTGGGGCCCAATGTGCTCATATCAAGATGCAGTGACCTTCACTGTCCTTCAGTGTCATTGCTTTGTGTTCCCCTTTGCATTTGATACATGGTGCTTCACGCCAATGTAAAAATGTCACTGGGAGGTGCTTGTCACATACATCGCTTCGCTCAGGCTCAGACGTGATCCTTGCCTGTTTCATGGAGAGTTACTCCAAGGATTCTTTACGCTGGAATTTTTAACAGGGAGCATTGTAGAAGCCCACCTGTAAATGGGGCAGGGTGTTTCTAACTTTAAAGGAGAAGGAAAGGTTAAAACTAAGTAAGCATTATCAGAAAGGACTATATACAGTAAATATACCAGTAAACCCTCAAAGTAATGCTGCTCTGAGTCATCTGTCTTTCTATTGTGTACACATGGACTTCTGTATCAGACTTCCTGTTTTCAGCTTAAAACTCCAGGGCATGGGCTTGAGCATGCTCAGTTTGCTCCTCTCTCCCCCTCCCTCCTCCTCTACCTGCTGTAATCTGAGCCCAGAGCAGGGAGAGATCAGGCAAGAAGTCATGTTAAACCAAGCTAATATGGCAGCTGCTATCTTAAACAAACAGAGAGATTTTCTAGAGCTGTTTACTCAGGTATGGTAAAGCATTCTGCAGAATAAATTATTGTGTTATAGCGTGCACTATTGTGGCTAATCTATAACAAATTGCTTTCCTTCTCCTTTAAGACTGTTGAATTTCTGATTATTGAGATATAAGATAGGGATGTGAGACATGTGGCTATGGTGAACTACTGGAGGGTAGCAAGTTTGGCATTCCTTATGTCTCACTGAAGCTGATGGGTAAACTGTTCTGTTCCATGCCTCTCAACCTAGCAGTACTCATGAAAACTGTGCAACCCAATCTGTGCAACCCAATGTCAGGGAATTCCAATAATTGTCTTTATTTAACTAGGTGGTGGAACACATGGCACAAATTTGCAAAGTTGAAGAACATTAATTATGAGGTGTCAGCTGGGAGTAGGCAAATAACCAACTGGTGAATTCTGGAGCTCCATCCAAGCGTCAAACTGGAGGTCCAGGGCTCACTACCTCAAGGGCCCGAACATCCCAGCCTCAACCCCCTCTACCCCCTCTGCCGAAGCTGCAACCCCCCTCCCCCCATGCGTACCTTATTTTTAATTTGTTGCGCAGGTGCAGCACTCGGGTTTCCGGTGCTGAACAGATCTGGGTCGGCCAAGCCCACTGGGTTTTATCCCAGTCCAACCCTGCTCCACCCTGATCCTGGGGATAGCCCAAAGGTTCCCACAGTGGGTTCAATGGGTGCATCTGACTTTCATCCACTAAATCAGATGCAAACAACATTTAAAGCCTGAAAGTGATGCACCTCTCGCTTCCACTCATGCTAAACGCAGACAGAAACTGGTTTGTGCCAAAAATGCAAATGCATCTGTTTTGGCACTTCCGCCACTTGGACTTGGTCTCAAACGCAATGGGGAAACAGTGCATTATGGGTAAACCAAACATGGTGATTTTCATCTGAAATTGAACTCCAAACAAGCACCTTGTGACTGTTCTGCAACTAAGGGGATGCTCACATGCCATCGTCTACATGGCAAGAGAGTAAAACTATGCCCACCAGTGTGCCAATGAGAATAAACAGCATATTTTTGTGCCCAATACTGAAGGTAAAATATTTGCGACTGGTGCAAAAGAACTGGGGCTTGGTGCAATGTCAGCAAAAAAAATCTTTAGCCCTGTTTTTTTGTGTCTTGCCTCTTGGGTATTAATTGGGAACCTTGTACACATTTGCTTACTGCCTACCAATAGTCCCAAAATTTACATTGGTTTTGTAGGGGTAGAAGGGCAACAATATCAGGGGGCAGGTAAAACACCTAAAGAAACTGTAAAGTTCTCCATCTAGAAACAGAATGTCCAACTGGGGCCCTCCACAGCTCTTGTTTATCCAGGGAACTTTCACTTTCTGCTTGTGCAGCTCCACTAATTATGTAGGCGCTATGCTAATATGTGACTAAAATAATATTAATGAAACAGATTCACCAGCAGCTCCTGTGATTTCGGATGTAGCTTAATGCTGACGTCTGAATCCCAGAGAACACAAGCACATCGAACACTAAAAATATAACATAACAAGTCTAACAGAGAGTGCCACCAACACCTGTGCTAAATATGGAGGGGCAGAGGGGGGGGGTGGCAGAATAGCTGTGCAATATGGAGAGAAGTAGAGAAAGGAATGCAGCACCACTTTATCATAAAGAAGAAAAGAAAACAAGAAAAGGCCTTGGTTGGAAGGAGAAATATGAGGTGAGGGGAAGAATTAAAGAAAAAAAGAGCAATTTGATATGTTTGAATGAAGTATATAAATGATATATATTCAAAGCTTTAAAACAAGTAAGGCATAAATACTGTCATATAAAGATGATTTCAGCCATAAATTTACTCCAGACAAATACAAATAGATCTCAAAACAACCCGGAATGTTTATCCTGCTACATCCAATGAGTGTCCTCGATCTAGAGATAATGTTGTCTGATAACGTTATCCATACTGGAGGACAACCCAAACAACCTTGAATCTGTTCAACATCTTTCAACTTCTCACTTTGTTCTCTCTGGTGGTTCTCTTCCAACCGGTCTTCCTAGGGCCCCATTATGATCCAATCATTGGCCTTGTGGCCAAAAGGTCAGATCATTACAATCTGACACAGCACAGCACATTATTGGCTAAATTGGGTAAAAAGAAGCTTCTTTGGTGACCTTGGCTTTGGATTTTACAGCGTATTCCCAGCTTACATTTAGAATTGAATGTTCATCTAATAAGGACTATAATTCCTAGTATCCCATGAACACCTGACCCCAAAATATTGCACCTACATAACTGTAAGATATACATTTATCACCAGTGTTCAGAGAGTACCTGATGTTGGATACAGAATAGCAGGTGTGTGTGTGTTAGCTACTGAGAGCTGTAGTTCAGCGAGTGAGTGGGAGATCACTGTTCCCAGAATTTAAAGTTATGGTACTCTATAAATAAAGCTCTTGATATTTACCACATGGTGGTCCAATAGAATGTTTCATCGGACCTATTCTGATGGGAAGGAAAGAATAAATGTGTAAGTGAGAATCTGTGCCAAAGCGCAAAAGAGAAAATGAAAAGGTGGACGAAAGAGGTCAGACAATGGATTGTGACAATCATTAAAGGGGAACTCTGGCTTCAAAACCAAAATTTGGCCACATAATACAGAAACCCCTAATATACCCATCACAGTTACCTGTTTCTTCCAAAAGTATGAATAAATGACATTTCTATGCTGAAATCCAGCTGTTTAACAGTTCTTCTCTTTCTGCATCATTTGAAATCCTGGCAGGGAAGGAGGGACTAAACACTGATGTTACAAATTGTAACAACTTCTCCACAGCTTACAGACAACATGCAGGAACTACATAACCCACAATGCATTGCACTGGGATGTTCCTTGCCTTGTTGAAATCACATGTGCAGGGAATTGTGGGGTTTGGAGGATGCAGGCTGAGGACAGCTTTCTGTTGATACAAAGTAACAGTAGTCAGCCAGCTCAGCAAAGTAGTCAGACAGATCAGCAAGAGAGCAGGGGGCTAGGCTTAGGGAACTGTCAGAAACCATTAAATATCATGAAAAGTCTGCATATTTTTTAAATTATGGATATTGCTAAGTTGCTTGAAATTATGTTTGCTTTTCATAAAGCTTAAGTTATGTTTTTGTGGAGTTCCCCTTTAAGATAGGCCATGTAATACAGGTATGGGACCTGTTATCCAGAATGCTGGGTTTTTCCAGATAAAGGGTCTTTCCATAATTTGTATCTCTGTTGTATCTCTATAAGTCTACTAGAAAATCATGTAAACCCAATAGGCTGGTTTTGCTTCCGATAAGGATTAATTACAGTATATCTTAGTTTGGATCAAGTACAAGCTACTGTTTTTTTATTACAGAGAAAAAGGAAGTACCAGTATGGGACCTGTTATCCAGAATGCTTGAGACCTGGGGTTTTCTGGATAACAGATTTTTCCATAATTTGAATCTTTAGACCTTAAGTCTATTAGAAAATCATGTAAACATTAAATAAACCCAATAGGCCTTTACTGCTTCCAATACGGATTCATTTTAGTTAGAAGTACAAGGCACTGTTTTATTATTACAGAGAAAAAAGAAATACCAGTATGGAACCTCTTATCCACAATGCTTGGTATCTGGGGTTTTCCAGATAAGGGAATCTTTCCATAATTTGGATCTCCATATTTTAGGTCTGCTAAAAAATCATTTCAACATTAATTAAACCCAATAGGATTGTTTTGGCTCCAATAAGGATTAATTATGACTTAGTTAGGATCAAGTAAACGCTACTGTTTTATTACTTCAAGGGGCAATGGCCTTCCCATAAGCTTTCTGGATAACGTTTTTTTTTTAGATGCACCATGAGATTAACCATTCTGATGCAGCGAGCATGTGCCCAGCAGCACTGAATCATGGGAAAACGGAGGTCTATGTCACTGACGCAATGTCATTGTGCCTGAATTTCACTACTTGGCAAGCAAGTCCCAGGGAGCCTAAATGTAATTGGCAAAAGAGACAAGGAGAAAATGAAGTGCAGCAGTAACACAGAGAACAGATCAGAGTCAGCAAGAAAGGAAAGAAGGGAAGGAGATTATAGAGTGACACAGAGAAGAGAAGGAGCAGCACAGAGATAATCAGAGTCGGCCAACTAGATGAAAACTGACAGATAGGAGTTAAAGGCCACTGACTTTAAGCACACAACGCAGATTGGGATCTTGGGGTCCCTTTATAAGCAACTGTGAAGCTAAAGGAAATGTATTGGGGGCTGCAGAAAAAATGTTCTTTTTTAAAGGCTCATTCCTAATAATAATTTTGTTGCTGTGAATTAAAGGCCAACTGTGACTGACTGACGATGAGACCATTTATTAAAGGGCAGCTGGTTAAAACAAAATATTAACAGACGAGCTGATTTTCTGTCTCCCCACCACATTATAGGATAAAAATCTTAACTGAAACTTTTTTTTAATAGGAAAGAACCAAAGGTAACTTAAGGGACTAAGTAAACATCATGATAAACACTGAACCCTAACTGGGTATATTTAGTTACACGGACTAATATTTAAAGGGAAAGTAAAGTCTAAAATAGAATAAGGCTAGAAATGTTGTATTTTGTATACTAAACATAAACATGAAGTTACTGCACCACAAGCCTAATCAAACAAATGATTTATGCTTTCAAAGTTGGCCACAGGGGGTCACCATCTTGTAACTTCGTTAACCAAGACTACGCACATGCTCAGTGTGGTCTGGGCTGCTTAGGGATCGTCATAAATGATCAAAACAGGGAAACAAACAAAGCTGATTGAGTTCTGCATGGTTGGGAAGTAAGGCGGTGGCTCCCCTGCTGTTCATAAGTATGATTGTTTCCCTGCAGAGCAGTTAGGGACCGTCTGACAATTCCTATCAACAGCAGTAAATGAAGGAAGAATTTCACTGCATACAGTCAGGTTTTTCATAAAAATGTGCAAATTTTTTAATTAAAGTATATTGGAGATAGGGTTCTTTTTCATTAAAGAAAGTACAAATGGAATTTTATTTTTTTGCCTTTACATGCCCTTTAAAAGGTCTTAGACTCTGCATTGAGCAACTTTCCATTTAAACCCTGACAGAAGATTGCATAAACTTGCTTTTCTGGATCCTGTCCACATGATGCGACCTAAATGGCAGATACGTCTTTTATCGACACTCTGCTATGATCAGCAGAATAAATAGATCTTATATTCTCCCTGTGAGATAATGAGCCCTGTATAAACAACCCCCTCCCATCAACTATTTGTAGGAGGTTTATCTGTGCACCAGTCATATAATAAACCTTCTCTTCCTTCCACAATTGCTCTCAGGAAGCCCTATTCATTGAGCTCATGTTAAACAAGGAGGTAATATCTAAGCCTCTGCAAGCTACAGCATTATACCAATAATAAAAACAATGGATACTAGAGCATCACATCAGGGAAAGAAAAAGCTAGCTTGTAAGTGCAAGAGAAACAAAGACAAGGCAGATGGGAAATGTGAAGGCTAAACAGAAAAATTTGAGAAAATTAAATACAAAAAAGCAGATAGAAAAGAATGTGGAGGAAAGAGGCGCAAGTGGAATAATACACAATACACATAACAGATCCTGACATAATGATTCAGAGAAACCAGACCATATATCATACTAAACACACCGGCTGCTCTGTTCAAGACTGTTATGTTAATCGAACAGGAAAACACCATTATTTTTAATGGGAATGATATCCTTGTTCCGTTCGGTACATTTGATGCTGTTGATGTTGATAAAGAGAGTGGATGAACAATAGCCAGAGAAGTGCTACAGACACAGCAGCCTATTTTATAGCTTCAAGAGAATATGTACCGGTTTTACCCAGTGGCTCCAGTTCAATACAATGATCTGAGCGCTCCCCCTCTTCTCTCAATAATTGCCACCCTCCAATTAAACAAAAGCCCTTGCACTGGCTACACCTATATAATGGATTTAGTTAGCTATCTTGTACCAGCTGAATCCCTCGGGCATCCTTCTGCCATGAACAGTATAGCTTTTTCCCATTGAAATGAAGTCAGTCTGCATCATTTGCGCCAGATGCTGCATAAACAGTGATGACAGGACCAGAAATATATGAGAGATATTTGGGTAGATCAAACAACAGGTGATAGGGCAAAAGAGAAATCTGGAACAATCCCTGACCCACTTTGCTACTGTAAGTTTTAAAGGAGAAGGACAGCTACCAAGGCAGTTTATTGCCAATAGATTAGCCACAACAGTGCAAGCTAGAATGCCATTTTTATTCTTTAGAATGTTTTTCCATGAAACAGCTCTAGACCCTGTCTCTGTTTGTTTACGATAGCCGCTGCCATATTAGCTTACTATGACATCACTTCCTGGCTGAGTCTCTCCTTGCTCGCTCACACCTCTGGGCTCAGATTACAGCAAGGAGGGGAGGAGGGAGGGGAGAGGAGCAAACTGAGCATGCTCAAGCCCTAGCCCTGGAGGTTTAAGCTGAAAACAGGAAGTCTGATACAGAAGCCCATGAGTACACAATAGAAGGAAAGAAATGCAGAGGACTCAGAGCAGCATTACTTTGAGGGTTTATTGGCGTATTTATATAGACCTTTCTCATAAAGCTTACTTAATTTTAGCCTTTCCTTCTCCTTTATATAATATATAATAATAATATTATTAATAATATTCACCCCTCTTACTCAATTCGAAATTCATGGGCAATTGCTTCCAAGTAGCAATCTGAACAATCGTCCTTGCACATATGTGACCAAATCATCTGCACAATCATCTGGTGTCTGTATAACTCAGACTCCTTTAGAAAAGAGGGGGAAAGAAATGGATATGTCTGCTCATACACGGTACAAGCATAGTACTTAGGGTTCATATTTAAAGGCTTCCGTACTTAACTCTCACCTAATAGCTTTCCAAACTGCTCATTCATATACAGATTATAGATACTTGGCCATCTAGATACATAACTTCATTAACCTGAAATAGTTACAGGTATGGGATCCGTTATCTGAAAAACAGAAATCTCCAAATTATGGGATAGCTGACTCCCGTAGACTCCCATGTATCCAAAAATGATTTCTCTTTTCTCTGTGTTAATAAAACAGGACCTTGTACTTGATCCTAACTTTATTGAAAACAAAATTAGCCTATTGGGTTTATTTAATGTTTAAATGATTTTATAGTCGAATAAAGATCCATTATCCGGAGAATGCCAGGTCCTATACCTGTATAGTGATCTTTAGGGTGAATTTAAGATGCAGTTTATGGTCAACCAGAACACAGCAAGGCCTAAAATGACTGTCTATTAAAGGATCCTCCATTTATTTACCCTCCACTACTGTAGAATGGCTAAGTGAACAAAGGGCAGAGCATCATGGGAAGAAAGGGTTGACATATGAACCAAGCAGATGCCCTGTCATAACCGATCAGCCTCTACTATAGACTGACTGTCCCTTTAAGACCTGGCACTTGACAGATACACCTGACTGACAGAGGATGTCAAGAAGCGGAATAAAACTGCAATAATCAAGTTGGCATGAAACAGCAGGAAAAAATGCTACTTTCCAGATTAATACATTTACATGATGACACAAAATGACACAAAGTGTGTGTCAGCGGCTGACAGGTGTCACAACCGGTGGCCTCAGCCCGGTGCTTTTCTCTTTAAGTGACATTCTCTATTGTGCCGCACGTAGAACTTATAGAGGGAACAGAGGGATACATCAAATAATGAGGTAATAAATGAGCCTCTTCTCCGTGCCTTTATTTCATTTTCTCTCCATCCACTGTTCCTTTACCCTCCCCCATATACTGCAATTTATTATCCAGTCGCTTGTTCTTGTCAGGAATTCTCGGAGGTATTTGAAGCAAATGATGGTTTTCTCTAATGGGATTGTCCAACCTCTGGGCCCTCTAGTTGCTGCTGAACTACAGCTCCCAGAATCCTCTGTGAGGCACTATTGATTACAGGTGAGGTCACACGGGGCGTTTTTACTCCAGTGCATGATAATGTGCGTATTTCAGAATGTCACATGCATTATGGGTTTTTCTTGTTCCCCACAATTCCGCTCGGAAGAATTTTATTAAACGGATTACGAAACGTAATTATGTAACCAGCAAACAACGCAAATATGTATATTCGCAATTCATCTTGCGAGGGTTTGGCCGCCATATTGAAAATAAACTCTTATTTCAGCGAAGTGTATTTCCAAATCTTTGGATCCCATAGAGCTCATTAATATGGTGTTTCCTTGGTGTATTGGCATTTTCCTTGGTGTTTTGGCGATTTCCTTGGTGTATTGGCGTTTCTGCTGAAAAACGCAAATATTTTAATTGTGAGGTGGATGTTGGCTGGCAATCACCCCGTGGGAATGGCGATTTGCCATCATTTTAGGGCTTCATTTTGTGCGTATTTACGCTTGAATACAAGGTTTTAAAAACCCAACGCAAATACACCCGTGTGACCTCGCCCTAAGCTTTGGCTGTTTGGGAATTCTGGAAATTGTAATTCAACAATAGCCACAATTACGTTCTGTACATTTTTGCTCTTTTGCTAGACCTCTTTTACATAGTTACATAGTTAAATTGGGTTGAAAAAAGACAAAGTCCATCAAGTTCAACCCCTCCAAATGAAAACCAAATGAGTGGCCTCTTTCTTACTCTTGTCTCCTGCCAACACTTCTACTGTTCCATTGTTCTGTCTGGATTCCCGTCTGTTCTTCCTTTGCCTATTTACAATAACTGCCTCTCTTTGTTCTCTCCCATCTCTGCCCTTAGGCCCCATGTGACACAGACTGTTCTCCTACATTTTCTTCATTGTCTGAGACTGGATGAGGAAGAGTATGATATTGTTGTAGCAACAAAGTCCAGAAGCAACTAACAAAACAAGATGCAATTTGCAAACAACAGTATTTTAATACACAGGAGCGATTAATAACCTGTAAGGAACTCCTTCTGGATTTATATTATCCATATATTTTACAATAGGGGGTACATAATTCCCTATATAATCTATTCTAAGGAATGACATCAGTCATAATCAGTGCTTAGTGATGTCAAGTGGGACATAACCCATTAAAACCTGTTTAGTATAAGAAATTATGCTTCACCAACCTGCGTTATTCTCTCACTGAATGTAAGTGTGCTAACAGGCACTGACTGGAACCTTTCTCTCTCCTCATGCTACTAGCTTTTCTCTCTTCTACCCTTGCCATTTGCTTCTCTACTCTTGCTACTGACTTTTGTCTCCTCTACTTTTGCCACTGGTTTCTCTTTTTACTCCTGCTAATGGCTTCTCTCTTTTCTATTCTTCTTCTATGTCTACTCTTAATACTGACTTCTCTCACCTTTGCTATTGGCTCCTCTACTCTTGCTACTGGGTTTTCTCTCCTCTCCTCTTGCCACTAGTTTCTTTCTTTACTCTTAGGACCGGATTTAGTCTGCCAGCCCCCCCGAGGCTGGCATCATCCACCACCTGCCCACCCCTGCGCTCCTGCCTCCCTCAGGATCATGCGCACACAGGGGGCTGGGATGCGCAGCCAGGTATCCTGCCCCCCAGGATCATGTGCAAGCACGATTAGTTGCAGAGGGGTCAGGAAGCGCAGAGAGTTCCCACATTCGGCTGGGCGGCTTTTCTCTTCTCTGCTCTAGCCACTCTATTTTCTTTCATCTGGTCTAGCTACGGGCTTCTTTCTCTTCTACTTTTGCCATTGTTTTTGTCTCCACTAAACATGCCACTGGTTATTCTGCTTCTTCTCACTAGTTTATCTCTCTGCTTTTTCTACTGCCCACTTTATCCTTTACTGACTGCTCAGTACTCCTAATTACTTGCTATAGGTTTCCATCCTCTGAGCATTCCATTGACTTCTCTCCCTATCTCCTAATCGTGTCACTGGTTGCCTTCTGTCTCCTCTACTCTTACCACTATCTTCTGTCTCCTCTACTCTTGCCACTGACTTCTGTCTCCTCTACTCTTGCCACTGGATTCTGTCTCCTCTACTGTTACCACTGGCTTCTGTCTCCTCTACTCTTGCTACTGGCTTCTGTCTCCTCTACTCTTGCCACTGGATTCTGTCTCCTCTACTCTTGCCACTGGATTCTGTCTCCTCTACTGTTACCACTGGCTTCTGTCTCCTCTACTCTTGCTACTGGCTTCTGTCTCCTCTACTCTTACCAATGCCTTATGTCTCCTCTACTCTTGCCAATGGCTTGTGTCTCCTCTACTCTTGCTACTGGCTTCTGTCTCCCATACTCTTGCCACTGGCTTCTGTCTCCTCTACTCTTACCACTGCCTTTTGTCTCCTCTACTCTTGCCACTGCCTTCTGTCTCCTCTTCTCTTGCCACTGGCTTCTGTCTCCTATACTCTTACCACTGGCTTCTGTCTCCTCTACTCTTGCCACTGGTTTCTGTCTCCTCTAGTGTTGCCACTGGTTTTTCCCTCTTCTTCTATTACTACTGGCTTCTCTCTCCCCCACTTCTTACTCTCACTGCCAGGCTTGCTCTGCTGCTGCAGGATCTGGGTTAGGTATCTTGGGACCTTGCTCTCTCTCTCTCTATGACGCCCTTTATACATTCATATTATCTCCTCTTGGATTTTGTAGATATATTTAGAGAGCAGAACTCTTTAGAGATCATCAGTTCTGGGACTGAAATTCTCTGAAAGTGCACTGGATGGAAGACACACAGACTTCCTCCATGCGTCAGCTAAAATGCTACAATAAACAGAGTAGACCACAAGGAATATCTGAAAGCTCAGATAATATCTTGCCAATTGCCCTTAAACCTGTTCCTGACTGCTTCCCTTCAGTCTGGTCAGCTCTTTATGATGCCGTTGTTGGAGCACAGAAGGATGTACCATGTGTGAATTGGGGAGGGGTGATAAATAAAGTATTTATGGGTGATTTATAGCTGATATTCACCCTCTTTTTCATTGAATTAATCTCCACATAATAATAAAAATAATTAGCATTGTTTGTTATTTATCATCTACACATCTTCTATGGTGGATCTATTGATGACATAACTGTCAATGATCTATGTTCCTTTCTATCATCTATCTTTATTAAAGTGGACCCGTCACCCAGACATAAAAATCTGTATAATAAAAGTCCTTTTTAAATTAAATATGAAATCCAATTTCTTTTTTTTATTAAAGCATTCATAGCTGTTGTAAACTCACTTTAAAATATCAGCTGTCAATCAAATATTGCCTACCCCACCTCTATGCCTAGGCATAGAGGCGGGGCAAGCAATTACTTTCACTTTCCATTCAGCACTTCCTAGATATCACTGCTCTCCCTACATTCCCCCAGCTCTCTTAATGATTTAATTGTGTAACCAGTGCATGGGGATGGACATTGAGCCCCTGTCCCCTGGTGCACAAACAAGATTCTGAGATGATACAAGGCTTGCCTTAATAACAGTGTCCACAAAATGGCTCCTTCCTGGTTGCTATAATTATGAATTCCCAGACTGATGGAAACATTATTCAAATAATTTATACAGTGTAATTAAAGTTAATTTTGCTTGACTAACATGATAAAATAGGATTTGGAATAATTTTGTTTGGGTGACGGGTCCCCTTTAATGGCCAATCTATGTATAATCTATCTGTCTGACTGTCTGTGAACACAATCCAGCCCTCTTTCTTTAGCCATCTCTCATGAACCTCTATCTATATCAACGCTCTATCTATCCATCTGTCTCTCTCTGTGATTTTCTGTGTATTTATCTATGCATGATCTAATTCTCATCTATCTCTCTACCATGCTCTCTCTCTCTCTCTCTCTCTCTCTCTCTCTCTCTCTCTTTCTCTCTCTCTCTTTCCCTTTCTCTCCCTCTCTTTCACTATATATATATATATATATATATATATATATATATATATATATATATATATATATATATATATATATATATATATATATATATATATTAACTATCCATCTATTAATCAAAGATCCATTAGCCTCTATAAACTCATTACCTTTAGTCTATTCTATCTCTCACTCTATCTTTCTAAATATAAATCTGCACTCTAACCATCTATTAAAGAATTATTTGATCATTATCTCACCTATTTATCTATTAACAAAACCCACTTTTTTTATCATTTCTGGGTGGGGGGTGATTCACAGCCCTGTTACATCTATAACACCACACAATGATAATTAGGACCCTGTTTTTCCAATTACAAGTGCAATTTACACAGTGAAAGTGAGAATAACCAACGTAAAAGGAGCAGGGGGGTAGTTAATAGGGGTCGAGTGATTGCTATGATGGGATTCATATTAGTATAAGGAAGGAGGGGTGGATTAAGGACTGTTGTTCTGGATCGCAGGAGATGTAAACCCTACTGGGTATCTGTATCGATCAGCCTGCAATTTGCCAATCACTACACAGCGGGTCACTTTTTCCCACAGTTGATTTAGTCCTACGGCGAGCGCCACTTATTCGGCCACTCATGATGAAGTGTGAGTGGGTGGCTATGCTCCTTTAAGCACTGTTTATTTTCAGCCAGTGGGTGTGTGCACGGCAGCTCTCTGCACGGAAGGAATTCTCTGTTCAAACACAGAATGTGAGCAAACTCACAAAGCCACAGGACGTCTCCGTCATATACCTCAGGGAACTTCAACCTGTAGCTCTCAAGCTGTTGCTGAATTATGCCTCCCAGCATGCTTTTGGTTGCCGACGGAGGATGAGTTTTAGTTCAGCCAAAACGAAGCAGCCCCAGGTTGAAATACTTTAGTTTATTTGTTTTTGCTGAGTGCACGTGTTCTAGGGCCGGGGGGGGAGCACCGAAATAAAATACAGGTATAGGACCCGTTATCTAGAAACCCGTTATCCAGAGAGCTCCTATTATGGAAAGGTCATTTTTCATAGACTCCATTTTATCAAAATAATTAAAATTTTTAAAAATGATTTCCTTTTTCTCTTTAATAATAAAACAGTACCTTAATTATAAGTATATAATTAATCTGGAAGCAAAACCAGCCATTGGGTTTATTTAATGTTTACTTGATTTTCTAGTAGACTGAAGGTATGAAGATCCAAATTACAGAAATATCCATTATCTGAAAATCGCTGGTCCAGAGCATTCTGGATAACAGTTCCCACACCTGTAATACTTTTGTATTGCAAAGACACAAAGGTTTTCTAGCTCGAGCTGAACCTGTTCCTTGCCAGAGGGCTCATAATAACAAAACAGGGTGTCATTAAACCACAAACACAAAAGCGTCATACAGCTATTGTTGCTTAGCCCCTGCCTCAAGGGCTTTAAAAGGTCATTATTTTTAAGTATTCCATCTTAACTAGGTTAAAGGATAGGCAATATACTCTGGACTACATATCCCAGCATCCCCTGACTGGCGAGATCATTAGCCGTTTAATCATTTTGACCAATGCATTCTTGGTTAATTAAGGGCAAAGCTGGAACATGGAACGTTAATACTCTTGAGGCATGAAGTTCTGACATAGGGACAGTTAAATGGAGCCTTGTTAGTGCATGATCAGATTTACTAGCAGTTACAATAGTAAACAGGGAAATCTATTATAGAATGAGTTATAGGGAATGCTGTACAGACGGTAAAAGAAGACAATTCTGCCTTCCCATAATGTGCAACCCACCATTGTGAATACACCAGGAAGCATATTTGCAGGGTCTGCTCCATTATAGTAACACCAATGCATGTGTTCTAGTAGAAGAAGTCTAGTAGTCTAAGAAGACAATGATAAAGAAGAATACAGACACATAGAATAGAATACATTTTCACTTATATGAGAAAAACACAAGAAGAAAACTGGCTAGATGTGGGCTGGCAATGGCCGCCAACTCTCAATGCACATAGAGGGAGAAACCAAATTTTCACATGCCCTTATTTAAAGATGGTTGGTCAAGGGGGCTTAACATTCTAGAGCAGCCCTATTGGTCCAGACAACTGGGTGGCTAAATCAGGAAATATAAAATGCACATCTGACTGTCAACACTGCTATATTATACCAGACACCACTACTTTGTCAACAACAGCCTTCCGTAGGGGGTAATAAGAGTAGTGCAGGCACAGTATAAGAGGGAAAACTTCACCAGGAAGAGGCAATTTATGCAAACTGCATCCTAATCCTTCCAGCACAGGTATCCCACTATTACAGTGTCTGCACTGAGCTTGCTGTGCAGCATCATTAAACCAAATGCACCTTGAGAAGCCAAAGAAGTGTGGTCACAAGGTTGTTATTAGCATCCCCCAGCCAGCTCAGTTCTTAAATAAGATTCTGGGCAGTTGTTCTGATCTGCAAATCCCAATGTCCACTCCAAAAATATCTATGGCACGATGCCGACCAACAAATACTGCTGAACCAGAACTCCCTGCAACCCAAGGACAGCTGAAGGAAGTTCAACAGGACATCTGTTTGGGTTAATAGATGACAGTTCTGCAGAATAATTACAGAAGCTCCATGTTTTTCTCTACATTAATTAAGCAACATAGCTATGGCCATGCCTGCCCCATAAAACACTGTCTCTCTGTCTTTCTACGTTAATCACTGGCAAGTGCAGAAGTAATTAAGCAATTAATTTCCGTTTTAGCGGATGTTTGTAGAAGATGTAAGGACCTTAAATGATGCTCACTCTTATTGGTGCTTGGCTAACTGCTTCTGTACTACACAAGATGTTTTATTGATCTCTCTCTCTGTATATATGTATTTTTGCTTTCCAGGTATTACAATACATTCTTCCCCTTTAAAACATTATTTTCATTATTTGATGTGCTTATAAACTATGAAATTGCTCCTTATGGTCAATCAGCCTATAGTACCTGGTAAAATTCCTTTGTTAGTGCTATAACACTACTGATATTATTTTATCTATAGTTATATATTATGACACCACCGTTAGGAGTGGTGGCTAGACTCTTTATGTCCTCCTATTAGTCAGTATAGTAACCATATGACTGCCACAACAGGTGGTGTGATAGAGGCAGGTGACAGATAGAGAAAGGACATAAAGGTGAAAAATAGAGGAAAAAAGAAAGAAAGAAAGAAAGAAAGAAAGAAAGAAAGAAAGAAAGAAAGAAAGAAAGAGGGAAGGAAGAAAGAAAGAAAGAAAGAAAGAAAGAAAGAAAGAAAGAAAGAAAGAAAGAAAGAAAGAAAGAAAAACTTTGGCTTAAGTTGGCATGTTGACATGTTGAGATGGAGGCATGAGAAAACATACACAATGACAAATAAACCATCACTCATATCCTATTACAACAGAAAAGAAAAATTAACCGAGTCTCATACAGGGAAATCAAGGGGGAAAACAACAGGATAGTTTAAATGAGGATGAGACTAGGTAGGTACAGCAGTACAAGGAAGGAGCTTAGGAGCAGCTTGTATTAGGGAAATATGAACAAAAATGAGCATGGGTAACAATGATGTATAAGGTGCAAGAGGGCCAACAGGGTTAGCAGTGGTCAAGAGACAGATTAAATAGTGAGAAGGCAGAAGCCAACGGCAGGAATGGACACCTATCTATAGATATGGCCAGTAGTGTAAAGGATAATTATGTGACTGCCAGACAGTCAGTGATGAAGGGAAGAGAAGAGTGAAATATACTGCGCTGGGGTGTTATGTCACTAACGGAAGTTAAAGCAAAAAAGCAGGTTGGGTGAAAATAAAAGCTGCAGAGGAATGTTAATAGTGGCAGGTGGCAAGCACAAGGAGAAAGAGAGAATTTGAGAGGAATGATGGGCGGTGGAACCCAGAAGAAGCAGGGCAAAGGAAATATGAATGCACCGAGGAGCAAAGAAGGGTTACTCCTGTGACCCTAGGTCTCCCCCTATTGCTCCTAAAATACTAGTGAGTAGCCACTGTGCCTCGTAGCACAAATTCACCGGCCACTCTGGGACTGAGGCAGTTGCACCTGGGGGCTGAAGCAGCAGGTGTGGTCACAAGACTCTCCCTCAGCAAAGCAAAATATATCCTGTTTAGAGAACGGGGTTATATTAAGCCACTGAATGTTCTGCCTACTGACCTGTGTTACCCTGATGCAAGAACGCCTGTTTTTCACCCGGCCGGCACCCTTCTACATAACCACACACCTGTGGGGCAAATACTATGCAAAGCAGGTGCTTGTTCTGCATTTCAACTAGTGTCAAAGAAATGACTACTTCAGAAAGCCAAGGGCTGGTGCCAGGTATAGAGCTAGCAAATACATGCCAGGCAAGTAGCAATCTAGCTTCATCTTGTGGTGCCCAGTACAAGGATAAAGCTCTGTACCCAGCTGCAGGCAGAGACAGCAAAGACTCTTCTTACCTTTGGTGTTGGAAGCCTCTTGGTTAATGTGCATCTTCCTGACAGGCTCTGCTCCTCCGCTGATCCCTTTACTCTTGTCCCTTCACAATAATAAAAAACACACACACACAGAAGCCTGCAAGGTGGGTTGAGGTTGAGGGTGGGGAAGGGCTGAGCTGCCACTTGTTGGGGTCCTGTGTCCTTTTCTCCAGTGACAAGAACCCTTGAGAGGGAGGAGATGGTGAGGCTTCAGGTGGCTCCTGTGTGCAGCTCAGAGTGTCAATGAATGAGGATCTTTAGGCAGGAGCCTGCCCTTCTCCCTGTGTGTGTCTCTGCTTCCCTGTGCATTGCCTCTTTCACATCCCTGTGCTGCTGGCTACTGGCTGAAACTGAAACTGCACAGAAACTGAGATCATTGCAATTGCTATTCCCTGGCACCTGGACAACAGGCGGCCAACAATAGTACCATCTAATAGACTTGTCTAACTCTGACTGACACCCCTTTCAGCTCATTGTTATATAATGAGGCTGTTCTTCCCCCAGTACAAAGGGCAGGTAAAGCCTGTGAATACAGATCAGCTGTATGGCAGTTTTGTTCATGTCAATGGATGTGGTTCCCTTTGCTTAGCTGATCTTTCTTAAAAAAAAAGCACTTCCTAATTTGGTCCACTATCTTAAAAAAGGCAAAAATGCAGCCGGTCTATACGAAATATCTATCTCTAACAGGCTGAAAGGGAATATAATAGTGACACATTATGGATTTTGAGAACCATAAATGGCTGTTATATCTGTGCAGAACAACTTTACACCAGGCATGCTTCATTTAAATGTTATGGCTCAATAAAGGCAACCAGCCATGCTGCCATTATTTCATGTTGATTTGACCACAGGGGACACCGGGCCTTATTTACTAATAGGGTCAAAGTGCAAAAAGTCACGGCCATTTGCCGTGCAAAATTGTGTGTGCGCCACTAGGCACAGGCTATGATAAAACATAAACTGAATGGGTAGGTGTTTGTATTTTGCAGAAAATGTTAAATTTGCAATTACCTCTCATTTTTTTTATCTTGATGTAGCAACACACGACTTAGCCTATTTGATTGAGGGGGTTCAGGGACCGCTGACAGCCGCAAAGCAAATGATATTGCATTATGGGAAGAGGTTGATAGGAAGGGGAATCAAAAAACCTAAAAACATAAAGACTGGTTGAAAAGTTGCTAAGAATCAGGCCATCTGTAACATTCTAGATGTTACTATAAAGGTGAACTTCCCCTTTAAAACATACGCCTGTCTGTAAATGTCATGCATGTTGCCTTTGTGTAGTTATAGGTGTCACACGCTTAGTGACACACCCATTAATTGCACACGCTTTGGATATGCAAAAAAGACCATGCAAAGTGCCTCCAAGGCTGTATATTGATCCGGTGCAACGCCCACTTTAGCCCCCAGCACATGTGCAATATGTAAACTGTCCTGTTACACTGGACCAAAATACAGTCTTGTAGGCATTCCCCCTCTCAACCCCTACCTGGAAGCTGAATGATCTGGTACCTCCCTAGCTCTACTATCAGATTTACCTGCAAATGTCCAGTGGCCACTGGGGATCCTTTTTTAGCAATTATTTTTTATTTATAGGCAATAGTGCAGGGTCAGACTGAGACCAGGAAAAAAGCCTGTGGGTCCCAGTTCTCTTGGGTTCCACCTGCCCCTGGATCCATCACCGCTGCCCCTGACCTCCATCTCCAGCCTAGGTTGCGGCAAGAAAAAGTTATATGCTGATGGGAGGCTGTAGTGGAGTTGCGGCTGGACCAACACTGTACTAGTGGGCCACACTCTTAAAGTTGCCCATGAGTGACTCTCTCTCTGTCTCTCTCTCTCTCACTCTCTCTCTCTCACTCTCTCTCTCTCTCTCTCTCTCTCTATACACACATATATAGACAAATACAAGAGTCCTCTGCACTCAACCCATTATCAATATATTTAAGACAGAGACATTTTGTGTATACTGCTACTAAAAAATGCCTTACCCTTTAAATAAAACAGTGATTGTTTGTCCATATATTGCAATATATTTAAGCTGGCCAACTACGTCAAAGTCATCCCATATCTGGCCAGTCCTACGCTCAATTTTCATCTGATTCATTAAGAATTCTATTGCTTCATTATACATTTTACAAAGGGACTATGTTTTACCTGCAACTTGGCTGCCCTTTTATTAGACCAGTGGGATCACCTGACTATAGTTGGAGGGGGTGGGAGCTACAACATGGAGCTGGTCACTGCTCCTGTATAACTATAACAAACAAGGGAAAGTTGTGCTCACCACTAGTTTTTAAAACCATTAGGCGGGGGTGCAATGAGGTCTGTCTTAAATATATTGATAATGGGTTGAGTGCAGAGGACTCTTGTATTTGTCTATATGTATTTTGTGGTCACAGCCTCATTGCACCCCGGCCTAATGGTTTTAAAAACTAGTGGTGAGCACAACTTTCCCTTGTTTGTTATATATATATATATATATATAAATATATATATATATATATATATATATATATATATATATATATATATATATATATATATATATATATCCATGCATGCCATCCCCTGTAGTGATGGGTGAATCTGTCCCGTTTCGCTGAGAAATTTGCGAAACACTGGAAAAATTTGCAAAGCAGCGAAAAATTTGCAAATGCATTGAAGTCAATGGGTGTCAAGATTATTTTGACACGCAACAATGACAATTTTTAGAAGCACCACAATTTTGTCCAAATGCATTAAAGTCAATGGGCGTCTGAATAAAAAAACTTTTTTGGCGCAGCAAATTTTTCATCAGTGAATTTTTGGTGACAGTTTCACAAAAATTTCACCGCAAATCCATGTCTGCCGAATAAATTCACCCTTCACTAATCCCCTGTCCACCTTTCATGAATACAGTGCTGCCAGACACAGGTAGTGCTGTATTCATTGGGTATCTGCATATCTCTGTGCTCCTGTAATGATCTGTCAAGGTAGGAAGGCTTGGTGTACAGTTCAAAAAAAAAAAAAAAATGGAGCACTACACTCATTTTTTGCACCCTGTCTTCCTGTAGTATCCAAGGCCAACAGGAAGGTCAATCAAAAATACTGGACAGTTGATGAGGACTCACTAGGAAGCCTTACAGTGGTTCCCAAACTGTGGGTCGGACCTCCCTGGGTGGGCTTTAAGCAGTGGATGAGTCAATGACAATTGGGGGAGATTTTAGGAGAGTCTTTCTTAATATGTTTCTTGATATTTCCTTTATCTTCAAATTTGGTACGGGCTAAGGAGGCCCCAACAAAAGATTGACGCCCAATGGGGAGAGATGGAAGTAAACAAAAAAAGTCCAACAATCGCTGCTATAAGAAAATGGGAAGAAGTAGAAAAGTGTCATTTGGATCAGGCGGTTATATTAGCCTTATATTAGCACTGGTTCCGAAACAAGATTCAGTGAGAAGAACATTCTCCATATCCTGGGAAGATACTGAATGGGGCAAAGCATTTTGCTGTACAATAAGAGGCCTACATATACACTGAAAAGGGCTAATTAACCGGTAAGCTCTTCAGCTCCTATCAATTAACAGCATTAAACGTTTATGCATAATGGGGCAAAAAAGTCTATTCACCCCTTACAAAAAGAGAACCTCTTGAGTAAAGTGGAAGGGCTCTCAGCATGCTCAGGATAAAGGCTCCTGAATATGAGGGGACATTGCTGGAAGGAAACAGACAATCCCATGAATAAATAGATGTCAACCCCAGTGCACATATAAGGTACAAATATCAATTAAAATATAAGTGCTTGTATGTCTGGCTTTCTGCTATGAATAAGCAATATTGGAATTAAAGGGGAAGTCGTCCTTGAGATTAATTGCGTTGCTTGAGCTTGGCAGGTTCCACAGCCTGTGTTTATATAAGCTTTGGCAGCTGCATTGTGAAACAATTGAAATCCAATATTTGCATTCGACGTGCCTCTTTAAAGACTCCAGGTTTTGCTTTTGTTGATTTCTATGGAAACTGAAAGTTGTAGAACTTTAAAGTCATAAACAATTTTTTTTTTTTTTTTTTTTTTGCATCTCTGCACTGGCTTTTTGGCTTGGAAAAACAAAACAAAGCATAGCCGTGTCTTGACTGAAGGCATCAATTCAAGATATAAACTCCGGATCTGGGTAATATAGCTGGGCCAGCAGAAGGGATAAGAAAACTTAGCCGAAGCAGGGCAAACAAAACAATGTCACTACAGGTATGGGACCTGTTATCCAGAATGCTCAGGACCTGGGGTATTCCATATAATGGATCTTTCCGTAATTTCTGCTTACCTTAAGACTACTTGAAAACAATTTATACATTAAATAAATCCATTAGGCTGGTTTTGCTTCAAATAATATATCTTAGTTGGGATCAAGTACAAGCTACTGCTTTATTATTACAGAGAAAAAGGAAATCATTTTTAAAGATGTAGATTATTTCGATAGAATGGAGTCTATGGGAAACGGCCAACCCGTAATTCAGAGCTTTCTGGATAATGGGTTTCCTGATAATGGATCCCATACTATATTTGCTGACCAACTATTTCTCACTCGTAGATTTTGGGAAATATGGCCATCTACATAAAGCAATTTTGCAGTATTGTCGATAACAGATAAATATTCTAACTACATATCCAAATACAGTATACGTTTTAGTCTCCCTTATCTTTGCACAGATCAGAGCACCTTTGTTTGCACAGCCATATAAACCTCAATGTGTGAAAATGTAGAGATGTAAACATATGAGTCATTTAAATAACTTTGTTCTGGAAGGCAGCAAAGCTAGAGTAGCTGGTTAATGCCAAAGCACATATATGTCATATGTGGCAGTGTACAGTGCATTAAACATGATAGACAGTCTCCTATTTCATAATACATTGCTACTTAAAGGGATACTGTCATGGGAAAAAAAATGTTTTTCAAAATGGATCAGTTAATAGTGCTGCTCCAGCAGAATTCTGCACTGAAACCCATTTCTCAAAAGAGCAAACAGATTTTTTTATATTCAATTTTGAAATCTGACATGGGGCTAGACATTTTGTCAATTTCCCAGCTGCCCCAAGTCATGTGACTTGTGCTCTGATAAACTTCAATCACTCTTTACTGCTGTACTGCAAGTTGGAGTGATATCACCCCCCTCCCTCCCCCCCCCCCTCCAGCAGCCAAACAAAAGAACAATGGGAAGGTAACCAGATAACAGCTCCCTAACACAAGATAACAACTGCATGGTAGATCTAAGAACAACACTCAATAGTAAAAACCCATGTTTTGGATACACAGCAAGATTCCATCGTGCAGCGCTCAATTTCTTTTCCCTGGCTATCGCCTATAATGAAGGATTTTAAAGTTTCATTTGTCTTGGTGTTTTTTTTTCGATGTATACTAATACATTTTTGTAAAAAAAAAATTCTTGTAACTGGTCCTTAAAGGCCAGAGACAGACGTGAAGATTTGGGGAGATATAGTAGATTAATCGCCTCTTCTTCCAGTGACTAATCTCCCCGAAAAACCTTCCCGCTGGCTAGAATCTAAATTGCGGGATGGCACTCGGAGCGATTTGTTTTCCGAAGTCGCCCTAAGTTGCTTCATTCAGTGGCATAACTATAGAGGAAGAAGATTCCGTGGAGGGGGGTCTAGGTAGTAGAAGGGCTTGGGCCATGGTGTTGGCTTCTCTATACCAAACCACAATGTTGCAAGCGGGGGCAACTATGTGCACCGGGCCCTTCTGAAGATTTTTTTTGGCAAGGGGGCTTTGTGCGCTCTTGTTACGCCACTGGCCTCATTAAAGACGTGGCCCACTAGATCTACACCAGCTGTACCCCTTTATTGGCTGCCTGCCCCATGTAATTCCATAGCACAAAATCTCACAAGACCACACAACAAATAAAAATACTTACAACTATTAAAGAATGACTGCTCCGCTTCAATATAGATTGATAGAGCACAAGTATTTCCTGGACTTTTATAAGTTCAAGTAGAATTTTTCAAAGATTTTCAGTACTGTTTCAGATGTATCCCTTTCATTTACAAGAATGGCAAGAAGTCAAATGATAACAATCTGGTTAGAGAAGTAGACGATAGGAGATAGAATCTATAAACAACATAACACATTTTGTAGACAAGGCTATCAGATTAGTCATGCTAAACAATGTAAGGCAAACCAGAAGAATTTTTCAGGTATATACTGTACATTGAAAATAAAGCTTGAACTCAACATGTCATGTGGGGCCGCTTGAGTATGGGAAGGCAGTTCCAACAGAGTGTTATACTATCCTATTGGATTATAATTTGTTTACACTTAAAAAGTTTGTCTAATTCGGGGGTCCCCAACTCTTTTTACTTGTGAGCTGCATTCAAATGTTAAAAGAGTCAGGGAGCAACACAAGCAATGAAAAAGTTCCTGGGGTGTGAAATAAGGGCTGCGATTGGCTATTTGGACTGGCAGCCTACAGGAGGCTCTGTTTGGCAGTACACCTGGTTTTCATACAACCAAAACTTGCCTCCAAGGAATGAATTCAAAAATAAGCATCTCCTTTGAAGCCACTCCCTAATTCCTTCTCTTCTATGTGTGTAAAAAAATTATTTTGTATGCACATTTTAAACTTGCGTGCATAGTTTATAAAATGTGCACTGGCCTCAAAATTTGTGTGTGCACTTACACAAGCACACACCTAAGGGTCTAGCCACACAAGCAGATTCGGGGAGATTAGTCGCCCCAGAGACAAATCTCCTCTTCTTCAGGGCGACAATCTCCCCGAACTGCCTTCCCCCTGCCCTCCGCCAGCTAAAATGAAAATTGCCTGGGGGAAGGCACACGTAGCACTTCGTTTCCAAAGTCGGAAAGGGAGGGGTGAGCAACAGAGGGGAGGGTAAAAGGAGGGAGGGGAGAGCAACAGAGGGGAAGGTAAAAGGAGGGAGGGGAGAACAATGATGGGGTGGGTGACAGAAGTAAGTAAAGGGGTGCGAACGCGGACTAGAGGTAGGTAGAAGACAGTTTTAGAGGTAGCTGTGCAGCGCCCCCTATCATTGGGCCCTGCCAGCTGCCTCTTCTGCCTCTAGTTCCGGTCCTGGGTTGGGCAGTGAAACAGCAGTTAAGACTTAAAGGAGTGTATCAACTTTAAGTTAACTTTTACTATGTTATAGAATAACCAATTCTAAGCAACGTTTCAAATGGTTGTCATTATTTATTTTTTATATAGTTTTTAAATGACTTGCCTACTTCTGACTATTTCCAGCTTTCAAATGGGGGGGGTCACGCTACTCGCCTCAGGCGGCAGTCCCCCCCGCTCCCGGTAACTAAGAGCCGAATTTCCGGTTTTCAACCCGGAAATTCTGCTCTTCTAATGCAAAGAGCACAATTGCGCTCTCTGCACTAAGCGACATTGACCGCCCCTGCCCTCTAAAGGTGAGTGCCGCAAAAGAAGGCCGCCTCAGGTGGCATAATGGCTAGAATCACCCCTGGGTATTAATCAAGGTAAATAAGTAATGGGAAGAATGAATGAATAATACAAGATAAGTATGGATGTAGCACTCCATGTCAGGCAGTGGCAGCAAAATCCAATAAAATGTTAGCTTGGTTAAAAAGGGGGTCTGATGCAAAGTTTGCTTGGGGCACAGCTTCATTATGGGGTACAGATCTCAAATCCAATACAAGAAAGAAACGGACAAGGTTAGAAAAGAGTGAATGGATGTAGCTTCCAGGGAGAGGCATGACAAGTTGGAGACATTTTCAACTATCCACCCAAGCAAGGTATGCATTCTATGTGTAAAGAAGACTGGAACAAATGCATTAGCCGGTAAGCTCAGGTAACACCCAGGTAATCATCCTAATCCTCATTTTAATTCAACTCGCCTTCTTTAGCTGGTTTGGAACTACAAATTCCAGCCCCATTGACTGTAAAAAGATGTTGTGACACGTTTAAATCCAACAACATGACAGCAAAAATCCAAACATAATTTAAGCCCTGACTTCAGGGCACCAGTATAAGGATATCAGAAGTCACCCTTGCACCTATAAATAGAACTTGGCCTTTGGTCTTGGGACTCCTCATAATTCATTCATTCATATCTATCTATCTATCTATCTATCTATCTATCTTTCTATCTATCTATCATCATCTTTCTATATATCTATCTATTTATCCATCTCTTTTTCTGTCTATCTATCTATCTATCTATCTATCATCTATCTATCTATCTATTATCTATCTTTCTATCTATCTATCTATCTATCTATCTATCTATCTATCTATCTACATAAACAACCAATAAAAATATACCCTGTAATTTGGAAATTGATTTAATAACATCAAAACATTTATTTGTGCATTTACACATCTATTTATCATCTATCTGTCTCTTTTTCTATCTACTTATCTATCTCTTTTTCTGTCTACCTATCTCTCTATCATATATCAATCTATTTATCTATCTATCTATCTATCTATCTATCCATCGATTTATCTTTCTATCTATCTATTTATTTTTCTATCTAGCTATCTATGATCTATCTATGATCTATCTATGATCTATCTAGCTAGCTATGATCTATCTATCTATCTATCTATCTATCTATCTATTATCTATCTTCCTATCTATTTATCTATCATCTATCTATCTATCATCTATCTATTTCTTTTTCTATCTATCTATCTATCTATCTTTCTATCTATCTATCTATCTATCTATTTTTATATCTACGATCTCCTCTATCTATCTATCTATCTATCTATCTATCTATCCATCTATCTATCTTTAATCTATCTATTTATTTTTCTATCTTGCTATCTATCTATCTATCTATATCTATCTATCTATCTATCTATCTATCTATCTATCGATTGATCTATCTTTCTATCTATCTATCTATCTATCTATCTATCATCTATCTATCTATCTATCTATCTATCTATCTATCTATCTATCTATCTATCTATCTATCTATCTATCTATCTATCTATCTACATAAACAACCAATAAAAATATACCCTGTAATTTGGAAATTGATTTAATAACATCAAAACATTTATTTGTGCATTTACACATCTATTTATCATCTATCTGTCTCTTATTTCTATCTACTTATATATCTCTTTTTCTGTCTATCTATCTCTCTATCATATATCATTCTATTTATCTATCTATCGATTTATCTTTCTATCTATCTATTTATTTTTCTATCTAGCTATCTATCATCTATCTATCTATGATCTATCTATCATCTATCTAGCTAGCTATGATCTATCTATCTATCTATCGATCTATTTTCCAATCTAACTATTTCTTTTTCTATCTATCTATCTATCTATCTATCTATCTATCTATCTATCTATCTATCTATCTAGCTATTATCTATCTTCCTATCTATTTATCTATCTAGCTAGCTAGCTATCTATCTATCATCTATCTATTTCTTTTTCTATCTATCTATCTTTCTATCTATCTATTTTTCTATCTACGATCTCATCTATCTATCTATCTATCTATCTATCTATCTATCATCTATCTATTTTTTTTTCTATCTTGCTATCTATCTATCCATCCATCCATCCATCCATCTATCTATCTAAACAACCAATACAAATTTACCCTGTGATTTGAAAATATTTTTTAATGACATCAAAACATTTACATTCTACATTTTCAAAAAAAATGGGGCCCCTCCTCCAGAAAGTGAAACTAATGACCCCCTTTACCTGCACCTATGAATGTATGGATCAGACGGTGCAAGTGCAAGCAGAAGGAGGTCACAAGGGGATGTGGGTCCTTACCAGGCCCCTTACCAGGCCCCACCCCCAGTCCTCCAGGTCGCACTGTGATTTCATGGTCTGCATAGTCATGCCCCTGCTGTATACTGTAACAAAACAGGAAACCCTTTGTACTGTTCCCACAATGCTCAGCAAACATGGCCTCCCAATGAGTTACATGCCTAAACATTACTACCTATGTTTATTAGTATGAGTAGCACCCAGGGGCGATCCTGGCCCCTCCGCCGCCTGAGGCAGCAGCAGTTGCTGCTGCCCCCCCTCCCCCAGAAATTCGCTCTTAAAGTACCAGGAGCAGCATTTTTGCTGCCCCTGGTACCTAGTGGGGCACTGCCGCCTGAGGCGACAGCCTCAACTCACCTCATTGGTGAAGCACCCCTGGTAGCACCTCATTTCTTGTGAGTGGGGGGAATACAAAAAATAAAACAAATTTCATCTATAGAATCTGCAGTGGTTGAAGTGAAATTGATAGCCGGTTTGCTTGTCTTTACTGAGCCACAACATTAGAAACAAGCATCGCTCAGACATGGCTGACAACCTTGTTAGTCTCAGCAGCAAAGGTCATAGAAATGATGTATTGCTTATATAATCCATAATGGTTTTTATAATATACACTTAACCCCTTCCATACCTTATACTAAACCCTTCCATACCTGATACTACTGAGGACTATAATACTGGGTTCTATGGGTAGTGAACCCCAGACAGAAGTACAAGAATATTATGGGACACAGAAGAGCACCCCTTTGTGCTCAAGCAAAGAGCACTTTTGTCTGAAATCTGGCTGTACTCTGCACCATGTACTAGATTAAATTAAAATACGGCAGACACAAGCCACATTTATCTTTACTATCTGCCATAGGGAAGGCAGTAAATACAGGGCTAGTTGCTGCCCATATCTGCCAGTGTTCTGTACCTTGCAAGTATAACTAATATGCAGGTTAGGGGACTTGTATAGGGGAGGTGGGGGACACCTATGTGACTCCTGTCCCTCATGAATACAGTACTGTTTCTATTTTTGCAGATGATACTAAATTGTGCAGAACTATAGGTTCCATGCAGGATGCTGCCACTTTGCAGAGTGATCTGTCTAAGTTGGGAAATTGGGCAGCAAACTGGAAAATGAGGTTCAGTGTTGATGCTTATGCACTTTGGCAAAATAATATAAATGCAAGTTATACACTAAATGGCAGTGTGTTGGGAGTTTCCTTAAATGAGAAGGATCTTGGGGTTTTTGTAGATAACAAGTTGCCTAATTTTGGGCAGTGTCATTCTGTGGCTACGAAAGTCATTAGAAAGGGCATTAACTCAAGGGATGAAAACATAATTATGCCTCTTTATAGGTCCCTGGTGAGGCCTCATCTGGAGTATGCAGTGCAGGTTTGGGGATGTTTTTAGGGAGGGAAGACTTAAATTATGAGGGTAGACTGTCAAGGTTGGGGTTGTTTTCTCTGGAAAAAAGGCGCTTGCGAGGGGACATGATTACACTTTACAAGTACATTAGAGGACATTATAGACAAATAGCAGGGGACCTTTTTACCCATAAAGTGGATCACCGTACCAGAGGCCACCCCTTTAGACTAGAAGAAAAGAACTTTAATTTGAACCAACGTAGGTGGTTCTTCACAGTCAGGACAGTGAGGTTGTGGAATGCACTGCCGGGTGATGTTGTGATGCTGATTCAGTTAATGCCTTTAAGAATTGCTTGGATGATTTTTTGGAGAGACATAATATCAAAGGCTATTGTGATACTAAATTCTATAGTATAATATAATTTATATTTATATAATTTATGTGAACGTATGGAGGGGTGTGTGTATGGATGCTGGGTTTTCATTGGGAGGGGTTCAACTTGATGGATTTTGTCTTTTTCCAACCCGATTTAACTATGTAACTAAACAAACACAATTCTAACATGCAGGTGTGTGTGCGACAAAACTGAGACCAGCAGCAATTCTTCCACCCGCAGTCCAAGAAGCAATTGTTAAAATCATGATGGATTGTGCTGATTTGTTTATGGCTCATTATTTCATTTTTTTATTGTCCATGTTCTGATGTGATTAAAAGGGAACAATTGTGAACATGAAAATGTAATAAACAATATACACTGTACTGCATTACACTGAAATAAGACAATTCCAAAATTCTGACTTGTTTCTGAAATAATCAAGTCATTTTCACCCTCCCCTTCTGAGCCTCTTTCTCTCTTCATTCTGTCTTCACACAGGAGTCAGATTTTGATTGACAGTTAGGTAATACAACCTTGGGAGGGGGTTCCTTTTGCCTAGATGATGTATTAGAGCTCACTCCTAAGATCACCGGAAATCATGTCTCTCTACATGCAGGATTTGTGCCAAAGTCAGTTGGTTATACAGTCTCTTATTGCAGTATGATGAAGCTTATATTAAAGGGGCGGTTCACCTTGATGTTAAAGGGAAAGTAAAGTCTAAAATATAATAATGCTAGAAATGCTGTATTTTGTATACTAAACATAAACATGAAGTTGCTGCACCACAAGCCTCATCAGACAAATGATTTATGCTTTCAAAGTTGGCCACAGGGGGTCACCATCTTGTAACTTTGTTAAACGTCTTTGCAAGACCAAGACTACGCACATGCTCAGTGTGGTCTGGGCTGCTTAGGGATCATCATAAATTATCAAAACAGGGAAACAAACAAAGCTGCTTGAGTTCTGCATGGCTGGGAAGTAAGGCGGGGGCTCCCCATGCTGTTCATAAGTATGATTGTTTCCCTGCAGAGCAGTTAGGGACGTCTGACAATTCCTATCCACAGCAGTAAATGAAGGAAGAATTTCACTGCATACAGTCAGGTTTCTTAGAAAAACTGTGCACATTTTTTAATTAAAGTATATTGGAGATAGATTTCTTTTTCATTAAAGAAAGTAAAAATTGGACTTTATTTTTTTGCCTTTACATGCCCTTTAAAGGGGTTGTTCACCTTTGAGATAACATTTAGTATGCTGTAGAGAGTGATATTCTGAGACAATTTGTAATTTGTTTTCATTTTTTTTTTTAGTTATTTAGCTTTTTATTCAGCAGCTCATCAATTTGCATCTTAACCAATCTGGTAACTAGGGATCAAATTACCCTAGCAACCATGCATTGATTTAAATAAGAGACTGGAATATGAATAGGAGAGGCCTGAATAGAAGGATCAGTAATAAAAAGTAGCAATAACAATACATTTGTAGCCTTACAGAGAAGGGAAGGGAGTCAGCGACGCCCATTTGAAAGCTGCAAGGGGTCAGAAGAAAAAGGCTAATAAATATAAAACTATAAAAAATAAACAATGAAAATCAATTGAAAAGTTGCTCAGAATTGACCATTCTATAACTACTAAATATAAACCGTAATATAAATACTAAAAGTTACCTTAAAGGTGAACCTCCACTTTAACTTTTAGTATGTTATAGAATGGCCAATTCTAAACAACTTTTGTATTGGTCTTTATTATTTATTTTATAGTTTTTTTAAATGATTTGCCTTCTTTTTCTGACTTTTTCCAGCTTTCAAATAGGGGTCTTGTCTATGCTACATGTGGAGTGTGACCAGCTGTGACCCAGATAATATCAGTGTTGCAGACACGTTACCGAGTACCACTTGGTTCAGTAGATTCTATGGTTCAGCTGGGAGCAAAAGGGTTAACTATTCTATCTCCTATTTAACTCCTGACAAATTATTGTAGATTAACTTTCTTGGAAAACCCCTGTAGTCATGGCACATTGGGAATCAGGAAATCATTCTATAGTCGATCACCTTTGTTCTCACAGTAATCACAAGCCTTCCCAATAGTGATATGCACTGTTAGCTTCACGGTTGATGTGCAAGGCACACTCTTATGTCAATATATACAGATATGGTGTGTTCTCTTGCTGCACATTATAGCATGCTCGTGTGAGTTTCTATGGGGTAGCGCCAAACTCTTGAGTTTATCCTAATAACTCATACAACAAACAGCCCCCCACCAGCTCAATAAATAATGACGGTCTATGCAGTTGCTTAATTAGATATTTATTGGGCCCCACAGTAAATTATTTTTCAGGCCCCTAAAATGTATAGAGGTTGACATGTTTTACCAAGATTTATTGAAATTGTATATGAATTAGGGCCTCATGGGGCCCCTAAACCTCCGGGGAGGCCCTGCAGCCGCAGGGTCTGCTTCCTGTGTCTATGGCATCTTACAGCAGCCCCTCTGGCAATTTTTAAAAAACACGGGATTTTTTAGAGTTATTCGGTTAACGCCTGCCGCAGAGTTTTAGAAGCCTTATTTATAGGCATGGAAATATCAAATGTTTAATTTCCTTCTTCCCCAGACTCTCCTCCCTGTATTCAGACTGTGAATGTTTACTGATCACATGTCTCAGGAGAAATGCACTGCTTTTTGCTTGATATTCTCTTTACCTAACACACTAATTCCCAGAGATTCGGGACATTAAATTGTTGCAATCTTTGCAAATTTCTGACCTTTATTTTAAAACTAACATTTAACAGTTATGTATGGTTATTTTGTGCAGAGAAAATGTTATCCAGTGACGAGTCTAGTTAAAATAAACCTTTTCTATTTCTTTAACCCTTTAACTACCTAAGTGTGCGCCTATTCCAGTGCATAGCAATGCATTTTGTCCATTTATTGAAACACTACTTTACTGCTAGCTTTATAGTGGCTGGCAATAAAGGGTTTAAAGAGCAGATAATGATAAAGGGGGGTGGCTTTATATATATATTTGAACATTGACAGGTTTGGGAATAATCTTTAATTAGGGAGACAAGTTAAAGGGTTGTTCATCTTTAAATTAATTTTTAGTATGATGTGAATCAGGGATCCCCAACATTTTGAACCTGTGAGCAACATTCAGAAGTAAAAGGAGTTGGGGACCAACACTAGAATGAAAAATGTTCTTGGGATGCCATATGATATAAGTGCTGTGATTGGCCCTTTGGTAGCCCGTATGTGGATTGTCAACCTACATTGAGACTCTTGTTTGGCAGCGTACCTGGTTTTTATACAACCAAAACTTGTCTCCAAACCTGGAATTTAAAAATAAGCTCCTGCTTTGAGGTCACTGGGAGCAACATTCAAGGAGTTGGAGAGCAACATGTTGCTCACAAGTTACTGGTTGGGGATCACTGATGTAGAGAGTGATATTCCGAGACAATTTGCAATTGTTTTTCATTTTTTATTATTCATGTTTTTTTAGCTTTTTATTCAGCAGCTCTCCAGTTTGCAATTTCAGCAATCTGGTTGCTAGGGTCCAGATTTCCCTGGCAATCATGCATTGATTTGAATAAGAGACTGGAATGTAAATAGGAGAGGCCTGAATAGAAAGATGATTAATAAAAAGTAACAATAACAATACATTTGTATCCTTACAGAGCATTTGTTTTTAGATGGGGTCAGTGACCCCCATTTGAAAGCTGGAAAGAGTCTGAAGAAGAAGGCAAATTATTTGAAAGCTATAAAAAAAGAAATAAATGAAGATGACAAAAGTTTCTTAGAACTGGTTATTCTATTACTTACTAAAAGTTAACTTAAAGGTGAACCTCCCTTTAAAACCACAAAGCTGTATCCAAGATGGGAAATGATGACTTCAAGAGGGAAATTTTAGAGATCATTCTTAAGGTGGCCATACACGGATAGATCCGCTCGTTTGGCGATGTCGCCAAACGAGCGGATCTCCCTCCGATATGCCCACCTTGAGGTGGGCAATATCGGGCTGATCCGATCGTGGGCCCTAGGGCCCAACGATCGGATCCTAGCGTTCACCAAACGGGCGGTCGGATCGCGGGACCGCATCAACGAACAGATGCGGCCGCGATCCGACGGGATTTTTAATCCCATCCGATCGAGATCTGGCCGACTTTCGGCCAGATCTCGATCGGGGAAGCCCGTCGGGGGCCCCCATACACGGGCCAATAAGCTGCCGACACGGTCTGTCGGCAGCTTTTATCGGCCCGTGTATGGCCACCTTTAGAAACCGAGGGAAAATCGGTAAAAAAGGGTGAACAAAATGAAATGAGCTGTGTCTAAAAGTAAGACATACTTGGAACTCATCACACTTATAGCAGATTCGTGATCATCTATCAAACGATCGGTTTGGTCTTCTTTTACTTATTTATTTTTTGTTAAACAAAGTTTGTCTAAAGTGCTTCATATTGACTGTTCACACGGTTGATAAATATCTAAAAACAAACACTTTTGGCCACAGTCTGGCACAGCGGTATTCTTCATACTGACTTGTCTTACCGTTTTCTGCTCTTTGGAGTTTTTGTATGGCAAAAGTCACATATAGGCTGGAAAAGTTAATCAACTGTAAGGTATACTATCCCTTTAAAGAGGTCATTCAATTTGAAATAACTTTTAGTATGGTTTTTAGAGAGTGATATTCTGAGACAATTTGCAATTGGTTTTCATTTTTTATTAGGTGTGGTTTTTGAGTTATTTACATTTTTATTCAGCAGCTCTCCACTTTGCAATGCCAGCAATCTGGTTGCAAGGTCCAAATTACCCTAGCAACCATGCATTGATTTGAATAAGAGACTGGAATATGAATAGGAGAGGCCTGAATAGAAAGATGAGTAATAAAAAGTAGCAATAACAATACATTTGTAGCCTTACAGAGCATTTGACTTTTAGATGAGGGAAGAAAGAGGCAAATTATTTAAAAAAAACTATAAAAACAAATAAATAATGAACCAATTGAAAAGTTGCTTAGAATTGTCATTCTATAACAGACTAAATCTTAACTTAATTGGATACAGCGGCAGGAAAACATGTTTTTTTTCCCAAAATGCATATCAGTTAAAAGTGCTGCTCCAGCAGAATCCTGCAGTGAAATCTGTTTATTAAAAGAGCAAACATATTTTTCTATATCTAATTTTGAAGTTTCGCATGGGGCTAGACATGATGTCCATTTTTCAGGCGTCCCGAGTCATGTGACTTGTGATCTGATAAACTTCAGTCACGCTTTGCTGCAACACTGCAAGTTGGAGTGATATCACCGCCTCCCTTCCCTCCCCAGCAGCCAATCAGCAGCCTATCAGCAGAGCAGCTAACCAGATAGCAACTACCTGATGCCGGGGTGGGTGATATTGAAGTTTAATCAGAAGGGGAGTACCAATAGCTCAGAGCTCAAAGCTCAGAATCAGGCACAATGCACTGAGATCGATGCACTGTTGCCATTTCTGAAGAGGAGCGCAAGCGGAGTTTCGGTAAGTTATTTCTTAATGAAGACTTAGTGCTTTTAAATTTTAATATGTGTTGGCGTCTTTTTTTGCGTAGCATACTAACGAAATTTTTTAGAAATGTTTTGATGTTACTGGTCCTTTAAGCCTATAGCAGAGGGCATGGATCGTTTGCTGCTTTTTGTACAAATCAAAACATGTACTACCTGTAACATCTGCCTTAATGGTAGTTAAAGGGGAACTTCACAAAAACATAACTTGCGCTTTTTGAAACGTAAACATAATTTCAAGCAACTTTGCAATATACATCATTTAAAAAATATGCAGACTTTTCATGACTTTTAATGGTTTCGGACAGTTCCCTAAGCCTAGCCCCTGCTCTCCTGCTGATCTGTCTGACTACTTTGGTGAGCTGGCTGACTACTGTTACTTTGTATCAACAGCCATCTGTCCTCAGCCTGCATCCTCCAAACCCCACAATTACCTGCACACGTGATTTCAATGAGAAATGGAACATTACAATGCAATGCATTGTGGGTTTTGTAGTTCCTGCATGCTGCCTGTAAGCTGTGGAGAAGTTTTTACAATTTGTAACATCAGTGTTTTAGTCCTTCCTTCCCTGCCAGGATTTCAAATGATGCAGAAAGAGAACTGTGGCATTTATTCATACTTTTTTAAGAAACAGGTATCTGTGATTGGTATAATATCAGTTTCTGTGTTATCTGGCCTCTTTATCTAATTTTGGTTTGGAAGCCGGAGTTCCATTTAACTAGAATAAAATTCCAGATCTGACCATAGTGAAAATATAACAGATTTCAAAAATGTGTGGAAATAAATAAAGTGAAATATTGGGTGCCCAAACCATTGATTTCCCGTCTTTCTATATTAAAATCTGAATGAGAAAGAGAATGTTATATTATTTTATATTTCCCTCCAACTAAAGTGAGACAGACATACACCTGTTAATGCCTCCTTGTTGTGCAGATTTTTAGCAGACGCCGTGCTATGGAAGGGTTAAACCCACTGCTTTGGAAAGAGGAATGGGAAAGGCGACGGGTACAGGCGACACATCCTCACTGATCAGGATGGAGTGACATCAGGGTATGACAAAAAACCTGTAAACATATTCGATTTTTCTATGGGACAGTAACTGTACCTTTATGTTCTTGTGAAATCTGTCAGCAGTCAGCAAATATATCTGAGAGTCACCCTATGCGCTGGCTGTCTCCCCTGCACAATGCCATTAGCACTATCACACCCAGGGACCCATCCCTTTTCCATGAATCTGCGTCACACCTCTGCTTAAGGGATTCATTGTAGGCTTGAATATTATGGGATTAACTCCAGCCTATACTCACAAAATTGCTTTGCTTTGGCACCGGGAGGCAGGGTCACGTAGTTCAAAATATCTACCTCTGACCAAATATTTATCTTATGTGTGTGTGGGATTATGTGATCCTGTGCAAAATCTAACACTGATCTCTAAAGGTGTTTTAAGCTCAGGCTGCCACTCAGGCTGATATTTTAAGAAATAAAAATGATGTTTCCTTCAACTTTAATATCCAGCTTTGCTCTAGGCAAACCCCTCACCTGCCCTGTCTTCTCCCTGACTGGCACATGCACATTGCACTTACTCAGGCCTGGATTTGTGGAAAGGTCACCTAGGCCCGGGCATAGGGCGGCACTGCAGGGCTGATCCTATCAAATGTGGGGCCCAATTGGGACCATGTTGGCGGGGCCCCTAGACAAAGTGTTGCTGGCTACTGACACACCAAGTATTTAGGAAAATAAGGGCATACAGGCACAAAATAGAAAGGAAAGGGGCAGACAAGGTAAGAGAGTGAGAGGGATGAAATAGGGACACATAATAGGGGCACACAGGGTAAGAGAGAGAGGGAGGAAATAGGAGAGTGGACTGGGCCAATTAGTTTGGGGCAGGCTGGGCCAATTCAGCTTGTCAGCAGGCTTGGTTGGATTGGGGGCAGGCAGGGCCTATCAAGGTTGGAGGAAAGCTAGACCTATGGAGTTGGGGGATAGGCTGGATTATCAGAGTTGGGGGTGGGCTGGACGTATGGATTTGGGGATGGGCTGGACTCTCAAAGTTGGGGGCAGGCCAGGCAGCATCATGTGCTGAGGGAAATATTACCTGTGCTGCCCTGTGGTGCGGGGCCCCCAGAGGTGCGGGGCCCTATTGGGCCCAATTGGTCCAATAGGCCTAAGGCCGGCCCTGGGCGGCAGAATTTTTGGGGGGCGGCATGCAGCCCAACCACGCCCACATTGGTTCAAAAACACTGGGGATGTCCTGCAGATACAATCCTTTTTTAAATTCCCATGCGCCAATCCCCATTGCTCCGGTCCAGATGATTTTGTTCTACTGCACATGTGCAGTCGTGAGAAGAAAGCGGAAAACGGAAGAGGATCGCTCTGTGGTGCTCACTGGAATAATCCCAGGCCGTAGCAGTTTTCTGCTGATAGGAGCACCTTTAAGAGATTACGGGTCTTGATGCAAAATAGAAAGAGATATCAATAAGCAGATGATTCCAAAAATCAATTAGGCCCTCCTCACTGTTCTTCTTCAGCTGCCCCCTAAGTATGGCTCTCCCCTCAGATTCAGTGGCAAATTTACAGGGTTATTTAGAGGGTTAACAAAATGCATATATATATGGATCTTGAATCCAATGGATCAAATATATCTATCTATCTATCTATCTATCATCTCTCTCTCTCTCTCTCTCTCTCTCTCTCTCTCTCTCTCTCTCTCTCTCTCTGTCTGCTGTCTATAATACAGCCCTGCATGTGTTATCCAGAGATACCAGCAAACCTTGATTTATTAGGGTCAGGGCCGCAAGGTGAGACTCTTGCCTCAGGCAACACGGAGCGGACAGTTACCAGGGGCAGCAAAAAGCCGCCTCTGGTAACTTTGAGAGCTGAATTTCCATTTTTTAAAACTGAAACTAGCAGTGCGGCCCCTCCTTGACCCAATCTGACGCTACAAGTTAGAAGCGCAGAGCGGGAGGGAGGGCGGCATCGGGGCTGCTGCTGTTGGTGATAATGATTCAAGATTTTTTAAAACTAAATTCCAGTTAACACTAAGGGGCCGATTCACTAACTTCGAGTGAAGGATTCGAAGTTAAAAAACTTCGAATTTCGAAGTTTTTTTTGGGCTACTTCGACCATCGATTGGGCTACTTCGACCTTCGATTGAAGGATTCGAAGTAAAAATCGTTCGACTATTCGACCATTCGATAGTCGAAGTACTGTCTCTTTAAAAAAAACTTCGACCCCCTAGTTCGCCATCTAAAAGCTACCGAAATCAATGTTAGCCTATGGGGAAGGTCCCCATAGGCTTGGCTAACTTTTTTTGATCGAAGGATATTCCTTCGATCGTTGGATTTAAATTCTTCGAATCGTTCGATTCAAAGGATTTAATCGTTCGATCGAAGGAATTATCCTTCAATCGAACTATCTGCGCTAAATCCGTCGACTTCGATATTCGAAGTCGAAGGATTTTAGTTCCTAGTCGAATATCGAGGGTTAATCAACCCTCGATATTCGACCCTTAGTGAATCGGCCCCTAAATGGCGACATGAAATATCTCAAGGTCCCAAAATGTCCAGAGTGGATCATCACCCTAATGGCACAGGCTTAGTTGACATCTGCAGCACACACACCCCATGCTATCAGCTTTATAAGATGTAATGTCATGCACTGACTGACAATGCCTGAACATAAGGTGGTTGCCAACAGTCAATCGAGTTCTTTACAGTTTGCTTAAATTCAGTGGCGTAACTAGATATTACTGGGCCCCACAGCAAATTATTTTTCAGGCCCCCAAAATGTTTTGGGGTTGACTTGTTTCTCCAATATTTATTGAAATTTTATATGAATTAGGGCCTCATGGGGCCCCTATACCTCCTGGGCCCCCCTGCAGCCGCAGGGTCTGCTTCCTCTATAGTTACGCCCCTGCTTAAATTATTGAGAATCACTACCATCATTATGTTGAGAATCACTACCATCAATATGTTGAGAATCACTACCATCAAGATGTTAAATATGATGCACTACATATTTTGCAATCCATAAAATAAATACCACTGGAAGGCATGATTTTTATGAACAAAAACTTCAACTGGGAGATGAGTCCTTTTTTTAAAATCCTAATGTAACAATGTAAATACAGAGGTTAGCTACAGGGCCAATGGCAACATTCACAGTGCCCAGCGCTGCTTCTTGCACCCTAAGGAGCAGTTCTATGTTTAGGTATCCCGATGGGCCAATCCAACTCTGTGGGTGTTATTTACTAAAATCCAAATTGATCTCATATTTTATTTAAAAAAAGCATGATCAAACACCCACTCTTAATTTGACCTTATTTATTAATAAAATAACCCAAATTAATTGGATCATGGAAAAACTTAATAAATAATTAAGTTTATTAATTAGATTCGGGTTTTCACTAGATAAAATCTAGTGAAAACCCGAATCGCTCTAATTTTTCAGGCTTATTGCCCAAAAACCCCAAAAAAAGTCAGATTTTCTGGTTAAACCCAACAGGCCTGGACTGGGAGTCAAAATAGGCCCTGTCATTCCAAGTACACAGAGGCCATACAGCAGCCCCTCTGGCATTTGCCAGAACCCACAGATTGCCAGTCCCGGCCGGTCTGGCATCAAATTGAGATAGTTGACAGGGATGGGCGAATTTGAACCGTTTCATTTCACCAAAAAAAAATTTTTATGCGCAACGCCATACAAGTCTATGGGCGTCATTTTTGCGGCAAACAAGGCGAAAAAATTTGCCCATCCCTAATAGTTGCATCTCCCATTGAGTTATACAGGACCTCGAATGGTCTGAGATGGTAAATTTTCAGATTCAGATTTTGTGCAGCATCTGAGTATAAATCTCAAAAAATTTGAGTTTTATTTTTCCGCTAAAAATTTGCATTTTTGTTCAAAAAAGCCCGACCAGATAAATTTGAGGTTTAGTAAATAACCCCCTGTATATAGTATCAAAGCTGCAGTGCTAGTGTCTGTAATAGAGTAAAGCTCAACTTTGCACTATTTGAGTCACTCATATTTGCACATAAATGTTGATCGACAACATTCCCTTTAGAATGCTGCTATTTTAATTTTGCAAGCTCACAAGAGACGTTGAGGCCTGCTCGGCTTTTCCCAAGATGCTGTATCTACCGTCCTGTCTCTAATTATTTGCTATGCACTTCTTTCAGTCAACAGGGATGATCTTGTGTGAACATATGAATACTGAAGCCCTAAGGCAGGAATCAGAAGCCCAGACTAATCAGCTTCCTTGCAATTAATAGCTCATTTCTATTGCCTAGACTGGAGGTAAGAGCGTCCCATAATAGGCTCATCTTTAATGAAATGGACTATATATAGACTTTTTGATTAATTTTTTCAGAGTCGGAGGCACTTTGATGCCACGTGCCCTCTTTATAACACCGTGTGCCTTTATAATAAACAATGAAGCCTCTATGGTATTTGTATCTGGTTATACAGTATATTTGCATTATAGTTCATGTTCAAGAGTGCCCTATCTATACTGTATTTCCTATACGGCATTCCCCATCTGTTTGTGCATAGTGCTGCATATAGCAAGCTCAGTATCAGTACCCCTCTATATGATACAATATCCTTCCTATGATAAAGCATGTCTTCTGTCACATTGTTGCTATGTTACGGCATGTCCTCAGAGCCTGTAGGATACAATGTTCTACTATTTATCACAACATGACTGTCCTGCATAATGGGTCAGACTCATGTAGCATTCAGCTTCTTATGGTGCCTTGTTTGTTTTTTTTCATGATACTGTATATCCACTTTCTTATTTTCATAGGTGTATTACTATTAGCCCTGTCTATAGCGGATACTCTTCTCTGCATTGCCTGGATAGCCACAAGGTATTATTTGTGTAAGCACACGTGGTACACTAATGGGCACACCTCCAACCCCAGGGCATTATTATCATCATCTTAAATTTCTCATGACCAAAAAGCAGGGCGGCATTACCCATATAAGGTTATATTAAAGCGGTTGTTCACCTTCAAATTAAATTTTAGTATGATGTAGAGCAGGGATCCCCAACCTTTTGAACCCGTGAGCAACATTCAGAAGTTAAAGGAGTTGTGGAGCATAAAACGTTCTTCAGGTGCCAAATAAGGGCTGTGATTGCCAATTTGATAGTCCCTATGTGAATTGTCAACCTACATTGAGGCTCTGTTCGACAGTACACCTGGTTTTTATGCACCAAAACTTGTCTCCAAGCCTGGAATTCAAAAATAAGCTCCTGCTTTGAGGCCAATGAGAGCAACATCCAAGGTTGGAGAGCAACATGTTACTCACGAGCTACTGGTTGGGGATCACTGATGTAGAGAGTGATATTCTGAGACAATTTGCAGTTGGTTTACATTTACTGTATTATTATTATATAGGAGAGGGTCTGAATAGAAAGATGAGTAGCAATAGCTAAACATTTGTAGCCTTACAAAGAGCATTTGTTTTTAGATGGGGTCAGTAAATAGGCAAATAATTAAAATACTATTAAAAATATATAATGAAAAACAAATGAAAAGTTGCTTAAAAGTGACCATTCTATAACATACCAAAAGTTAACTTAAAGGGAACCTGTTGGGTAAAAATGTTATTCACAACCAAAGGTACGGGCTATTAGAGTCCGCATTCTGGTTGGGGATAACAGTAGTTTTTTTTAAAAAAAAATTCCCCCTGCCAGAGCTAGGTTACCCGCACCGGGAGGGAGCATCCGGTGCGAGAAGCCATTTCCAGGGCCGGATTTACATAGTGGCGCCCCTAGGCCCACTGCCGTTCGTCACCCGTGCTCCCCCTTTTATTCATGCAAATTTTCATAATCGGGACCTGAGCAATGTGGATTGGGCACGGGAAATTTACAAAATGATTGTATATCCAGCGCATCCCCAGTGTTTTTGAACCAATGTGGGTGTGGTTGGGCAGCATGCCGCCCCCTTAAAATTCTGCAGCCCAAGGCCCGGGCCTAGGTGGCCTTTCCACAAATCCGGGCCTGGCCATGTCCGGTCACTCGCATGCGTATAATGAGCAATTTGGGGCAACTTTTCATTATGCGAGTGACCGGACATGGCTGCTCATAATCGGTGCAGGTGTTTTTTGTTTTTTTTTATAAAAAAACTACTGTTATCCCCAACCAGAATGCAAACTCTATTTGCCCGCACCTTTGGTCGGGGATAACATTTTTACCCAACAGGTGCCCTTTAAAGGGGAACCACACTTTAATTAATACTAAGCATGAATATCTGGGCCATTAATGTAATCAGTGGGTGGCCCTTTGTACAGCATGCCCTTTTCATCCTTGGCAACTCCCATTCGGGGTGGTCCCTGGTGAAGCCCCCTGGCAAAATCTATAGTGACTCTGCTCTCACAATACCAAAATCTTTACCTGTTTATTCTTCCAAAATGATTTGTTAAAAGGGTGGTTCACCTTTCAATTAACTTTTAGTATGTTATAGAATGGATAATTCTAAGCGACTTTTCAACTGGACTTCATCATTTATTTTTAATAGTTTTTTAATGATTTGCCTTTTGCTTCTAACTCTTACCAGCTTTCAAACTGGGGGTCACTGACTCCATCTAACAACAAATGCTCTATAAGACTACCAATGTACCCACATTGCTACATTTATTATTCATCCTTTTATTTTGGTCCTCATTCATATTCTGGTATCTTGTTCAAATCAAGGCATGGTTGCTAGGTTAATTTGGATCCAATTTGGAATAGCAATTTGGAGACCTGTTGAATAAAAAGCAAAATAACGTGAAACCCATAAATAATAAAATGAAGACCAATTGCAAACTGTCCCAGAATATCACTCTCTACATCATACTAAAAGTTAATTCAAAGGTGACCAACCCCTTTAACACAATAATTATGTCTGGGAGAGTTGCTGGCAGTGATGGCAGACTAAACTAAATAAATCATATATCCTCAGTACCAGTAATTGTGAAGATCAGGCCTGGGGTGTTTTTCCCAACGAAGGGTGCTGGCAGTTATTCAGCGACAGGTAAATCATTGGCCTGACATGACAGATGGACTCTCATCAGGAAAAACACACACACACCTGTCACACAGGTAAAACAGAAGGTACAGCACATACAACTTTTACAACAATTACAGTAGAACCCCCATTGTATGTTTCTTCAGGGGACCAGACAAAACTGGCGTAAAATCCAGGAAAATGTATTATGCATAATATATAGGTGGGACCATAAAACAACAATGTAAAATGAGAGAAAACTTAAAATCAGGGGATGTAAGATTAAAGTTTCACTCTATATACTTATTGTAATTATTTTTCTCCCCTGGCCAGATTTATCAAAGATCTACAGTAGGTGAATTTTCGTATTCAAAAAATTCAAATTTCGAGCTATTTTTTGTGTATTTTGACTAGGGAATAGTCCGAATTCGATTCGAATTTGAAAAAAATGTGAGTATCGAAATTTATCATGTACTGTCTATTTGAGAATTCGCCTGCGACCATTCGACATCTAAAACCTGCCGAATTGCTGTTTTAGCCTATGGGACTAGAAATAGATTTGGAGTCAATTGGTGGACTTTGAAAAATCTAAGGTTTTTTTTGTAAAAACTATGAATTGAATTTGATCGAATGCGCTATTAATTCAGTTCATACGATTCGAATTTGGCCGAATACGGAGCTATTCGATCGATCGAAATCGGCCAAAAAAAACTTTGAATTTCGGTTGGTCCTTTTGAATTTGAATTTCAAAGTTTTTCAAATTCAAAAATCGACCCTTGATAAATATGCCCCCTAAAGTTAATATATCAGGGCATGAGTTACTTTTTGAAAACAACACCCTCTCTTTGTATCTATGTATGTAAGTGGGCGCTGTCATATTGCTTGCTTCTTTTAAGGCATTCCTCATAGGCATCACTGGCAAAAAAAAAATTACAATTTATAAATAACCACTAGGGGTGCTTTAGTTATTGGTAAAGCTCCTACTCTCTGTGGATTAAAGGGGTGCTTCAACCTTTTAGTATATTATAGAATGGCTTATTCTAAGCAACTTTTCAACTGGCCTTCACTTTTTGTTTTTTATAGTTTTTTTAATTATTTGCCTTCTTCTTCTGACTCTTTCCAGCTTTCAAATGGGGGTCACTGACCCCACGTAAAAACAAATGCTCTGCAAGACTAGATATTTATAGTTATTGCTACTTTTTATTACTCATCTTTCTATGCAGGCCTCTCCTGTGCATATTCCAGTCTCTTATTCCAATGAATGCATGGTTGCTAGGGTGATTGGGACCATAGCAAACTTTGCAAAGATTGCTGAAATTGCAAACTGGAGAGCTGCTGAATAAAAAGCTAAATAACTTGAAAACCACTCAATGAAAACCAATTGCAAATTGTCTCATTATAGCACTCCCTACATCATATTGAAAGTTAATTTGAAGATGAATAACCCCTTTAAGTTAACTTTTAGTATGTTATAAGCAACTTTTCCTCTGGATTGCTGAAATTGCAAACTGGAGAGCTGGTGAATAAAAAGAGAAAATAACTCGAAAACGACATATAATAAAAAATGAAAACCAATTGCAAATGGTCAGAATATCACTCTCTACATCATTAGAGATTTAGCAATTTATTCGCCAGGCACAAATTCGAGGCAAATTTCAGCGTTTCGCCACCGGCAAATACATATGCAAAATTGGCGTCGCTGACGAAAATTCAGACGCCGGCGGCAATTCTGACGGCGGCTACAATTAAACGCACGCCCATTGACTTTAATGAGTATCAAAATTGTCACCGGCGTCGGAATTGTCACCAACGTAGATTTTGATGCCTGCGAATTGACGCCAACGTCAAAATTCACGTTTTGCAAAAACTGCGAAACGGGACAAATTGGCAAATCACTATACATTGTGCTGAAAATTAAATTAAACCCCCTTAAATAATATCAATGCTTATAAAGTTACTTTGCAATTGAAAGCAGTATTGGTCTGTCCCTTTCTGCACTCCTCGTTCTGACACATAAATTAGATAAACCCAATAGACTGGTTTTGCTTCTAATAAGGATTAATTATATCTAAGTTGGGATCAAGTACAAGTTACTGTTTTATTATTACAGAGAAAAAGGAAATAGTTTTTAAAGATTTGGATTATTTGGATAAAATGGAGTCTATTGGAGACGGCCTTTCCGTAATTCTGAGCTTTTTATCCGGATAACGGGTTTTCAGATAACGGATCCCATACCTGTATATATTTTTGGTTCTGTATCCCTTTTAACATTTAGGGGCAGATTTATCAAGGGTGAATTTCGAAGTTAAAAATACTTCGAAATTCGACCATCGAATTGAAATACTTCCACTTCGATTACCGAAGTTGAAGTTTTTTTCAGCAAATTTGGGTATCCTGCGGTCGAAGTAAAATTGTTTGAACGATTCGAAGGATTCAGCGATCGACTTCCAAAAACTTAAAAAATGCTCTAGAAGGTCCCCGTAGGCTAACATAGCACTTCGGCAGGTTTAATTTGGCGAAGTATTGAAATCTAATTTTTTTTAAAGAGACAGTACTTCGATTATCGAATGGTCGAATATTCGAACAATTTTACTTCAAGTCGAAGTCGTAGTATCCTTTTGGATGGTCGAAGTATCCAAAAAAATTACTTTGAATTTAAATTTTTTTACTTTGAAAATTCCCTCTAATTCACTTCGACCCTTGATAAATCTGCCCCTTAAAGTTATATTTTACTATTCATTATCCTTACAAAAAATATCCTTCTGCTGCCTTATCCTTAAATAATCAAGATAAGAAATGAAAATTCTATGAATCTGGTGCTGTGAAAATGATTGGAAATATCTAACAAGCAACGATGATGTATATACTGTAAATCCATTGCGAGCCGAGTGTTTACATTGCGTCAGTAGTTTCGCACAAATGTCACAAATAAAGCAAAATAAACTTGCCTGGCATTGTTGTAAGATTTACCCTTGTGTGACAGAAACTGGATTGATGGGTTATGTACGTTCTACTTCCCTGTATTCTTATTTCAAGGGGTTTGTGTACTGTATATTGTAAGGTTACATATGTAAATATTAATGGGTGCTGTTGTGAAAGGTGAATAATTATTCAGTCTGGCAGTGGCAGTTAAAAAGGAACCTCTTTGTAGTGCTACACTTAAAGCTGGTTTTATCAACTGCCCAATTTGGACAGGGTCCCTCACATTGGGTCAGGCCATGTCTACCATGTTGCATTGCCCCCCCACGCATTTCATAGCACAGTCTCCCCCCCCCCCAAGCATTTTATGAAACGCCGTGGTCACCATGCATTTCAAGATCCGTCAGGCCTCTCCAGGCAGCTGCGGGTACAATTAATATAATATGGAGGTGACCTCTAATTTAACAAGACTTTGAGACAAGCACTTCGGAAGGAGGTTTGCCACTGTTTGGGGGCCCCATGGGTGTGGTACCCAATAAGCTTTATCAATCTAATGCCTGCCATGGCTTCACTAGCATTTTTACTGATGTCCAGGGTGAGAAGCAGTTGGGTTACAACCAGATCAACAAGGCTGAGGAATCCTGTGTTGACCACAATAGGATTACCCCATCTGTTGACCACAATAGGATTACCCCATCTGTTGACCACAATAGAACAACCCCATCTAGTGGGCCTAAACTGGTGATGCTGTTTTCTCAAAGACTATGTAGAGTGCAGGGGTCCCCAACCATGTTTATGTACCTGTGAGCCACATGCAAATGTAAAAAGAGTTGGGGAGCAACACAAGGAAGAGAAAAATATTTGGCTATTTCTTAGCCCTATGTGGAGGCTCTGTTTGGCAGTACACCTGGGGGCATATTCAATAAAGGATGAATTGACGCCAGCAACCGCTTCGCACACACCGCACCACTTCCCCAGGCGCAAATTCGCTACCACTACGCTAATTCAATAACATGGGCCCTGGGCGCCGAACGCTGTTGACTATTTGCTAGCGTTAGTTTGGCAGTGCGTGCATTTCTTAGCGAAGATGCGATAGCATTCGTTTGTGCCTAGTGAAAATTCTAAATCTTGCGCTTAGGTCAATTTGTATAGGGCGGGTAATTTAAAGTTGTAGGGAGGTCTTTATTATAAATGTAAGTGCAAATGCTTGAAGTTACCACTTTTTTATTACACATGTCCAGGGAACCTTAATAAAGACAAGACAGTTAGGGGCAGATTCATTAAGATTCATCTAATTGAAATCCTTCGACTTCGAATATCGAAGTCGAAGGATTTAGCGCTAATCCTTCGATCGATCGATCGAAGGATTTTTCGTTCGATCGAACGATTAAATCCTTCGAATCGAACGATTCGAAGGATTTTAATCCAACGATCGAAAGAAAATCCTTCGATCAAAAAAAGGTTAGCAAACCTATGGGGACCTTCCCCATAGGCTAACATTGACTTCGGTAGGTTTTACCTGCCGAAGTAGGGGGTCGAAGTTTTTTTAAAGGGCAAGTACTTCGACTATCGAATGGTCGAATAGTCGAACGATTTTTCGTTCGATTCGTTCGATTTCGTTCGAATTCGAACGAATTTAACCAATTCGATGGTCGAAGTACCAAAAAAATACTTCGAAATTCGAAGTATTTTTCATTCAAATCCTTCACTCGAGCTTAGTGAATCTGCCCCTTAAAGGAGAAGGAAAGCTACGGAGGCATTTTATTGCCAATAGATTAGCCACAATAGTGCAAGCTAGAATGCTATATTTATTCTGTAGAATGTTTTACCATACCTGAGTAAAAAGCTCTAGAAACTCTCTGTTTGTTAAGGATAGGAGCTGCAGTATTAACATGGTGTGACATCACTTCCTGCCTGAGTCTCTCCCTGCTCTGGGCTCAGATTACAGTAGAGAAGGGAGGGGGTGGGGAAGAGGAGCAAACTGAGCATGCTCTTGCCCAGGGCAATGAGGTTTAAGCTGAAGGCAGGAAGTCTGATACAGAAGCCCATGTGTACACAATAGAAGGAAATAAATGCAGTGTTTCTTTTGACAGGGGACTCAGAGCAGCACTACTTTGGGGGTTTACTGGTATATCTGATAAGGCTTACTTAGTTTTAACCTTTCCTTCTCCTTTAATATAATGCCCTACACATGAGCCCACTGTAAAATGAATGTTCCATATGTTATGAAATGTCTGGAGGAAACCGGTTACCCAAAAAAAAATTGTTAGGACTTTTGCAGCCAATCCCTCTTCAAAAAAGGAAAAGTCGCCGGTGTTTTTGAAACTTTAATGCATTTTCGGCACACAGGATTGAGGAAGATGTAGCTTCTTTTTAGCACTTCTCCTGGTCTGTAGTGATGGGCGAATTTGCGCCGTTTCGCTTCGCCGAAAAATGTGCGAATTTCGCGCGAAATTTGCGAAACGGCGAAAAATTCGCGAAACGGCGCCGGCGTCTCGTTTTTGACGCCGGCACCCGTTTTTCCGACGCCGGCGCCCGTTTTTTTGCCGCGAATTTTCGCGGGAGTTTCGCAAATTTATTCGCTGGCGGCGAATCGCGCAAATTCGCCGCGAATTCGCGCCTGGCGAATAAATTCGCCCATCACTACTGGTCTGAGGTGGCGAAGTCAACTCTGGCGAAAGAGGTAACGTTTAGTAAAATCCGCACTTTACTGAATTTGCGGAGTAACGACCTTTCAGCAGAGTGAAAAGTTGCCTGGCGACAGAGTGCGAACGAACACTAGCCATGGTCTCTTATGCTAGCGAATTGACGATATCCCTGCAAATTGTCGCTAGTGTTAGCCACTTCGTCCTTTAGTGAAGCTACCCCCTGGTTTTTATACAACCAAAACTTGCCTCCAAATCTGAGCAACATTCAAGGGACTGGGAAGCAACATGTTGCTTGTGAGCCACTGGTTGGGGATCACTGATGTAGAGGTTGTCTGCAAAGACATAATAGTACTTTAGCAAGTACTTATTTGCAGAGGTGGAACTATCGGGGTGCAAACCCATCGGCTGCAGGGAGGTCAAATGAAGATCTACAGATGGATGGTTTGCATGTCATGTGCATGCCAGGACTGGGGATTCTGGGTTGGAGGGCCCAGGGATAATACATTTATGCCCTTGCTTACATATTTTTATTTAAATATATAAGGAAATATGTCTCTTTATGCAGATAATACAGAACATCCTCACTTAATTGTAGATAAAAGGTATAACGTCACAGAGTTTAAGTGATAAAAAATGATCTGCATTAAAATGAAGCAGTGGAAATGATTAATATGTGGTTCCGTCTGGAGCCCAAATCAGCTGCAAACAAGGTCATAAAACGGCCATTGCTGCTGCTGCTGTAAAAGGTAAAGTCTGTCAAGCAAACTTACCTCATTGTGGTATCACTGACTGCTTGGCTGAGCTGTGAAAAGTCAACGATCATTGCTCCATCATGGAAAGGCTTCTGCTTGGTGGGGCAGTTATACATAGGTGAAATATTAAATAAAGTAGAAATTTGATTGAGTATATGATTGGAGTTGGTCCAGTGCCCTTAATTGTCTCATTTCAGATGTAATAAGGTATGGTTTTGTGTGAAGTTGTAACAGACACACTCAGGGGCCGATTCACTATGGGTCGAATATCGAGGGTTAATTAACCCTCGATATTCGACTAGGAATTAAAATCCTTCGAATTCAAATATCGAAGTCGAAGGATTTAGCGCAGATAGTTCGATCGAACAATCGAAGGATAATTCCTTCGATCGAACGATAAAATCCTTTGAATCGAACGATTCGAAGGATTTTAATCCAACGATCGAAGGAATATCCTTCGATCAAAAAAAGTTAGCCAAGCCTATGGGGACCTTCCCCATAGGCTAACATTGACTTCGGTAGCTTTTAGATGGCGAACTAGGGGGTCGAAGTTTTTTTTAAAGAGACAGTACTTCGACTATCGAATGGTTGAACGATTTTTACTTCGAATCCTTCGATTCAAAGTCGTAGTCGAAGGTCGAAATAGCCCATTCGATGGTTGAAGTAGTCCAAAAAAAACTTCGAAATTCAAAGTTTTTTACCTTCGAATCCTTCACTCGAAGTTAGTGAATCGGCCCCTCAGTGAGGGCTGTAGTTCTCATATATGTCCCCTTAAAGGTAAGATACACAGAAAATTAAATTTTCCCAGTTTAGCAGGTGTAAGAGGTTGCTCTGTAGTTTAATATAGATGAGACCCACTTCTCCTAGTCTCCCAGTCTTGTGTAATCTGCTTGGATTTACACCCCAGCCAAGCAGATTTATTTGCCTAATAGGTGTGTACAGTTCAGGGTATATTTACAGGAGCAGCCATACTAAATACTCCTATAATTAATCATTCACTGGGAGTACTGTATGTGTAGCTGTGTCACTGCCAACCTGGTACTTCTCTTGGCTTCAGTATAAGCTTGCGAGAACAATGCTAGTTTTTATATGATTTTTCACACATCTGACTACAAAACTCCAGCAAACGTTCTCCATAACGATTATCCTTTCTGCAGTCCGGCTGCTCCAGTGTTTGCATTCTATTTCATTCTCAGAGCATTGCTCCTGCCTGACTTTGAACATATGTAGCGGTGGAATTGGATATTCTGTTTGTAGAATTTCTTCTTCCCTCTCAATGTCCCAGGACTCAACACGGCGTATGCATCTCAATGCACTTCTTGCTGTTAAACATGCGAAATTCAGCAAAAATAAGATTCTCTTTCATTTTGTTCTCTTTATTCCCAATACAGGAACAGAAAAAAGACAAGAACAGTTCTCTAATAAGTTCTCTAATTTATTCTTTCTTTCACCTGCCTGGTGTTTATCATTTTTGTTCTCTCTTTCTTCTCTGTTCTTGTTTAGCTTTTCTTTATCCACCTTGTCTTTCTAAGCATGAATTATTTTGAACAAGAATAAAATACAACACCATGTAATATTCTCTTTTTGTTTTCATACCCCTCCCTCTCCCCACTGTCTCCTTTCTGTCTCTGTTTCAAATAATCAGCCGTTGCTGATTTGTCTCCTTTTTTAGGCAGACCTAGTGACAGTTGAGGTGAGGAGTCTGACATTTTTATTTAATGTGAGCCTCCAAGAGCCTAATGACTTGACAGTTAATCCATAAGGCCTGTTGTTCTGGGGGATGGCTTTGTAGCAACCTACCAGGAGAGGGTGGCACCTAGTGATAATTGAGATCTTGCTACCTAAACCCACCCATCCACTCCTAGCTCAGAGCAGGTTCCAAAACAAGATGGGTAGGGAGTTTACAATAGCCTTTTTTGTTCTTGCATTTGAAATTCCTGCATCAAGGGAGTCTGCACGATTCCTGGCCAAGAAAAGTGCTCCAAGTAATACTTTAACAGGGTGCAAGGACAGCAGGAGGTATCATTCAGGTTCTCCCCATCACACACATTGTAGCTTTTGCAGGTAACCAAGGAGGACCTGTATTATAGAGAGAGATGTAGCCTGACAGCAAGAGCCTGAGCAGAGTTATGTCAGTAGATAGTGCTTAATTTGACATTGGAGCAGGTTTCCCAGCTGGCCTAGGAACCACAGAGCTCTATGCAACAAGATCAATGATTGTAAAACTCAAGCCATATTCAAGGTCCAACGTTTGGCTAGGATCCCTCTTAAAGGTCCGACCTTTGGCCAGGGACCGACCCACGTCCCGCAAACCCGAAGAACCGCCGACCCGTGTCTATACACGCTCCCGAAACTTCTTCTTTTGCACGTAACCAGCAGGTACCTGACCCGCTGCAGGATTCTTATCTGACAGTTAACGACTCAAAAGCCTAACTTTCGCAGAGATGACTTTAGTGTGTGAGCATGTAGCTGGCAATGCTACTTACACATAGATTTTAAATGTGCCACATGCCGATGCTTATGATACAAAGCTGATTCCAGAGGCAGAGTCTTGTGGGCCCATTGGGCACTGACTGACCCTTTGTTTTGTGCAGAACATTTACACATCTCAATGATAAAATATATTATCTCTGTTTTCTATTTATAGTTTCCTACCTCTCCCCTTGGATATCATTGAGTCTCCTTTTTCTATTTTAATATCCCATTATCTCCAGCCAGTCCCAATTCCCAAATCTACAAACTTTTACTACGTTTCCCTCGTTTTTTCCGATGGATCTCAGATGTCGATTTTTTTTACCCATCTCCCTGTTTTTTACAGTTCATGTGTCTCCTTCCTCAGTCATTCTGGTCTTGCCATGCAATCTGGCCTTTTAAATCATTCATATACCTGTCTCACTTCCCTTTCAAGAGGATAAACTGATTAGATTTGCTTCTGTGTAGGAGGAATTTACATTTTCAAGTCACAGTGGATTTCAGTCACGCTCCGGTGATTATTTTCATCTTTCTCTGCTAGATCATACAGTGTCCCCTACAATAAGCTACAATGGTGTGGGCCATTTGAACCGAAAAGAAAAACAGCCCCAAGGTTTGTAAGGAGAACACAGCGCTGCAGTCACAAAGGGGAGAGAGGAGCCTGGAGCCTCTGGAGACAGACAGGGAAGGAGTAGAAGTCAGTTGATAAGTCTCTGCACATGAAGAAGCATATAATATACCCCTCGCCTGAGTAGAGTTTGAACACCAGGAGCAATGGTTATATTCAGTTCTTTCCCCACTTAAGGAGTGATTAAATTTCAAACAGAGCAATTCTTAATACTAATGGCACAAATGCATTGGCTTCTGCATTAATCTTCGAGAAGAATAGGTTTTTCTTTTCTAATTAGCAGTAGGTTTAGAAAGCGGATATGTCATTAGTAGCGTAAAGGCTCTAATCCTCCCCACCCTGATAACCATCACTCTGTTCCTAAAATAAATCCTGTGTATAAGCAAGAGGAATACTAATAGCCGGATGAGTGCTTATACGTATTACCTGTTCAAGCCCTCTTCTCTTTTGCCCACTGTTCATTTATTTATATGCTGTCAATCACATTACTTGGTTTGAAATCTTCATTACTTTTGATGTTGTTTCTGGAAACTGTAAAGCTGGACATACACTGCCAGATCCACTTGTTTGGAGCAAATTTGGGCTTAATGTGGCCACACACATGCTGGGTCAAATCAGATTAATCATAGAGAGGGGCCTACAAGCTGATTGGATAAGCAGCATATCAAGACAACAATGCAGTCCTCATTGGACATGAAAATCCACCTGTCTGATATTTGGCTGATTTTTAGCCAGCAGGTTCATCAGTGGACCCCACACATGGGCCAACAAGCTGCCGACTCAAAATCTTCCCCTTGAATGGAAACTCCCTTTGTTTTCTTGGCAATCCATGACCCCTGCTTGGATTGGGACATTGACATTGCCTGTCCCACACTGTTACTAATACAGGCATGGGACCTGTTATCCAGAATGATCTGGATCCGGGTTTCCAGATACAGAGTCTTTCCATAATTCGGATCTTGATACCTTAAGTCTACTAGAAAATCATGTACACATTAAATAGGCTGGTTTTACTTCCAATAAGGATTAATTGTATCTTAGTTTGGATCAAATACAGATAGTACAGATTTTTTAAAAGTTTACATTATTTGGATAAAAAAATTGGATTATTTGGATAAAATGTCATCTACTGGAAACGGCTTCAGAGCTTTCTGGATATTCTGGATAATGGATCCCATAGCTGTAATTTTAAGTGGCAGATTTATCAAAATGTGAGCTTAATAAATAAGCACCCATCCACATTCTATTTATCAGTGGGTGAAAGTTAGAATTCCAATAAGGATTAATTATATCTCAGTTTGGATGAAGCACAAGCTACTGTTTTATTATTACAGAGAAAAAGGAATGATTTTTATTAAAAAGTTTACATTATTTGGATAAAAAATTGGATTATTTGGATAAAATGTCATCTACTTTTTTGTAATTCTGAGCTTTCTGGATATTCCGGATAACGGATTCTATAACTGTAATTATGATATGTGGCAGATTTAGAGCTTAATAAATAAACACTCATCCACATTCTATTCATTCCTATGGCATTTTTAGAAACGTATTTATCAGTGGGTGAAAGTTAGAATTCACCATTTGATAAATATGGTTCAAAAAATTCCATAGGAATGAATAGAAGGTGGGTGAGTTTTTATTTATTTAGCTCTAAATTCACATTTTGATAAGTTTGCCCCTTAAGCGTGGCCATAGACGATCCAAGAAAGAGCATTTGTTTCAATACATACGTGTAGAGCTGGATCGTCAGATATACAGGTAGAAACAATAGAATTCTACCTGTATTTGGCAATTCAGCACTAACAGAGGGCGATGTTCGGGTGCTTTCAAAGGCGCCTGATCAAAATTTTCCACCTGGGCCGTTTGAAGAGGCTCAAGCAGCAGGCAACCATAGCCATATGAATATTAAATTAAATTTAAAGAGCTCTTATGCACTAATTTTTTGGTGGGTTATTTTTGTGCATTTTAAAACACATTTGAGGTGCAGATTTCACTAAAGAAAACAGTGCAAAAACTACAGCATGTGGAATTTAATTGAATAAATGTCCATTTCATGCCCAAAGTCAGACCAGGCTCCAGAGCAGAATGTATCTTCCACTGGGTCACCTAGAAGTAAGGACAAACCCCACCAAGGGCTGCCACCTCAAGGCCTCTCCACCCCAGCCACGGAGGCCCATTACAACTACCCCAAAATCCTCCCCACTGCCACACTGCAGCCACCACAAACTGAACCCTTGACCCAGTCCTGGACAGGTAACAAGGCTAAAGCACCAGGACCCACAGAGTTTCCTCCTAGTGCCCTGTCAGCCCAGTCCAATCCTGTCAAGTTCTCTGGTGGTTCCTAGGGTGTAGAGTCCTACACCCTTGGGCATGAAATGGACATTTATTCAATTAAGTGCCACATGCTGTAGTTTTTGCACTATTTTCTTTAGTGAAATCTGCACCTCAAATATATTATCCAGTGCTGACAAATAGATAATGTGATATTTTTTAAACCTGCTGCTGTGCCAAGATTAATGATGTTGGCAGGAGACCACAGGTACCACAATGCTCCAGCTTCTGACGCTGCTCTATTCCGGCTCTTAATCCCTATCCAAACATACTTGAAATAAAATAAAGCAAACAGAAGATCCAGATTTGTTTGATAGAAAGCACACGGTAATCCAAAAATGATGATTCTACGTCATTAATTCTTATACGCATGAGATTAATAAAGGCAAAGGAAATGGCACCCTGCCACCCTATGAAAATGTGCAGACACATGAAGTTCTATAAGGTATATAAATCTGGGTCCAAAGTGAGTGGTTAAGATTTATTGAGGGCCATTGATGGTATCAAGGTGCTTATCCCAGTCCATATAGATTGTAGTTTGTTTGTTTGCATGTGGTTCCCCTGTTAGTGACACACAAAGGTTAAATGCAGGTGGTTGTGTCAGAAGGTTGCAATTCATTTACAGCATCCAATTTGATTTTATTTCCCCCAACAGGTTCCCTATAGACTCAGTGAGTGACAACATCACGGCCCTGACACTGGGAATGAGATGCAAAGCAATCACCATCCATTCCCTTCCAGGTATGTATAAATGCATCTAACTGCTTAACTGGCCCTCTGGGCCTATAAAACCCTGAGCCGTCCTACCCAGTGTGATCTGCTCTTGACAGTCATAGAGGGAAAAGATGCAGAACAATTGCTGTGTTAGACCAGTTGCGCAGAACTGTATATTCCTGTCAATAATGGGGAATAATAAGGGAATTTGGAAATAGTTACATGGCATTTTCCAAAGTCTGATCACACAGGCTTTGTAAATTATAGGGATATGGGGATGTTATATTTTACATGGCACGCCGAGTGATCCCAGTGTTTTGTTGACCCTGTTAGTTCCAGCTTGATAGATGGGTGGCAAAATGTTTAAAAATTTTCCCTCTATTTGGTTTGAATGATAATTGCCTGGACCCTTCCAGTGCACCTAAATACATAATTTGCCAATAGTTGACCTGCACCCTCCATGGGGTTGGCAGGTCAGTCATCAGGGGTGTACAAGGGGCAGAGCAGTCTGGGTCCTAACTATTGTTGCCGCATTTTCGCATTAATACTGGATGACTAGGCCTGGGAAAGGGGCTTGGCAATAATATATAAGAAGGGGAGGGACCAGGAGGGGCAGAGCTGTTTTATGAGGGGGTATATGAGGGGGGCCCCTGGCGGATCGGCCAGAGATTGGGTCAGTAGGCAGATTTATAGAGCTCTTGGCGGGATATAGGGGAAGCGGGAGAGTTAAACATAGTAAGTTAGGTTGAAAAAAGACCCACGTCCATCAAGTTCAACCTTTTAACTCTATTTTAACCTGCCTAACTGGCAGATGATCCAGAGGAAGGCAAAAAACCCCATTTGAAGCCTCTCTAATTTGCCTCAGAGGGGGAAAAGTTCCTTCCTGACTCCAAAATGGCAATCGGACTAGTCCCTGGATTAACTTGTACTATGAGCTATCTCCCATATCCCTGTATTCCCTCACTTGCTAAACACATCCAACCCCTTCTTAAAGCTAATGTATCAGCCTGTACCACTGGTTCAGGGAGAGAATTTCACATCTTCACAGCTCCCACTGTAACAAAAATACTTCTGAATATTTAATCGGATCCTCCTTTCTTCTAATCGGAATGGGTGACCTCGTGTCAGCTGGAAAGACCTACTGGTAAATAAAGCATTAGAGAGATTATTATATGATCCCCTTATATATTTATACATAGTTATCATATCACCACCTAAGTACCTCTTCTCCCATGTGAACAGCCCGAATTTGGCCAGTCTTTCTTCATAACTAAGATTTTTAAGCTCCGGACCTCATTTCACTGGCAAAATACAGCCCTGGCCTGGGAAGCCATGTGTGCAATTAACCAATTTCATTAGGGCCCCATTATATTTACTTTTTAGAGCCAACCACCAAGGGCTTAATATTTTTGACAGTGCCCAGGGTGCTGGTATAAAATAATTAGGGAATCTGACCCCCTTATGCAAAAAGTGAAAAAACTGAATATTTGCAAGGAAAACCGTGGATGGGAATGATCAATAGTTACTGGCATTATCACTATAAAACAAAGAATCAGTATAACTTAATGACTCTTTAAGAGCTAATTAATAACTGACGTTTCCTACATACAACCAAATAGCCCTTTCTGAGCCGCAACTCCCATCATCCTCCAATAGTCAGAGGACACGCACAAATGATTGAATTCTTGTTTCTAGCAGCAGCTTATTACACATTTTTTAACCAGTCAAGGTCATATGAAAGTGACTTTCTCGCAGCCAAGGAAAGATGACGACTGGTCCGACTGCCTGGGAGGAAGGTCTGAGCAGTGTAGCTTCATCTCCATCTCTTGCAAAGGAGGATAAACAATGAAGAGTTTGCTTCCATAGGAGAGAGTGGGGGGCAAGTGCAGCTGCTGGATCTCCACACAGAGAATATAAGGGACCCTGAGGCATGAGCTGGGACTTTGATCTGTAACTACACAACTCATTAAATGCATATGTTACGTGTAACCTCAACTGTGCCACGACTGCCTACTGAATACTAAGCACCCAATATGCTGTGGAGGGGATTCTCCTAGTTACATCATATGAAGTGCTATGTACATTAAGCACGCAGAGTATAAATAACACAGGTTCTACATAATCTGTGTAAGACACGTGCATTGTTGCACATGAAAAATTCTTTGATCGGGTCACGTGAATCTTGGCTGGTGGGCACTGGAATTAAACACAAAGCCAGGTCCATAAGATTTATTCCATATTTCCATACTCCTGCAGATTACTGTATACATAACTTCGTGTGTATGTGTGTGTGTGTGTGTATACAGAGCTTATCCGTTATCTGCTTTGTATCCTTTGCTTTTTCTCCTTTTTCAGCTTTGAATAGCTGCCCCCATGGCTACACAGCAGCTGGTTTATATAAACTATAGTAGAGTTTCTGAAACAACACAGCTGTTTTACCATTGCAGCACAACAGGACATTATATTTTCATTATTTTAAAACTTTCTTTGGTGTTACTGTTCCGTTAAGTAGCTTTGCATTTGCACAAAGACCGTTGAGCCTGTGACCCACCAGGATCTTGGCCTACTAGCATATTTTATGGTACACCTATTGGACCTGTTATCCAGAATGCTTGGAGTTTTCCGGACAATGGATCTTTTCGTAATATGGATCTTCATACCTTAAGTCTACTAGAAAATCAAGTAAATATTAGATAAACCCAATAGGCTGGTTTTGCTTCCAATAAGGATTAATTATATCTTAGTTGGGATCAAGTAAAAGCTACTGTTTTATTATTACAGAGAAAAAGGAAATCATTTTTAAGAATTTTGGAACATTTCGATAAAATGGAGTCTATGGGACTCCATCGGAGCATTCTGGATAACGGGTTTCCATATAAAGGTTCCAATACTATAATAAAATAATAAGCTTGTCATTTCAGCAACGCAGTGAGTGCAAATGTGTCACCTTTGCTAGGGATTTTCTTGTACGTTGGCTTTAGAGGTCACCGGTGACAAACAAACGTGAAAGAAAATCCAGGCAAAGGAGTGATATCCCAACAGCAACATGTCTTGCCTTTATCCAGTCATCCATAAAACATGCAGCCGATCCTGGTCAAGCCGTGCCCCACGCTAAATCCTTAATCTCTCCCCTTCACAACACCCTTCATAGATTCTATTGATTTTTTCTCCTGTATCTTCCACCTGGATGTTTAATACTTTTATGAAACTGTGGTTCTTATAAGCTGACCTGCGAGTACTGCGGACTGCGTGGGTTCTGCCAGCTGAAAGGAGAAGGAAAGGTTAAAATAAAGTAAGCTTTATCAGAAAGGTCTATATAAATACACCAGTAAACCCCCAAAGTAATGCTGCTCTGAGTCCTCTGTCAAAAGAAACACAGCATTTCTTTCCTTCTATTGTGTACTCATGGGCTTCTGTATCAGACTTCCTGTTTTCAGCATAAACCTCCAGGGCTAGGGCTTGAGCATGCTCAGTTTGCTCATCTTCCCCTCCCTCCCTCCTTGGTGGTTCTTCCTCCTGAGTGAGCAGGGAGAGACTCAGGCAGGAAGAACCACCAAGCTAATATGGCAGCAGCTATCCTAAACAAACAGAGAGAGCTTCTATAGCTGTTTACTCAGGTATGGTAAAGCATTCCACAGACTAACTTAAGTGTTATAGCTTGCACTATTGTGGCTAATATATTGCCAATAAACTGCTTCGGTAGCTTTCCTTCTCCTTTAAAGACTGACAGGACGCAATACATGCATGCACACTGCACATCGCAGCAAACTGGGGAGGGAGTGGGTGAATTGTTTAAATCCATCCGAACATGCTATGCATCTTTAAGAGAAGGCGTGGGAGACTGAAGTGGAGTTTGACAGTGACAAGCTGGAATTAAGGTGCCACCTTGTGGGGAAATGACAGGGATCCCCCTCCCACATCCCCTGAGAATCTGTAATTATACTTGGGATCCCCCTCCCCACCTCCGCCTCCACTCTCCCACCTCTACTACTTAGAAGGTTGGTTCCTTTATCACTAACCATTTCTCTGCCAAACGGGCTAATAAGGTTCTATCTGTCTTGACACCACTTGAAAATGCTATTAGACTGTAAGCCCTTGGGGACAGGTACAACCCCTGGCTGTGTCACGAATTGTTTACACTCCATAGCATCTAATTGTATTTACGGAGCCCCCGCGTAGGCTTAATCTTATTCCTCTGTGCACCCGGGTTTGCACAATACATAAATTTAAATGCAATTGGCCCTTCTCAAAATAATAATAATTATAATTAATGGTGCCTTTAACATCATAAAAGAGCGAGGCATCTATTATCTTCGCCTTCATTTCGCAGAACTATTTTATTTTGTGCCCACGGTAGATAGGAACTGCCTGTTTATATCACTTTCACATAAATTTATTCTGCAAACTGTAATCTTTATAATGTTACCTGCTCGGTGAATAACCATAATCCATCCTGACAAGCGCTAATTGCTGTACAATAAATATTCTCTTATTAAAGCATGTGATTGCTACATTGTGCTGCATCCTCTTTACATAATAGACAGGTTTCTTTTGCAACAATTTCTGTCAATAATATGAAGAATTGAAGGCTGATAGAGGTAGTGATATTTGGGAAGAATGCTTCTTCTCAAAAAAAGCCGGCCAGCCTCAAGGTTACCCAGCTTGAGATTTCAGCGGGACGCTTAGATATTCTAGAAATGGTAACTGAAATACTTTTAGTTCAATGTTTCATCAGACATGTAGCCCCCACCCATATTTGCAGGGTTGGACTTTCCGGTGGGACACCGGGAAAACTGTGCCGACCCAGACTCAATCCTCCCCTGATTGCAGCAAAAAATTTTATAAGGTACACAATGAGGGGAGGAGGGTCTGTCATGGGTGAGCAGCTGGGGGCACCCGAGGGTATCGGGAACCCTTGGGTAGAACCCCCGATGGGCCTCGCACACCACAGTCCGACCCTGTTTATTTGCCAGGAGTCTACCTGATTTAAAGGAAAAGGAAAGCTGCAAAAAGTTAGGCACCCCCAAGTGATTGAATATGCCTACCTGCCTATCAGCAGAAAACTGCACCGGCCAGGGGTTCTTCCAGCGAGCACCACGGAACGATTGGTTTCTGGGTTCTTCTCTCTTCGTGCAGGTGCGCATGTGCAGTAGAGTGAAAAGACAAACTTTAATAAAGAAGTCGGCTATTTCGTTCTACTACGCATGCATCTGCCCTGGGAAATTTGAAGAAAGAAGAAGAAGTTAGCCGATTGCTCCATGGTGCTAGATGAAAGAACACCCGTACTTGTGCAGTTTTCTGCTGATAGGAGCACTGGCCCAGGGTGTCAGTAATTTCAGTTTTTGGGTGTTGGAGTGTAGGTTTACTGTTGGAGAGGGGCTTAATGGAGAAGGAAAGGTCTATTTAATTGGGGGTGCCAAAAGTGAGGCACCCCCAATTAAGTAGACCTTTCCTTCTCCATTAAGCCCCTCTCCAACAGTAAACCTACACTACAACACCCAAAAACTGAAATTACGCACTCATGCATTTAAATGCATAGACTCATCACCCAAACTCCTCTGTTTGGGGCAGTACAGCAGGGAGCATGATAGGGGGCAGGGCATTGGTGGAACTGGAGCATGGTATGGGCAGAGTGAGGGCATGCCAGAGCATGCCAGGTGTGGCCACAATGCCCCTTGATCATTTGGCTCCTGGGTTGGCATCTCTGGTTCATATATATGTAATCTCGTGATTAGTTCATGGGGGCTCAGGCCAAATGATGGAGCCCAAAGAGGGGCATGAAACAAAAGGGCTCATTTGGTATTAGGCAGTAGTGTGCGAATGGTGGGGGACGGGAGGATGAGGAGCCGAGGGGCGCTTTGGGTAGAAATCTAGCCCTGTCTGCTGTGCCTCCTGATGATGCTTCAGTGGGGTAACTACTAGAGGTGCAGATGATGCAATCACACCCAGGCCTGCACCCCCTTAGGACCAGCCACAGCCACGATAAATCATATAGTGGTGGCAGGGCAGGGGGATATTTTTAGGAGCGAGATTCTGTGGGGTTGGGGTCCGAGGGCACATCCTGCACCCAGGCCTATCTGATTTTTGCCAGATTTTTGATCTGGTTCTCAGTGCATCATTCCACTGGGGAACAATAAACAAGGCTGTTATAGTTCTTATCAGTGTGTATGCCTAATTTGTCATATATCCAACTTTACCCTTTGATTTCGGCAGCTGGGTAGTGTCTACATTTAACCACATACCCACAGTTAATCCAAAGTTTTGCATCCGCTACATAGGTACAGTAGGTTAGTCTTTGCCATGGTAGGGTTTGGTTAGTTATTCCTTTCCAGCTACTCCATGTCACAGGGCAACTGATCAGACTTCTTCTTTAGGCAAAATAAAGTAGCTGGTAGTAAGACTTTAGTATGATGATAGTATTGAGCTGTCCAGGAGATGGGTTGGGGGGGGGAGTGCAGGTAAATTTGGAAAGCCCATCTTCTCATTAACAAAAGTGAGGATTGTGGAAACATCATCTTTGAATATACTTTCCATGCCTCATTTACTTAAGAGTTTCCGTTCATTTTAAAGGTATCGCTTTAAAATAAAGAGGCGCTGTAGTTCTGGCTTCTAATTAGTTCAGATGGAGGTTTCACACCACAAATTCCCATATAATGGGCACAGGAATTAATTAGTAATCAGCCCTAGAGAAGATTAATTTTATAGGTAATCTGTTTTAAAAGAACATGGGTCCGTCAAATTTTAGTTTTTTTAATGATTTTTTTAACTCAAAGGGAAACTCAAAAAAAGAGCATGACTCTACTTCAGGAATCAATTAGCATGGGGCCTAATGGGTTTCATAATTGCATGAAATTGTGGGCAGAAACATTTTCAGGCGATTACCCTAATGGACCATTGTATGATTCACATTGGTGGCAATACTAAGATATTTTCTGGCAATCTAACATCTGGGGTGGAGCGCAACAAAACGTAATTGCCCTTTGGCTGCCTAGTAACCAGAAATGGCCAAAAATAAAAATAAAGATCAATGATCCATCCCCAGACTAACCTTAATTTCATGTAAACCCATGACTTTTTCAGGTCCACGAATCTCCCACAACGATAGAGACAACTAGAAAGACAAGGAAAGCCAATTCACTGGGGGTGCTAATATGTTTGTTTTTTTCTCTAGGCTGGGGCATTTTCTTCTGAGCACCGGCCCAGGGAAAAATCTTTTACTAGAAGGTGCCTAGCACATTGGCATTCCCAAGAGAATGGGGATTTCCTTTTCTTATAAAACCAAAGTAGAGCTCCAAGCATTATGAGGTGCTAGGGGATTGGTTAATAATGTTTAATTATTTTTCCATTCTTGTAATAGTATAAATGTTTATACAGGTATGGGATTCCCTTATCTGGAAACCCGTTATCCAGAAAGCTCTGACTCCATTTTTTAAAAATAATCCAAATTTTGAAAAATTATTTCCTTTTTCTCTGTAATAATAAAGCAGTAGCTTGTACTTGATCCCAACTAATATATAATTATTCCTTATTGGAAGCAAAACCAGCCTATTGGGTTTATTTAATGTTTACATGATTTTCTAGTAGACTTAAGGTATGGAAGGTATGGAAAGATTCATTATCCGGAAAACCCCAGGTCCCGAGCATTTTAAATAACTGGTCCCATACCTGTAGTATTCTAAAGCACCAGCAAAAGGGTAGAGTAGGGCAAAGAGCACCCAGCAAAACAGCTGCCTCCAGGGTTGGACTGGGCCGTTGGGGTGCCAGGTAAAAACCTGGTGGGCCCCGGGCCTTGAGGACCCTGCCTGCCCAGACCCGCACCCACCTATGGCCCACGCTGCCCCCTGATCTCATCCCCCCCAAACCTGATGGTGGCCGCAACTACTCCACAGTGCAGGGACCCGGAGGTGGGTCATGGTTGGGGTGGGGGACCTCTAGGGGGTGATGACAGTGGTTCAGGAGCCCAGAGGGGAGGCCAGCAGAGCCCAGAGAGGGTGGGGGCCCTGTGGCGGAAGCCCCTGAGGGAAAATGTTGATAGAAGTACAAAGAACATACTCAAGTCTCTATTAATCCTGCATGGAAATAAACTCAATAATCCTAAACATCTGCTGGTGTAAAGCAGTGGGGACCTTATTTTATATGTGTTGGAGTTGTCCCCCACCATAAAGGGGTAGAGCAAAGTGCTAGCAGCAGAACAACTGCCTCTCTGGGGGGAAATATAGACAGAAATACAAAGCACATACTCAAGTCTCCATTAATCCTGTAAAAAATAAACCCAATAATCCCATCATATGCTAGAGTAAAGCAGTGGGAACCTTATTTCATACATGTTGAATTTGACCAAAAAATCCAATCAAATATTTAACCCTAATACAAGAATTCATTAAATTAACAACAGGCCTGGTATTACTGTATTAATTCATGAACCGGTGAAATTTCCAAAAATCTTTTTACTTCCATGTAATAAGTGCAGAAGAGTACTTAGAGCAAAGAACTGGAATCAACCAAGATCCCCCATTGAAACGAAGATGATCAACCTGACAGACTCTACTTTGAACGAGGCACACACGGCTCCCAAAAAATTAAATCAGGGTTTCCCATGCGTTTTTACTTGTGAGCATCATTCAGATATAAAAAGAGTTGGAGGGCAACACAAGCATGAAAAATAAGGTGGTGCAAAATAAGGCATTTGATTGGCTGTTGGTAGCCCCTATGTGGACTGACAGCCTACAGGAGACTCTAATTGGCAGTACATCTGGTTTTTATGCAACCAAAACTTACCTCCAAGCCTGGAATTCAAAAATAAGCACCTGTTTTGGGGTCACTGGGAGCAACATCCAAGGGGTTGTTGAGCAACGTGTTCTCCCTGAGCCACTGGTTGGGGATCATTGCTTTAAATTCTAGGGAGGAATGGAAGCAAAGAAATGCTTATACCGTTGGGCAACAGTCAAGACCCCCATATGTAATAAAAAGCACTAAGTTTGCCCAGGAGCAGAAATCCATAGCAACCTATAAGATGTTTACTTTGAAACAGATGACCAGTAAATGCTATCTGTTGATTGGTTGCCATGGGTTACTGCACCTGGGCAAACTTGGTGCCCTTTATTACATAACACCTTATCTCTTCTAATGAAAATATAATAAAAGATAGAGAAACAAAACAGACTTGAACATTACAAATAAAGTAGAACCATGACCAAAAAGAGAGCACATACCAAAGCATTGATTTTGTTTGCACCCCAGGTGGTCTTAAAACTTTAAAAATAGGTGTTGGTTTGGGCAATCACTTTCTTTTAAAATCAGCAGGTGGTGGAAGAAGGATACGCCTATGAAACTATTGATTAGATCAGGGCAACCTCTCCCCTATAAATGCTATGGCATAGGAGAGGACCAAGCCAGTTAGATCAGTACTTTGCTGCTGGTCTAGGAAATCACTCTCTTTTACAAGAGGAAGGAACAAGCCTGTGTAACAAAATCAATGCTTTGGTATTGGCAAACCTCTCCCCTTATAAAATGCCACTGGCAGGGCTGCCATTAGAAATCACAGGGCCCCGTACAACAAAATTTACAGGGCACACTGGGCCCTGCCCACCCCGGCCCCCAAGACCCACCTCAGATCCTGACCACTCCACATCACAGTTAAAAGACCACCCAGACATCAGTGCTAAAAAAGCTACCCCCTCCACATACACAAGTTATAGGGCTCCCCCTATAAGTTTAAAAAAAAAAACATTGGTGCCAGCGCCCCCCATAAAAGTTTTTTTTAAAAAGCATTGGTGTCAGGGCCCCCCTTACAATTAAAAAAAATTAGGGCCCCAAAGAATATTTTTTAAAAAAAACATTGGTGCCAGGGCCCCCTTACAAGTTAAAATAAAATTGAGGCCTCAAAGAACATTTTTGAAAAAAACTTTGGCGCCAGGGCCCTCCTTACAAGTTAAAAAAATTGGGGCCCCAAAGAAAAATTTTTAAAGAGACATTGGTGGCAGGGGCCTATAGAGTATTATAATAATACATTGGTGGCCAGGGGATTAAAAAAAATAAAAAAACACACATTGGTGTTCAGAGGAATTGAACTCATTTCTTCAGGACTTCAACTTCGCCTCCTTTCGTGACTTTGGGTCCAGGCCCGGGCCTGGTACACTTGTACCCCTGGCCCTGGAACAGGGAGGTGCCAACCCAGAAAAACCTTGAAAGTTAGGACAGGGTTTACCTTGACGTGGTATGGTGGCTTATCAATTTTATGATTATAATTTTGTAACTAGAAAAAAACTGTTTTGCTAAATATATGTATTAGCTTAAAATGTTCATTGATGAATTCTTTCTTTTTTGTGTGTTAATAAAACCAGGGATCACTGAAACAGTTCAGTAAGTTACAGTTCCCCTAACGCGGAAAGCCGGAGAGTAAATGGTTTCCTCATTATCATTAAACTCTTGACATCACTGTTCTCCATTAATCTGGTGGTTCGCTTGTGTGGGTACTGTGGTTAAACAATTCCTACTTACGTTTAGCATTAGATAAAAGGGTAAAAGCAAAAACTGTATGACGGAGACTTCAGGCCATATATTGCTTGTGCATTTCGGGCGATTAGGCTTTATGGTTTCCTGTTCTAAATGGCAGATCAGTACATGCAAATGTTAACACTTGCACAGCTTGATGGTTCAGCCTTTGGCCCCTGCTCATAATGAATTTGAGTAAGAACTGTAAATTTAAAAGATTTACGGTTTTAATGAGAAAGTCATAGGGAGTGGTATAATTTAAGTTGAGTAGTCTCCACCAGGTCTAGTAACCCATAGCAACCAATCAGATGTTTTTTTTCAGACAGGTGCTCAGTAAATAACAGGTGCTGATTGGGTACTCTGGGTACCAATAGTGTGCAAATAACTGAAGCCACGGATGAGTAGGCATGCAGAGGGGAAAGATGTAGGAGTTATGGAAGTGGAGGGGGCATGTGAATAGAGAAGTCTACAGAGTTAATTAAGTGTAAAACATTGGGTGGTTGTGTAGCAAGGATGTACAGGGTGTACCACTGTTGAGGACTTCTCTATTCACATGCCCCCTCCACTTCCATAACTCCTACATCTTTCCCCTCTGCATGCCTACTCATCCTTGGCTTCAGTTATTTGCACACTATTGGTATCCAGAGTACCCAATCAGCACCTGTTATTTACTGAGCACCTGTCTGAAAACAAATATCTGATTGGTTGCTATGGGTTACTAGACCTGGTGGAGACTACTCAACTTAAATTATACCACTCCCTATGACTTTCTCATTAAAACCGTAAATCTTTCAAATTTACAGTTCTTACTCAAATTCATTATGAGCAGGGGCCAAAGGCTGAACCATCAAGCTGTGCAAGTGTTAACATTTGCATGTACTGATCTGCCATTTAGAACAGGAAACCATAAAGCCTAATCGCCTGAAATGCACAAGCAATATATGGCCTGAAGTCCCCTTTATTTGTCGGGTTCAAAGAACATTTACCACTGTCCCTTAGATAATATGGCAACACTAACCAGTGATTTAGATAAAGGTACTGAGCATTATCTCTGAATCCTCAGCATATACCACAGATACTGAGAATTTGCCCTGTATCCCTAGCACATACAGCAGATATTGAGCGTTATCTCTGAATCCCCAGTACATACAGCAGATATTGAGTATTATCTCTGTATCCTCAGCACATATTGCAATACGGAGCTTATTCTCTGAATCCCCAGCACATACAGCAGATATTGAGAATTATCTCTGTATCCTCAGCACATATTGCAATACTGAGCATAATCTCTGAATCCCCTGTACATACAGCAGATATTGAGAATTATTTCTGTATCTCCAGTATATATGACAGGTTCTGAGCATTATCTCTGTATGCCCAGCACATACAGCAGATATTGAGCTTTATCTCTGTATCCCCAGCACATATGGAAGGTAAGGTAATGAGCATTATCTCTGTATCCCCAGCACATATCGCAGGTAATGAGTATGTATCCCCAGCACATACAGCAGATATTGAGCTTTATCTCTGTATCCACAGCACATACAGCAGGTACTGAGCATACTGTATCCCCAGCACATATGGCAGGCAATGAGCATTATCTCTGTATCCCCAGCACATATAACAGGTAATAAGCATTATCTTTGTATCACCAGCACTTATACCAGATATTGAGAATTATCTCTGTATCACCAACATATACAGCAGGTACTGAGAATTATCTCTGTATCCCCAGCACATACAGCAGGTACTGAGCATTATCTCTATATCCCTAGCATAATCGGCAGGTAATGAGCATTATCTCTGTGTCCCCAGCACATACGGCGGATACTGAGAATTACCTCTGTATCACCACCACATATGGCAGATACTAAGTATAGTCTCTGTATCCCCAGCAGATAATAAGTATAGCTCTGTATCCCCAGCACATATAGCAGGTACTGAGAATTATCTCTGTATCCCCAGCACATATAGCAGGTGCTGGGTATTATCTCTGTTTCCCTGAGTGCACACAGCAGCTAATTTGCCTAAGGCTCAGTACCAATTATGTTTAGATGTGTTCCATCACACACAGGCGTTAATTGATTTCATTCCGCCCAACAGTACTCACGGTAGCAGATACTGAAGCTGAAAAAAGAAAAAGCAGGAACCACAACAAGAGATTGCACCCACACTACTGGGGACAGGTAAGAGTATCAGTCAGTAAAATTGATTAGGTGTTCCATAAGCAGCACATGAACCAAGAGGTAGAGATGTCGCGAACTGTTCGCCGGCGAACTTGTTCGCGCGAACATCGGGTGTTCGCACTCGCCGGAAGTTCGCGAACGTCGCGCGACGTTCGCCATTTTGGGTTCGCCATTGTTGGCGCTTTTTTTTGCCCTCTCACCCCAGACCAGCAGGTACATGGCAGCCAATCAGGAAGCTCTCCCCTGGACCACTCCCCTTCCCTATAAAAACCGAAGCCCTGCAGCGTTTTTTCACTCTGCCTGTGTGTGCTGAAGAGATAGTGTAGGGAGAGAGCTGCTGCCTGTTAGTGATTTCAGGGACAGTTGAAAGTTTGCTGGCTAGTAATCGTTTTGATACTGCTCTGTTATTGGAGGGACAGAAGTCTGCAGGGGTTTGAGGGACATTTTAGCTTAGGTAGCTTTGCTGGCTAGTAATCTACCTTCTACTGCAGTGCTCTGTATGTAGCTGCAGTGGGCAGCTGTCCTGCTTCTGATCTCATCTGCTGACTGCTGCAATAACAGGCAGATTTTTCAGATACATTTTTGCCCTTGATCCCCCTCTGGCATGCCACTGTCCAGGTCGTTGCACCCTTTAAACAACTTTAAAATCATTTTTCTGGCCAGAAATGTCTTTTCTAGATGTTAAAGTTCGCCTTCCCATTGAAGTCTATGGGGTTCGCGAACCGTTCGCGAACCGCTCGCATTTTTGCGCAAGTTCGCGAATATGTTCGCGAACTTTTTTTCCGACGTTCGCTACATCCCTACCAAGAGGCACTGCCACTAAACATCCTAATTATTTATTGAACCAGCCATGTCTCAGGAAGTTTAAGCCATTGAGATATTGCTGTCTTCCTTTCTTCTTTACTGTGCTCCTTAATCTCTCTTAGAAGCTCGCAGCACTCTCTTTACTGCAGTGCTGTAAACCAATTTGAAATCTCTATGGACAAGCATCAAGATAAGCACGCACAAGAGGCAATTTGTATGCTACATCTGCTGTAGGTTGCACTTTCCTTCTAAATGAACTCCCCTGTGTACATTAAAGGAAGCTGTGAATGCATTAGCCGTTGTTGTGAGAAGTGATGGGAGTTTGTGTATACATTTCGGTATATTAAACCACAATAAATAGATTCCCTCTTGCTTCTGGAATGCTAAGGGTTGTGTATAAGCATAAGCACTGGGACCCAGAGCAAATTTATTTTGGGGCCCCCCAAAATATCCAGAGGTTGTCCTGTTTTATCAATATATATTGAAATTGCACGTAGCATTTAATATCAGCTGCTTTCTATGAGTTACTAGGCCAGTGCAAACCTTGCCCCTGTTAGCCTTCCTGTTAAAGCACTCACCCATTAAGACTTCATTCTCCCATGTTGCTATGGTCAATGGTCATAGCAACCATGTAGCCATGTTGGAGACCTGCAAAAAACTGATCCTAAAAAAACACAAAATTAAAGGGTATATAAAGGCACAAAAATAAAATACCATTTTTACTTTCTTTAATGAAAAAGAAACCTATCTCCAATATACTTTAATTAAAAAATGTGCACCATTTTTATAAGAAACCTGACTGTATGCAGTGAAATTCTTCCTTCATTTACTGCTGTGGATAGGAATTGTCAGACCGTCCCAAACTGCTCTGCAGGGAAACAATCATACTTATGAACAGCAGGGGGAGCCCCACCTTACTTCCCAGCCATGCAGAACTCAAGCAGCTTTATTTGTTTCCCTGTTTTGATCATTTATGACAATCCCTAAGCAGCCCACACCACACTGAGCATGTGCACAGTCTTTGTCTTGCAAATATGTTTAACAAAGTTACAAGATGGTGACCCCCTGTGGCCAACTTTGAAAGCATAAATCATTAGTTTGATTAGGCTTGTGGTGCAGTAAGTTCATGTTTAAGTTTAGTATACAAAATACAGCATTTCTAGCCTTATTCTATTTTAGACTTTACTTTGCCTTTAAAGTGTTATTCCCTCATTGTAGTTATTTTCAAGTCAACATCCTCTAAAATGCCTGAAGCTATTGTGTTCTAAATGCTGTAGTTCATCTGTAATCTGCTGGAAGATTGCAGGACCCATTATGGCTGCTTTGACAATTGAAAAATCAACGTGAGAGCGTTACTGGTAGAAAACACGTAAGGCTATGTATTTATCTACTTTGTGGCCTGAATAAAGTTCTCAGTTCTTTAACAAGCCTGTTTATGAGATCTGTGAGTGCCTGCCAATTTCTCTTTTGGTTAGAGCCGTTTATGTGCCACGGTAATGAACACGGAATTATTTCTGAGTCAATTGGTCTGTGCTATTGTATCGACTGTTCTGTCCCATATATAATATGGTTAATTGCTTTTTAATGCAGAGAATTATTGCCAGTTAATTGTGGGTGGAATGATATGGTGCTCCTGGCATAGCGCCTTGGGTCCATATTATTATATTGACTATTCTGTCTCATACCTAATTTCTTCCCTATCTAGCTCCAACATATTCCAAGGTGAAGCATAATACAACTTTAAAGTACATACCATGGCATGGGCAGGAGCTGTGCATTGGCAACTTTGCTATAGTAGTCGTATGCCCACCCAACTGAGCTGTAGTCCTGCTTCTGGGGCAGGACCCAGATGAATGTGTCATTTTTACATGAATCTTTGCTTACGTTTTAACAGCAAGGCTTCTCTGCATAAAAAATAAATTAAGCAGATAATATCGGCAAGTACGGACCGCCACCTTGTGGAAAGTCATAGCATGGCAGAAGTATACCAATTACAGGTATGGGACCTGTTATGCAGAATGTTCGGGATCTGCAGTTTTCCGGATAACGGATCTTTCAGTAATTTGGATCTCCATACATTAAAGGGAAAGTAAAGTCTAAAATAGAATAAGGCTAGATATGCTGTATTTTGTATACTAAACATAAACATTAAGTTACTGCATCACAAACCTAATCAAAAAATCATTTATTTATGGCTACAGGGGGTCACCATCTTGTAACTTTGTTAAACATCTTTGCAAGACCAAGACTGTGCACATGCTCAGTGTGTTGTGGGCTGTTTAGGGATCGTCATAAATTATCAAAACAGGGAAACAAACAAAGCTGATTGAGTTCTGCATGGCTGGGAAGTAAGGTGGGGGCTCCCCCTGCTGTTCATAAGTATGATTGTTTCCCTGCAGAGCAGTTAGGGACCTTGTGACAATTCCTATCCACAGCAGTAAATGAAGGAAGAATTTTCTGCATACAGTCAGGTTTCTTATAAAAACAGTGCACATTTTTTAATTAAAGTATATTGGAGATAGGTTTCTTTTTCATTAATGAAAGTAAAAATGGGATTTTATTTTTAAGCCTTTTACCTTAAGCCCTTTAAGGGGGGTTATTTACTAAAATCTGAATTTATCTCATAATTTTAATAAAAAAAGCTCGACCAAACTCCCATGCCTGATTTTATCTTATTTATTTAATGAAAAAACTCAATTTAATCTGATCGTGAAAAAATTCGATAAAATTGAGGGGAAGCCCAAATTGTTCTAATTTTGCTGGCTTTTTTTCAGGAATCGTTTTTTTGGGGGGGAAAACCCAGCACAAACCGCAATAACTTTTTGTGGTATCGAGGTATAATAAATCTCAATTCAAGCTATTTCCACAAAACAATTTACGTTTTGGGAAAAAAAACTTTGAGGTTTAGTAAATAACCCCCTAAGTCTACTTAAATATAATTTAAACATTAACTAAACCTAATAGGATTGTTTTGCCACCGATACGGATTAATTATATCTTAGTCTGGATCATGTACAAGTTACTGTTTTATTATTACAGGAACAGGTCTGTATGGCTTTAAAAGAGAACTAAAGGTTTATTCTAGGGTGCTGCACCACCATGCTTCATTCATTTCCCAAGTATCCCCTCTGGCACCCTAGGCAGGTAAACACCAACAGCACAAATAGGACAAAAGCAAAAAATACTTGAAACAAAGTCAATTTTAAAGTTTGTATGGAATACTGCTTAGCACTAGGGATGCACCGAATCCACTATTTGGGATTTGGCCGAATCGCCGAGTCCTTGGTGAGATTTGTCCAAATACCGAACCGAATCATAATTTGCATATGCAAATTAAGAGTCGGATTCGGTTTGGCCAGGCATGATTTTCCTACCTCCACTAATTTACATATGCAAATTAAGAGTCGGATTCGGTTTAGCCAGGCACAAGGATTCAGCCGAATCCTGCTAAAAAAGGTTGAATCCAAACCGAAACCCGGGTTCAGTGTATCCCTACATAGCACATTTTATAGCTATAAAATGAGCTAGAACTTTTGGGTTTCTAGGCCTCTGTAATATCTGGAAAATGTAGTTCAAAATGTGACACTTGCTTTTTACACTTATCCCCCCCCCCCCCCAGTTTTCAGGATATTAGCAATTATTACCCTAATAGAATGAATTGGAATAGACAGCGCCGCATACTAGTCATTTCATTCAACTGGCTACAATCAGACCTTGAGTGATCAAATATCAAATATTCTAGTGTTGAAGCACGAAATAAATTTTCTCCCAAATGTAGTCAGTTTGCTGAAATGACCAGAAGGTGGCGATGTTGTCTCCAATTCATTATATTAGTACTGTAAAAACTGATGCTATCTCAAAAAGTCATGTATATTATATATATACAGTAAGTGCTTAGAAAAACATTCTGAGCAATTTGACATTAATTTATATTGAGGTTTTACATTTCCTGTAAAGGTCAGTAAAACATTCCCAGGTTTCCAGGGCCAGCAGCCAGCTTAGTGCATGTTTATACCCAGCACATACTCTTTGCTCCAGCAATTGCAGCAGATGGCATTAAATACATTATACTAGCACCAAGTACCTATATCTGCCCTTCTGAAATGTGAGTGCAGGGTAACTGAAAAACAATTGCCCTATGTTAGATAAGAGCAATGTGCAATGGTATGGTTGTATGTCGGAGATTCAGTTATTAAACTTGGGATAACGAATAGGGAACGAGGGGGAGCCAATAAGAGAGTTATATGGGAAAATTTACAGGGTATCAAAACTTTTGTAAAACGATTGCTCATATTGCCTTACACAAATGTGGCTGTACTACTGCTCCCAACAGTTAACGATATATGATTAAAGGATAAGTAAAACGTTTAATGCAAAATTTCCAAGCACTTTTGCCATTTACACGAACTGCCAATATACCAAATTTTTCGGCAAAGCAAAATAAGCCCATCGCTCATCGTTAGTGGCCAGATTAGATGATGTTTTGTGGATCTGCGCATGAGTGTATGAGTGGTATGTGCCATTTTCCCAGCAGCCCTTATTGCACAGTAAGCCATAGGAGTACAGTATATATTGAATAATTTGCATTTCTCCACCTACAAGATTCCTCAAATGAAAGCAAATCTCTTTTGTCTGGCTTGAAGGCAAGGCATTTTGTATAGCAGGAGGCATATAAATCCCTTCCATGTTAATAAGTCTGGATGTGTCTCCTGGAGTACCCTGGCAGATGCTGAGCTCCAGGGGAGTGCAGATGAGAGCGCTGAATAATGGCTTGTTCCGACTACTGAATCTGCCAGAGCCATCGATCATTCTGACTAATCACACGCAATAGGGAACACAGCTTCAGGTGCCCAACGACTGCACTGGGACTTCACAAAAATTCCCTTGTTATTACACAATGGATAAGTATTACAGTTGCACTAACCAAATAAGTGCCGGCTATAGAGTATGCCAGGAAGTATACATGCCCGGTTTCGGCCCTTACACTCCCAGGGGCCCCATATTATTATTATAATGTCTTTTCAAACTTCCGGTGGCAATCCCAGAATCCTCTGCCAAAAAGCATTGGGGTTCCTGTAAAGGCTTGAAAACTGCTGATACTGTGATACTGGGGGAGGATTCCAATTTCATATAAAACTTCATATTTTCTCTCTCTCTCCAGTGCAGGGCCCTAGTTTTTCAACAGCCTTGGGCCCCTCTCTTCTCTAATTCTGATCAGATCACGACAGGCACCTGTATGAACTGCTGTATCGATTACAGGAGGACGGCATTTGCGCCGAGAACAACTATATGGAACTGCAAAGAGCTCATGACCCCTAATAGCTTTATTCATAAAGAGTACTCTTAGAATTACAGGTATGGGATCCTTTATCCGGAAACCAGTTATCCAAAAAGCTCTGAATTAAAGGAAGGCCATCTCCCATAGACTCCATTTTAAGCCAATAATTCAAATTTTGAAAAATGATTTCCTTTTTCGCTTTAATAATAAAACAGTACCTTGTACTTGATCCAAACTAAGATATCATTAATCCTTATTGCTGGCAAAACAATCCTATTGGGTTCATGTAATGGGTTCATTTTATGCATGGTGATTCCAATTACGGAAAGACTCCTTGTCCAGAAAAGCCCATGTCCTGAGCATTCTGGATAACAGGTCTCATACCTGTAAATATGCCTTTAGTTATTTTTCAGATATTAAAAGGGGTTGTTCACCTTCCAAACACTTTTTCAGTTGAGTTGTTTTCAGATTATTCTCCAGAAAAAAACTTTTTTCGATCGCTTCCATTTTATTTTTTTACAGTTTTTCTGTCTTTTTTTCGTAGCATACTAACGATTTTTTTAAAAAAAAATGTTTTGCTGTTACTGGTCCTTTAAGGTTTGTGTTTTTGGTTTTTCATAACAGATGCGCTCTGGTGTTTTATCTGTTATGTGCTGTGTAACCTGTGCCTTTTTCCAGTTTGAATGGCTGCCCCCATGGCTACACAGCAGCTTGTTTATATGAACTATAGTTGTGTTTCTGAAGCAAACACATCCGTTTTACCAGTGCAGGGCAATAATGCATTATATTTTAATTACTTTGATACAATATGATGTTACTGTTCCTTTAATGTGCTCCTACAGGGAGAGGTCTGGAACAAGGATGAAGCAGAGCACACTCTTCAATTCTGATAAAGAAGCCCCGGTGCACAGCGTAGAGGGTACGGCAATCCCCACAGGGAGAGGTGCCAGAGGCCAATCCTCCACGGAATCAGGAACTGTGGACTGAAGCCAAACACTGAAGTAAAAAACAATTTGCCTAAGTGAATATGAATAACGTGTCCTGCTGCCAAGAGGTGCATTGTTCCATGATGGAGGAAAGTGGAGCTGGAAACATGTTTATTGTTAGGAAATATTAGCCTGTTAAGGGGGGGATGGATCCATTATTAGTTTATTGGGTGATCAGTTGAACAAGGACCTATTTGCAGAATAGGCAGCTGCATGGGATAGGGGGAGTTGCAGACGTGATGTAGAATACGGATTTTCATCAGTGATACATCTAAGTAGATTTTGGCTAAATTTCATATATCATGCATTCATGCACATTAGTATGTAAGACATCAGAGCATGCTGATTGGACACATTATTGACTCTAGGCATCAATTGTAAGCAGTGTGCACCTTTGTAAATTGCTTCAAATAGTGAACAATTTGCCACCCATTTTTGTCACTTATGCTTGTGTTTGTAAATAAACCCTGTATTGTCCTTGAGAATGAAATACTCTGGAAAGCTAATTAATCCCTCTCTAACCTGAATCTCAATAAAGGCATACTGGAAAATTGGCCAATGTAAAAGATGGAGTAACTGTGGTTCATGTACAGCCTCCCCTCTTTCTCTCTCTGTACTGTGCTAGTGTACAGTATACTACTCCTAGGGTTGCCACCCGGACGGTATTTTACCGGTCTAGCCGGTAAAACACCTGCCAAGGCCAGGGCCGGTATTACAAATACCCCGGCAATGTAGCTGCCTGTAAATTTGTAGTACCCTTAACAAGACCCCATTGGCCCGCCCTCAATCCCATTGATTGTCCTCCTTCTGGCGATCTCCACGATGCGTCCACCCAATTTTACATCACGGTCCGCCCCTTTTTGTTCCTGCCCCCCACCAGCCCAGGGCCGGAACTAGGGGTAGGCAGAAGAGGCACCTGCCTAGGGCGCAACGAAAGGGGGGCGCTGGGCAGGTACCTGACTTTTGCCTACCCCTAGTCCATGTTCGCTGCTCCTCCCACTCCTCTGGCACTCGTCCCCGCCTCCCTCGCCTCAAGCGCTTTACCCCGCCTCCCTCCCCTCAGTCACTTTCCCCACCTCTCACCTATCCCCTCCGTCGGTTTCCTCTGCCTCCATCCCCTCCAGCGCTCTAACACCCTCCCCTCCGGCGTTCTGCGCATGTGTGCGCACAATGTATTCACGGAGGGGGCGCGGTGGCCGCCCGGGTCGCCTAGGGCACCCGGTCGGCTTGGCCCGCCACTGCACCAGCCAGTAAAAAATTTAGGAAAAGGTGGCAACCCTAACTACCCCTTGTGTGTGTATCATTATGTGTATGTATATTTATTTGTGTAAGTGTGTGCATGTCTTTGTTTGGGTTGCCACCTTTGCTGGTGGCTAAACCCGAACAATGGGGGTGGGGCAGATAACATTGAGGGTGGAGCAGTGATCTTGGGGTGGGCAAGATGACATCAGAGGCAGGCACAATGATGTCGTGGAGCTATGATGCTGGATCAGGGTTATTACTTCACTTGTATCCAAATGGATGGATTTCTGTCCAGTTTTCACAATGTTTTAAATGGGACAGCCCTTTGAAAAAATGAGATGTCCAGTTTTGAACTACAGCAATGCTCATTTAGAAAAACTATTTCTTATTTTTGATTGATTTCCTTATTTCTGTTTCTTGAATAACAAGAAATTAACTGCACTTCATAATAACTAAGCCACGGCAAGGTGAGTGATCTTGGTATTTAATTGGTTTTCATTTGGCCAGATTAATGTTCGAGTTTCACAAGGCTAAAAACCGAATAGAAAGTTGAGACCCGAACAGGCCTTAAAACTGAACTGTCGGGTGTTGTGTGTGTATAAATATATATATTTGTGTGTGTGTGTCTGTGACAGTAAGGAGTTTATTTATTAAAGGTTAAGTTTTGTTTTCTCTAAAAATTCACGTTTTATTCATACATATTTTTTCGAGATTTATTACAAATTCTTGTAAAAGTCAATGGCAGGGCAAAACTACATGATATTTTCAACACTTTCACTTTTTGGTGTTACTGATCCTTTAAGACATTGGCATTTTGTCCTGAGACAGTTATTCGTGGGCATTTCACCACACAACCCCTGCATTCTTAAATACAAACCACAAACATTCGGCTGATGGAGGCCTGGAGATTGTGACGGCAGACAAGAAAACATTGATTTTTTTGTCTACAGTTAATTATCTCTTTTTTTCAGTTTTTGCCTTGTAACTACATTAAACCTACATGTCCTTGTATACATTGAAATGAAATTTTCCTATTACAAGGAGGACACTGGAATGCAGATATGCAAATATAATCTGTCAAAGATATTAGTGTGTTCAGGCAGGGGTTAGTGAACTTGTCTTTTCTTTGCCCTATTGAATGCTGGTGGAGACAACACTAAAGCTCATTATTTCCAACAGACCTTGCTGTTATGGGCTACAGACACAGGATCCTTGTTCTCAGTGAGTAATTCAATTGATCCAAACAGGTAAACCATTCCCATTGCATCCAGCCCTTTGGATCCCCATGAGGCCCACCAGGAGGTCCACAGTACAGTTGCAGGGTTACAACTAGGATGTAGCAAGGGGGTCCTGCAAAACTATTGTGTCTGTACACCTTTAAAATTATACAGATAACAGGTTGTGTATAGCTGCTATATCCATTGTTCTACAGCTACAGAGAAACCTCAATTTTGCATACCTTGATTCTAAGTTTAGCTGCATTTTACAGCATTTTTCTGTGGTCCCACAAATAAATAATGCTCCTCAAATCAATATCTGTAGCCAGTATCAGACTGGGGTTTCGGAGTCCACCACAGTTGCTGCCTCAGGGGCCGCACACAGTGTCTGACTGGTGGGTTGGAGGCCCACCAGGGCTTCCACCACAGGGGCTCCCACCCCCCTCCAGTCCCCCATGCATAAGTGTATTGTAGTTGCAGCACGATCAGGGATAGTGGGGGGGAGGAGATCAGGGGGCAGCGTGGGCTAAAAACAGGTGTGGGTCTGGGCTACCGGGGCCCACCGGGTTTTTTCCCGTGTCCCACCGGCCCAGTCCGACTCTGCCCACACACACCCCTGCCCCAACCCCTCCTCCGACTCTGGCCCCCCAGCTGCAACCCCTCTCCAACTTTTGGCCCCCTGCCCCAGCCACAACCCCCCTCATGTACCTTATTTTATCTTTCAGATCTCTGTTCAGATCACATGCACACTAGGGTGAGTTTTTATCATTTGTTGGGCCACCAGTCCTTAAGGGCTGACAAAAAGTTTTATTATTAGTTCTGTCTTTATGGTTGCTGAACTATAGCACCCATCATGTTTTTATCCTTTAATATGCAGAGGAATGCTGGGAAGTTTAGTTCGGCAAGATTTAAGTTGTGCAACAGTACTGTGGAAGGTCGTTGTGCTGTTTAATGTATAGAAACTTGTTCACATTATCTGTGGTCATCTTTGTGTCCAATAGAGGGAACTGTAAATCTGCAAGAAGTTCATATGCAACGGGTCAGTTCTTACTACTGATAACTCAGCTACTGTATGATTGTGATAAAACTTCAGTCTAAAGCCGCAGGAGAAACATTTCAGCTTTGTGGGGTGCAATTGTCCTTATCTCAGCCTGCAGCTTTTCCATAGAGCCAGTCACTTGTAGCAGCACAGAGTAGGGACAAACTGAACAGGGTCAGTCATCCAAGCTACATAAATAAGGACCGGGGCACAATACCCTCTCTGTTGCGAGAGAAGAAGGCAAACATTGTAAGTGGAGGGAAGGGGTTAGATTTCTCTTGTTGTCTTCGAAATCCATGCGCCGCAGTTCAAGAAGGTACTTTGGTGCCAAATAGTTCTTATTTTATTTATTTGCTTCCACCTCTGACAGGGAAGGAGAAAGAGTTACTAAAGGGAGTTGTATTGTTGGTTCTGAGTCCAGAAATCATATGTATTACAATAAGGGCCCAGTGATCACTTCTTCATGTTAGTGTATTCAAAACAGTATCCCTAGGAAGGGCCTCCACATTTTCAGGTTTTTCAAGCAATGCCTTACAAATATCCCATAATATCCAGCTGTGATAATGTAATTCCTTCTACGTCCGGTCCAAGACAGTTAGCTTTGGGTGCTATTTGGGCTTTCCTTGACTAAGCTTCAGCTTTGAGCAGAATTGGGCATCTCACAAGCTCCATACGATCCAAGGGCAAGACCTGAACAGAGATTGAATAGGCCACAGTGCTATTAAGAACTGACTGAGGGCCATTTATGAAGCAGACAAGCGCACCATTCATCCGTCTTTATGGTAGGGTCAAGGGTGAATGCCACTTTACAGGGCCTCTGGTACCGGAGACATGCCAGACAACAACATAACGCACTAGTCTATGCAGCTGATAGCAGCCCCCCTTGCATTTGCCAGATTTTCCAGATTGCCAGTCATATCCTAACAGGGAAGTGTGGATTAATTTTGGTACAGCGCAGAAAGGGGTCGGAGGGACTTAAAAGGGGTCTAAATAATTAAAATGGCAGGTGGGGGGAAGTTCTTTAACAAGGTGCACTGACATTATAATCTTGAACACTTGAAAAAGGGAGGTCATTTGCATTGTACAGTACAGTTATCCATACATTGGCCAATAAAAGCTGCTAACTTAGCCCCCCAGAGCAAGATGGCATGGGGCCCTCCGGAGGACCGGCCCTACCTATATATGGCAGGTTTGATAATCTCCTTAGGGAGGACCACTAGTGATGTTTGGGCTGGCCTGACACCTGCGGGTTGGGTGGGTGGGGGTCGATTTCCACACACATTTTGCAGGTGGTTTCAAGTTGACCTCTTCTTCTGCTCTACCCGCTAGTGACCTGACTCTTTTGGCTCCGGCAGCTTCCATTATAGGCGCACACCTGCCCTGTGGGCGGGTCAGGTGCAGGAGGTTAGGGTCAGGTGCAGAAGGTTAGGGTCAGGTGCAGGAGGTTAGGTCGAATTTTAGTCAACCTGTACATCACGAAGGGCCACATAGACAGTCCTTGCATGACTAATCTTCATAGGCCAGCTGTATCATCCAGGTTGTTCGGATCAGCCAGTGAGTAGGTGGCCAAAGATCCACTTGTTTGGTAACCTCACCAATCGTATCTCAACATGTATGTCCAGCTGGAGGGTGCTAAAAGTTTAATGGAGACATTTTGTGTAAAGAATAAGAACGTACCAGTGCATTATACTTATTTAGATATAGAAGGATTGTGCTTAAAAAAGTAGTGTTTCAGGCTGATTTAGTGAATATTTCAGCAAAAACCCTAATAATCCCTCCCTTTTGAAGTCTCAGGCTGTGCAGGGGAGCCGGCGGCTCTCAGCTCACTGCACTGTAGGATCAGCAGCTAGCAGGACCTGATAGGGAACTGAAGCCTATCTTTGCTTGTGTGACTGCAGGGCTGTGATTGGCTGTCCCCCTCCTACTGTGTTTCTGGCAGGGACCGTTAGGACACGCCCACCCCTCATTTAAAAAACGTACAGGGATCAGAGAACATCTATAGGGAGCTCCCATAAAGGGCCGATTTTTAAAGATAATATTAATTTGTAGCACCATGTAAAAGCAACACCATATATTAATTATAATTGCCAACAAAATTAGGGTTTTTTAATTTATCCTATATGTCTCCTTTAAGTTCTTCCTCTATGTGGGTAAGCATGGTGGTATAAAACTGCAAATGGTGTACTTAATCTTGCGGATGCGGAGTGGAGGTTTATGCATTTTAATTATGGACAGACAAAAGATGCATCCAACATGGATTTCCAGTCTTCCTTATGGGATAAAGGAGGGAGGGAAAAAATCAATTGTTACTGATGAATGAGATATGGATGGAAAGGAAAAATTAGAATACACAAGAAAACCTAGATGAGCCGTTATCCTGGCGTACATTGTGACATCGATGGTGCTGGTTATCAAGTACTGGACTCCCAAGTGCTGTATATTCTACATTTCCATGTTCTTCCTTGTGAATTGAGCATTTCCTAGCAGTCTGTGATTCACACGGCAGCCACAGCCCCTGACAGCAAAGGGATTAAAGCTTGGCCAAGCAGTGAATGAGTTGGCAGTTAGTGATTGCTGTGCTGGGGAGTCAGCTTCATGTCTCATAATTACATTATGTAATATATTCACATTATTTACACTATGCACATAGCAGTGCCCTAAGGGAGGCATTTTGGAACTGCAATGCTCACTAAAGGAATTCCGGGTACAGACATCCAAATGACTCCTTTACGTTTCTGCAGCCAACTAATAGGTCAGAACTGCACAGCCATCACTTTAACTGGTTAGATCTTATTAGTACCAGGTATTAGAACACGGCATTTGAGCAGCTGCATGGACAGTATCAGTACCAGGGGTTAGTATGGGATGAGACAGGCCACCTTTGCACCCAGAACAGTTAGTTTAAAGGAACAGTAACACCAAAAAAATGAAAATGACAAAATTATGTACGGTTGCCCTGCACTGGTAAAACTAGAGTGTTTGCTTCAGAAACACAACTACGGTTATATAAACAAGCTGCTGTGTAGCCATGGGGGCAGCCATTCAAGCACAGGACACTCAGTCAATAACAGATACATTCTGAAGAATCCCATTGTATACAACAGAGCTTATCAGCTTTGAATTGCTGCCCCATGGCTACACAGCAGTTTGTTTATAAAAACTATAGTAGAGTTTCTGAAGCAAACATGTCAGTTTTACCAGTTCAGGGCAACGTTACATTATTTTTTAATTGTTTGGATTTTTTGGTTTTACTGTTCCTTTAATAGCACAAATCCTCCTCACAACCCATCTTTGCGCTTATAACAGTGGTTGTGAGTGCACATCTTCATCTTCACCAATAATTCTTTGATGATGGTTAAAATCTCTACTTTTTGTGCTTAAGCCAATCTTGCCATGTGTGCAACAGAGGTGTCTTGATATATTTAAAGGGGAAGTAACTCTTAGACACTATGGAGCAGATTTACATATGGTCGAATACCGAGGGTTAATTAACCTTCAATATTCGGCTGCCAAATGTAAATCCTTCGACTTCGAATATCGAAGTCGAAGGATTTACCGCAAATAGTTCGATCGAACGATTAAATAGTTCGATTCTAAGGATTTTAATCGATCGAACGATTTTTCTTCAACTAAAAAATTGATAGAAAGCCTATGGGGACCTTCCCCATAGGCTAACATGGCACCTCGGTAGGTTTTAGGTGGCGAAGTAGGGGGTCAAAGTTTTTTTTAAAGAGACAGTACTTCGACTATCGAATGGTCGAATATTCGAACGATTTTTAGTTTGAATCGTTCGATTCGAAGTCGATGGTCGAAGTAGCCAAAAAAAACATTCGAAATTCTAAGTTTTTTTTATTCTATTCCTTCACTCGAGCTAAGTAAATGTGTATGCATTTGCAAACAGCTTCCACTATGATCACAAGAGAACAGTGCTGGCTTGCAGAGGATTGGTGAAGGAACACGGCTATCTCCTGGTATTTTTAAAGGGGTAGTTTACCTTTGAATTAACTTTTACTATACTATAGAATGGCTGATTCTAAGCAAGTTTTTAACTTACCTTCATTTTTTCTTTATACAGTTTTTGAATTATTTACGTTCTTCTTCTGACTCTTTCCAGCTTTCAAATGGGGGTCACTGACCCTATCAAAAAAAACCAAATACCGTGTAAGGGCAGAGACACGCTCAGATTTGGGGAGATTTAGTCGCCCAGCTACAAATCTCCTCTTCTTTGGGAGCCTAATCTCCCCGAACTGCCTCCCGCTCACCGGCGGGATGGCAATTGGTGCGATTCGTTCCCGAAGTTGCCTCACTAACGAAGTGTTTTGAGTGCCTTCCAGTTCTAGCCAGCGGGAGGCAGTTCAGGGAGATTAGTCGCCCCGAAGAAGAGGTGATTTATTGCCGGGGCGAATAAATCTCCCTGAATCCAAGCATGTGTCTCTGCCCTAAGGCTACAAATGTATTGACAATGCTACGTTATTACTTCTCTTTCTATTCAGTCCCTCTCCTACTCATATTCCAGTTTCTTATTCAAATCAATGCATGGTTGCTAGCATGGCGGCTCCTGCCATGAGGCAAGGTGAGAACCTTGCCTCAGGCGACAGTGAGCGGCCAGTTACAAGGGGCGGCAAAAAGCCGCCTCCTGTAACTTTAAGAGACGAATTTCTGTTTTTTAAACTGCAAATTCGTCTCTGCTAGTGCAGAAAGCGATGTAGCGCTCATTGCGCTAGCGATTCAGCCCCTTTTGACCTGCTCTGACGCTAAACTTTTAAGCGTGGAGCGGGAGAGGGGGGGCGGCATCGAGGTTGCTGCCTCAGGCGGCAGCAGCCCACGGAATTGCCCTGGTTGCTAAGGAAATATGGGACCCTAGCAACCAGATTGCTGAAATTGCATACTTTAGAGCTGCTGAATAAAAAGCTAAAAAACTCGAAACCCACAAATAATAAAAAATGACAAAGCTATTACAAATTGTCTCAGAATATCACTCTCTACATCATGTGGGTGACCACCAAAAAAAATCTTGGGAGCTGCTATGTCTGCTTCAAAGTGGCGTAACTACTGGGGGAGCAGGGGGTGCAACTGGGCCAGGGCCCGCACCCCCGCAGGGCCCCCCCGGCAGATCGCTCGCGCTGCATCCGCAAAGAAAACGCGCGCGGTCGGGGGGGGGGCGGCTGCACGGCCCACCCCCACCTAGTTCCGTTACTGCTGCTTCAGATACAGAAAAGTTGTCAGGGGCCAAGACATTCCCAAATACCCACCATCATGGGGGTGAAGTCTCTGGGATACCTGTAGTGTTGCCAACTTTGCTGATAACTAAACCCGAACGGGGGAGGAAGCAGATAGCATTGGGGGTGGGGCAGTGATGTAAGAACAGACATGATGACACCAGATGATGAAAAAATTATATTGGTCGAGTTCTGACATGGAGCGAGGCTATTGCATCACTTAGATGCAACTGGCTGGATTCTATCCAGTTTTCACAATGTTTTAATGTGTTGATGGCAGAAAGAATCCTTGCGAAATGCAATGTTTCGGGATCACGCCCCTTTCTCAAGCATGCTCAAGCATGGTTGAGAACGGGGCGTGACCCCGAAATGTTGCATTTTGCAATAAACACGCAAGGTAGCTTGCTTGCATTGACCCTGTGTGCCTTGGGATTCTTTCTGCTCTACAGGTATGGGACCTGTTATCCAGAATGCTCGGGACCTGGGGTTTTCCGGATAATGGATCTTTCTGTAATTTGGGTCTTCATGCCTTAAGTCTACTAGAAATTCATTTAAACATTAAATAAACCCAACAAGCTGGTTTTGCTTCCAATAAGGATTAATTATATTTTAGTTGGGATCAATTACAAGCTACTGTTTTATTATTACAGAGAAAAAGGAAATCATTTTTAAAAATTTGGATTATTTGGATAAAACGGAGTCTACGGGAGCCATTCCGTAATTCGGAGCTTTCTGGATATCGGGTTTCCGGATAAGGGATCCTATACTGCCTGTACTGCTTGTGAGGCGGCCGATCCTCTCCCTTTGTGCACCAGGTATCGTTTCTTATGTATCAGAGGATGTGCGGGAGCCAAAGTTGATCTATTACTGTGTTGATGCCCAGTTTAAAACCACACAGGTGGCAACGCTATCTCTATCCTGCCTGATGAGTTAGCCTAATCCTTTAATTACAGGTATGAGATCTATTATACAGAAATCCAATATCCAGAAAGCTCTGAAATGAAGCAATGCTAATGTAGGGAAAAAAAATCTTATTTTTGATTGAATTACTTTTTCTAGCCTTCCAAAAACCGAACTGTTCAGGTCAAAACCAGGTGGCAACCCTAGTACCTGCCTAGTTAATAAATAAGCACTGACCCTCAAATTGTGCCCTTTTTAACCAGCTTTGTGCCCCTCAGTATCAGTCGAACTACAACTCCCTGCACATTCCATTCTGGCAACTAGGGAGGAATGTGGAACACTATAGTATAGCCCTTATCATTCAGTACCTGTATCCCTGCCTCAAAAGCATCCCTATGTGGCCATCTTTGTCCCTGGAAGATGTAGCTCACCCTCCAGCCCCGTATCACGTATTAAATTCTCCTTGGATGGAGATATGGGTTTGGACAAACAGCAGCTGCTCGGGTAAAGCTTAGCAAAGGATGCCGGGAGGTGTAGTTGGCAGACTGGAGGGTGTCAGGAGAGCCGTTCTAGTTGAGCGCTCTGTCACGCCGCTGTATACGGCCAATAATTATCCCTCTCTCCCGAACGTCCCCACCCAAGCTCAGTGACGGCGCCCGCGCAGTTGCCTTGGTTACTGCCGGTACGGGAGGAGGTTCCGGAAGTGACGTCAGATTTCGCCCCGGTGGTGGACGTCCCGAAGCACCGGGATCACGGGAGGAAAGAGTGGAAGCTAAGGCGGCATGGATCCCCCGAGAGGTGAGGGAGAGGCAACTGAAGCGGGCGGCGTGTCACACTTAATGTGGGGAGTCCTGTGGGGCCCTATGGACTGATGGAGAGTCTGGGGGTGGGTGTGAACAGCTGCTTGGGCTTCTCCTCACAACTGGCAGCAAGTGTGTAATTGTACTGTATCCTCTGCTGCTCTCTATACATACTGACTTGTATACCATTATATCTATATGTGTATCCTGCTCCTTGTACTGATGTACATTCACCTCGTATTGACTAGTGATGCATGGGCACTGTTGCACCTCGTATTGACTAGTGATGTATATTCACCTCGTATTGACTAGTGATGTATAGACACCGCTGCACCTCATATTGACTAGTGATGTATATGCACCTCATATTAACTAGTGATGTATAGACACTGCTGCACCTCGTATTGACTAGTGATGTATATGCACCTCATATTAACTAGTGATGCATGGGCACCGTTGCACCTCATATTGAATAGTGAGTGTATATGGATTATGTTTGCTACTGCATCTTGTAATGAGGTGTATGCACTATTCATGGAACCTGGATGTGTATACTACTGCCCCTCATATTATATTAGTATATAGTATATTGAAATATATATGCATGATTGCACCATAGAGTGAGACAGAGAGTGAGATCTACTGCATCCCAGGATATTGAAGCACACTAATATGCTCTGTACAAAAATCTACTATGAAAGTTCCTTCGAACCGGGATGTCCCTATATTGCGATATATTTTCAGGGGATCTTTAATTTAAAGCAACATATGTTAATTTCTTTTTAATTGTCCTGACTCCTGAAACAATGTAGCAGAAGTCAATTCTCTTCCTGGTCAGTTAAACAGTTGGTTCTGCAACATTGTTTTAGGAGTCAGCCAGTAGTTCAGTGAATACATACAGTAATGGATAGGAGTATCTGTTTCCTATCACATACAGCAATGGATGAAAGTACCTGCTTCATATAGCAGACAACAATAGATAGGTGTACTTGCCCCCTATAGCATACAGTAATGGATAGATATAACTTCTCTCTATAGCATACAGTAATGGATAAGTGTACTTGCTCCTTATAGTATCCATTAATGCATAGGTGTGTCTGTTTCCTATGTTATCTCGTATTGGATAGGTGTATCTGCTCCCAATAGTATCCAGTAATGGGAAGTTGTATCTGCTCCCTATAGTAACTAGTAATGGATAGTTGTATCTGCTCCCTATAGTAACCAGCAATGGATAGTTGTATCTGCTCCATATAGTATCTAGTAAATGAATCGGTGTATCTGCTCCCTATAGTATTCATTAATTGATATGCATATCTGCTTCCTATTGAGAAATGGATAGTTGTATCTGCTCTCTGTAGTAACCAGCAATGGATAGTTGTATCTGCTAACAATAGTATCCATTAATTGATATGCATATCTTCTCCCTATAGTATCCAGTAATTAATATGCATATCTGCTTCCTATAGTATCCAGTAATGGATAGTTGTATCTGATCCCTATAGTAACCAGTAATGGATAGTTGTATCTGCTCCCTATAGTATTCAGTAATGGATATTTGTATCTGCTCACTATAGTATCCAGTAATTGATATGCATATCTGCTCCTATAGTATCCAGTAATGGATAGTTGTATCTGATCCCTATAGTAACCAGTAATGGATAGTTGTATCTGATCCCTATAGTAACCAGTAATGGATAGTTGTATCTGCTCCCTATAGTATTCAGTAATGGATAGTTGTATCTGCTCACTATAGTATCCAGTAATTGATATGCATATCTGCTCCTATAGTATCCAGTAATGGATAGTTGTATCTGCCCCCTATACAAACCAGTAATGTATAGGTGTATCTGCTCCCTATAGTGTAGGTATGGGATCTGTTATCCAGAATCCTTGGGTCCTTGGGTTTTCCGGATAAGGGATCTTTCCGTAATTTGAATATTCATACCTTAAGTGTACCAGAAAATCCTGTAAACATTAAGTAAAACCAATAGGCTATTTCTACTTCTAATAACGATTAATTAATGATATCTTAGTTGGGATCAAGTACAAGCTACTGTTTTATTATTACAGAAAAAAAAGAAATTATTTTGAAAATTTTGGATTATTTGATTATAATGTAGTCTATGGGAGACAGCCTTTCTGTAATTGGAGCTTTCTGGATAACAGATCCAATATCTATATCTAGCAAACGGATAGGTGTGTTGCTTCCTATAGTATTCAGTAATGCATATGTGTATCTGCTCCCTGTAGCAGCCAGTAATGCATAGGTGTATCTGCTCCCTATAGTATGCAGTAAATGGATAGGTTGAACTGAATGATGTGAGCGATTCAGTTGGTCTTTTGTTAATGGTGGAAGATACTGTCTCAGGAGCCATTTCTGATCCTTCCTTCTATAGTATTTGTGCTCATCAATCTCTTCAGTGACCATTTCTTCCCTGGAGGATTGGGGAATGCAGTCCTGAGACATTCCACTTTCATCAGGATACAAATGCATCACCTTGCCATGAGGATGATCAGAATGCCTTTGTATAAATATAGGAAAATGACAAGTGACCCTTATTATAAATGAATATATATCAATTTCTCCCCTTCGCTTTCCCAAATCTGCTTGTTTTGGGTCCATTGAAGAACAGATCCAACCATATCTCTGATGTCAAATGTGTTCACCTTAAAGGAGAACTAAAGCCTAAAAATGAATATGGCTAAAAATGCCATATTGTATATACTGCACTTATTGCACCAGCCTAAAGTTTCAGCTTGTCAATAGCAGCAATGATCCAGGACTTCAAACTTGTCACAGGGGGTCACCATCTTGCTCAGTGGGCTCTGAGCAGCTGTTGAGAAGCTAAGTTTGGGGGATCGTCGCAAATTATCAAGCAGAAAATGAGGGTTGTCTTTAATATAAGATGATGCTGCAGGGCTGATTATTAAATTCTGATGCTAACTATGCTGGTTCATGTGCTGCCATGTAGTAATTATCTGTATTGATTACTAATCAGCCATATATTGTGACATTTTTATTCTATGTGTACTGTATATTGTGAGTGGGTCCCTAATCTCAGTAAGTGACAGCAGCACAGAGCATGTGCAGTGAATCAGCAGAAAATAAGATGGGGAGCTACTGGGGCATCTTTGGAGACACAGATCTTTACTGCTAAAGGGCTGTGGTTTAGTGATCTGCGGGTAGGCCCGATACCTGCGGGACCCACCGTGTGGCACATCACTACTGTGGTTGCCTTGGCCTGGTACAGAAGCCCAAAACATAATGTACAATATTTCCAGGCTACGTCTTTAGTTAAGCTTTAGTTCACCTTAAGTCTCACCCTCTTTGCCCTTTAAGCAGGTGTATCTTGCCAAATTGCACCCTATCTTGCTTTCAGTCTGGGACCCCTAGTGATCCTTTGCCTGATCCCAAGGAGATGTATATTAGTTATTTCCTAAACCTCTTGCATATAAATATATAGTGAATGAAGTGCTCCCTATTGTAAAATATATAGTGAATGAAGTACCCCGTCTAATAAAATATAAGGATATTATAAGATACAGAGCAGTTCCATGACCATATAAAAGCACGAGGCTGAAGGTCTTTATACAGGTCATAGAACTCTGAGGTAACTTCTAATATCCTCACACTTTATTTTTTATAATACAGAAGTCATGTGGCAGAAATGACATGACTAAGCTCCTATTTTAACCGATGACATCACTACACTGTTTATAAGGATATCATTTACAGGATAATCATGGCTCTTGTGTATTATATAGTGAATAAAGTACCCCCTCTTGTAAAATATAAGGATATTATTAGTTACCGAGGAGTTTCATGACCATATAAAAACACGAGGCCGAAGGCCGAGTGTTTTTATACAGGTCATGGAACTCCGAGGTAACTTCTAATATCCTCATATTTTACAACTGGGGGTACTTTATTTATTATAATACACAAATTTTAGTAAGTCATGTGACAGAAATGACATCACTACTCACCGTTTATAACTGATGACATCACTACTCACCGTTTATAAGGATATAATTTACAGGATATTCATGGCTTTTGTGTATTATATAGTGAATAAAGTACCCCCTCTTGTAAAATATAAGGATATTACAAGTTACTGAGGCGTTTCATGACCAAATAAAAACACAAGGCCGAAGGAACTCCGAGGTAACTTCTAATATCCTCATATTTTGCAACTGGGGGTACTTTATTTATTATAATACACAAATTTCAGTGAGTCATGTGACAGAAATGACATCAGAACTCACTGTTTATAACTGATGACATCAGAACTCGTTTATAAGGATATAATTTACAAGATATTCATGGCTTTTGTGTATTATATATGTATAGTAGCTGGGATCTGGAAGCTTGGGACTTGATGAACGAAAAATGTGACCTGCCAAACTTGTATGCACCGATTGTCTCGCTGTCACATACCTCAGTGCACAGCTATGTTTATGAGGACACACAGTACTTGAAAGAATTTGCATACTTTAGGCAGGTATATAGCTGTTTTAATGACTGTATGGATTATAACAAAGTTCCTTGTTGATCCAATTGTGCATGGGGTTTGTAGACATTTGTGTGCTTTGTTTTACAGCAAGAAACAGAAAGTGCTAGCAATTACACAAAAACACTTGGCCTGTGCAGGTGCGTGCATTATACTAATGTGTATATAGAAGGTTTGCGTTGCCACGACTTGTACTAAGACCAGCCAGTTCCAAACAGGGTACAGTTCAGGGCAACCCACGTGTGTGGAAGGACTGCATCATACAAGGAGGAACATCATTGCCATCCTCCTGATTAGAACCCTCCGACATTGTGAACACACATATGATTGGCAGTTTTTCTGCAATTCCTATGGACATCATGGGATTTACACAACAGTTAACAAAAGTGTAGCCAGTCTAGTTGTTTTCAAGCACAATGCCGTGCAGTGTTTCTTTTACGGTTCAACATGTTATTCACAGTTATCATATCAGTGCTCCTCTGTCCCTTACAATCTGTATTACATGTCTGTGGCACCAGTAGAATAAGGAATTACAAGTACGGCATCTGTTATCTGGAGACCCATTATCCAGAAAGCTTCAAATTATGGAAAGGCTGTCACTCATCGACCCCATTATAATCAAATAATCCAAATTTTTTTTAAATTGTTTTCTTTTTCTCTGTAATAATAAAACAGTATCTTGTAGCAGTAGTTGATCCCAACTAAGAGATAATTAATCCTTATTGAAAGCAAAACCAGCCCATTTGGTTTATTTAATATTTTAAACGAGTTTATAGTAGACTTAAGGTATGAAGATACAGATTACAGAAGGATCTGTTATCCAGAATACCACAGGTTACAAGCATTCTGGAAAACAGGTCCCATATTGGCATGTGAATGGGGCAGTTCAATGGTCATCTTGATCCATTGGTCATGGTCCCAACGAGCTTAGGCAGTCTCATGTTATGTAAAGTTGTTGGCCCAGATTTAAAGCAATCACATCAGTCTGATTTGTCCCACCACATGGATAGCCACTTGATCTGGGGCCAATGATTGGATCATGCACTGGGGCCTACAGAGGCTCATTGGACAAGGTCTGCATGAATGTGCCTGATGCACCACTACTTGTTCAACTGGATTTTTAAACCTGTCAACATGGCTTAGGAACCTGCAATGTTTCATGTTTGCCAGATCTTTAATTAGTGCCAATGGAGGTCAACTTTGTGGCCTCCAGGAGAAGATTTTTATCAAATGAAGGGAGTGGAACCTCAGCAAGGGAGTTTGGTTTGACTAGACTGTCAAACAAACTAATAACAATGGCACCTAATCTGTGTATGGTCACATTTAGCTTACTTCAGACAATAAAAGACCACTGGGTGTAGTAGCTGACTGTAGTAGCGCCTCTGCTGACTCTTGATCATGTGTTTGGCCTCAGGTCACATCAGGGGAAGTTAATCTGTGATTAGGTAACATTACTGATTAGTGTATGAGAAGGTTCCCCATATGAGCATACAGAAAAAATACTTCTGTTGAGTCACAGTAACCCCTAGTAACACTTGCTATGCTAGGCATATTTTTATTCTTCCTCTTAAGCCTATGAGTAAGTGCCCCAGCAGGCACGAAACGCGTTAGGTCTTGTTCTTATGTCCTAATACATTTTTACATTTTTTAACTGATCGATTCATTATTGTTGAAGGTACTCACATCTCTCTTTTGAAATGTTGTCTTGGACTTACACCCTGGGACTGGGGGGAATTGTGAGTATATCCTCCAAGATTAACTTAATATTTGTTTTAGAAATTATTATTTTGGAGTAGTACCTATTTTTATATATTAAGTTTTTTTCTAATAAACTTAAAGGAAATATATATATATATATATATATATATATATATATATATATATATATATATATATATATATAATTTTTTTTTCTTTTTTTTTTTTTTTCTTGGCATTGGCACAAACCCTATTACTGTCAGATAATCATTGACAGTTAGATCCAATATATCTTATAGGGGGGCATCAGAAGATGTGTTAGAGCTCACTCTATTAAAATCCCCAGACATCATCATGTCTCTCTACATGCAGGATTTGTGCAAAAGCCAGTTATTTTGTACGATTTTTTTTGTACTGGAATCCGTTATTTGAATGAGCTCTAATTCATCTGCTAGGAAAGGAAGCCCTCCCCCCTTATAAGATATTCATTGACAGCTAGATCCAAAATACCCCCCCCCCAACTGCTGCATGAAGACAGAATGAAAATAAACAAATGCTGAGAGAGGGATAGTGAATTTAAACCTGATTATTTCAGAAACGATGCAGAATATTTAATTCATTGTATTTATAACATTTTTTATTTCAGCTTATATTAAATTCTCATTTTCGCAATAGTTCCCCTTTAAACATATAGATTTCTTACCAAATGTGGGGGGAGGGGGCAGAGTGGAGCAAATTACAGTGTAATCAATGGACTGATCAGCTGAAGCCACACATCGTTCCTACAATTTAATCCTTGTATCAATACGTAAACCTCTAGTTCTCCTGTAAGCAAAGAAAAGTGTGACTCACCAGCTTCCATTGGGGTAAAGCTTCTTACCCAAATCAGAGGGCGGGGATTTGGTCTTTTCTATGGGTTCGTCTCAAGCACAAGGCTTATTTATGCTTTAAATACCAATTCAGCCCTTAGGCTCATTTTAAATTGCATCTGGCTTAGGGGATGTATTTACAGTGGGTGTGACCATCTTTGTTTTGCTCCAGAGGTAGTGCAAAATAAATCCCAATAGAGTGGCAATACGCTACATGGGCCTCCATTACTGCGGATGACCAGTTATCTCTATTGGGGCAGTGGCTGAAAATTGATATTGGGATCCGTTATCCAGAAAGCTCTGAATTAGGGAAAGGCCAATTACCATAGACTCCATTTTATCCAAATTATCCAGATTTATAAAAATGATTTCCTTTTTCTCTGTAATAATGAAACCGTATTTTGTACTTGAGCCAAACTAAGATATAATTAATCCTTATTTGAAGCAAAACCAGCCTATTGGGTATGTTTAATGTTTACATGAGTTTCTAATAAACTTAAAGGAAATAAAACTAAACGAAATCAACGAAACCCTAAATATTAATATGGCCAAAATGCCATATTTTATATAATGGCCTTATTGCATCAGTCTAAAGTTTCAGTTTGTCAATAGCAGCAGGACTTCAAACTTGTCACAGGGGGTCACCATCTTGGAAAGTGTCTGTGACACTCACATGCTCAGTGGGCTCTGAGCAGCTGTTGAGAAGCTAAGCTTAGGGGTCGTCACTAATTATCCAGCAGAAAATGAGGTTGGTCTGTAATATAAGCTGATGCTACAGGGCTAATTATTAAATTCACTGGTTTCTGTGCTGCCATGTAATAATTATCTGTATTAATTACTAATCAGCCTTATATTGTGACATTTCTATTCTATGTGTACTGTATATTGTGAGTGGGTCCCTAAGCTCAGTAAGTGACAGCAGCACAGAGCATGTGCAGTGAATCAGCAGAAAAAAAAGATGGGGAGCTACTGGGGCATCTTTGGAGTAGGGATGCACCGAATCCACTATTTTGGATTTGGCCGAATCCTTTGTGAAAGATTCGGCCGAATACCGAACCGAATCTGAATCCTAATTTGCATATGCAAATTAGGGGTGGGAAGGTAAAAACATTTACTTCCTTGTTTTGTGACAAAAAGTCACATGATTTACATCCCGACCCTAATTTGCATATGCAAATTAGGATTCAGATTCGGTTAAGCCGGTGCGGAGGGATTCAGCAGAATCCTGGCCGAATCCCGAACCGAATCCTGGATTTGATGCATCCCTACTTTATCTTTACTGCTAAAGGGTTGCCTTGGGTTGGCACAGAAGCTAAAAACATAATGTACAAAATTTCTAGCTACTTCTTTATTTAAACTTTAGTTCTACTTTAAGGTATGAAGATCCAGATTATGGAAAGATCCATTATCTGGAAACCCCCAGGCCCCCGGTATTTTTGATAACAGGTCCTATACCTGTACAATTAGCCACAAACCGCAAACAGATTTGAGAGGGGGTGGAAAGGAGCTTAGACCCCTTTCACTTTCCCATATGCACCCAACCACATGGTGCATCAGCAGATGAAATTTTCAGGTTGGACAGATTAACTGTGATCCAGTAGGATCATCCATCAAGGAGGCGTACATGCCCTAGACAGGCAATACGTTGCTATTCTGTATCAGGGTGACCTTTTTCAGATTAAAACTAAAAGTAACAAAAGGAATGTAAAGGCGACACCTTTATTGCTATAATTCCTAGCCAATCGATTGAGACCTAAAATTGGCTCCCCATCATGCAATTTATGGTGGGTATCCAAGACCCCTTGAAATGTTCTGCTTCAATGATCAATAATAATTAAATAAAGTGTGAAATGAAATCCTAACCAATTGTTTAGGGTCACGAAGCAGGGTCTCCTATTTTATAGGGGTCCCCTGAGGAAAAGACAAAAACCCTGGCTACTTACTTAATAATCGGAGCAAGCTTTCAGAACATTCCTGTTATCTGCTATCTTTAAAGGGGAACTATCACAAAAATGAAAATGTAATATAAGCTTCCCTGTACTGAAGCAAGAATCTAACATTCTGCATTGTTTCTGAAATAATCAAGTTTATATTCACTATCCTTCTCTCAGCATCTGTTTCTCTTCACTCTGTCTTCATGCAGCACTTGGGTCTCCGATGAATGATCCAATATATCATATCTTATAGGGGGGTTCCCTTTCCTAGCAGATGTATTAGAGCTCACTCAAATAACTGATTCCAGTATAAACAAAATCCAACAAAATAACTGCCTTTTGCACAAATTCTGCATGTAGAGAGACATGATGTCTGGTGATTTTAATAGAGTGAGCTCTAATACATCTTCTAGACAAAAGGAGCCCCCCCTATAAGATATATTGGACCATTCGCCTTTAATAACCAATAAAGGTTTTCGGTTTCATTTCAGTTTTGTTGCCCTGCAAAATTTTGACTCAATCCCACAGTTTTACCACAAATTTTGGACCTGCAGCTCTCTTGGGCAATGGCACACCAGGGGATTAATGGCCAGCGATAAATCTCCTCTGCTGATCAGAAAAATACAAATACACAAGGTTTCTTCTTCATACCAGTGCCCTAGCTTGCTGCTCTTAGGCCAGCCCCAGGGATTTCCCATTGGTCACTGTTAACAGTTCCACTCGGGTTCATTTCATTTAGCAGCGTGCGCTCTGTGGTAAGACGGGGTAATTAAGCACAAGGGATTTTATTTTTTATCAATAACATAAAGAGGCTGAAGAAAAAAAGAAACATTGGTGCTGAAAAGAAACTGAAGCAGAAATCTATATGAAATTAACCTGCCCGGTGGCTGCAGGTGGAACTTGCCAGAAAGCAAAGATCAGACTGTCACTGTTGATTTAAGGATCAATAGTCCAAAATTCACAGCTCCGTGCAGGACAGAGACAAAGCACCCTGGGATCTGGGAGGCTTGTAGTAACTGTACGGAGCTGCTGGGAAAGACGGAATGAAGATGTACAGAGCTGCTTGGTACTATTTGATTGGGTACGTGTTGGGTTTACATTTTAGCACTAGTCATCTCTTTGCTTTGCACTTAGAAGTGGCGAAGTGAAAAAAAATGTCTGGTTGCCATGGATAATAGCACTGGAGCAAATCTGCTTAGTGCTTTGGTAAAGCACATAAAGGTTGCTGAACCTTAAAGGGATTCTGTCATGATTTTTGTGATGTCGTTTTTATTTGTAAATTACACTGTTTACACTGCAAATAATTCATTCTAAAATATAAAATGTCATTCCTGAACCAACAAGTTCAGCAACCAACAAGGTCATTTTGCCAGGTCATGTGCTTTCAGAAAGAGCCAGCACATTAAGAGGAAGATTCCCTAAAGGGTGAAGTGACTAACGCTAGCGAAAATTCCCCAGCGTGATGTCATTTCGTAACTACGCTAATTCCCTAATGGGCGTAGGCGTCACTTCGCTAGCGAAGGAGATATACGCTAGCATTACTTTGCACTGGAACACCAGGCGAATTTTCGCTCTGGAGACCGGACGTAACTCTGCAAATTCAGTAAGATGTGGATTTTACTGAGCCAGACTTGCTTTCGCCACCTCAGACCAGGCGAAGTGCAATGGAGTGGATAGGACTTCCTAAATTTTTTGGCGTCTTTTCCTTTTTTCTGAGTGAAAGCCTGCAAAAGACCGTACATTGGGCTCATGTGTAGGGCAATATAACAACTTTATTTTATTAAGGTTCCCTGGGCTTGTGTAATGTAATGTATTTGCTGCAACATATACATCCATGTAACCTACACTTCCCGCCATATGCAAATTAGCCAACGCTAGCCCAACTTTGTCAGCGTTCGCCCCCCTGGACGCAACTTTGCATTTTAGAGAATTAGCGTTATCCTGACGAATTTATGCCTAGCGAAGTGGGCAAAACAGTCGATGGCAAATTTGCGCTGCTTAAGTAATAAGCCCCTAGGATGGAACTGCTTTCTGGTAGGCTGTTGTTTCTCCTACTCAATGTAACTGAATGTGTCCCAGTGGGACCTGGATTTTACTGTTGAGTGTTGTTCTTAGATCTACCAGGCAGCTGTTATCTTGTGTTAGGGAGCTGCTATATGGTTACCTTCCCATTGTTCTGTTGTTAGGCTGCTGGGTGGGTGATATCACTCCAACTTGCAGTGCAGCAGTGAAGAGTGACTGGGGGCAGCTGGGAAATTGACAATATGTCTAGCTCCATTTCAGAATTCAAAATTCTATTTGCTCTTTTGAGAAATGGATTTCAGTGCAGAATTCTGCTGGAGTAGCACTAAACATCTACTGATGTGTTTTGGAAAATATTTTTTTTTTCCCCATAACCGTATCCTTTTAAAAGAATCTGTATCACCCACTGTAACACAACACAGCAATGGCAGAGCTGAAGAGTAGACATGTGCAAAGAGTGCATAGAGAAATTACAATTTGACAACTGTATGTTGTCCATTGACGTTTTAATTGCACGGTACGGACACCTTAGGTTTAGTTCTGTTTCTGGGTTAAATACCTTAATCTGGATCCAGAACCAGCAGAAAGCCTTTGAGACTGAGAGCTATAATTAGCTGGCATTTACTAGATCTTAACGACTCTGGGAGGGCACACCCCTTTCTATTCAAAACATTTTCCATTGGCCTTTTAATACTTAAAATGTAAAGACTATAAATCATCATGAACCAACCCAGACCCACCCTGCTGCTGCACATGAGCCGCTACATAAATGCACCTGCTCTTTGCTTCAATTACTTTCTTTTGTTATAGGAACTTGCAATTGCTTTTAATTTTTTATTTGTGGTTTTTGAGTTATTTAGCAGCTCTCCAGTTTCAGCAGTTTGGTTGCTAGGATCTAAATTACCCTAGCAGCTATGCATTGATTTGAATATGAGACTGGAGAAGACACTGACAATACATCTGTGAGCATTTGTTTTTAGATGGGGTCAGTGACCCCCATTTGAATGCAGCTGCTCTCCAGTTTGCAATCCAGCAGTCTGGTTGCTAGGTTCCAAATTACCCTAGCAACTATGCATTGATTTGAAGAGATTGGAATATGAATAGAAGAGGACCTGACTAGAAAGAGGTTCAATCAATAACAATAAATGTGTAGCTTTACAGAGCATTTATTTTTTAGATAGGGTCAGTGACCCTCATTCGAAAGCCGGAAAAAGTATAAAGAAGGCAAATAATGAAAAAACTATAAATAATGAAGACCAGTTGAAAACTTTCATAGAATTGGCCATTCTATAACATACTTAAAGTTAACTAAAAGGTGAACCACCCCTTTAATTATAAGAAATGGCATGCTATGGATTAAATATATGGACTTCAGCCCAGAGGCACTGGTATCACAATACAGGAAACTTCAATGGTATCACCCAAGAAATGCTGAAATAATTTTGCACTAGTTGCTCATACAGGGCTATGACTAAAGGCTATTAGATGGGGTCAGTGATCCCCATTAGAAATCTGGAAAGAGTCAGAGGAAGATGGCAAATAATTAAAAAACTATAAAAAAAAAAAAATAACGAATACCAATAAAAAAGTTGCTTTGAATTGCCCATTCTGTAACACACTAAAAAAGGTAAACCACTCCTTTAAAGCCCCAGGCAACAGAAAGCAGAGATTTCTTTTTTTTTTAAAAAAATTCTCAAATTTGAATATGCGCATGCAGTTTCACCCTTTTTAACCTGTATTGTAATGGGTTGATTTACCATTTTTTTGGGTTACACTGCAGAAATGTATAACTTACTGTACACAAAGAAGTCCTTGCATGGGGACTTAGTATTGTTATTTTCACAAGCAGTCGGAGGTTTGCAGTAAAGCGAGACAAATCTCAGAGCTGCTCTATAACCACAGTGGGATATAAAAGCTATTAAGGAATTCTATTGCAATGCTAATTGTTCGTTGAGACCACAAGTGAAGTAGAAGGACGTGGGAGACAGGAGTGCCATTACTTTTCCATCTGCACAAACCAGCCCAAGCTCAGGTTCCATTTCATATCTCTTTAAAGGGGCACATACCAGTAAACTGCCTTGGCTCTGAATATCCTTGCATGGATCAAAAATATCTGCCACTTGTTCTACTGCTAAAATAGAACAATGTTATCATGGCTTGGCTATACCTTAAAGGGAATTTCAACCCAAAAACAAATTTTTGGCCTAAGAAAAGAAAACATAATTCTAAGCAATTTTGTGATATACATTCACTACAATGTTATTATGGTTTTTAAAGGGATGGTTCACCTTTAAGGTAACTTTTAAAATGTTATAGAATGGCCAATTCTAAGCAACTCTTCAATTGGTTTTGATTATTTATTTTTTTATAGTTTAATAACCGTTTGTCTTTTTCTTCTGACTCTTTGCAGCTTTCAAATGGGCGTCGCTGACCCCTTCTAAAAAGCAAATGCTCTGTAAGGCTACAAATGTATTGTTATATCTAATTTGTATTACTCATCTTACTATTCAGGCCTCTCCTATTAATATTCTAGTCTCTTATTAAAAGCAGCGCCTGGTTGCTAGGGTAATTTGAACCCTAGCAACCACATTGCTGAAACTGCAAAATGGAGAGCTTCTGAATACCTCAAAAACCACAAATAATAAAAAATGGAAACCAATTGCAAATTGTCTCAGAATATCCCTCTCTACATCATACTAAAAGTTAACTCAAAGGTGAACAAATCCCTTTAAGTTGTCTTTGTATTGCTATTGAAAGCAGTGTTTGTCCCTTTCTATTCTCTTCACTGATGGCTCAGACTGTTGAGACAATGTAAGACAAGGCAGGTGAATAACCGACCTGTCTTTGCTGGGAAACTAAGACTTTTGCAACATTGTTTAAAAAAGTAACAACCTGGAGCAAATGTTGCTTTTAATATCAATTGTTTTTACAAGGGCTGACATTTTTTTAATAAATAATACCTTTAGTAAATTATTATATATTGTTATTGGATAACTGAACTGACTCCTGCATCTTTATTTTTCCAGACAGTAATGGCAGGCCGCGGTGACGTGGTGATCGCTGCTCGCCATGCCAGGAATTGTGGTTTTCCGCCGGCGCTGGTCTGTGGGTAGCGATGATTTGGTGCTGCCCGGAATCTTCCTCTTTGTGCTGCACAGTACCTGGTAAGCAAAGATTTGCACTTGTGTTTGCCTTGGACATTTGTCCGTCTTCACTAAAACCAGAATAACTTGATCCTCTCTTTGTAGGTTTGTTATCCTGTCTGTGGTTCTCTTTGGACTGACGTATAACCCACACGAGACATGCTCCCTCAACTTGGTAGATCATGGCCGGGGCTACCTGGGCATCCTGCTGAGCTGTATGATTGCAGAAGTGGCCATCATCTGGCTGAGCATGAGAGGGGGCATCCTATACACCGAGCCTCGAGACTCCATGCAGTATGTGCTCTACGTGCGGCTGGGTGTGTATAAGGATGGAGCTTCTATGTTGTTATGAGCAGTTATACAGTAGAACCCCCATTTTACGTTTTTCGGGGGGCCAGGAAAAAATTATCCAGGGAAATGGGTTAAAGTAACTTTTTTTCTTCAAGTACTGAAAGGGTATAAGCACAGGAGTCTGTTTTTTACTTTGAGATACAATATTTACTGTGTTAATAACAAGGGTTAGGAGAACTAAACCCTAAAAATGAATATGGCTAAAAATGCCATGTTTTATATACTGCACTTATTGCATCAGCCTGAAGTTTCAGCTTGTCAATAGCAGCAATGATCCAGGATTTCAAACTTGTCACAGGGGGTCACCATCTTGGAAAGTGTCTGAGACACTCACATGCTCAGTGGGCTCTGAGCAGCTGTTGAGAAGCTAAGCTTAGGGGTCGTCACAAATTATCCAGGAGAAAATGAGGTTGGCCTGTAGTATAAGCTGATGTTACAGGGCTGATTATTAAATTCTGATGCTAACTGCACTGGTTTCTGTGCTGCCGTGTTGCAATTATCTGTATTAATTACAAATCAGCCTTATTCTGTGACATTTATATTCTATGCGTATTGTATATTTTGAGTCGGTCACCATGAAGCATGTGCAGTGAATCAACAGAAAAGATGGGGAGCTACTGGGGCATCTTTGGAGACACAGATCTTTACTGCTAAAGGGCTGTGGTTGCCTTGGGCAGGTACAGAAGCACAAAACATAATGTACAACAGTTCTAGCTACTTCACAAATAAAAAGTGTAAAATGCGGGAAAACTTAAAATCAGGGTACTTAAATCGAGGTTTCACTGTGGTAGATAAGGTTTTATAATCCTCTTTTGTATTTTAGCGATCCTACTGATTGAGTTTATCTATGCAATCGTTGGCATTGTCTGGCTTGCTCAGTATTACACGTCCTGCAGTGATGTCACTGCCAAAAATGTCACACTGGGTAAGTGAACAGAGAATTCTTGCGTCTGATAGACTTTAACCTTCCCCTGTATGAGCAACCAGTGCAAAATTAGCTCAGCATTTCTTGGGTCATAACATTGAAGTTTCCTGTATAGTGATACCAGTGGGCCAAAGTCCATCTATCTAATCCATAGCATGACTTTTTTCTTCTAATTAAAGGGGTGGTTCACCTTTAAGTTAACTTTAAGTATTTTATAGAATGGTCAATTCTTACCAACTTTACAGTTGATCTTCATTATTTATATTCTGTAGTTTTTAAATTATTTGCCTTATTCTTCTTAATATTTCTATATTTCATATGGGGGTCACTGACAATTAGTGCTCTGTAAGGCTACAATTTTTTTGTTATTACTACTTTTTATTTCTCCACTTTCTATCCAGGCCCTCCCCTATTCATTGTCCAGTCTCCTATTCAAATCAGTGCATGGTTGATAGGTTTGCTGAAATCACAAACTGGAGAGCTGCTAAATAAAAAGCTAAATAACTCAAAAAACACATAATAAAAAATGAAAACCAATTACAAATTGTCTCAGAATATCACTCTCTACATCATACTAGTTAACTCAAAGGTGACAAACCCCTTTAAAGGGGAGGGCCACTTTTAAGCTAACTTTTAGTATGTTATAGAATGGCCAATTCTAAGTAACGTTTCAATTAGTCTTCATTGATTATTTTTTATACTTTAATGGTTTGCCTTCTTCTTCTGACTCTTTCCAGCTTTCAAATGGGGGGGGGTCACTGGCCCCATCTGAAAAACAAATGCTCTATAAGGCTACAAATGTATTGTTGATGCTACTTTTTATTACTCACCTTTCTATTCAGGCCTCTCCTATTCATATTCCAATCTCTTATACAGACCAATGCATGGTTTCTAAGGTAATTTAGAGACCCTAGCAACCAGATTGCTGAAACCGCCAACTGGAGAGCTGCTGAATAAAAATCTAAATAACTCAGAAACCACAAATAATAAAAAATGAAAACCAATTGGAAATTGTCTCAGAATATCACTCTCTACATCATACTACAAGTTAATTTAAAGATGAACAACCCCTTTAAAACCAGTAATATGATATTATTATATTATTATCCAGGCCATTATTTAGGCACTGCACCAGAAAGATTAGCAAGGTACCAGGCTGCTTTTAGTATTGAGGGAACATTTATCTGTTGAACCTTGTGTCATGCTGTTCTGAATTCTTTCAAATAAGGAAAATATGTTTCAGAGCCAATATATTATCATGTGAATTTAACCCAGATTTCGTTTCAAAGTACCATCAATTCTCACTCACTCCTTAGGTTTTAATGAGCACAGTACCTGCTAGATGCAAGGCCACTATTAATCCTAGCTCCAGCTTGTTGCTATATATACTGTTGATATATTTATATACATACACTCAAATGCCTGCATTCAGTTTGTGTGCTGTGAAAAGCATTATATATTTTTCTTCCAACTCCCCAGGGATGGTGGTGTGTAACTGGGTGGTCATACTCAGTGTCTGTATCACAGTCCTCTGTGTATTCGATCCAACTGGAAGAACATTCGTGAAGCTGAGGGCAACAAAAAGGAGGCAGAGAAACCTGCGTACGTACAACCTGCGGTGAGTGTGGCTCTGTGCTTGTCTTCTCTCCATCTTTTTCCAGTAATTTTCTGCAGTTAAATTTTATTTTAAATTTTTTGTTGCATTTTTTTTGTCTTTAATTGTAACAGCATATTCCCTTATCTCTGCCCAATCTTTCTAGGCACCGACTAGAAGAAGGCCAAGCCAGCAGCTGGACGCGCCGCCTAAAGGTGTTTCTGTGTTGCACTCGCACTAAAGACTCGCAGTCTGTAAGTCATGAAAGCATGTTTCTTGGAGACAAAAAGCTGATCAATACGGGGGTTAGCATTGGCAAACTGGAACAGGATGTCTGGATGATGCTTAATCCAGTTTAAAGGAACAGTAAAATCAAAACTTGTTGTTTTAGGGTTTAAGCACACAGGCAGATTCGGGAAGATTTAGTCGCCTGGCAACTAATCGCCTCTTCTTCAGGGCGAAGAATATAATGCAGTGTTGCCCGGCACTGGTAAAACTGGTGTGTTTGCTTCCCAGAAACACAACTATTGTTTATATAAATAAGCTGCTGTGTAGCAATGGGGGCAGCCATTCAAAGGAGAAAAGCCTCAGGTTACACAGCAGATAAGATCTGTAGAACATAATGGTGTTATCTGTAATCCACTATTTAACTTGTGACATATAGCCTTCTTTTTTTAATTTCCGCCATTGCTACACAAGCAGCTTGTTTATATGAACTATAGTAGTATTTCTGAAGCAAACCGATCAGTTTTACCAGTGCAATGCAACAGTTATTTTCATTACTTTAATACACTTTAATTTTTTGGTATTACAGTTCCTTTAATAGTTTGACTCTAAGGGCAGGGGCACACGGTCAGATTCGGGGAGATTGAATCACCTGGCGACTCTTCTTCGGGACAACAATCTCCCTGAACTGCCTTCCCCCTGCTAAAATGAAAAATCGACCGTGCGCCAATACACTCGCAGCGCTTCGATTGCCAAATTTGGCGAAGTTTCCTCGTGAGGCAACTTTGGGTGACTTAGGAAATCAAAGCGCCTCGAGTGCCATTGCGCTGGCGTTTTCTCATTATAGCAGGGGGAAGGCAGTTTGGGGAGATTGTCGCCCCGCAAAAGAGTCGCCAGGCGACTAAATCTCCCTGTGTGCCCCTGCCCTTAGGGTGAAGACACACAGAGCTACCAGTAGCAGCTACTTGTCACAGCTATAAAGTAGACAGTGATAATGTCTAGGCTAAGATACTATGTGTGTTTTAGCAGAGGCAATTATCAGTATTGTCTATGGTAGGTATTTTGGTGCTCTGTGTTAGGTTTAGCCCTGAAATCCGACTTTTTGGGGGTTTTCGGGCAAGAACTCGAAAAAAATAGATTAATTCGGGGGGAAGAACATAAACATTTGAGCGATCCGGGTTTTCGCTAGAGTTTATAGAGTATTTCCGTAATCCGATTAATTTGGGTTATTATATTAGTAAATAAGATCATATCGAGCATGGGAGTTTGTTCGTGATTTTTTTTGTTTTTGTTTTTTTTTGTTTTGTTTTTTTTATAAAATATTAGATAAATTCAGATTTTAGTTAATAACCCCTGTTATCTTAGTCATTATTGTCTATTTTGTAGCCATGACGAGTAGCTGCTTCTAGTAGCTCTGTGCTGCTAGTTCCATAGGCCTTTACAATGTCCGTTGCAGATTAGACATTGATTTATGAAATAGAATTGCAAGGCAGACTGCTTGATTTAAGCATATTTGAAATATAGCAGCTCCCGCACCTCAAGACTGCTGGTGCTTCCCTCCTTATTCAGATCCTGCAGCTGACATACTGGTACCCTGCACCTCACCATGCCAAAGTCATGCAGAAACTAAATGGCATGAGCTTGGAAAGCTGGTTCAGCTTAAAGGGTGATTAACCGGCATAGCAGCAGAGGATCTCAGTGCTGCAGGGCTATACCCTTTCATTAATTGAGGGGTGTTGGGTTGGTGAGCATATCTAATCTAGAGCATTACAGAAGCCAGGGAAGTAGGTCAGGAACCAGGTAATAGCAAATATCTGCATGGGCCATTACTCAGACCCTAACCCAATTTTTCCATCTCTTTCCAGGATGCATACTCGGAGATTGCCTACCTGTTTGCAGAGTTTTTCAGAGACCTTGACATTGTTCCATCAGACATCATTGCTGGACTGGTTCTATTGCGCCAGCGTCAAAGGGCAAAGCGCAACGCTGTTCTCGATGAGGTCTGTTCATGGAGGGATTAAAGCCCTGGAAGTCAGGGGAGAAACTTTGGGTATAGGGAATTTTTAACTCAAATTTTTCTGCCGATGAATGCTTGTTTTTTTTTCCTGATTTCAGGCAAACAATGATATATTGGCTTTTCTATCTGGAATGCCCGTCACGAGGAAAACAAAATACCTAGACCTGAAAAATGCAGTGAGTCTCGCAACTAGTTCTTCATTCCCCCGTTTCCTCCACATTGTATTTCCTTACCAACCTCTATGGGGTATATTTATCAAAGAGCGAAGTTGGAGATGGCCACAGTCCTCGAGTGAAATTCCGCCACTCTTCATTCATTTCTATGGGATTTTGAAAGGCATATTTATCAAAGGGTGAACTTTCACCCATTGATAAATACTCATTTAAAAATACCATAGAAATGAATGGAGAGTGTCAGAATTTCACTCTAGAGGACTGTGATGGTCTTTAACTTCACTCTAAAATAAATATACCCCTATGTCACCCTATGTCATTCCAAGCCACTTTTTAATTCCTGGTCTTTACCCCTCAGCAAGAGATGCAGCGGTACAAGGAGGTCTGTTACTACATGCTCTTTGCGCTGGCAGCATATGGTTGGCCTATGTACCTCATCAGGAACCCAACCTGTGGCATCTGTCGGATGGCAGGGGCATGCTCGTGAGTACTTTCTGCCTAAAGGCTAACATACTGGGGGTCATTTATCAACACTGGGCAAATTTGCCCATGGGCAGTCACCCATAGCAACCAATCGGATTGTTGCATTCATTGTTCTACCTGCAGCTGCTGGAAACAAGCCAAGCACTGATTGGTTGCTATGGGTTACTGCCCATGGGCAAATTTGCCCAGTGTTGATAAATGAGCCCCACTGTCTTCCATTTTTATCTGTCTTGCAGATCACTTTAGTAAATTTTTTATGGGTGCACCAATCCATCATTTATGGGTTCTGATGAATACTTAGTCCTTCACCAACAACATCCGCTATGTCCTCAGTTTAAATTGCATTGCTCAGTATTATCACCCCTGTCAGTTCATTCTCTGTCCCTGGTCACTCACTCAACCTGATTTTGTCTTTTTAGCAGTTGCTGCTGCCTTTGCTCTGCAAGGCCACGCTTTGCTCCCGGGGTCACAATTGAGGAGGATAACTGCTGCGGCTGCAATGCGATTGCCATAAAACGCCACTTTTTAGACGAGAACATGAACATGGTGGACATTGTGTATACGTCATGTCACGATGCGGTCAGTATCCATACTTCTTCCAGCTCTGATCTCCTCCTAACTTTCCACTTATAAATGGTGGTTAAACTCTTGAGAGAAATCTGTGGAGTCTCTGGGAAATGAGTCATTTGGTGATATGTGCCTGGGCCCCTACTCTGCATGAATTTTTACCCCATAGATTGAAATTTGTGCTAGCAGTAGTGATCTATTTGTTGAACCAGCATCTATTTGTTGAACAAAGGTAGTCATTCCTGTTTTCTTCTCTTTTCCATCCAAGCTTACCATGACCCCTTTGCTGTACCCATCTCTTTTCTCTTATATCCTTATATTTTCTTACTGTCCACTTATCTTGCCCCTCTTCCATATTTATTCTTTTCTCCATCTTCTTGTATTTAACCCATTTCTCCCATACCACCACCACCTTTCGAGCTATTTGTCTTCATATTACAACATCCAATGTTGTTGCTCCCCCTAGTGTTAGTTTCTGGAAATGTTCCCGGTGCGCCCAGATCTCTGTTGATAGCTGTTCAACAGTCTGTAACACTCCCTTAAAGGGCATGTAAAGGCAAAAAAATAAAATCCCATTTTTACTTTCTTTAATGAAAAAGAAACCTATCTCTATTATACTTTAATTAAAAAATGTGCACCATTTTTATAAAAAGCTGACTGTATGCAGTGAAATTCTTCCTTCATTTACTGCTGTGGATAGGAATTGTCAGACGGTCCCTAACTGCTCTGCAGGGAAACAATCATACTTATGAACAGCAGGGGGAGCCCCCACCTTACTTCCCAGCCATAAAGAACTCAAGCAGCTTTCTTTGTTTCCCTGTTTTGATCATTTATGATGATCCCTAAGCAGCCCAGACAACACTGAGCATTTCTTGGTCTTGCAAAGATGTTTAACAAAGTGACAAGATGGTGACCCCCTGTGGCCAACTTTGAAAGCATTTGTTTGATTAGGCTTGTGGTGCAGTAAGTTTATGTTTATGTTTAATAAACAAAATACAGCATTTCTAGCCTTATTCTATTTTAGACTTTACTTTCCCTTTAAAGGGGTTGTTCACTGTCAAGATAACTTTTAGTATAATAAAGAGAGTGATATTCTGAGATAATTTGTCAATTTATTTTCATTTTTAATTATTGAAGGTTTTTTTAGTTATTTAGCTTTTAATTCAGCAGCTCTTTAATTTGCATTTTAAGCACTCTACTCTAGCAACCATGCATTGATTTGAATAAGAGACTGGAAAATGAATAGAAGAGAGTCTGAATAGAAGGATCAGTAATAAAAAGTAACGATAACAGTACATATGTAGCCTTACAGAGCATTTGTTTTTTAGAAGGATTTCAGTGACGCTGCAAAGAATCAGAAGAAAAAGACAAATAACTAGAAAACTAGAAAAAATAAACAATGAAAACCTATTGAAAAGAATAAAAAAGAATTGGTCTTTCTATAACATAATAAAAGTTACCTTAAAGGTGAACCACCCCTTTAATATATCTTAAACATGTGAAAGCAATCATGAAAGTATAGATGAGGAAGAAGAGTGTCTTTTTATTAATTGTTTGGGTCAGAGTTGTATTTGATGTGGTCATATGCATGTTCAGAATGTATGTTTGTGATTGGGTGGTTGTGATTAAAGGGGAAGTGTTACCCCCACTGCAAATATTTACTTTCAGCTCAACTCAGATTCCTTTAGTGTACAGATATAAGCATGATACTCTTATTGAGGTGTGTATATATTATTTCTAAAGTCAAGCTTTCTTTCTTTTATAGGTTTATGAAACACCATTCTTCGTTGCAGTTGATCACGATAAGAAGAAAGTGGTAATTAGCATTCGTGGGACACTCTCTCCAAAGGTAGGGAATAAGCCCCACTCCCTCGACAGTGACTTTTACAGAAGCTCTTTGGAGGCAAACACTGTTTTAATCTAACTACTTCCTACTCTTAGGATGCCTTGACAGATCTGACAGGAGACGCAGAGCGGCTGCCTGTGGAAGGGCATCATGGCACCTGGTTGGGGCACAAGGTGAGACCACAAAGCTAAACCTTTAAAGTTGTGGTTCTGCTTAATATGCTAAATACTTAATTTCCCATCAAATTGTCCCTGATGTGTGTGAATGCAATAGGGGCTGTATATAGAAAGCTTCAGTGATTTGAACCATTAATAATGTTAGAGCCTTGCTAAGGCGCTCCAGCATCCAAGGCAAGTGTGGAAGTCTGTATGCCCCCCTTGGTACTACCATACCTGTCTGGCAGAATTATTGGCAGACGCAGACCAATTTAAACAGGGATGGGGGGGAGAAACAAAGAGCATTAAAACTGCATAAACATTTCCTATATTCATTTCTCATCTTCAGGGAATGGTTCTGTCTGCTGAGTACATTAAGAAGAAGCTGGAGCAAGAGATGGTTCTTTCCCAAGCATTTGGTCGTGACCTGGTATGTGTGAAATCTTACAAAAGGAGCATTAATGAGTATTGTGGGAATGTTTAGTAATGCCAGCTGCATTACTTCCAAATATATAGTTTTGTTATTTCCCTGCTTGTGCAGTGAACTCTTCCTGGTTTTCCAGGTTTTCCTAATACAGCCCCACTCCGATGTACCCCGTTTTATAGTGGTTGGTAGTTTCCATCTGTGCCCCCCCTCACCTACCTGCTGTGTTTGCTTACCATGTGTAAGGTTTAAACTGCCCACATTGTTCACCTGTTCACACCTCATACAAAATGCTGGGGGCACCAGCACTGTCACTGTATGTAGTACATCTTAGAGTGGTCCTGATGGGTTTCCCTGTCTCCTGCTCTGTTCTGCCTGCCCTATGCTCTCTGTGTGTGCCCTGCTCTGCCTGTGTGTGCCCTGCTCTGCCTGTGTGTGCCCTGCTCTGCTTGTGTGTACCCTGCTCTGCCTGTGTTCTGCCCTGCTCTGCCTGTGTTCGGCTTGTGTATATGTGTCCTGCCCTGCCTGTGTGTGCCTAATGCTCTGCCTGTGTGTGCCCAATGCTCTGCCTGTGTGTGCCCAATGCTCTGCCTGTGTGTGCCCTGCTCTGCCTGTGTGTGCCCTGCTCTGTCTGTGTGTGCCCTGCTCTGTCTGTGTGTGCCCTGCTCTGTCTGTGTGTGCCCTGCTCTGCCTGTGTGTGCCCTGCTCTGCCTGTGTGTGCCCTGCTCTGCCTGTGTTTGCCCTGCTCTGCCTGTGTGTGCCATACTCTGCCTGTGGAACATAAGCCTGGTATTTGTTCTGGGGTTTGTTAGCATTTGAAAATAAATTATTGTTAGGGGCCCCTAAGGTGTTTAATAATGTGCTGGGGGTGCTGTGTTATCCAAGGGAAAGAGGAGGCATATGGATTTAAGGGTATGTCTTTATATGACAACTTTTTTCACATATGAGTGATAAGTGATTTCACTGCAGTGAGCACCAACCATTTGTTTTTTTGATATGCTACCACAATTAATGTGGACATGATCTTGTGGTATCATCGGTGTGGTTTACAGTGGGTGTGGTTTAAAAACAGGGAGTGGTCAACACTGGCATCCATTATTGACCCTCCACTATGTAGGCCGGAAAAATTTCGTCTCTCTGTACCACAGAAGTTGGACAGTACTGTCATAGATCATTTTGTATTCCTGGGAAACGCGAGTAATAGGTCATTGTATTTTGTTGACACTTGCTGGCTGGAGCTTTTGAAAAGCCCTTTATATTCTAGGCAGGAGAAAACAGCCAGAGTTTTATTCCAGGATTTCTATCACTTATAAAACATTATGTGTGCCATCATCCCCATTGGTTATCAGTGTAGAGATCAAAGTCCCGTCTGCAGATAGTAAAAAAAAAAAAAAAAAACATGGCCAAACAATATCCAGATTCTTAAATCAAGACATGGGCTTAAATGAAAGTACATTGGCATAACCTTCCCAGCAGCACTGTTCATGTGTGTCCTAAATGTTGGTGTTTCACTTCTTCTTTATTGTCAGGCACGTGGGACCAAACACTACGAACTGATTGTGGTTGGCCATTCGCTTGGAGCCGGAACTGCTGCCATCTTGTCCTTTCTAATGCGCCCACAGTATCCTTCCCTGAAGTGCTTTGCATATTCCCCACCCGGTGGCTTGCTTAGGTATGTTATCTATATAAAGCGGTGTCACCTAAGGATCTTTGTACACTACTATAATAACTTGGTTTCCTTTCCCATTAATCCCTTTGTCCTTTTTTTGATTTGTGTCGTAGTGAGGATGCTATGGAATATTCTAAGGAATTTGTTACATCTGTGGTGCTTGGAAAGGATCTAGTTCCAAGGTAAGCCACTCAAACTCTATTGTAAGCGCTACATTTCCCATTCATCTTCACCCTGTCACCCTCTCCTTTTTTTTTCCTTCAGAATCGGCCTGTCACAGCTGGAAGGTTTTCGCAGGCACTTGCTTGATGTTCTTCAGAGAAGCAATAAGCCTAAGGTACGGTTATCTTGAATTAGACCTTTTTATGTTAAACCCTTTGAAGATGTTGGTGCATGTTGCAAAAGTCATCATCCTGTGCGTCCCAAATGTTTTTCTTGCAGTGGCGCATCATACTCGGCGGAACGAAATGCATCCCTAAATCAGAACTCCCGGATGAGTCAGAGGCTATAACCATACCCAGTAATCGTCTATGGACGCACCCTAGTGATCTGACCATAGCACTTTCAGCTAGCACACCTCTTTACCCACCGGGGCGTATCATTCATGTGGTTCATAACCACCCAGAAGAGCAGTGCTGGTGAGTACTATAGGGAAAAGTATAATTGGCATTACTGAAATTGCTATTTTGTTTACTATGTTTACCTCTCTTTGTCTTCCAGTTTCTGGAACCAGGAAGAACCCACCTACTTTGCCATCTGGGGTGATAATAAAGCATTTGAGGAGGTTATAATCTCACCAGCCATGCTGCATGAACATCTCCCACATGTGGTAATGGAAGGACTGAACAAGGTGAGATTGTCCTGAGGCCCTTAAAGGAGAAAGAAAGCTACCAAACAGTTTATTGCCAATATTCGATATACCATGACCTGGATGAATGAAAATCTTCATAGTCATGTTTTATTGCCAATAGATTAGCCATAATAGGGCAAGCTATAACACAATATTTATTCTGCAGAATGCTTTTCCATACAGCTCTAGAAGCTCTCTCTGTTTGTTTGCGATAGCTGCTGCCATATTAGCTTGGTGTGACATCACTTCCTGCTCACCCTGCTCGCTCATAGCTCTGGGCTCAGATTACAGCAGGCAGGGAGGAAAAGGGAGAGGGGAGCAAACTGAGCATGCTCAAGCCCTAAATCTCCGTCCTATATCATGCTATTTATTCAGAAATTTATTATGGTAAGGTAACATAAGAAATAGTTGTTTGCTAAATATATCAATATACATTTTCCTATTAATCTGTATTTAAGTAATATTTTTCATGGAACAGAATGCTAACAATGCTTTTATGGATGTAGATTATAATGGAACAATATCACTAATAGTAGATCTCGCATTAGTAAACTATGGGCTCTCCTGTTCTAGACACTAGATTCTCTACATTCTCATTGGGGAAGGAAGATCCCAAACAAGTGGAAGGAACTCTAGACGCTAGGATCTTTGGCCTGTCAGCTGGACTGTTTTCTTTGTTACCCTTTTTTCTATGATACACTGTAGAAATAGGAAACGACTATGAAACTAGGGCTGACCTGCAGTCTCCCCTTGTTCCTTAGCTCACAACACTTTTAATTCTGTTACCAGGTCCTAGAGAATTACAACAAGGGCAAAACTGCGCTGCTCTCAGCTGCCAAGGTGATGGTGAGTCCGACAGAGGTGGATCTGAACCCTGAGCTAATTTTCCAACAGCAACCTCACCACCCACCTCCTCCAATTCTGGAGGTAATTCCTGCCATCATGCCTGGAGCAAACAGGAGGAACAGCAGTACCAAGTAAGATGACAGGGACTTTAACCTCATTTAACCTCATTTTTTTTGCTACGTTCCCTCATACATTATATCTATTAGCCCTGTTGGTCTTTTTATACCTTCTTGATTTTATGTTTTCATTTTTCCTCCATTTTACTGTGTCTGTCTTATCGTCATTATTCAGGGTTCCGAGTTGAACTGGTATCTGTCTTGTGTCTGAACTGGTATCTGTCTATGTGTAACGGAGGCTGTCACTGTCACTTTTATCTTGCTTATCCATGGCCTGTTTATATGGTCCTTAGTTTATTCATCTGTGAGTGTTTTTATCATATATTTCTCCTTCTATCCATAAATCCTTATCTCAGATTTCCCTCTAAATATACATTCATCCTCCGCCTCAGCATTTGGATTTTGCTTATTTAATTTGGTTTATGCAGTAACATGAACACATTTTCCACAGGTTTAGTAATCAAAGAACCAGTCAGTCTGTAGCACTGTTAACATGACTAGATCTAACTTAAATACAATTGGCTGCTTTGTGTTACCTGAACTGTGAAAAACTGTCCACATCTGCATAATCCTCTGTACGTATCTCGTTGCGCTCCTTATATCTTTATCCCAACTGCCACTTCTCCTTGCCCCTAGTTTGCAGGTCGCTCACCCTGATTAGTTTGCCTCTGCATTTGCTAATTACAGTTTTGGGCTTCATATTTTCTCCCTCTCTCTTTTCCTTTTTGAATAGCTGTTCTACCAAGCTTATCTGATGCAATAATTTGTTTTGCAGTAATTGCATTTGTCTTTCTCTTGCATCCTATATCTGCAGGAGTAAGCAATCTGACATCAGCCTGGAGGGTTTCTATGATTCTCGACTTCTGTCCCCAATTTTCAAAGACCCAGTAGAGCTACTTTTGATGAGCACAAAAGATTGCCTGGCCGTATCTCTCCAGGATCGCAAGGCGCCACTCGCTACGATGGAGAGTCTCTCTGATAATGAGTCTGTTTACAGCTTTGACTCACGTCGCTCTTCTGGTTTCCGCAGTATACGAGGGTCGCCAAGCCTGCGAGCAGTGTTGGAGCGGGACGAGAGTCATTGTTTCTTCATTGACCCAACGATCCCTGAGGAAAACCCTTCTTTGAGTTCACGGACAGAGCTTCTAGGAGCAGATGCCCTCTCAAAGCATTCGCAGGAGAGCCAGCCAACTGAGGTTGCTCACAACAGTGGCAGATCTTCACCAGGTGACCTACCCCTGTGGGATGAAGAGCCTTTAGCAGGAGAAGAGGCCAGCAGGTCTCTCGCTAAAGAAGAATTGGCACTGCAGAATGGGCGCTTGAATGAGGTGCCTAGTCCCCAGGTGCTGGAGTTTGCAGAATTTATAGACAGCCTTTTTAACCTGGACAACAAAAGTGGTTCTCTACAGGATCTGTACCACGTGATGGTTTCGGATGGTACAGACCGTGATATACCTAAGTCAGTTAGTGACCAGGAAATCCTGCTTAGGGCAAAGTTTGAACCTAATCTGGTGCCCAAGCCCCCTCGCCTCTTTGCAGGGTCTGCAGATCCATCATCTGGCATTTCAGTCTCTGCCTCCTTCCCCCTCAGCTCCTCTGGGGAACTCATGGACTTAACACCAACAGATATGAGTAGCCAGGAGTGCCTGACGCCAGACCCCATCCGAACTCCAACACCAACAGGAGCCAGTAACGGCAAAAAAGAAGAGTTGTTTATTTCTGCTCTCTAGTCAAATGCACAATGAATGATGGAAAGAGAATTTTTGGTTTTCTAGGAGAACAAGTTTAGTAAGAGAATTGCCAATGGTAACCCATGCTCTCCAAAATTGCCAGGAAGTGTGTGGGAATACGTTTACAGCAGCAGTCTTGCATACTACCAGTATAGGAAGAACTGTAGAATACAGTAAGCTATTGCCATAGGTTACTTAGTGTGCAAAGCAAAAGGGAATCTACAGTCTTTATGAAGGTAATACACTAAGGAAAGAGACTATGTTGCACTAAATAGATTCTGCCATATAATAGGCTAGCAAACTCTGATCTAGCCATAGCATTTCCCCCCTGAATATCTATGAAATGTAGTGCAGCTGGTGATGCCCTGGGGGATCTGAGAAGTATTTTGACTACCGCCTTCCTCAGGAAGGGCCATGCTCCTATCATCTGTGGATTGAGGGGTACATCTTTTCACCCTTTGCCTTCTTTACCTCCTTGTCTCTCAAATCCACCCCACATCTCCTAATCTCAGCATGCTTCCTTATGTGTGGGTTACGTGTTGTTGCTCAGAATACATAAATCAACAGTATGTATTGTCTCTGTATTAGAAGCAGTACCGCATGTTTGCCTATAATACAGTTAGTCATGAGAAAAATCAACAGATCTGTAACAGCAGCCATAAAAGAAAAAAAAAATTACACCTATTTTTGGTTCTAGAGTGGAGATAACCTTTGGTACTGACTACTGCAGATTTACTGTTCCCATCAGTTGGCAGGGGGTTGTTGGGTGTGCTCCAGAAACTCGAATGATGGAGGAGTTGTAGCTCTGCAACAGCAGGAATGTCATAGTTTATCTATCTCTGGCCCAGCTAAAGGCTTATGGTGGCCAATTTAAGAAGAGTGGATGAGATAAGGAGGTACGGCACACAGCATTATGGTCACTTCTACAAGCATTCATGATCAACACCAATTGTGACAGTGGAAATCACCATGGGCCTAGTGCAGTGGCACACTCAAGCATGCCAGGAGGTTTGTCTCCTGAATGATTTGGTGACGGGAATTTGTTTCCATTCCTCTTGATAGCAAATGCCTTGACCCAGATGGTGCCTCTGGTCTGTGGTGGGTCCAGGCAATTGCGGTTTAGATGAATAGGAAGCAATTTAGGCACTTCGTTCAACAGCTGAGATATAAAATGCTGTGCCCAATAATGTACAGAATATATATATATATATATATATATATATATATATATATATATATATACACATATATATATATATCCTTTTGCTTTCAACTGCATTCATTATTGCATATTATCTTCATTTATAAATTGAGCTGTTAGAACCTACCACCCCACCTGATGTAATCCGGCCCTAATCTAACATGCGGTACTGCTTCCCTGCTCTAGTCTGCACATGACAACTCTGCCTGTCGATGGTATGTCTCTGAGTGTGCCAAAATGGATTGGATTTCCCCAATCAGAATGAGTATTCTCTCAACTGAAGCATGCCTTTCTCTCTGCCATGTTGGTTGGGTGCTGCTTTTAAAGTGAAAGATAAGGCTTCCCTGTAGACATGAGCCCTAATGTATAGATGTGCTCCCACAATTATTTAAGTGACAACAATTCCACCCTGTCACACCCATGCACTCTTGGTGGTCGCACATACAGACTCATAGAAGGTACACACATCTATATTTAGTATGAAGGTCTTGTAAAACCATAGTAGAATCTATAGCACGTGTGAGGGATTATTGTCAGTATAACCCCAAGTATTTGGCCATCCCTACTGCTCATGATGCTCTCCCACAAAAGCAGCAGCCACCTATAGAAAGTGCCAAAGTATGCCATGTTTTATGGAGTAGCACCCAGTGTTTGTGCTTGTGATGGCAGTGGGGAGGGGTAACCATGTGGCTTAAAATGAGTTATACAGTATTTGTATTTTGGTTCCAGGGCAGCCTGCTGAGGGCTTGGTATTTGATACCCCTAATGTATTTAAAGTCCAGTGATTGGCCAGCTCTTTTGGAGCACTGGCTTTATTGGGTATTAGAAGATTGTTGCCATGTTAATTTAAAAGTTGTATTGCTCTAAAGCTGGAATCTAGATCTAGAGAGCCATCTACTGTTCCCTTCCAGCAGCATTATTAGTTTTGAGGCCACTGGAGAGCAACATGTTGCTCACGAGCTACTGGTTGGGGATCACTGGCCTATACTATGACCATGCTCCATTTCTGTATGAAGGAACAGGGGTGAGACGGAGGGGGGGAATAGATGAGTGGATCTACAATGAATAATGAAGGTGAGGAAAAATAGTTTGGAGAGTAGGCCTAGGTCTTCTAGTGGACCCCTGGCACCCCAGTCTTACATTAGCTTGCTGCAGTTCTTCAGCGTGCCCTTCTCATCACCCATGGTTTCCTTCATTGGCCTTATTTAATAACATTTCATGCCTTTAACCGCCACTCCCTTTATTTTTTCTTCCTTTTGACTGCTTTTTGCTCTGCACTTTAATTTTTCTCCACATTTTCCACGTGTCTTGTAGTTATTTCCCCATCCCTTATGTCTTTCATTTCACAGGGTCTTCTTCTTTTCCTCCTTTAGCTCAGGAGTTCTTTGCACATCTGAGGCTACTGTTGTCCATGTGGATGAAGAGGCTTGTCCTACATTGTGTTGGAAGTTTTGTTTGGGGTGGTGTACAATATTAAAAGAGCAGAGTGTCCATTAATAAAACAGACCCCCCCCCCTTCCCCCAGGAGCTGACACTTTCCAGTCCTGTTGTATTGAATAGATGACAGTTGACTAGTCTGACCAACCGGGTTCTGTGTTAAAATTGTAGGACACTCACGGGGAACATAGTAGTGTGCATGGGGCCTTAATGTTGTCTTATGAATCCTTTGTAGTCTAGTGTGCTATTTCTGGTAGGGCAGGGACATGCCAATGTGGGGGCAAATAGCTGATAAGTGCTATTTCTTTTTTTATTTAAAGCCAAGTGGAAGGTAGGGATTAGTCAAAGATTTGACAAGGCCATTTTATATTTTGTACCGTGCCGGAATTCCTTATTTATTTGTCCAGCAGCTGTTTTTGTGATGCCTCAGCTGCTCCTGTTACTCGTTTGTCTCTATTCTGTGTCACTGCTATAGATTAACCTCCCCAATGCCAACCCCCCCCCCCTCGAGGCTTAGCGGGGTGGTTGTTTCTAAACACTGGACTTTTTCTTTGCACAATGTAAATTTCACAGGGGAACGTCCTCAGATGGGAAAGGGGGGTTGTTGCAGATGCACGTTTCACTCATTCCGCCAATAACCACTATCTACGATTTCCCCCCTAACCCTGACTTGCTTTCAAATGCAGCCAAGTGTGCTGCACAGCCATGGAACGGGTGCTCGTGGCAGCATTAAAGGAGAAGGAAAGTTACAGAAGCAGTTCAATGCCAATAGATTAGCCACAATACTGCAAGCTATAACACTATATTTATTCTGCAGAATTCTGCAGTAAACAGCTCTAGAAGCTCTCTGTTTGTTTAGGATAGCAGCTGCCATATTAGCTTGGTGTGACATCATTTTCTTCCTGAGTCTCTCCCTGCTCACTCATAGCTCTGGGCTCAGATTAAGACAGGGAGGGGATGAGGGAGGGGGAGAAGAGCAAACTGAGCATGCTCAAACCCTAGCCCTGGAAGTTTATGGTGAAAACAAGAAGTCTGATAGAGAAGCCCATGAGTACACAATAGAAGGAAAGAAATTCTGTGTTTCTTTTGACAGAAGATTCCGAGCAGCATTACTTTGAGGGTTTACTAGTGTATTTATATAGACCTTTCTGATAAGGCTTACTTAATTTTAGTCTTTCCTTCTCCTTTAACTCTGTGTCCTGGTGATGCCTTCCTTCTGCCATGAAATGGACTTATACTTGTGGCAAGGTTGGCATGGGTGCAGTTGACCTTTCCCTGACATTTCCTGTTATCTGCAGATTTCATATATATATTTATATAATGTGTGTATTTGTGATGCTGTTAATGAGATATCTGAAGTTGTTAGCTGGTACATATACAGGTATAGGACCTGTTATCCAGAATGCTCAGGACCTGGGGGTTTTTCAGATAATGGATATTTCTGTAACTTGGATCTTCATACCTTAAGTCTACTAGAAAATCATGTAAATATTAAATAAACCCAATAGGCTGGTTTTGCTTCCAATAAGGATTAATTATATCTTAGTTGGGATCAAGTACAAGCTACTGTTTTATTATTACGGAGAAAAAGGAAATTATTTTGATTATTTGGATAAATTCGAGTTTATGGGAGACAACCTTTCCGTTACCTGAGCTTTCTGGATAATGGGTTTCTGGATAAAGGATCCCATACCTGTACCAGGGATGTCTACCCTGTGGCCCTGCAGCTCCTGGGTGTCCCAGTTGGTGTCGTAATACAGAAATAGCTGCAGGGCATAGGCTAGATGTTGCTGCCTTATACAGTGATGCTGCTATGGGCACTCAGGCTTAATGGGCTTAAAGGAAAACTATACCCCCCAAAATGAATACTTAAGCAACAGATAGTTTATATCAAACCATTGAACCACCATTTCGTGATGTTCTGTGTGCTGCCTCAGAGATCACCTGACCAGAAAGACTACAACTCTAACTGTAACAGGAAGAAGTGATGAAGCAAAAGACAGAACTCTGTCTTTTAATTGGCTCATGTGACCTAACATGTATGGTTTCTTTCTTTGGTATGTTTGTGTGCACCGTAAATCGTACGATCCCAGGGGTGGCCCTTATTTTTTAAAATGGCAATTTTCTATTTATGATTACCCAATGGCACATACTACTAGGAAAGTATGTTATTATGAAAATGGTTTATTTACATGAAGCAGGGTTTTACATAAGAGCTGTTTTATTAAATATATTTTTATAGAGACCTACATATGTGGGGTATAGTTTTCCTTTAACACCACCCCCTTGCCCTGAGTGCATTGTTGTCCATTGACCCCCAAAGCAGATGATTGCATTATCTTTCTGTGCAAATAAGTAAAAAAACAAAATTGCCTTAATTTCCAGCTCCTCTCTCAGCCCTCGTAGGCTGATACCTGGGCACAACGGAGATGATTCTATAGCAGATTTAAGAGTTTTCGTGCATGCCCTTAGACCCCCACCTCCTGCTCTGTCTTGTGCCATAACCCCCCCCCCCGATTCCTTTGTAGTTTATGTAAAGAAAACAAAAACTAATAATATTGTAAAGAAAAAGTAACTAAAACGATAGTATATCATATAAATATATAAATATATATATACCCTCTTGTATATTCTATACAGACTGTATAAAGAGGCTGCTCACATAGCCTGCGCTGAATGTACAATCTTCATCTTTCATGGGTTATGTACATATTAGTACTGCCTGTGCTCTGCTTCTCAATGTGGGGGTATCGCACACAAAAAACATTCCAAAGTAATCTCCTTTACCCAATGGCAGGGGAGGTTATTTATACCTACCAATTTATTGGGTAGTTGTGCCAAAAAAACAAAAGAAAAAAGCCAGACAAATCCACTCGTGAGGGTTCTAGTGGGTTATGTTGTAGCACGAGCCAAGTTTGTGCCAGTCTATTCACCTATAGATATTATCAAGCATCCTAGCTCTGTATAGTATAATAAATGTATACATCTCATTGGATGTAAAGTCCAGAGAGGAATATAGAAGCATCTTTGCAACAGTGCAGAATCTGGGCCTGGGTCCTTCCCACTTGCATCTTCTTCTTACCCCTCTTATCATTTAATAGGGCTCATTTACAAACAGGGGTGCTGCTATGTATGTGTGTCCAAGTACATAATGCTGCATTATGGGTAAAATCACGTGACCCTTCCATTTGTAAATGACCCCTTATATCTTTCAGCCCTTTTTTTTTTGCTTTTCGGTTGAGGGATGGGGGTTACTGTTTTACCTCTTTCAACCTTGGCACCCCCTCTAGTTTAGGGTAAGGGCAGATTCGGGGAGATTAGTTGACCCGGCGACAAATTGCCTCTTCGACGGAGTGACCATCTCCCCCCCGAACTGCCTCCCCCCGGCGCTTCGTTTTCCAAAGTTTCCTCTTGAGGCAATTTTGTGTGACTTTGGAAAACAAAGCGACGCAAGTGCCATTGCGCTGGCGATTTTTCATTCTAACAGGCGGGAAGGCAGATCAGGAAGATTGTCGCCCCCAAGAAGAGTCAATTTGTCGCTGGGGCAACTAATCTCCACGAATCTGCCCATGTGCCCTTACTCTAAAGGATTAGTAAACCTTAAAAATAAGTGAATGTAAAATTAATGAGGATGCAGTTCTAAGAACTTTTGCAATGTACATTCATTATATTTTTTTTTTTAAAATTCCAAGATATTAAGGGATACATGTACTGTTAATATGAATGAATTGTGTTACAACAGCGCCACCTGCTGGTCATTTTCCAACCAGTCTGACCACCAAGTAGTTAATGAAGTTGTCAGGAGAAAGAAAGAGGCTACTCAGATGTTCTGCTTAAGAAAGAAAAATTAGAAACCTTTCTCAAATCTTTCCTAAGCAGAAGAACATCAGAGCAGCCTCTTTCTTTCTCTTGACAACTTCCTTGACTACTTGGTAGTCAGACTGGTGGGAAAATGACCAGCAGGTGGCGCTGTTAAAACAAAATTAATTCATGTTAACCATACAAGTATCCTTTAATATCTTGGAAATATAAAAAATAATGAATGTATGTAAATGACAAAAGTGCTTAGAACAGCCCCCTCATCAATTTTACATTCACTTATATTTAAGGTTTACTTATCCTTTAATTAAAGGCCTATAGGTTACTTGGCAGGGGCAAACATCGCTCACATTACTACATAATTCTCTATGCATGTGTTCTGATCTGTCTTGTCATGTGATTTAAACATAGGAAGGAGCTGCTATGAATGCGATTGCTTCCCGGTTTAGGGCAGTGTAGCTTAGTCCATCAAATCTGTGTTAATTTGAGATCTAAAGTATTATTTCTTTCAGGCGCAGGCATGCTGAGTAACTCAAACTGCTGCAGGACTACAACTCCCAGCATGCCTTTTTGACAAACTGGAATGTGCATTTCAGTTAAAGGGATGGTTCGCATTTAAGTTAACTTTCAGTATGTTATGGAATGGCTGATTCTAAGTAACTTTTCAATTGCCCTTCATTATTTATTTTTCATTAATTATTTGCCTTTTTCTTCTGACTCTTTCCAGCTTTCCAATGGGGGTCACTGACCCCATCTAAAAAAACAAATGCTCTGTAAGGCTACAGATGTATTGTTATTGCTACATTTTATAACTTCATCTTTCTATTTAGCCATCTCCTATTCATATTCCAGTCTCTAATTCGAATCAATGCATGATAGCTATGGTAATTTGGACCCTAGCGACCAGATTGCTGAAATTGCAAACTGCAGAGCTGCTAAATAAAAAGTTAAATAACTCAAAAACCACAAAAAATAAAACCAAATGCAAATTGTCTCCTATTATAATGCTGTACATCATACTAAAAGTTAATTAAAGGTGAACAACCCCATTAAAGCTAGAGGGAGGGATGGAAGGCTGCCTGTCCCTGATTTAGCGCAATAAGCTGATTTTATACTCGGCTGCAGGTAGGAATTTGCTTCCTCGGCCGAGTCCTGATTTTACCTTCTCTTCATACTGTTTTTATAGCAAATGCACTTACGTCTGTGGTTCTCACTGTGCAATTTGGGGTAATAAATGGGAAAAGAGATATGTCATTTTAACAGCATTCAAGTTAAATCATGTTTTATTTTATTTGTTTACTAACCTCCCGCATGCTCTGCAGTCTCCACCCGCTTGGCACTTAAGGGGTTAAACTCCGACCACGAATTTGCCAAAAAATAAGATTGGGGAAAAGACTGCAGATTTTTTTATAGGTGCCGGGACAAATCCGATAGGTCAGACCAACACTACTAACCCTACAGGTAAAAAATAGGTGCCCGACTCTTGCCTGCGTATTAATTCTCAAGCCATTCTGTATTGACTCAACACAATGCCTGTATTCCATGAGCCCGTCACACGGACACTTATTATAACCCCAGCAAGAGTCCTTGGAATATACAGGGGTGAATAACTGCGTCTAAATGAACTTCTGCCCCCAAGTCCCACTTTGTTTCCACGTGAACTTTATTATCCAACACTAAAAACTGTTTGCATTTGGAATGGCACTGAAGATTCATTAAAAAACACTAAAACCTGTTTCTGCATTGGACCTCATTTCTGTTCGAGTTTCGGAAAGTTCAGTGTTTCTGGCGTTTGATGGTTGCAAGAGACACTAATCTCCCTGAACTGGCTTCCCGCCGGCTAAAATGCAAATCGCCGGCGGGATGGCAGGGGAGGCAGTTCGGGGAGATTAGTCGCCCCAGAAGAAGAGGAGATTTGTCGCCGGGCGACTAATCTCCCTGAATCTGCCTGTGTGCTCTGTCCCTAAATGAGGGGGTTAGACACCCACCACACCCCTATGATTTAACCTGTCCTTTAGGGTAAGGCCACACGAGGAGATTCGGGGAGATTTTGTCGCCTGGCGACTAATCGCCTCGTCTTTTGAGCGACTATCTCCCCAAACTGCCTCAGTGTTTTTCCCCATAGGCTACAATGAAAAGTCGCCTGCACTAATGTACACGTGGAAATGCGTTTTCTATAGTCGCCCGAAGTTGCCGCAGGTGACTTTTCAATGTAGCCGATGGGGGAAAACGCTGAGGCAGTTTGGGGAGATAGTTGCTCAAAAAACGAGGCGATTAGTCGCCAGGCAACAAAATCTCCCCGAATGTTCTCGTGTGGACTAGCCCTTAAAGGGGATGTCTACCTTTTCTTATGTTATACTTTTACCTATTCTAAGCAACTTTTCAGCTAGTCTTCATTTATTGCATGGTTTTTAAATGAGCAGAATGTCCTATAAATGGGGTCACTTTGAGAGTTACATTTATTTATTTTATATTTTAATTGCTACCTGGTTGCTAGGGTAATTAAGTTGAAATTCCTGTAGAATGAGATGATCATTTCAAGAAGCACAAAAGTAAAGGCTTACGCTGGCCGAATTGGTGTCTGAACAATCGGCCCATGGGTCAAAAAGATGGTTACCTTATAAAGGCCTATAGACAGCCTGAATAATAAGGATAGCAAGTAGAGAAGATGAGCTGCCACTTGGCTTCTGGGATTTTTTGGGAGAAAGCCGTATTCTGGAGGTGGAGAGTGAATAAGGGAGATTAAGGAGCCACCTATTTCCACTCTTCTATGACTTTATCCTTATGGTTAATTTGGTTTGTAGCTCAATAGTAGTGATCACACAGCTGGAAGGCAATGATTCAAAGTACCAGAAAAGCCATAGTCAAGCGATCATTACCCAATAACTGATGTTAAGTTTTGATGAGGATTAAAGAGTTCTTTGCTAAGCACTTTTGCCATTTACATTAACTTTTTCTGTTTCAGAGCTGTTTGCAGTTAAAAACTTAAGTATAATAAATGTTAAAGCAATCACAACAGAAGAGACAAGAAACCTTAAAGATGCCCTTCCTGAGCAGAGCAACATCCCAACACTCTTCTGATTTCTCTCACAAGGTACCTCTCTTTGACTTACAGTTACAGGAACTGACCAGCAGGTGGAGTTCTTGTTACAGTTTTATATTGGCAGTTAACAGAAAAAAATATTTATATAAATTGTAAAAGTGTTTAAGAAAGCACTCTGAACAATTTGACTTTTTTAAGGTTTACTTATCCTTTAAATGTGTCCCATTCTGCCGCTGTAATCGGGGGGTGTTCCTTCAGAAACCCAGGTGTTTTGGTTGCCTCTACATGTGCTGGTCAGACCTGGCATCCTGGAGATTTCCAGTCCCTTGTCATGATTCATGTGCTCAAACATATCTGAAATACATGTACAAACATTATACTAAAGAGAAAAGAGAAAGATATGAGGGCATGTGGGCTGTGTGATGGCAGTTTGTAAATAGAAAAACTTGTGGAAAACAGGCGGAGTCAAGATAAGCTTCTTTGGAAATGTGAGTGTGTAACTGCTAATGACTTTGAACACAAGTTCTCACACTTTCACACGTGTAACTGAGGCACAGTGGCCAATGCTCTAGGGTGCAAGGGAACCCGCTGTCTTCCCATTGCACAATTTTTTTTTATTTTTGCACCAGTCAAAAACCCTGCCCTAGGGAGCCCTAGTCATTAGGCCACTGATCACCTGGGCCCCCTGATGTTGGATACCCTGTCCACACCCCCATAATTCCACCTGGGATCCACCAAAACACCAACCATTAACATTCATGAATTTTGTTACAACAGCACCACCTGCTGGTCATTTTCTGACCACCAAGTAGTCAAGCAAGTTGTCAGGAGAAAGAAAGAGGCTGCTCTGATGTTCTTCTGCTTACAAACAAAATTAGAAACCTTTCTCAAATCTCTCTTAGGCAGAAGAATATCAGAGCAGCTTCTTTCTTTCTCCTTGACTACTTGGTGGTCAGACTGGTTAGAAAATGACCAGCAGGTGGCGCTGTTGTAACACAATTCATTCTTATTAACAGAACATGCATCCTTTAATATCTTGGAATTTTACAATGACTGGACATTGTAAAAGTGCTTAGAATAGCACTCTCGTCAATTTTACATTCAGTTTTAAAGGTTTACTTATCCTTTAAGCATGTTAGTGCTGGAAATACTATGGTTTGGGGCTGATTTTTCTGCATCAGGGCCTGGGCACATGACCATTTTAGACTCCATTATGAAGTTTTCATTGAACCACAGGGTGCTGGGGATAAAGTGAGATCATCTGTCAGAAGATTGTTAGAAGCTCAACTGAAAGTGAATATTGCAACATGACATTCGAGTAAATCCACCAAATATTGGCTGAGAAAAAAAAGTGTAGGGTTTTGGAATGGCAAAACCTGGATCAAGATCCTATTGAGATGCTGTGGGGGATTTTAAAAAGGGCTGCACGTGCAAATCAGGCTAATTGACCTGATTTCAAGTTTTTATGGCTCATTTCAATTGATTCCCTTTCAGGGGAGCTATATTCCCTTTCACCACAAGGAGTCACCAAAAACCCTCAGAACTTTGAAAAAAAATCTTCATGTTTCATGTCTACATGTTTATATGTTTATAGAGCGGCACTATACATAAAACACTGAATGAAAAGAGAGAAATATACAATGTCATTTGGTAAGAGACATAGGAGAAGGGAGGTTACATACAGTATAACAACTACCTGCAATTAAAAAATACATATAAGGCGTAATTTACTTACTGTATGTTCCAGAGACCAATGTGTTTGCTGCACTCACGTCCTATTGCTATTAGCCGAATGTAAGAATAAAGCTCTGCTGCTCCTCGCAAAGACCTGCGTCCGTGGATGCTAACGATAGCGTAGAATTTGTACCCTGCCCCACACATTGAAAGTAAGTCATCTACAGTTTCTATTACAATTCCAGGAATATGTAAATATCAGTGACGTAACTAGATGTTACTGGGCCCCACAGCAAATTAATTTTAGGGCCCTCGACATATGCAGAAGTTGTCCAGATTTACCAATACATGTTGAAATTGCTCATTATTCAGGGCCTCATGAGCCCCCTATACCTCCTGGGCCCCCCTGCAGCCACAGGGTCTGCTTCCTCTGTAGTTATGCCACGGGTGTAACTAGCAGTTGCCGGGCCTCCTTTTTTCCGCACATTCTCTCTCCAGACGCACACGCAACAGCTTTCCTGCCGTGCCAGCACAATAAGCCTTATCATGGCGTTCGCACCCTGGCAGTTGCACCACTGTTCATTTTTTCAATATTTACAGAGGATCATTTGCTCACACTAATTTAATGACATTCCCATGGCTGTATTTATGGTCAGGGCTGACCTAGGAACTGGACCTCTGTCCAAACTCTCTTCGCTGCTTGGTGGATGTTCAGGGGGCTTACCTTGTTTCCCCCCTCAACTCTGCCACAACTGAATCATCTGTGAGCAAAAACTAGATGCCTTCAGTTGTGTTGTGTGGCCTTATGTGTCACATGAGAAGGAAAGTCTTTTTTTCACATGTTAGTCACACCCAAGTGATTGTATTGACTTACCTGAAACCCCGGGCCGGTGCTCCTATCAGCAGAAAACTGCACCAGCCCAGGGTTGTACCCAGTGTCCGACTGGGATGCCGGGGGCCCACCAGAAAACATTAGACCATGGGGCCCACTTTCCAAACTATTATTCCTCCTCTCCTCACTCAACCTCTTTATTCTCTTAGTCTTTTATCTCTACATACTATACTCAATTCTTCCATTATTAAGCCCAGTCCGACACTGAATATACCAGTGAGCACCACGGAACAATCTTCTTCCAGCTTCTTCTTTCTTCAAATTTCCTGGGGCAGACGCATGCGCAGTTGAACGAAATAGCCGAGTCTAGTTCAAGCTCGGCTTTTCATTCTACTGCACATGCGCAGCCGCGCGAAGAAAGTGGAAGCCGGAAGAGGATCGCACCGTGGTGCTCACTGGTATAACCCCGGCCGGTGCAGTTTTCTGCTGATAGGAGCACCAGCCCGGAGTTTCAGGTAAGTCAATACAATCACTTGGATGTGCCTAACATTTGGCACCCCCAAGTGTGAAACGACTTCCCTTTTCCTTTAAGATCACTCAGTACTAAGGGTTGGATGGGCCAGCAGGACACCAGGAAAAAACTTGGTGGGCCGCTGCCAACCCAGACGGGATCCTCACTTGCCTTCACCATTGCTCCCCTGCTGCCCCTCCTCCCCTGATAGTGGCAATAGTAAATTAAGGTTCATGTGTTGGGGGAAGGGACTGGCAGGGGTCCCAGAAGGGGTGTGGGAGCCCCTGGGTGGCCCATGTACACTCCAGTCCAACCCTGTAAGGACCTAAGACCAGTTAGCATCTAATTGGATTGTGTATGGGGCCAAACCAACAGCCTGTCTGACCACTATCAGGCAGGTTGAAATATTGGGAAGAGAAGTGCTTCCGCCCATTGATGCAGTTCTCTCTCTCCGAACTGCTCTGAATTTGCGCCGATTATGATAAAACAGCAGAAAACATTAGCAGTGACAATTGCGCTGAATGGTGCACACAGAGCAGTAACAGCACAACTCTGTCCCAAATTCCTGTCCTCTTGTCATTATCTAATTAGGAGTAATGACTTGGGTTGAGGAGACAGTCAGAACACCCCATGTGCCATTGCATTGAGTTGCTGGAGAGAAGAGGGTCCAATGAGCCCCTGACTGATTGACAGATTTCAATATATGTTTCCAGAACAGGCCATATACCTTTAATAGTTTATAGCAAAGTGATTAACCGTTTTGTAAATGTAATTAAGCTCTGTTTATTATAGACCATAAGGGTCATTTACGAATGCAAGTGCAGCATGCAATCTTCATACACTAAAAGGGTCATTTATTTCATGTTCATTCGGGTAACACTTGTGCTTCAGTGGAGTGAGCAACATCAGGAGGTGCAACTAGTGTCTCTACTGCTTGTCAGTGTCGGACTAGGTGTCCGGGGTCCACCTGTGCCGCCACCTTAAAGGAAAACCAAAGCTTAACTAAAGAAGTAGGCTAGAAATCTTGTAAATTATGTTTTAGGCTTCTGTACCAGCCCAAGGCAACCGCAGCCCTTTAGCAGTAAAGATCTATGTCTCCAAAGATGCTCCAGTAGCTCCCCATCTTCTTTTCTGTTGATTCACTGCACATACTCTGTGCTGCTGTCACTTACTGAGCTTAGGGACCCACTCACAATATACAGTACACATAGAATAGAAATGTCACAATATAAGGCTGATTAGTAATTCATACAGATAATTGCTACATGGCAGCACAGAAACCAGTGCAATTAGCATCAGAATTTAACAATCAGCCCTTTAGCATCAGCTTATATTACAGACCAACCTCATTTTCTGCTGGATAATTAGTGACGACCCCTAAGCTTAACTTCTCAACAGCTGCTCAGAGCCCACTGAGCATGTGAGTGTCACAGACACTTTCCAAGATGGTGACCCCCTGTGACAAGTTTGAAGTCCTGGATCATTGCTGCTATTGACAAGCTGAAACTTTAGGCTGGTGCAATAGTGCAATTTATAAAATATGGCATTTTTAGCCATATTCATTTTTAGGCTTTAATTCTCCTTTAAGGGCCCATTAATCTCACCCCTCACCGAGTGCTCCGATGGATACCAGCTCTCTCCTCCTGTGCCTGTTGCTCTCAACCAGTGGGGAGACCTGGCAACGGATCTCAGCCAGCAAAGTTGCCCACAACAGGGTTTTGGGGGCCCACAGACCCTGGCCAGGGGGAGGAAGGCAGTGGTCCTGGGTCAGAAGGGCCGACCAGGTTTTTTTTTTTCCAGTGTCCCGTTGCTTGCCATAGTTGCACACCATTCATTGGCAACCATATGGAACTTGTCAGAGCACAACTGCATTACTTTGCTCTCTCTGTTGCATTCCATTAGAGCGCCAGCTCTTGCAGGCGCATTTCTAATGTGTATTTTGGCTTTGTAAGATCGAATATAACCGTATACATTGTAAAGCAGTCTATCTCCTTTGGGTGCTAGCTTTAAACACGAGGGCAAGTCCCGCCTCATTCTTCCAGTGTCATATTCCTGGTTAATAATTAATATCTGGGATATTTACCCGAGCAGTTGCCAAGGCGTCAGGAGATAAGGAACAATTGTGGAGTGTCTGGGAGTTTTCCGCTGCTCAAACCTCTGTCACCTTCACCCTCTCCCTCTATTCTCGTGGAGGTTGGGAAGAGGGGAGCATTCTCTTTGACACCACATGAATAATATTAAACATTAACGCTGGACATGTCAGCATTTATGTTTCAGGTTGATAAATGTCCTGTATGGAAATATATTTGCTTGCATTGTGTGAGTGGCACTTGGAATTGTTCTACATGGTGGCAGGTGCTATTAGCGTTTGTGTATTTGCCTTAGCAGAAAGCCATAGAACATATTTACTTATTACACACATCGACCTGAGGCACGACCATGTGCAAAGACTCTCATTTACTAGTGCAAAATATTTCCACAATTCACATTTTTCCCTAAAAATCAAGAGTTTTTCACTGAATTACTTGCAGCCATTACTAGGTTCAGTCTATGCCAGAATACAGGTACTTTCCATGTGCCTCGTTGTGAATGTAAGAAGTTGCACCTGCATCATCATCATCATCATCATCATCATGAGTGTCAAGCAGGTATAGTGTCAAACCTCAGCTAAGGGCCCACTCCCCAGTCCCCCCAACTAAGGGCCCATTGCCCCATCCCCCAAGCTAAGGGCCCACTGCCCCATCCCCCCAGCTGAGGACCCACTGCTCCGTTTCCCAACTAAGGGCCCACTGCACCATCCCCCCAGCTAAGGGCCTACTGCCCCATCCCCCAGCTAAGGGCCCAATGCCTCATACCACTATCCAAGGGCCCACTTTGCCACCTTGCCTACCACTTCCAGCCCTTCCACATTTACATTCTAAAAGAGGGGCTTCTTCTCCTGTTCCTCTTAATTTGTCTTTCTAGCAGGGCTGGATTTTCTCTGTAGTGAGAGTCCATGAATATATATATATATATATATATATATATATATATATATATATATAATGCTTTTAAGCCCATCGGAGGGTCCAATAAGCTGCCGACTTTCGGCAGCTTTTATCAGCCTGTGCAGAGGCAGGCCTGGACACCCTAGGCAGCCCAGCCAGCCAGGCTGGTATTTTACCAGCCTGGCCGGTAAAAATGATGGCTGATACCAATGTTATTAATAGGGTAAAAAGATAAATATATAGGAAGGCCGGTATTTTTTTCCAGAAAAGGTGGCAACCCCTCCCGTTCCCCGTCACGCTATTCACGCACGCACGCGTGGAAATGTGCAGTGATGCAACTCACAAAGCGTGCAAGCTGAATTACAGGCGAATCCGGTCTAAGGGTAGGCTGAGCGCCCCCCAATCACTGCACCCTAGGCAGCTGCCTCTTCTGCCGACCCCTAGTTCCGGCCCTGGACCTGTGTATGGCCACCTTAAGGCTGATTATATGATAAATTAAATGTTTTGTTCAAGAAAAAAAATCCCCCCAGCCGCCAGGGGACACTTGCTGTTTAAATCCGGTGGCGGTGGAGCTGAGGGGTTCCTGCACAGCATAGTTACACAGCGTTGGTGAAAGTGCCAGCTGGATGTGCCATCATGTAGCCAAACGGTGTCCAGAGTATGCACAGATACTAGGGTGAGTATGGTAGCACCGGACCTAAATACAGCACTGTAAACTATATAGCGTACTGACCTATTGATTACATCTGTTACTCCCTGGCCTGTCCAAGACCTTTATATTTATGGAATGATATGATACTATATATACATATTTATATAGTATTTACTCATTCCTATCACAGGGTTCAGCCAGCTGATTGTTTCAGGGGTGGAAACACAAAAGGATCGATATTGTGTCATTCCAGCTTTGTGATGCAGCACATTAAGGGTGGGGACGAGGGGAATGACCTTACGGTGAGTAGCCAGAAACAAGAGTCGCTTTTAGGGCAGTGACCGTTGCTAAAATGAGATCAATCGTCAGGGAGTAACAGGATGGGCACCCAGAGGTGACTGTGGGAGCAGAAAGGGAGAATAACACTGATACCAATGAGTATGTGATAACAGCACCCACTGCAGATTTTGACACAAATGTCTCCCAAGCATATAGAATTATAATGTAGAATTGATTGTGCTGCCGTGAGTCATGGATTTCAAGGTGGGGAGCTATGTCTTGTGCATCAACGTCCTGCTGAGCTCACAATTAAACAGACGTTGCCTGTGCCTGACAGGTCCATTCCCTCTAGTCTGACTCGCCCAGAGGCAGGGAAACAACAATTTGTAGATTAAACATCTTATATGTTGCATATCCTGAGCCACAACCCAGGAGTGTTGCAAGTGTATTATTTCTGGGGCCCTTTAAGTTGTTTCAACCTTTAAATTGTGTATATGATATAGAGAGTGATATTCTGAGGCAGTTTGCAATTTTTTTTTAATTATTTGTGGCTTTTGAGTTATTTAGCTTTTTATTCAGCAGCTCTCCAGTTTGCAATTTCAGCAATCTGGTTGCAATATCCAAATTACCCTAGCAACCATGCACTGATTTGAATAAGAGACTGGAATATGAATAGGAGAGGCCTGAATAGAAAGAGGAGTAATAAAAAGTGGCAATAACAATACATTTGTAGCCTTACAGAGCATTTGTTTTTTAGATGGGGTCAGTGACCCCCATTTGAAATCTGGAAAGAGTCAGAGAACAAGAAGAAAGCAAATAACTCCAAAACCATAAAAAAGAAAAGGCCAACTGAAAAGTTGCTTATAGCCATTCTATAACACAATAAAACTGAAAGGTGGACCACCCCTTTAAAGACTTGCAATGGTAGTTGCCATTGTTCACCTTCCAATACTCTCTCAGTTCAGTTGGTTTCAGATAGTTCACCAGAAATAAAGACTTTTTCCAATTACTTTTTATTTTCTATTAGTGACTATTTTTCTATTATGAAAGTGGAAATTAAATTTTTTGCCTACTTATGTCTTTCTGAAGCAGCTCGGGGGGAGGGGGGTCACCGACCCTGTAAATTACTTTAAACTGATTACAAATTGTAACAGAAATTGTCCCTGGATCACTGAGCTGCCAGACTGAAACATCAGAGACACGAGCACTAAACTTTAAACTTCAAATTTGGACATTCAAAATGAAGGGGGGTTATTTGTCAAAGGTCAGATTTTAGAGCTTTGTGAATTTTTTATACATTGAATGAACTCACAACTCAAATGGTTTCTAATTTATGAAAAAATTTGTGAATTCTGGATCATAAACCCGGAAACTCGAATAAATCGAATTTTCCAAGGAAAAGAAGACTCAAATCGATTGAATGAATCGAGTTTTCCAGGGAATAGTGATGAGTGAATCTGTCCCGTTTCGCTTCATCAAAACATTAGTGAAACGCATTAAAGTCAATGAGCGTCAAAGTCATTTTGGCGCAAATTTTTATACGTGCGACTATTTTGTCCAAATGCATTAAAGTCAACGGGCGTCCGAATAATTTTGGTGGGTGTTGATTGTAGAAGTGTGCACCAATTTTGACGCGCAGCAATTTTTTAACGCGGGCGCTATTTCCAGCTTTGGGGTGAAATAGATCCCAAAAAATTCAAGTTTTGAAAATTAGAGTTTTGACTAAAAAATACCCTTGAAAACTAAAATTATCCAGGTGAAATACAACTCGAACTTTGATAAAATTACTCCTGAAAACGTGGAAAGCAATTGAAAAAAGTTATTTCTGCTGAACAATCTGAAAACAACTGAACTGAAAAAAAGTGTTGGAAGGGGAACAAGCCCTTTAAACAAGAGCTGGAAAGTTAAAGGGGGGGTATCTGTGACAAAGGTAGAACCCCATAATCCCTGTATTGTCTTACATGGCTAGGCATTCCTGGGAAACTGGAGGTGATACCCTCAATCTCGCTGCCGACTGTAAAAAAAGGGAGATTTATATAAACAGAAAATCCCTCTCTCCCTGTCTGGTTTTAGGATAAACATTCCACCGACCAAAAATAGGATCAGCACAAGGTATCCGGCACAAGAGTTCTTAAAGGAGAAAGTCTATGGCATATATATATATATATATATATATATATATATATATATATATATATATATATATATATATATATATATGAGTAATAAACCCACAGGGAATCCCCCTTATCTCATCCTGGTAGCACAGGGTCTCCTACAAATCACTCTGTCTGACAGATCTGTGCCATTAGGCCAGAGAGGCAATAGAAGGATCTCTTTAGGGATCTCATATTTTGCAGGATAAGGTTAAATGGGTAACTAAAGGTTTACTCCCCTTGGAAATGTAACCATTATGGGGGTTACTAACTCAAACTCGACTTAATCTCAGTTTTTTATGAAAACAAAATCGACCAAACTCCCCTCCACAAATTGAACTCAACAGTTTTTCTCGAAAACATTGGCGTGACAATACGTTGCAACAAAATCGTAGACTCGGCTTTATCAAATTTTCACTGTGAAAACTCAACTTTTTCAGATTATCCAGAGCAGATCACAATGTAAATAAACAACGTCAGGGACATTTGCCATTGACTTCTACTTCTAGGTTTGAGATCAAGTATTTTCAGATTTGGATTTTTAGCAGTCTTGGGGTACAATAAATCTCTAAGTATGTGAGGTTTTTTTTTTCCAGGAAAAAATTTAAGTTTTCCACTTAAAAACCTCAAACAGATAAATTGTAAGTTTAATTAATGGACCCCTATATTTAAAAAAGGAGCCTGTCTTGCAGATTCTATCCTCATAAAGCTGGCTTCACGTGTTCAGAATCTTCTATTAAAAATGTTTAGAATATTACAAATGCTGGTTGTGTTTAATGTTTGATGCATTGATTGAGTCGTTCTTGTTACGACTCCCAGATCCAATGCAATACACAGAAAACACTTTGGAAATGGTTATAGTAATTCGGGATGCACCAAATCCACTATTTTGGATTTGGCTGAACCCCCAGATCCAATGAATACCAAAACGAATCCTAATTTGCATATGTAAATTAGGGGTGGGAAAGGGAAAACATTTGTTACTTCCTTGTTTTGTGACAAAAAGTCATGCGATTTCCCTCCCCAACCCTAATTTGCATATTCAAATTAGGATTCGGAATTGGTTTGGCCGGGCAGAGGGATTTGGCCAAATCCGAATCCTGCTGAAAAAGGCCGAATCCTGGTAAAATCCCGAACCGAATCCTGGATTCGGTGCATCCCTAATGGTAATAGTAAACACCAGTGCTGGGCCAAGTCAAGTGCGCATTCGCCGTAGAGCATGCACTTGCGTTAACTACTACCACAGCTCTGGGCAAAATGGTCCGAACTAGAGACAGGCATCAGAAGAGGTACTTGCTTGGCACCCCTCTGCCTTTGTGCCCTAGGCGTATGCCTTTTCTGCCTACCCCTAGTTCCGGCCCTGGTATACATGTATTGCCTAGATCTAGCAAACTAGGAAGACCAAGGAGGCATTTGTAACTGCTAGACTTGTAACTGCTATTTGGTTGTTATGGGTTACTAGACCTGAGCAAGTGGTGCACATTGTGACATCACTTTGCAGTTTATTATTAATGCGTTTCCATACATTCTGCCACTAAAGACTGTATATTTGGCCTGTCCCTTTGTAGTATAATCTTTTTTTGCTCATCAAGTCTGTAGCTTCACACATGTACTCAACGAAAACTTACCAGGCAGTGAAGGGCTGGATCGGACTGGGGTGTCCAAGGACCAGGGACCCCACATCTAGGGTTGCCACCTTTTCCAGAAAAAAATACCGGCCTTCCTATATATTTTTAATTTTTCCCTATTAATAACATTGGGATCAACCATCATTTTTATCGGCCAGGCCAGTAAAATACCGGCCAGGTGGCAACCCTACCCACATCCACTCTTTCACCCACTGCCAGACCCTCCCCCGAGCAAATATCTTATTTTTTTCAGCAATGGGGGAGAGGCAGGGTTGTGGGGGAGCAACGGCACAGAAGGGGCGATGGAAACAAAGATGCAGGTGGGGATTGGGTTGGCGAGGCCCATGAAGGTTTGAGTCATTGGGTTTTTTCCCAGCGTCCCGCCAGTCAAGTCCAACCCTTGTGAAGGGCATAATTCCCGGATCATGGGCAAATTCAGGGGACGGATCTAGAAAACAGAGCTGGAAAGCCCTCAATATATACATTAAATGTAATATTGTAAATGATCCAGTAACCATATTGGGGAAGATTGCTACCAAGAGACTGATATATACTGATATATACACCCACCAGCTGTTAGTCTCTCATTTAAAGAAACTGTGTGTTTTAAGAGAAAAATGAAGTATTTTTCATGCTAATCCAGACAAATAATTTAAATAGGCAAAGTAGTGTATAGCGCGAGGGACAGTGTTATAGGCCACCTTGTGTTCTTCTGTACTGTCAGAATGCAGTGACTCTAAAGCACACAGGGCCACTGTCACCAGCCCTCGTTGTTACCATATGTCTCCCCCCTATTTGCTTTTAGGAAGAGCTGTCATTCTATGGAAGCCCTGCTGCCCGGCACGTGTAGGGTTAACAACCCATCCCTATGCCTGCATCTGTTGCAGTGACAGAACACTGAGACAAGTCACACAGCCTCGTCTATTCCTCGCCAGATGCAGGAGACCATTCATAAATAAAAAATAACAGACCCAGTAATATCTGGTAGAGATACTGAACAAACCAGGGGGGGAGGGAGACGCTCTGGTCCCTCTCTGTGCTGCTATTCTGTTCCCTGCAGATAAAAGACACAATGGGATTTTGTCTTGGGTTCAGGGTGCACGTGTCTTATGGAGAGAGTTATATATTTATATATATTTATATATCTATGTCCCTCTCACAGCTGTGTAGGGAGGGGACTGTTGGGCAGTAATGGGTCTATTCTTTGGTTAGGAACTCTGTTATTCTCAGGACACTATTGTGATTCTGTCCTCTGTAACCCCCAACACCTCCCTAAAACCAACAACACAATGAAGAGCTTGTATAGAGCAGCTTTTCCATTGTCCTACAATCATTAACACAGTGCACAGATTCATCGGCACACTCGCTGGCCCCTTTATCATCTATCATCTATCTATCTATCTATCTATCATCGTCATCTATCTATTATCTATCTACTGTATCTTTCTATCTATCTATCTATCTATCATCGTCATCTATCTATTATCTATCTACTGTTTCTATCTATCTATCTATCTATCTATCATCGTCATCTATCTATTATCTATCTACTGTATCTATCTATCTATCTATCTATCTATCTATCTATCTATCTATCTATCATCGTCATCTATCTATTATCTATCTACTGTATCTATCTATCTATCTATCTATCTATCTATCTATCTATCTATCATCTATCTATCTATCTGTCTGTCTGTCTATCATCTATTCTCTCTCTCTCTCTCTCTCTCTCTCTCTCTCTATCATCTATCTATCTATCTATCTATCTATCATTATCTATCTATCTATCTATCTATCTATCTATCTATCTATCATCATCATCTATCTATTATCTATCTATCTATCTATCTATCTATCTATCTATCTATCTATCTCTATATCTATCTATCATAGTCATCTATCTATTATCTATCTACTGTATCTATCTATCTTTCTATAGTCTATCTATTCTCTCTCTCTCTCTCTCTCTCTCTCTCTCTCTCTCTCTCTCTCTCTCTCTCTCTCTCTCTCTCTCTCTCTCTCTCTCTATCTACAGTATCTATCTAGCCTCTCTCTCTATGTCAATCCATATTCCCATTAAATTATTATTTATAAATGTTCGCAATGATATAAGTCAGTAGTTCCTAAACTATAGGGTTAGTGTCCAGAGGGGTCAGGCAAATGGGAGATTTGGTTCCAGCAATGTCAGATCAAAAATGATGTTTTCTTCTCCTGTTCTTTTGAAATTAAATTTTCATTCCTCTGCTCTCTGTTTTTTTTTAATTGCAATGTAAAACAAATGCAAACCAGAGTAAAACCAAGAAGGGAAGCAATTGGGAAATCTTAGAATGAAACAGAATATAAATTGATCCAGTGGATTCAGGTAAAAGAACAAGAATTACATCTGCAACCATAAAAACAGTTACTGCTTGGATCAAGCAGTAACCCTTTTAATGGAAATCCTATAATGTTTTAATGTATTATAGGGATTTTTAATCAATTGATTTATTAATTTGAACTGAATTAATTTTGAGCCCTGGCCAGGCAGTTTTTACATGTTGATTAATTGTTTTTAAATAGTTAATAAATTCTTCATACTTTTCATTAACTGGGTCTAGGTAAATAAATTATTTTGGTTTCCTCAATAGGACCTTGAGGATTAAAAGGTTTGGTTTAATTACCCTTCATTTTATTAATTAATTAATCTATTTAAATAAGTCTGCAACCAAATTCAATGTCATTGTTAATTATCCCATGTTATAGACTTTATTATTCAGCATTTACACACTTCACACATCAGTAGGAGCTTTTTCAATTACAATGTAAAGCCTTTTCACTTCCTGGCCGGAGCCATGTAGAGTCACAGTGTAGAACTAATACAGTAGCTAAACATATTTTTAGCTATCCAGAAACCTGTTATCCAAAAAGCTCTGAATTACAATAGGCCGTCTCCCACAGAATCCATTTTAATCAAATAATTGACATTTTTAACCATGATTTAATTTTTCTCTGTAATAATAAAACAGTATCTTGTACTTGATCCCAACTAAGATATAATTAATCCTTATTGGAGGCAAAACAATCCGATTGAGTTTATTTAATGTTTAAATTATTTATAGTAGATTTCAGGTATGGAGACCCCAATAACGGAAAGATCCTGTATGTAGAAAACCCCAGGTCCTGAGAATTCTGGATAACAGATCCCATACCTGTACCAGATGTACTAGTATTTGTATGAACCCATAAACTGAATGCAATAAACCCATTATTGATTTTTTTTTTTTTGACAGCTGGGTAGGCTTAAATAATTGTAGAGGGGGCAAAGTCCAGGAAGGGTGTGAACTGAGGTGAATTTGCTCTCCTAGATACACCTGTAAGCCCAGCTTTAAGGCCAGTTAGGGTGAACATTTATTTGTCGTCCGATGAACTCTTGGAACTTTAGCCTAAAGATTGATATTTTCCTATACCTTTGCCAATTTCATGAGGACCCAACCATAGGTTGAATTTTCAAGGGAAGCTTTAACTGAAACAGCTATAATAATAACATTAAGGGGCAGATTTATCAAGGCTCGAATTTCGAATGCGAAAATACTTCAAAATTCGACCATCTAATTGAATACTACGAAATTCGAATTTAAATTCGTAGGGTTTTTTTCATCATGCAATCGTATTCTGATCGTACTTCGAATCGTACGATTCAAACGATTTTATCATACGATCGTACGATTTTCCTTCGAATACAAAAAACTTAGAAATATGTTCTGGAAGGTCCTCATAGGCTAACATAGCACTTCTGCAGGTTTAAGTTGGTGAAGTATTGAAGTCGAAGTTTTTTTAAAGAGACAGTACTTCGATTATCGAATGGTTGAATAGTCGAACGACTTTACTTTGAATCGAAGGTCGAAGTCGTAGTAGCCTATTCGATGGTCATAGTATCCAAAAATTACTTCGAATTTCAAATTTTTGACATCGAAAATTCCCTCGATTTCACTTCCACCCTTGATAAATCTGCCCCTAATTGATATGACAGTAATTAACAGTGTTGAAGTTCTGGGGTGAAGAATTTCAACAGCTATTGGCTAGCTACATGAAGTCTGAGTTAAAGGGGTGGTTCACCTTTAATTCGACTTTTAGTATGATATAGAATGGCTAATTGTAAGCAACTTTTTAATTTGCCTTCATTTTTTTTTTTTATAGTTTTTGAATTATATGCCACCTTCTTTCCAGCTTTTAAAGGGGGGTTCATTGACCCCATGTAAAAAAAATCTCTGTAAGGCTACAAATTTATTTATTATTGCTACTTTTTATTGCTCATATTTTTATTTAGTCCCTCTCCTATTCATTCCAGTCTCTTATTTAAATCAATACTTTCAAATGACCCTAGCAACCAGATTGCTGAAATTGTAAACTCAAGAGCTGCTGAATAAAAAGCGAAATAACCCAAAAACGATGAAACCCAATTGCAAATTGTCTCCGAATATCACTCTCTTTAATTAGCTATCAATGTCTCTTTAGCTGTCAATATCTCTTTAATTAGCAGTCAATATCTGAATAAATATTTCACCCAAAATGTCAAAGGTAACTCAAATCATTATATCATTAAACTATTTGGGTGATTTCGTTCAGAAGAATAAATGTAGGATTTTATTGTTCTCTACATTTTTTAGCCTTCTATAGAAAATAAAATTTTTCCCGTTCACATTTTTTATCAAAATATCTGCTAAGGTTTGTTCTTTTTTTTTTTACTTTATGTTTTGTTGATTTTAGAGATTTTAGACCCAAGTAAAACTAGGGTCATGAGATAAATAAACATTGGCAAACAGTGCCTTAGTGGTGTAACCCAAAGCAACCAGCCAGCAGTTTGTGTTTATTGGTCTAACAGGATTAGAATAATTAAAGCAAACATCAAATGGGTTACTATAAGTTTACACGTCTATCACACATATTTCTCACCTTTGTCTATCAACTTAAATAAATGTTCAGGTACAAATATATAATTGAAAAGGGATGCACAAATCCTCCACTAAAAATCTGGCTAAATCGCAGGCAGGATGGCACTAGGAGCGACTAATCTCCCCAAACTGCCTTCCCGCCAGCTAGAATCTAAATCAAGATGGCATTCGGAGCGATTCATTTTCCGAAGTCTCCCGAAGTTTCCTCGTGAGGCAACATTGGGCGACTTCGGGAAAACAAATCGCTCCAAATGCCATCTTGATTTAGATTCTAGCTGGCGGGAAGGCAGTTTGGGGAGATTAATCGCCCGAAGAAGAGGCGATTTGTCTCCGGGCTACTAATCTCCCAGAATCTTCACGTGTCTCTGCCCTAAAAGTTAACTTAAAAGTGAACCACCCATTTATTTTTTTATTATTTAGGACTTTATGTACCATTTTGTTCTCCGTCTCTCCTGCATAATATCTATAACCATATGCAATCAAAGAGCGGCTACAGCCATGCTGTGTATTCACATTTCCAATGATTGGTCACTTTTAGTACTCAGCAGACAACATGGACCTGGCAGAGCCGGAATGAGAGAATGAGAGAATAAGAAGCCATAGAAATGCAGAAATACAGAATTGCATAAATCAGGGATGTTTAATCTGAAAATCTATAACTGATGTTAAAAGGGAATTTCTCTTTAAGTTAATTTTATTATGTTATAGAATTCTTATGAGCTTTTCAATAATGTTTTATAGTTTTTGAATTCATTTCCTTCTTTTCATGACCCTTTCCAGCTTTCAAATGGGGGTCACTGACCCCAGCAGCCAAAAAACTATTGTCCTGCCAGACTACAATTTTGTTATTGTTACTTTTTATTACTTATCTTTCTATTCTAGCCTCTCCTATTCATGTTCCAGTCTCCTATTCAAATCAATGCCTGGCTACTAGGGTAATTTGGAACCTAGCAACCAGATAGCTGTTGAAATTGGAAACACAAGAGCTGCTGAACAAAGTCAAAAGCCACAAATAATAAAAAATAAAGACAAATTGCAAATTGTCTGAAAATATCACGCTCTACGTCATACTGAAAGATAATTTTAAGGTCAAGGATGACAACCGGTCACATGTTCCCACCAGCCTTTGCGGTTGAACACGAGCAAAAGAATTGTAGTAGATTGGGAAAGCTTTATGTATTTTCTGAAATAATTAATAATTGGTAAATGGTAAAGATTCGTACTTTTCTCCCAAATCTGACTCTTGACCTGTTATGATACCTATACATCACATTGTTATATTTTGTATTTGCAATTGCTCATAAGGTATTGATTTATTGATTTCCTTTATTTATATATCACCAATGCATTTACACAACACTTATACACCATTCATACCAATTCCTGCCCAGTAGGAGCTTGCAATCTAAGGTACCTATCCCATTCACACACTATGCAGCTTATTTACTAAACTCCGAATGCAAAAATCACAAAAAATAATGATTTTTTATGTAAAATCTGACTTTTAAAAAATCACGAATTTTTCGGAATTTTTTAAACACAGAGGATTGAAAAGTCTGAATCAGAAAATCCGGCATCTCGGAACTGTTGAGGTTGCATATAAGTCAATGGGAGAAGTCCCAATGATTTTTTGATGTGCACTGGGTTTCGTGCAATACCCTGAAGTTTTCATAGTTTTCATGCAAAAAACATAAGAAATCTGAGTTTTTGGTGAAAAAATCCGAAAAAATCTTGAAAATCTGATTTTTCACGTTTCTTTTGGATTTTTTCCCTCAAAAATTTTTCTGGGAAAGTTTATTAATAAATAAGCCGAAAATACCCGTGCAGATTTGGTCAGAGTTTTTTTCAGAAAATATTGAGATAAATTCGGACTTTGATAAATAACCCCCTAAGTGATGAGAGTTTTTATAAACTATATTTGTGCATTAGGATAGCGTTATGAAACCAACTTTTGCAATCAGAGTTGTTCGCCTTTAAATTAAAGTTTAGTATGACGTAGAGAGTGATATTCTGAGCCAATTTGTATTTGGTTTTCGTTTGTTATTATTTGTGGTTTTTGAGTTATTTAGCTTTTTATTCTCCAGTTTGCAATTTTAGCAATCTGGGTTGCTAGGGTCCAAATTACCCTAGCAACCATGCACTGATTTGAATATGAAACTCGAATAGTAATAGGAGAGGGACAGAATAGAAAGATGAGTAATAAAAAGTAGATAGCATTTTTTTTTTATGGGGTCGTCCCCATTTCAAAGCTGGAAAGTTTTAGAAGAAGGCAAATCATTTTAAAATAAAGGCCAATTGAAAATATGCTTAGAATTAACCATTCTATAAGTTAACTTAAAGGTAAACTACCTCCTTAAGAAATAGTTTTACTGTTACATGAAATTGATAGAAAAAACATAAACATTTGCAGCTATGCTTTCTGTCCTGCAGGGGGAGACAAAGCAGCTTGGGGGCAACAGCATCTTTGAAAGGAAGGAGCCAGGCAGAAGTAGCTGTTGCTCTAACAATTACACTAAGCAGACAGAGAGACAGACAGAGAGACAGAAAGAGAGCGGAGAGCTCCCAAGGTCCCAGAGACAGAGGGCTGGGGAAAGTCATGTTGAATGATTTGCTTCATTAACAGACACTGAGCTCAGAGTGAGCTAAAGAAAGAGATAGGGAAGCCAGGACATGGGGAAAGGGATCTAAAGCTACAGATTTTTAGCAAGCAGCAGGGTTTGAAGCGTTGGAGTGTGATTTCCAGCTTGTATCGGACAAAGTGCTGGTACCCTAAGCTTCTTACTGGACCCCACAAACGACTGCTCACTTCATGGCAACTTGGACTGCACACTCCTAGGACCTTGGGTTGCTTCTAGGACACTGCCATGGATGTGGAAGATGAGAATGAAACCTTGCGACGTTTCTTTGAAGGTAAGAAACAACATGGCTGTAAGGACAAGCTTGTGTCTATGGCTAAGCCTAGTCATTCTGTCCTTTGGAAATGCTTTGTTTTTACCAATATTCATAAAATTGCTGGGAAAATATCTTCGTATTTCTTTGATCTGGTTAGGATTGTCCCATTGTCTCTAGGGCAAGTCTGTAAACTTTGATAAGTCCACTTTTTTTTCTATATCTGATGTACAGACAAGAGCAAGGAATGTATAATGGCAATGTCGTGTAATTATCTCTAGGCATGATATATATATATATATATATATATATATATATATATATATATATATATATATATATATATATATATATATATATATATATATATCAATTAACATGCAATTTTGTTGCAATTAGCCCTGGCTCATTGAGATTCTCTTCCATCTGTGGATATCCTGGTTTATTATTTCAGGGTAGATGAGAAAGTGTAATACTGTAGTTATATTTGAGTGATATATAGTTCCAGGTAGGATTGTTTTGGGCTGCTTTTTTGCCATTATATCGGATCCCTTCAATCGTTATTTACTATACAGCCCTAGGATCAACGTGGCCTTTGTGGAAGGGAGAGGGTTAAACAAATAAACAGATTAATCAACAGAACTGTGATCAGAACATGTATCAGAAATGCAGATATGGGACCTGTTATCCAAAATGCTCAGGACCTGGATAAGGATCTTTCCGTAATTTGGGTCTTCATACCTTAAGTCTACTAGAAAATCATTTAAACATTAAATAAACCCAATAGGCTGTTTTTGCTTCCAATAAGGATTAATTATGTCTTAGTTGGGATCAAGTACAAGGTACTGTTTTATTATTACAGGGAAAAAGGAAATCATTTTTTAAAAAAATTATTGAATTATTTAAGAAAAATTGAGTCTGCTGGAGATGACCTTCCTGTAATTCTGAGCTTTCTGGATAACAGGTTTCTGGATAACAGATCCCATACTTGTACCAAAGGGAAAAGGTTGCATTTGCATCTTTTAGCATATTTAGTGCTATGAGTGAGTAGAAGCTGCTCCTTCTGGCACCCGAGTGGTTAAATATAGACCACCTGAACAAGAGGACAGCCATTTCTATATCTGTCTGATCTTAGTCATCTAGTACCATATGTTTCACTAGCTATACACCATTTTGCATTTTTTTGCCCGGAGTAGGATATATCTTCATACTGAGAAATCTAATAAAATAACAGAAATACTATTTTCTATGCCACTGGAACCAGTTTTTAAATAATGACAATATTGCTATTTTAATTTTAAAAAAATTACATTTTTTGTCCCAACTAATTTCAACTTAATCAAATTATTCTTGTTGAAATATATTGGGAGAAAAAAATGAATTTTTTTTTTTTTTAAATGTAATCTGTTTTAGGTATGGGTCTAGGTCAAGGAGGGATATCTGATATCTGATATTAGTCCATGCAGCAAAAATAAATACAAAATCAACAGTTTAATCTCGGAATGAAGTAATCACCTGCCAGATCGCAAAGCAAAATAGCTTTGTTTTTCCATTTTGGTAGATAAGAGGAGGGAGGATTACGCCGCATTTTAAAAAATGTAATCTATCAGTTTTTTTATAAAATATAAAATAGTCTGACCATACAGGAAATATGTACAGGAAGTATATACACTATTAGGAAAAATATAAAAATACAGAAATGCAGAGTAACGAAGAAAAAAAAATACAAAAATATTCAGTATAAGGATAAAAAGGAGGAAGGGCGTACACTCTTCCTCCTTTTATCCTAATACAGATATGGGACCTGTCATCCAGAATTCTCGAGACCTGGGTATTTCCGGATAATGGATCATTCTGTAATTTGGATCTTCATACCTTAAGTCTACTAAAAAATCATGTAAATATTAAATAAACCCAATAGGCTGGTTTTGCTTCCAATAAGGATTAATTATATCTTAGTTGGGATCAAGTACAAGCTACTGTTTTATTATTACAGAGAAATTATTTGTATAAAATGGAGTCTATGGGAGACATTCTGCAATTCAGAGCTTTCTGTCTGGATAACGGATCCCATACCTGTACTAAATACTTTTACATTTGGTACAAATAGTTATAAATTATATAATTTTGAAAAGTACAGAATCGTTCTATCCTTTTTATTGCAGAACATGCAGTTATAGATTGTATGATTTAATTTTAAACTTCAATTCGGGTTTAAATACATATTGTTTCATTTTTTTGAAACATTTTTAATTGTGCAGAATAATTCTATTTCTACTCCATTCTTACAAACTCTATTACATTCTATTTTAATATTGTAGCATATAAAATTGTAGATTCATTTTAAATTGTAATTTTACTGAAATGTAAATAGTTCTAGATTATATGATCTTATCATTTTGAAAAGTACTGAATATTTCCGTATTTTTATATTGTAGTGTATATAGGTATAGATTTTTAGAATTCTGAATAGTACTGAATATTTCTGTATTTTTACATTTTTTCTTGGTGGTAGTGATTATATTAAAACATTATAGAAAGTATAATATATACAATTTAATCTATCTTAGATATAATTTAAATACATTTTGAGAGCACTGGTTAAAGAGAAATATTTATTTTCCTTTTGAACATAAATGATGGGACACCCTACAGCAAATTATTTAATCAATTTAGACTGTAAGCTCTTGTGAACAGATTCCTCTCCAACATTTCTGATGGTACCTGTTGTTCTGGGTTTTTAGGTTGTAGTTTGGACTTTCCCCTTTGCTGTGTGCTGTCATCCCATCACTTTGTGGTTTAATAATCAGTGATAAAAGTGATAAAAAATTATACATGTTCTATATTTTTATATATATATATAATTTTATATATTTATGCACCATGGCATTTGGAATTTGTTTTTATACAGACACACACTTACATTATATAGTGCCAATAAAAAAAATTGTGTTTTTTTTTTCTCTATAATTTAAAGGACAATATCCAAATTTTGCCATATAATATAATATATTATATAGAAACAATGTCCAGTTATTAAAAACATTCAGTTATTTTAAAGCTATTTGTAACTCTAGTTGCTATTAAAAGCAGTACATGTCTGGGTGTTATTATTCTGTGCACTTCTGGTTCTGACTCCTGAAACAATGTAACAGCTTCCCTCTGATTAACAGAACTGGAAGAGACCTGACTTTTGTAACATTGTTTCAAGCAGCAAAGGATGAACAAATACAATGTTGGCACATTGACTAATAACGTTAAAAAGATTGTTATTTTTTATTGGAATGTTGCTTAGAACTACATTTTATTTTATTGTGCCAATAAAATTGGGGTGGATTTCCCACAGGGAGATTTAGTCGCCTGGTGACTAATCGCCTCTTCTTCGGGCGACTAATCTCCCCAAAAAGCCTTCACAAGGAAACTTCGGCGACTTCGGAAAACGAAGCGCTCCGAGTGCCATCCTGCCTGAGATTTAGATTCCAGCTGGCGCGAAGGCTTTTCCGAAGAAAAGGCGATTAGTCGTCGGGACTAAATTTCCCCGAATCTTCACGTGTGCCCTTACCCTAAGCCATGATTCTTGAACCCTAGACAATTACATTTCCTATTGGTTCCTTGATAGAGAAATTAGGTAGAGGGTTATATGTTCTGTTGAGGTATTTATTTGTTGTATGTTATCTCTTGGGACAAATGCCTTAGATTATGTTATCAGCGTCACTGGGTGCTGTAAGGAATACACTGCAATAGAGTGTGTGCTAACAAGGCAGGCAGCAGACATTTTGAAATGCTTAGTATGAAAAAAAAAAAATAACAGGGACTTTTATAAAAAAAAAAAAAAAATTGCTCTGTGGGTCAGAAGTGTTTTTATTTTGTAGAGGAGACCTAAAGTGAAAGTAAGGAAATAAAATGGATTATAAACACACCGCCCAGTGAGAGTAATGAAAGGAAAGGTTACATTTATAAGCAGATCTGTTATCCAGAATGCTCGGGACCTGGGGTATTCCAGATAAAGGATATTTACGCCATTAAGATCTCCATATCTTAAGTCTGCTTGTAAATCTTAATTATTAAACTCAATAGAATTGTTTTGCCCCCAATAGGAAACCATGCAGCTCAGATGGGATCAAGTACTGTTTTCTTATTACAGAGAAAAAGGATATCGTTTTTAAACATTTGGATTATTTGGATAAAATAGAGTCTATTGCGAGAGAGTCTTTCTGTAATTCAGAGCTTTCTGGATAACAGGTTTCTAGATAATGTATCCCATACCTGTATGTGCGTTAACAATACGCTGGCTGGGAAAAAAACTGCTTTCTATGGTAGTGTATGCTACAAATCAATCTATATATAGTAAAGTAGGATTTTTAAAAATATGGATTTTGATCAATAATTTAACTGTTTCAAAAATGCTTCCTCTTCTCTCATTCAACACAGTGACATTCGTATACTTTGCAGGGATGGAGGGAATTAAAGTTCTACCCCAACAGAGGGCAGACGGCTGCCTGTCTTTGTTTTGGAGTACATTTTAGAATATGATCCTCAACTATACTGGAAGGCAGATTATGTTTTAGAACTTTGACAGATTAATCAGTCTTCTTAATCAGTTTTCTTACCTAAAATATGGAGCTTCTGCCGCTTCCCCTTTAACTCCAGATTTTCACGGCACATGCTAAACGCTTGTTGTATAAATGTACAGGTATGGGATCTGTTATCCAGAAACCTGAAAATCCGAATTACAGGAAAGCCATCTCCCGTAGACTTATTCTAATGAAATTATTACAATTTTTAAAAAATATTTCCTTCTTCTCTATAATAATAAAACAGTAGCTTAAACTTGATCCAAACTAAGATATAATTAATCCTCATTGGAAGCAAAACCAGCCTACTGGGTTTATTTCATGTTTAAATTTTTTTTTGTAGGCATAAAGTATGGAGATCCAAATTACGCAAAGAACCCCTTATTTGGAAAACGGCAGGTCCCAAGTATACTGGATAGCAGGTCCCATACTGGGGACATGGGCTGATATGGAAATCGACATTCCTGTCCATTGTCATTGTTTTGACTGGTCTCTGATAACTAGGGATGCACCGAATCCAGGATTCGGTTCGGGACTCGGCCAGGATTTGGCCTTATTCAGCAGGATTCGGATTCGGCCGAATCCTTGTGCTTGGCCGAACCGAATCCAAATCCTAATTTGCATATGTAAATTAGGGGTGGGTAGGGAAATCGTCACTTTTCATCACAAAAGAAGATTTTTTTCCACTTTTACCTTCCCTGCCCCTAATTTGCATATGCAAATTAGGATTTGGTTCAGTATTCGGCCGAATCTTTCATCAAGGTATTTGGTGCATCCCTACTGATAACAAAACTTGAAGGCTTGGACAATGGTGAATATCAGTTCTGCTTCATGCTGATCAAACTGGCCCATCAAAACAATCAGCCAGTTCCTTGAATGTCAACAATCTGCAGGATTCTGCCAATGAACTTTTATATATGTGCCCCCTCTCCTTTTAGGAGAATTTAGGAAAGATTTTTTAAAAACAGACATGGAGTTTTGAGCATAAGCTATAGCCATGGTAAAACACTAGAAATAAAGGCAAGTTATACCCAGTTTCTAAAATGAACAGGCAAATTACTGGCCCTCTTAAAGGAACAGTCCAGTGTCAAAATAGAAACTGGGTAAATAGATAGACTGTGCAAAATAAAAAATGTTTCTAATGTAGTTAGTTAGCCAAAAATGTAATGTATAAAGGCTGGAGTGACTGGATGTGTAACATAATAGCCAGAACACCACTTCCTGCTTTTCAGCTCTCTAAGGGCTCTTACTCATGAGCGTTTTTACCTGCGCTCCCCTGCGTTCAGTTTTTCGGCGTTCAGCCGCAGGGGAGCGCAGGAATAGACGCATTTCATTATTTAAAATGGGGCTGTACTCACACAGGCGCATGTAGGCCCCGAACGCAGGAAAAATGCAGCATGTTGCGGCGCCTACAGGGGAGCGCAGGTAAAAATGCTCATGAGTAAGAGCCCTTACTCTGAGTTAGTCAGTGACTTTAAGGGGGGCAACATGGGACATAACTGTTCAGTGAGTTTGCAATTGATCCTCAGCATTCAGTTATGACCCAAGTGCCCCCCCTCAGGTCTCTGATTGGTTATTGCCTGGTAATCAGTGGAAACCAAGAGAGCTGAAAAGCAGGAAGTAGTATTCTGGCTATTATGTTACACACCCAGTCACTCCAGCCTTTATACATTACCCATTTGGCTAACTAACTATATTAGAATTTTTTTTTTTATTTCGCACAGCCTATCTCTTTACCCAGTTTTTAGATTTATACTGAACAATTCCTTTAAAACTGTGAGTCATGAGCTCCTCACTGCTGCTTCACATTCTGTTTAAGTTTTCCATGTTTAATTCTCCCAGGGAAAGAGGTGACCACAATATACTCCATGTATACAATACATATATCTCTAGATCATTTATTTGCTACTACCAAGAAAGTACATTCCCACTGTCCATCCCCTTCTATTGCCAAGATCCCAGCAAACATAATAACCTAGGCTGAAAAAAGATGCAAGTCCATCAAGTTTAACCTTTCTGTCTATATAAAACCAACTGCTAGTTGATCCAGAGGAAGGCAAAAAAAAAAAAACTTCTGAAGGTGCTCCAATTTGTCTCAGAGGAAGAAAAGATCCTTTCTTATTTCAATATTGCAATCGGACTGGTCCATGAACTTCTCGCTTGCTAAAGAAACATCCTTAAATCTACTGTACCTGCCATTACACCCACTTTGGGGAGAGAATTCCACAATTCCCGTTTGAGCATTGAAGGCCCAAAGACAATGACATATTCTAGAGAGGGCCTTTAAAAATAACGTATTGTTTCCCTGCTCTGATACAACTGGTGTGTTTGCTTTAAAAACATGGCTATCGTTTATATATAGTGATTGGCGAATTTGCGGTGTCTTGATTCGCCCGCAAAATTCATGAAGCGGCGTCCTTCTTTTTGATGCTGGCGAATTTTTGCGGCAGTTTCGCAAATGTATTTGCCGGCAGCGAATCACAGGAATTTGCCTCGAATTCGCGCCTGGCAAATAAATTCGCCCATCACTATTTATATAAATAGGCTGCTGTGTAGCCATGAAGGCAGCCATTCAAAGCACAGGTTATATAGCAGATAACAGATGCACTCTGTAGAATCCTTTTTATTCTATTACAGAGCTTATCTGTTATCTGCTAAGTATCCTGTGCCTTTTCTCCTTTTTCAACTGGGCTGCCCCCATGGCTACACAGCAGTATTGTATATTTTAGTATCATACACCTCCACCTCAAAAACCACACCAATGCCAATTAAAAATTGGGGCACACCTCAACCATTCTCACAATACATCAAGATAAGCACTAGTCTGAGAGAAACTCCCTGGCTTAAGAAGCAAATAGGAGGGGTATGTAATATGCAAATTAAATAGAAACCAGAAGTGAGAAACAAAAAAAAAACAAGGTGATAACAAAAGTACTGTCATGGGAAAAATGTTTTTTTTTTCAAAACACATCAGTTAATAGTGCTGCTCCAGCAGAATTCTGCACTGAAATACGTTTCTCAAAATAGCAAACAATTTTTTTTTATATTTAATTTTGAAATCTGACATGGGGTTATACATATTGTCAGGTTCCCAGCTGCCCCCAGTCATGTGACTTGTGCTCTGATAAACAGTCACTCTTTACTGCTGTACTGCAAGTCGGAGTGACATCACCCCCTCCCTTTCCCCCCCCCCCAGCAGCCTAACAGAGACAAAGGGGAGAGACAAAGATAGCTAATGTTTAATAACATTATAAAGAAAAGGTAATAAGAGAGAACTGAGAAAACGTAGCCAATGTCTGATAGAAGAAAAATCATGAAGAACTGAAGGAAGATGAAGGTGCAGAAAAACAAGATGGATTTGTAATGTAAAAAGAAAAGGGGAACTAGAAGGTGAACCCAGGACACAAGGTGATGACAAAAGGGAAAGCAACAAAAGCAAGAGGAACAGAAAGCAGCCAAGAGGGAGAGCAGGAGGGAGAGGGGTGGAAACTGAGAATATTTTAAGAAAAGTCGATAAGAGAAAAGGTAATGAGAGGAAGAAGTGAACTGAAAAATATCACAAAATCATGATAGATAAAAAATGTCAAAGCCCCCGTATAGAAGTTGTATGAAAGTAGGGAGGGGTGTGTGTATGGATGCTGGGTTTTCATTTGGAGGGGTTGGACTTGATGGACTTTGTCTTTTTTCAACCCGATTTAACTATGTAACTATGTATAAGATATATTGGATCTAACTGTCAATAAATATCTGACACCCAACTGCTGCAGGAAGAGAGAATGAAGAGAAACAGATGCTGAGTGAGGGATAGTGAAGATAAACTTGATTATTTCTGAAATGGTACAGAATTTTTAATTGATTGTATTTAGAAAGTTTCTTATTTCAGTATGATAAAGCTTGAATTAAAATTAAATTTTTGCGATAGTTCCCCTTTAAGAACCCCTGTTGGTCGCTTTTTAACCAGAACTATTTTTAAGGGCAGAGAGTAAAATCTGGGCAATTTGAGAGCTGCAGGGTTGAATAGCCTTGGCATAGGACTTTGGTACATGACACCTAACAGATTCCAGATGTGCACCGTGCTGTATTTATAAGGATGGAGATTCCTGGCATTCACTAGCTATTCCCAGTATACAAACCATCATGGATTAGTGTGTGGCGGTGCACTTGGAATACGTTTCTCTCCTCACTGTGGGTTCTGCCTGTCAGAGAAGGGGCCCCGTCAGAGCCTGACATAGTTCAGGTGTTTGGCTGGATATAAGGTCACAGCCAGTGGGGTTGGGATTGGGCAGAATGTGCCTGTTTATAGGACCTGCCTTGACGCCTCATATTGCAGACGAGGTGCAGGGTGAGTTTTGCTGACCCTTGGCTGGCATCAGGAGGGAAAGAGTTACTTCAGGCTGCAAATATGTGGCATCCCCAGCTCTCAGCTAATTTATGAGATAAGAGGTTGTAAAAAAAAAATGGGAATCAGGAAAAAAAATGTTTAGAGAATGGAGAGAGGTGGGGGAGGTGCAGGACTGGAAGGTTCCAGGAGGGGCCTGTGTCTGTATCCAAAATCTAGTTTTGAAAAAGTTCCTTTTGACTGTTATGCTCAAGGTACAGAAATAATGAATCCTTGTTGGAGGCAAAACAATCCTATTGGGTTTATTTCAGGTTTCCATGATTTTTATCAGACTTAAGTTACGGAGATCCAAATTAGATAAAGATCTCTTAATTGGAAAATCCCAGGTAGTCTGGATAACAGGTCCCATACCTGTGTATCATTTCTCTATTCCTCTAATAACCTACCGAACATACTTCTCTCATCTCCCTGTGAGATACAGATTAAGATACAAAGAGTCGTTGAGTCGGGATTGCGTCACATTCTGACGCTCGGGATTATTGATGCGTCATTTTTGGGGTGGCAGTAGCTGCAGGTAGGTTTGCCACCTGGCCGGTATTTTACCGGCCTGGCCGGTAAAAATGATGCTTGATGCCAATGTTGTTATTAGGAAAAAACGGCAAGAATATAGGAAGGCCGGTATTCTTTTCCAGAAAAGGTGGCAACCCTAGCGTCAGGTTTCACCGTCATCAATGGGCACAGGTGGGCACAATTTAGCAGAACATGCAGGTTGTGCAAGGAGTATGTTTGGAGTAAATGCAACATTTAACAATGTTTATCGCCGGGATGGCGATTTTGAATTCTGAAGTCGCCCGAAGTTTCCTCATAAGGGAAACAAAGCACTATGTATGCCATCCCACCGGGGATTTGCATTCTTGCCGGCGAGGAGGTATTTTGGGGAGACTGGTCGCCCGCAGTAGAGAACATTTGTTGCTGGGCAACTAATCATCCCTGTGTGCCACCACCCTTATATGGCAGCTGCATTGGGGCTGTGTTTGCAAATGATCCGTATAGTTTTGGGGGCCTGGAGTCTTTCATGGTGCCGGTATTTCTAGACATGAGATACTTTTTCGTCCAAAATCAATGCTTTGGGCTTTACAACTGCTCAGAATTGTAAGTTCTGCATTGCATCAAAGAAGACACATAGCAACGGTCACCTAGTAAACAGCTCCTCCTGGATTATGGGCCCTATAAATACATAGATCACATCTCAGATTCCCAGAATACAGACCTACACAGGTCTGATCAGATGGACACACACCTAGACCTATAACCTGAATTTTTGCCAACTTAAACCCTGGTACTTAATCCAATCCATAACAAGAGTTACCACCTGACAGGTATATTGAAGACATAGTCATTAAAAACTATTTCATATTTATACATATGGGACCTGTTATCTAGAATGCTTGGGAGCTGGGGTTTTCTGGATAAGGGATCTTTCTGTAATTTGGATCTTCATACCTTATATCGACTAAATATCATTTTAGCATTAAATCAACCCAAATAGTACTGTTCTGCCTCCAATATGGATTAATTATATCTTGGTTTGGATCATTCACAAGTACTATGAAGTTTTATTATTACTGAGAAAAAGGAAACATTTTTTAAAACTTGCAGTATTTGGATAAAATGGAGTTAATGGGAGATGACCTTCCCGTCATTCTAAGCTTTCTAGATAATGGGTTTCCAGATAATGAATCCCATGCCTGTATAGGAGAGTTTTCTATGTATGTAGATCAGTTTGTTCGGTGTTACATTAATAATAATATTGTGAATAATGGATCATTTGGCCAAGTGCAGGGCCACTGTCATAGGCACCAGATCTCTTTTACTTAGATGGCAACAGGGGGTAAAAAGTTGTATCTGTTTTCTAGTAACTCAGACTTCTTGTGAATATTTTCCAAGTTTTTAAGGGGTGAAACGCTTAGCATGTTATGGAACGGCTAATTCTAAGCAACATTTTAATTGGTCTTCATTATTTAGGGGCTGATTCACTAACTAGGATTCGAAGGTAAAAAAGTTTTTTTTGGGCTACTTCGACCATCGAATGGGCTACTTCGACCTTCGACTACGTAAAAATCGTTCGACTATTCGACCATTCGATAGTCGAAGTACTGTCTCTTTAAAAAAAACTTTGACCCCCTAGTTCGCCATCTAAAAGCTACCGAAGTCAATGTTAGCCTATGGGGAAGGTCCCCATAGGCTTGCCTAACTTTTTTTGATCGAAGGATATTCCTTCGATCATTGGATTAAAATCCTTCGAATCGTTCGATTCTAAGGATTTTATCGTTCGATCGAAGGAATTATCCTAGTCGAATATCCTAGTCGAATATCGAGGGTTAATTAACTCTCGACATTCGACCCTTAGTGAATCGGCCCCATATTGTTGATAAATTGTTCAATATTTGCCTTCTTCTGACTCTTTGCAGCTTTAAAATAGGGGCCGCTAACCCCATCTTAAAAAACAAATTCTCTGTAAGGCTATACATTTATAGTTATTGCTATTTTTTATTACTCATCTTTCTATTCAAGCCTCTCCTATTCATATTCCAGTCTCTTATTCAAACTCTAAAACTCTATCCTTTGCACTACTGTACTAAAGCACTCGGCATGCTTTAAATAAGAAGTTCATGTTTGAACATTTTACCTTTTAGTAGCTGAGAATAAATAAAATATATTTCCAATCAGTTGCCAATTTTATTTGCCTTTAAATGTAGATGTTGCACAGTGTCCACCATCACACCTGCGACCCCAAGTGTCAATCACTCCAGATAATAGATACCATATCTGTAGTTTTGCTGCCTGTAAGTAGAGCCTGTTATAGATTATGCCATAGGAGTGTTTTTATTATGTCCATTAAGATGCTGATACTCCCTGGGGGGCTGTGTGTCAGTGTATTGCATGTGCAAGAGGTATGCAACTACTGGGAGTGTTTGTTGTATGAATGGATAATTGGAATTGTCTGGGCTTTTATCGGACTCCTGTTTCAATTAGGGATGCACAGAATCCACTATTTTTGATTCGGCCGAACCCCCGAATCCATCGCGTAAGATTCGGCCGAATACCTATATTGAATATGCCTATATTTGAATATAAAATTAGGGGTGGAAAGGGGAAAACATTTTTTACTTCCTTGTTTTGTGACAAAAAGTCACACAATTTCCCTCCCCGTCCCTAATTTGCATATTCAAATTAGGATTCAGATTCGGTTCAGCTGAATCCTGCTGAAAAAGGCAGAATCCTGAACTGAATCCTGGATTCGGTGCATCCCTAGTTTCAATAGCATTTACCTTTGAGTTTCCTTGTCCAGGATTGCTTTGTAAAAGAACAGACCTGTGTAAAGAATTAGGGAAGCTACGAATCCAGGATTCGGTTTGGGATTCGGCCTGGATTCAGCCTTTTTCAGCAGGATTCGGATTCGGCCGAACCGAATCTGAAACCTGATTTGCATATGTAAATTAGGGGTGAGTAGGGAAATCATGTGACTTTTCATCACAAAAGAAGATTTTTTTCCACTTTTTCCTTCCCTGCCCCTAATTTGAATATGCAAATTAGGATTCTGATTCGGTTCACAAAGGCCAGGGCCTAGGGCAGCAAAAATCAGGGGGCATCCAGGGGTGCTGCACCAATAAGGTGAGTTGAGAAACTCTGGTGGAGATTTTCAAAGTCGAATCTCGCACCCATCCAGGCCCCCCATGGAGGTGGTCGTCTCAAATAAAAAGCGAAGGCGGCAGGGGAGAGGGGGAACTGAGAAAGTGTACAAAGTGGTGGCCGGGGGGAGATGGAGAAGCTAACAGGGAAGATCCAGCCTGAGGTGGAGGGGTGGTGATTGGGCCATGCAACATGGGGCAGATTCACTAAAAGGTGAAGTGGACGTCGCTAGCGAAAATCCCATCCGCAGGGACATCGGCAATCTAATAACAGGCGTAGAGGAGAATTTGCTAGAGACCATCACTATTGTACGTTCGCATCCTGTTGCCAGGCGACTTTTCACTCTGGCGAATGGTCGATACTCCCCAAGTTCACTAAAGTCGAATTTTACTGAACGTTTACTTCGCCACCTTAGACCTGGCGAACTGATAAAACAAAGCTACATCTTCCTCAATCTCATGTCAGTGACATCATATCCTGTATGCCGGAAATATATTAAAGTTGTATAAAAACGCTGGCGACTTTTTTTCAATGTCCTAACCATTAAAGATTTTTAAAAAAATAAATTTCCCAACCATTTGAGGGGCATGCGACACTTGTATAAGGGTGGGCTCATGTCTAGGACATTAGAGAATCTCTTTTGTCTTTATTTTGCTTCCTTGGACATGTGTAATAATAAGTGGTCACTTCAAGCATTTGCATCCAACATCTGTAATAAAGACATATATATATACGACTTTTATGTACCCACCCTATTCAAATTGACCTAAGCGTCAGAGTACTAAAACGAAGTTTCACGAGACAGAAATGAACGCTAGCGAAACTTCACTAGGAAATGCGTGCACTGCTGAAGTAATGCTAGCGAAAATTTGCCAGCGTTCGGCTGCTGAGACACAACTTTGCACTTTATTGAATTAGTATAGTGGTAACGAATTTGCTCCTGACGAAGTGTGGCGACCCAGTCGTTGGCGACAATTCGCTCTTTAGTAAATTTGCCCCATAGAGTTGCATATTTTTTAAATCCTGTCCTTGGACCCATGTTCCTTGGCCATGATCACTGACTACAAGCATGTTTACTGGAAGCCAGAACCATTGGCTGCGGTCTTATCTAAGAGGGAATATTGTGAATCAGGGCTTAACAACAACCCCCAACTATATTTGCTCTGCAACTCCAAGTAGTAGGATACTGAGAGCTTCAGGTCAAAAGATTCTGGCTGGACCCCCGTAATGCTGTAAGGCTAATGCTGATGGGCCACTTTGAAGTTTGGAACCTTGGGCAAGTTGCCCTCTTATTTCTTAATCAAAAACTCTACTAATAGCTTCTGTTGCTTCATCAACCCACACTTTACACACTGTTGCACAATAGAATTCCTCTGTTACAACCTACGTCATCATATACAATATGCTTTTGCTATGATCCCTTGTGTTTTGCTTAAAGTGACAGAGTACCCCCTTTTTCAACATTCAATAAAGAAGGCTTGCATTAAACATACTTTTTGCCTATTCTTTTAATTAGGAAATATTTATGATTTTTGTCATTTCTTTCTCTAAGGGTCAGGCCACACTGGGTGTTTTGGGGAGATTTGGTCGCCTGGCGACTAGTAGCCTTGTTTTTGCAGCGACCAATTTCCCTAAACACCTTCCCTCACGCTGCGCCGGCTAAAATGAAAAAACGTCGGCGCTTCTCACACCCGGCGATTCGTTTTCCGAAGTCGCTCGAAGTTTCGAGGCAACTTCGGGCGACATCGGAAAACGAATTGCCGCGTGTGATTAGCGCCAGCGATTTTTTTCATTTTAGCTTGAGCAGAGTGAGGGAAGGTGTTTGGGGAGATCGGTCACCGCAAAAACGAGGCAACCAAATCTCCCCAAAACGCCCAGTGTGGCCTGACCCTAAGCATGTCAAAATTTTAAAATGAAACGACTTTTTCGGATTCTAGTTTCTGATCGCGAGGATCAAGATCAAACACCCAGCAGCCCCCTGAGAAGCCTTGTCTATAATGAACTGTCTCTTTATCTAGAAAGATAGACTGTAGGCTTCTCAGTGGGCGGCTAGTTTGTTTGACTTTGCTCTTTGGAATCAGGAAGTAGAAAGTGGCTTTAATTTTCTTTTCAAATGTTACCCTGTTTAAAGCAATAAATAAAAAAACATTCATATTTCCTTTTGAAATAAAAGATGCAATATATATATATATATATATGTTCAGTGCAAGTCCCTATTCATTGAATCAATGTTAAGGGAAAAAAAGGGGAGGTAATATCACTACTTGATCCTTTAGGAGGAAACTTCAGGGCAATTTTGGAAAACGAAGCACTATGAGTGCCATCCCCACGGCGATTTAGATTCTAGCAGGCGGGAAGGCTTTTCGGGAAGATTAGTCGCCCGAAGAAGAGGCGACTAAATCTCCCTGAATCTTAGCATGTGCCCTTACCCTTAATTGTCCCATATAACTAAACCTGCCTTAGATTATGGCTCTTCTTCAGGAGGCCCCTGAACTGGATGTAGCCTCCAAAACATTTGTATGGCTCTATCTACCTATTTCTGCCTATTTTGAATGTATCCAAGCCCTTAAACTTGATTAATTTTTAATCTGAAAGTTTTGCCAAGTGATTGTGATCGTTGCCCCTCAGTATAATATTGCCAGTCATTTCCTATTCCCTATCTCCTATTCCGTCTCCTGCTGGACCAATTCATGAAGTTTAGATTCAAGGATGAACAGTTAGATGGGTGTTAGTGCTCAGTGCTGCTAAGATGTGAACACATAGGATTTATAGTAAGGTCTCATTTCTACCAGCATTTTGTGTTTCTGTATTTTGAGACTGGACTAGCCCAAAGTTAAATCACAAATATTACATTTTTTTCTGTAAATATTTTTTTCTTTATAATTTTGCTGTTGGGGCAGTTTCCTCATCTAGCATTTCAAATGTATACCTCCCAACATTCTGGAAATGGAAAGAGGGACAAAAAAAATTTGCCCTCTGGAGCGCATCAACATTTTTTCACCACGCCCCTTTTGCAGCCACACCCCCTAATTGCCGTGCCCTTTTTACTAAATTTGCCAGGTTATAAAAGTGTGAACACATTTCCTGTAGTTTTTATTACAGTTTTACTAATGAAGGTGAATTCCCCTTTTAGCCTAATTTATCCCAAGGGACAAAACTGTTACAAATGTATCTATTCTGGACTCTCTGCCAAGAGCCAATTAAGTTAGAAACATTGTTTCTTTTTCTGGCTGTTCAGTGCAGAGAAATCAGGACTTTCCAGTATAAATGAGGGACTGCGGGTTAAGCTGTCAAAAGCGGGACTGTCCCTCTCAAAATGGGACAGTTGGGAGGTATGCAAATGTCCATTTTATCTGCAAAATCTTTCTGTAAACAGATTCAGTAAAGCACCTTAGCGTTACTAGGATTTGTACGTGTAGCCACACATTGAGGACGTTCTCTTGTTTTGTAAAAAATGTTTTGTATTGAATTCTACTTTAATTTCTATATTTAATGAACAATATTTTTCGCCCCCTTTAAGTTAACTTTTTGCATGCTGTAGGATGTCCCATTGCTAAAAACTTTGCAATTGGTCTTCATTAAAAGGGTTGTTCGCCTTTAACTTTTAGTATGACGTAAAGAGCAATATACTGAGAAAATTTGCAATTTGGTTTTATTTTTTTATTATTTGAGTTATTTCGTTTTTTTATTCAGCAGCACTCCAGTTTGCCGTTTCAGCAATCTGGTTGCTAGGGTCCAAATTTACTTAGCAACCATGAACTTATTTGAATCAGAGACTGAAATGATGAGTAATAAAAAGTAGCAATTATGATATATTAGTAGCCTTACAGAGCATTTGTTTTTTAGATGAAAAGTTTCTTAAAATTAGGAGTTCTATAACATACTTATTATTATTTAAAAACACCGGGCAAATTTGCACCTGGGCAGTAACCCATAGCAACCAATTAGTGACTAGCTTTTCTCAGCCAGCTGCAGGTTGAACTATGAAAGCAATCATCTGATTGGTTGCTATGAGTTACTGCCCAGGTGCAAATTTGCCCAGTGTTTATAAATAATCCCCAGTAAGTTAACTTAAAGGACCAGTAACATCAAAAAAATGTTTTAAAAAATTCGTTAGTATAAAAAAACCACCAAGACAAATTCAACTTTAAAAAAATAAAATCTTTAATAACTTACCGAAACTCTGCTTGCCCCCTTTTCAGAAAGCGATTGGGCGATCCATCGCGCGGCACTTGATTTCTCCTCCCTGCCTTCCTTCTTTCCTTATAGGAGATAGCCAGGGAGGAAAAATCGAGTGCCGCACAATGGATCACCGCCATGTTGCATTTTTTGAAGAAAAAATGTTTCGGTAAGTTATTTCTTAATAAAGGCTTTGCGATTTTAAAGTTTAATTTGTCTTGGTGTTTTTCTTCTATGCATACTAACGAATTTATTTTTAAAAAATGTTGATGTTACTGGTCCATTAAGGGTGAACCACCCCCTTTAATTATTTTTTTAATAGTTTTTAATTACCATCCTCTTTGCAGATTTCCAATGGGGGTCACTGACCCTGGCAGCCAAAAAACTATCGCTCTTTGAGGCAGAATTGTTATTATTATTAGGGATGCACCGAATCAAGGATTCCATTCGGGATTTGGCCAGGATTCGGCCTTTTTCAGCAGGATTCAGATTCGGCCGAATCCTTGTGCCTTGCCGAACCAAATCCTAATTTGCATATGTAAAGTAGGGGTGTGTAGGGAAATCATGTGACTTTTCATCACAAAAGAAGATTTTTTTCCACTTTTTCCTTCGGATTTGGTTGGCTATTCAGATTTGGTTCGGAAATTCATCAAGGTTTCGGGGATTCGGACGAATCCCAAATAGTGGATTTGGTGCATCCCTAATTATTATTGTTACCTTTTATTCTTATCTTTCTATTCAGGCCCTCTTCTAATGATATTCCAGTCTCTACTGCAAACCACTGCCTGGTTGCTAAGGTAAAGGAGACCCTAGAGACCATATTGCTTCTGAAAATACAAACTGAAGAATTGCTGAACAATACACATAAGGGCAGATTTATGAAGAATTTGAATTTTGAATTTGAAAATCTTTGAAATTCGAATTCAAAAAGACCAACCAAAATTAAATCAAAGGTTTTTTTGGTCGAATAGGTCAGTTTTCGATCGAATAGGTCCGTTTTCGATCAAATTCGAATCGTACGAATCAAAGTAATATCGCATTCAATCAAATTCGAATCTAAGTTTTTCCAAAGAAAACGTATATTTTCAAAATCCACCAAATAGGTTGTAGGAGGTCCCCCCGTAGGCTAAAACACCAATTCGCCAGGTTTTAGATGGCGAATGGTCGAAATCGATAGTACATGAAAAATTTAGAAATTCAAATTTTTTTCTAATTCGAATCGAATTTGGACTATTTCCTAGCCGAAGTACACAAAAATTGGCTCGAAATTTTTGTAATTTGAATTTTCACTTCAACCTTTGATAAATCTGCTCCTAAAAAACTGAAAACACACAAAAAAAATGAAAACCAGTTGCAAACTGTCTCCGAATATCCACGTCTATGTCATCCTTAAAATGAATTCAAAGCCCTTTAACGTTTACTGCAAGGGATTGTTATGTTCAGCATAAAATGACAAAGACTTTGAATTATTTCATGGCTATTTACTTAAACGACACCAGTACCGATTGGAATTTTATTTTACTGTACCGCCCCAGTTATCACTGCTATATACAAAGACTGGCAGCTGAACATGCTGTTTGACAGTCCATTATTTCACAGGGCACCGAATTCCCGGCACATTCCTCTGTGATGTGGGGATTTTAGACCTGATGTAAACATTGTTTTAAGATGTACATTTTAAACATCTTTAACTAAACAAACTTCCATTTTGCAAAGGCTGCGAGGAGATTCATGGCAGATGCTCCCTGAACACACAAATGTCAATACACATTAAGGGGCAGATTTATCAAGGGTCGAAGTGAATTCAAAGGAATTTTCGAAGTAAAAAAATTCGAAATTACATTTTTGGATACTTCGACCATCGAATAGGATACTACGACTTCGAATTTACTTCAAATTCGATCAGAAGCAAAAATAGTTCGAATATTCGACCATTCGATAATCGAAGTACTGTCTCTTTAAAAAAACTTTGACTTCAATACTTCGCCAAATGAAACCCGCCGAAGTGCTATGTTAGCCTACGGGGACCTTCTACAGCATTTTTCTACGTTTTTGAAGTCGAAGTAAAAATCGTTTGATCGTACAATAAAATCTTTTTAATCGTTTGATTCGAAGGATTAAATCGTTCGATTTTACTTCGACCGCAGAATAGCCAAATTCAATGAAAAAAAGTTAAAATTCAATATTCGAATTCAAAGTATTTTAATTCGATGGTCGAATTTCGAAGTATTTTTAACTTTGAAATTCGACCCTTGATAAATCTGCCCCTCAAAGTCTGTTCAATACAAGGCACATTGTGATTTTTATATGTTTAAAGGGGTTGTTCACCTTTAAATTAACTTTTATTATGATGTAGAGAGGGATATTCTGAGACAATTTGCAATTGGTTTTCATTTTTTATTATTTGTTGTTTTTGAGTTATTTAGCTTTTTATTCAGCAGCTCTCCGGTTTACAATTTCAGCAATCTGGTTGCTAGGGTTCAAATTAACCTAGCAACCATGCATTGATTGAATCAGAAACTGGAATATGAATAGGAGAGGCCTGAATAAAAAGATGAGTAACAAAAAGTAGCAGTAAGGGCAGGACTACATGGCCGTTTCTACCGCGATCCGCCGTGCTGCGCAAAATCGCTGGCGTCACATCGGAGAAATAAGGTAATTCAATTGTCGCATCGTGTTGCAGTATTGATGCGACGCGTCACGACTATCTGATGCAGACGCTGCACGCTGCATCCAACACTCGTGTCGCGTCGCATCAACGATGCGACACAATCCTACACTGCCATTACTTACCTTGTTTTCGTCGCATCCGACGTCACGTCCGGTGATTTTGCACATCGCGGAGGATCGCGGCGGAATCGGCCATGTAGTCCTGCCCTAACCATACATTTGTAGCCTTACAGAGCAGCTGTTTTTTATATGGGGTCAGGGACCCCCCATTTAAAAGCTGGAAAGAGTCAGAGGAAGATAACAAATAATTCAAAAATGATAAAAAGAAATAATGAAGACCAATTAGAAAGTTGATTAGAATTAGCCATTATATAACGTACTAAAAGTTCACTTAAAGGTGAACCACCCCTTTACATTAACTCTCTGCACTTTTGTTTTTAATGGTTTTTTAATCAAAGTACTGGTACGGAAAACCTCCCAACTGTCACGTTTTTCACAGTCCTGGATTGTTACTAAAACGTTGATCTCCTGCACTGAACAGCCAGAAAAAGATACAAAAATGCTAACTTGATTGGCTTTTGGCAGAGAGCCCAGAAGGCTCCCCAGGTGCACTTAGATACTTTTCTATCTATTTAAGATAAGCAGGTCTCTTGGGGAAACTGTGACTTGCAGCTTAAAGGGCAATTTACCTTCATCAGCAAAACTGTAAAAACACATAAATAAACACAAAATTGGATCAAACAATTGTGTTGCAGCGCAGTAAAAAAATCTAAAACAGCACCACAATGCAAGTCGTACAGAACCTTGAGGTTTCCGGAGGCCCAGGTGTCATGCTAATTTTTTTCTATGGAAAGCAGGCGGTTCAGATATGGTTTCAGCTCTGTTTTCATGTTTTCACATTCTTCAACCACTCACTATTAAATCTCTGTGGGTCAGTCCTTGTATTGTCCCTAATCTCCAAAGCTGTGCCCTGTTTAACCATACTAATTCCAGATTTAGCACAATAAATGTTTATTGCCAACACATTTCTCCAATGCAGCATATTAATGACTGAATTAAAAATGGGATTGATTGCGGCTAGAGGCCCTGGCATAGCGAGGAAGGCTGGAGAAAAATGAGTCAGTTTTTTTTACTTCAATTCCCAGCATCCTCTGATTTTTTACTTGGTTTTCTTTTTTGACTTTAGATCCACTGTATTCAATTCCAGCTTGGGCATTATCTGCATTACATTTGTTATCTAGGTACCCCCCACACTCCAAAAAAGACAGGGAGCATAAACTTTAATCTCCACTTCAACAGGGACTGATTTGAATAATGAACAATCTCTGTAAAGGCAGAGGCACACGGTCAGATTTGGGGAGATTAGTCGCCCGCAAACTGCCTTCCCCTGCCTCACGAGGAAACTTTGGGCGACTGTGGAAAATGTATTGCTCCGATTGCCATACCGTCGGAGATTTTCATTCTAGCCGCCGAGAAGTCAGAGGAGGCAGTTCGGGGAGCTTAGTTGACCCGAAGAAGAGGAGATTTGTCGTCGGGAGACTAATCTCCCCGAATCTGACCATGTGACTCTGCCCGAGAACGCTATATAATCAGTATATAATCAATATATAAATAACATATATATATATATATATTTTAGCACTATATAAGTAAAATTCATGCATCAGCTCCATTTTCAATGTAATATCTACATATGGTGACAGAATTTACTAATATCTAATATCCAACTCTTCAATCCATGAAAGGAATCGTGCATGTGTGTGGCGTTCAAGAATGCCCCGGGCCCCCCAGTCGGACCCTGAGCAGACGAGTGGTTGGGGGCTGAAAGCCTGCAGATTTTGACAGGCTGATTTCTGCCCCGTCTGGCCCAAGCCTTAATGAACCCCCTAGTGTTTGTGTTTTTCTCGATAGTTTAGTAATATTTAGAATACAAATGATAGTATACTAAAGGGGAAGTTGTATCATATGTAGGGCTGATATACCGACATCCTCAGTGAAACACATTTCGCATAACCTTGTTTATCTGCATTTTTGTTTTGTTATCGCTGTAGGCTGTTTTTGGGGCTTTAATGGGAAAAAAAAAAAAAATCAGCACCGGGTGCTTTTATGCACTGGTCCCCAGCCTGCAGAGGTTGCACAATGGAGCTTTTGCTGGACATGCCCCAGAGTGTCAGGAATGCATTTCAGGTGGATTAGATCCCATTAACATTCAGCAAATAATAACTACATAATAAATGATGTGGCTTTGATTGTTGTTTGATTTCCCTTTTGTTTAATTTTCTTATCTCTCATTATTCATTAATAATTGTCAACTCAAAGCAATCTTTTCCCATAACCCCGTGCTTCCTAATGTATCTACTGCAGTATCCTGCTGTCAGACCCAATCTAGGTCCTTGTGTTATAGACAGAATTTTGTAAGTGGTACAAGAGGGGCCTGTATCATGTAGCTTAGTAGCTGCTACTTCTAGCTGTTTAGAAACAAAACACACATTGCATATGACTGCCCTTGATCTCCTGTTTTCTGGCTTTTGTTTCTCCTACTCAATGTAATTGAATGTGACGCAGTGGGACCTGGATTTTACTATTGAGTGCTGTTCTTAGATCTACCAAGCAGCTGTTATCTTGTGTTAGGGAACTGTTTTATGCTTACCATCCCATTGTTCTGATGATGGGTTGCTGGGGGGTGGGAAAGGGAAGGGGTGATATCACTCCAACTTGCAGTACAGCAGTAAAGAGTGACTGAACTCACTGAAGTTTATCAGAGCACAGGTCACATGACTGGGGGCAGCTGGGAAACTGACAATATGTCAGATTTCAAAATTAAATATAAAATCGGTTTTCTCTTTTGATAAATGGATTTCATTGCATAATCCTGCTGGAGCCTGGGGCAGGGGGTCGGGGCAGGGGGTCGGGGCAGGGGGTCGGGAAAGTGGGGGGGTCCTGATATGGTAACCCGGTGGGCCCTAGACTCCCAGTCCAACTCTGGTTAGAAGACCTGGTTCAAACTTTACATGGATCAATAACAATGCCCCACGCAGTGTGCAAGTGCAATAAATAGACCACAATTGGTCACATAGTCCTGCCTTACTCCAATTACCATCATTTGGATAACCTTGGAGACTGTTGGTGCAAACTTGGTTTTACTTTAAGGGTCTGGCCACATGGGCAGATTCTGGAAGATTAGATTCCCGGTGCATTAGGATTGCCTTTTTGGCACAATATAGCAACTGTAGGTAGCATATTCTGGAGTAGGACCGAAGTCTTAAGTCGCCTATTACTCCAAATTAAGACAATTCTGGAGAGCGGATATTTGGAAGTGCAAGCTTTGGCAAGGAATAGTTTTATGGTTTGGCCACATGGGCAGATTCGGGGAGATTAGTCACCAGGCGACAAATCTCCTCTTCTTCGCGGCGACTAATCTCCTTGATCTGCCTTCCCCTGCCTTCCGCCTGCTAAAATGAAAATCGCCTGGGGGCAGGAACTCGCATCAATTAGTTTTCAGAAGTCGCCCAACGTTTCCGCGTGAGACTTCAAAAACAAAACGCTCCGAGTGCCTGCCCCTTTTTTTCATTTTAGCCGGTGGAAGGCAGGGGAAGGCAGATCAGGGAGATTAGTCGCCGCAAAGAAGAGGATATTTGTCGCCTGGCGAATAATTTCCCCGAATCTGCCCATGTGGCCAGACCCTACAACTATTCCTTGCCAAAGCTTACACTTCCAAATATCCGCTCTCCAGAATTTGGTGCCTAAGCCTCACTTTGCATTGCTTTCCTCTTTCCTTTGTTTCCTTTCCCTCTCCTTTAGTACTGTTTCAACTGTTTGTTAATTTTAAAAACATGCAGAATAAAGTCTTCAAAAAAAACCTGTTCCTTGCCATGACTGTCCTCAGGACTGCCCCTGGCTAGGTGTATCTCAGGTCTGTAAGAAGCTTTTTTGTTGTTGAGAGTTTGTGTTCTCGGCGTGAGCTGGTGACAGAGGGATCCTGGCCACCCTGGTACAGCTGTAACACATGACTGGCCCTTGTGTAATCCCCTCCCAATCCCAAATCCTCTCCCAAGCCTACACGAACAGGCTGCAGCATCACTACGGCCCCGGGCAGGGGGATCCAGGAGCTTTTACCTTCCCTGGAAAAAAGTGAACCAGTGCAGGAGGGAGATCAGAACCTGAAGGACAAGCAGCCATGCAGCACTGGATCATGGCAGGTAATGAGGTCAATGACCCAATAGACAGAATCTCTCTTTTCAAACAGAGCTGCTCAGGAATGTTTTGTTTTCATTGATCAGTGTGTAATGCGTGTGATTTGGGAACCCTCAGCTCGGCATGTGTTATTACAAGAGGCAGGAGTTATCTGAATATGGAGAATACTACCCCGTAGCTTTAACATATAAGGAACCAAAGGGTGATGGGAGTTGTATACAAGTAGCTGAAAAGCATTGCAAAAAAGTGCAACACTGCCCCTGCACCTGCTTTATTATTAACCCAGAATCTAGCCAGGGTTTTGCTAGTAGAGAAAAATCCTCTGTATATTTATCCTTACCGGTGTTGGCTGGGGGTGTTGCCGCAGCAGACGAGGAATTGTCAACAGGAGACAACATTTATAGCCACATCTGTTTATTACTAGCAGGAGTATATTGTCATTGATATGGAGAATACTTCAATGTGGCTGCTCATATGAAATGTAAATATGAAAACAATTCTTCAGTAAACTGTTTACTTTTACTGTGCTGCCCTTGAGGGCAGAGACACACGCTGCTATTTCGGGAGATTAGTCACCCAGCCACATCTCGCTTCTTCTTCGGGCGACTAATCTCCCCTAACTGCCTTCCCGCCCGCTAAAATGTAAATTGCCAGCGGGATGGCACTCGGATTGTTTCGGCTTCGGAAGTCGCCTGAAGTTTCCTCGTGAAGCAATTTCGGCTGTCTTCGGAAAACGAAGCGCTCCGAGTGCCAAGTTCAACTTAAGGGCTCTTACGAGCGGTTGTAGCTGCGCTCCCCTGCGTTCCGTTTTTCTGCGTTCAGCTGCAGGGGAGCGCAGGAATAGACGCATTACATTTTTCCCAATGGGGCTGTACTCACACAGGCGCGTGTAGGCGCCGAACGCAGGTTGAGACGTAACATGCTGCATTTTTCCTGCGTTCGGCGCCTACAGGCGCCTGTGTGAGTACAGCCCCATTGGGAAAAATGTAATGCGTCTATTCCTGCGCTCCCCTGCGGCTGAACGCCAAAAAACGGAACGCAGGGGAGTGTAGCTACAAACGCTCGTGAGTAAGAGCCCTTAAGCTAGCTTTTAAGCAACTTTTCAATTAGTCTTCATTCGGGTTTTTATATAGTTTTTTTTAATTAATTGCCTTTTTCTTTCCAGGTTTCAAAAGGGGTCACTGACCCCATCTAAAAAGAAATGCTTTGTAAGGCTACAAATGCATTGTTATTGTTACTTTTTATTACTCCTCTTTCTATTCAGGCCTCTCCTATTCATATTCCAGTCTCTTATTCAAATCAATGCATGGTTGCTATGGTAATTTGCACTCTAGCAACCAGACTGCTGAAAATGCAAACTGGAGGACGGCTGAATTAAAAGCTAAATAAGTCAAAAACCGCAAATAATAAAAAATGAAAACCAATTGCAAATTGTCTAAGAATATCACTCTCTACATCATACTAAAAGTTAATGCAGAGGTGAGCAACCCCCTTGATGTATATGAAAAAGGAACAAAGTTTCTATATGGTACACGTGAGGGGCTATTAGTTAAAAACAAACAGAGGAGGGTTTAGTTTTCCTTCGATGATGTAGGAATGCAGGAACGCCCCATGCATTTACCAAATATCTGCGCCCCTCGCATGCCCACAGCCTTGTTTTCATATTATATGCACGTGACTTGAATGAAGTCTGCTCTCCCTGTTGTTACACCGCTGGTTACTACATTAAGTGCTTAATGATGTTGATTCATCTGTTGTTGTATTAACGGTATTATCCCACGTCTCTGCTCTTTATAACACTCTTCATGTTACAATAGTGCCACTTGCCCTTATCTTTAGCTCTGTTATCTCAAATGCTTTGTTGGCCTTCACAAAGCTCATTCTATGTGTAGCGCTATAGTAAACTGCCTCTTATATAGCAGTTATAGCTACTTTCCTTTGTGGACTCTCACCACAGATGAGCTCTCTTTCTCAGGGGCAAGCCCTCGCAACGAGGTGGAGGAAGGATGTAATGCAACTGTAACTCGGTGCAATAGCACAATGATGGGCGCCAGTAGTTCTTTAACCGTAAACCAAAAGAATATTTATTGAACAATAGAGCATGAAGATGATCAGTACAATTATCCACAATGGAGCATCAAATACCACAGCAGCATTAAAGGAGCTTATACTCACAGCACGCATAGGCTGAATCCCCACAGGCCAGGGAATAACAGCAGAGAGTAGTTGCAACAGGTGTGGGTATTAATATATCTTCAGTACTCAGGAACTCCTGGTTGCTCTTAGGGGAAACCTACCATCCCTAATCTCAACACTTTAGTCCCTCTCTGGGTCAGTATTACCCGGGAATCTTAATCCCACTAATCTCCTCGTAGGAGCCTTGAGCTGCTCAACTAGTTAACCTCTCTATCACTCCTAGAGTGATCTATGAACAAGTATAGCTATCTACTTACTAGGATGCTGGGCTCTAGGGTCAGCACTACCCATTCCCTTCCAGCCTGCTTGGTTGGGCTAAAGTAATGGACCTAGAGCACATGGCTCCTAAACCTTTTATACTCTGGCACAGCGCCACTCAGGTCACCGTGTGAATTGCAAGGGTTACATAAGACAGGAGCACAATACCCCTCCCAACTGTATTTTAGGACCCACTTAGGTATCCAAATAGCTAGGGATGGGCCTGTCAATAAAGTATATGGGTGTCTAAGATTTTCACATCCCTACATTCTCCCCCTGGTGAATTCCTTCCGTCCCGGCAAGGAACCTTCAAAGAATCAATACTGAAAATATAGCAGTTAAGGCACATCATGCAAGAAACCTTTTCAAAGAACACATTGCATTACTACACCATTACCTTATAACCTCTTCGGGGTAACTCTCCTGAGTAAACCCAGGTACAATGGCATAACTGAAAGAAAACATATCAATAGCACAGTTTCCTTCATGAACAGGTAAACTTTTATTGGTACACCTATAAAAGAACACAAGTTAGAAATACTGCAGTTCAAACACAATCAGTATTCTAGTCCATCAAACATTCGAACCCACAATCCTTTTTGAAAATGCACTTAGGAGAAATTGGATGAACCTACCAACGGACAGGTATTACCTAAAACAGTCCTTGGGCATAACTCCAACTGAAGTAAAACGAAAAAACAATCTTCCCCTGTAGAAAGTTCAGTACCTTGAAGGGACAGGAAAATAGGCAGATAGCTCAAAAAAAATAGCTGCAAACAAACTCCCAATGGAGTATCAGCAGATTAAATCATGTGAAGAAATCTTGCCTTGGTATCTTCATAGGGGATGTAGTATTTGGGATGGGGTTTGTCCACCCACTGTCCATCTCCCAAATAGACTTCCAAGTTGAAGTACTTGGTGGGGTTATACTTGCCACAGCTTTTCACGGCATTCTTTAAAATGGTGCGGCCATACCACCATTCCCTTTCTATGGAACGCAGATACTGCCAATCCTTCTCTCTCCTCACTTTGTCAGGATTGGTAAGGCAACTGTGGTGCATCTTTTCTTTGCGGAGAATCTCATCTATGAGCCAATTTTCATAAGATGCCGCCACCTTCTCATACACCCACAGTGGTGCATAGGGCATGAAATATCCCCAAGTTCTATGAACATGAAAATTTATCACCCTCTGTACTCTGGATACAGAGGTGAATACATTGGGGTCTGCCCGTCCTGGCAGCACCCAAAAATCTTTTTCCTCCTCAGGGCCAATGATGGGAGGTGCAGTGAAGCTGGAAGGTCTCTCTATAGAAGGTGTTGGCTCAGACACGGCTTCGGGAGTTTCCTCTTCATATTCTTCCCATCCAGGGGCTCTTTTGAGGATGGAGTCATCAGCAACAACAGGAATGATAGCAACCAGTCCTTCCTCCCTCTCTAGGGATATCTTACCCCACTCGTGATGGTACAACTCCGACACGTGAATGCTCTCTCCTGGCTCACTAAGAGTTTGAAACACGGTCACCTTGGGGCACACATTCTTTGTTGGCTCACTAGCCACAGATCGTCGGCTCTGACATCTGACCTGAGCCGGAAGGTCCAATGTGGAAACTCCATCACTGTCCACACTGGCAGAGATCCACTTTTCTAACAGGTCCTCCTCATCCTCCAGGATTGGAGGATCTCGGATGGTTGGTGCAACAGGCGCAATAGTCCCCAACCTGCCAAAAGAAAACTTCCTCCATTCCACATCAGAACTAAGGACTGGAAGTGGTGCAGGAACAGCTAGGGCTGTATAGACAGTCACTGTTAAATCCCCATGAGGTCCCATGCCACTGAGCAATACTTTGCGGGGCAAAGGATCATCTTTGGGGCAAATCGTCACAAGAGGCTCCTGGTCAGTTCCAACATTCTCCTCTGCTGAGGCATGGAACAATTCAGGATTTGAATTCACCTCCCACGAAACATCAGACTCAGCATAGCTAGATATGAACGGCTGAAACATTTCCTCCTCTGAGGATACAAGAGCAGCTTCAGGCCTGCAAGCTGCATCAGGCTCTAACACGTGCCACACCCCTTCTGGAAAGTTCTCTTGGGGTGTGCCAGGGACCCAACAGTCAGGATCCTCAACTGTTAGTAAGGGATCCAAATCTCCCCCTGGTACATCTGAAACTGGGGAAGACACTTTAAGAGGCAAAAGCGCAGGACACGCCAGAATATTTTGTTCACCCTCGGACTTTAGCAAGGGGGTAGTAGGAGTCACATCAGCCGCCCGGCAAGACGGCACTCTTTCGTGACCCGCAGTGGCGATCACAAGTTCCTCTCCCCCTGGTAGAATCAGATCAGTCTGCGAAGCACAATCGCACATGAGCTTAACCTCACTGAGTTTTAAGGCCGGCACTGTTGCAGACACTGAGACAGACTCGGGCATAGACACAAAGTCCATAGCAGGCTCAGGGACCGGTGTAGGGACAGGCTCTGGAGCGGAGTCGGAGACAAGCTTGGGTGCAGCTCCAGATATGGGGCCCGCAGCCGCTGACACCCCGGGGGCACCCTCTATCTCGTTGTAGATGAGAATAGTTTTGCCGCTCACCTTGTCCCGTATCCGGTCCACCAAGGGGGATTGATCAGCCCGCTTGAATGGTCCCATCCACAGATGAGCTTCACACTGGAAACAAACACTCTCCGGATCTTCCAAGGCGTCGGGTGCTTCCAAGTCGCACACTCCACAGCCCGGAATCATGGTTCCCCATTCACTTGGGGTAAAGGTTCCTTGGTATATATACTGCCACTCAGCCTCCACCCGGATAGGAACGGAATCAGCTCTCGCTCGAGGGGGCAAAGACTCCATGGGCAACTCTGGAACACCGGGTTCGGAAATCGGCTCCATAACAGAATTCAGGTCCCGGTCTACTAGCTCCGAAGATCCTAGCAGCATGAACGGCAAACAGGATATCCCAGCCAAGCTATCTTTTAAATTAGGACGTCGCGACATCTCCTCAATAACGCCTCTTAGAGGTGAGTGAGCACGCCCCTTATTTCTTCGCGGGCTTTCCGACTTAACCCCTTCTGGGCAGGTCAAGGACACAGGGTGTGGCGCAGCAGAAAATTTCTTAACAGCCACTTTTCCTGTGCGAGGGGGAATAGGTGGCGGTATAGCAAAACAGCTATCCACCAACGAGTCTTTTTCCTGGGCAATATTAGGACATTCCTCAACGGGCAAACTGTCACTACAGTCCTTGACATCATCAGCTAGGAACGGATTAAGCCCAGGGGTAGACACATTAATCTCATAATCATCAGACACTTTAGTACTGCAGCCCTCTTGTTCTCCCGATAAACTCGAGCAGTTGAAAGAGTCAGTTACACAGTCACTAAAAGGAGCTAGCGGAAACCCAAATGGAGGGAGTGTTGGCGGGCTCTGGTACCGACAAGGGCACCCTTCCTTCTGTACTCCCATCGGATAGACTCTAGAAGGCCAGGTGCTTTTCTGGGGCACTGCAGGAACCCAATATAAGAGCCGAACAAATCCCTTCTTGTCTGAGGGTTCTCTAGCTACATAAGCAAACGCATCAAATATAGAATTTCCCATTAGCGATTGATTCACAACGTCTATGGGACATTTCTCAGGTACATCATCGACCATAAATGTGTATTCAGGATCCGCTCCCATATCCAGGGACCAATCCCACATTGCAGCTTCAGATAGGGGAGCCATAATGTTTAATAAGGACAGAACCAAGCAAACAATACACTTCTCACTGGAATCAGTATGGCAGCACTGGGGGAATAAGAACTACAGACTTTCCCCACAGTAAGGTGCCTTTTTCCTACTGGGTCCGCACACGCAGCGCCTGTCACACTAGGCTGCGTGCAGTATAACAATTAATGGTTACAGTTAACCCTTTAGAGCCCCACGTTGGGCGCCAAAATGTAGCGCTATAGTAAACTGCCTCTTATATAGCAGTTATAGCTACTTTCCTTTGTGGACTCTCACCACAGATGAGCTCTCTTTCTCAGGGGCAAGCCCTCGCAACGAGGTGGAGGAAGGATGTAATGCAACTGTAACTCGGTGCAATAGCACAATGATGGGCGCCAGTAGTTCTTTAACCGTAAACCAAAAGAATATTTATTGAACAATAGAGCATGAAGATGATCAGTACAATTATCCACAATGGAGCATCAAATACCACAGCAGCATTAAAGGAGCTTATACTCACAGCACGCATAGGCTGAATCCCCACAGGCCAGGGAATAACAGCAGAGAGTAGTTGCAACAGGTGTGGGTATTAATATATCTTCAGTACTCAGGAACTCCTGGTTGCTCTTAGGGGAAACCTACCATCCCTAATCTCAACACTTTAGTCCCTCTCTGGGTCAGTATTACCCGGGAATCTTAATCCCACTAATCTCCTCGTAGGAGCCTTGAGCTGCTCAACTAGTTAACCTCTCTATCACTCCTAGAGTGATCTATGAACAAGTATAGCTATCTACTTACTAGGATGCTGGGCTCTAGGGTCAGCACTACCCATTCCCTTCCAGCCTGCTTGGTTGGGCTAAAGTAATGGACCTAGAGCACATGGCTCCTAAACCTTTTATACTCTGGCACAGCGCCACTCAGGTCACCGTGTGAATTGCAAGGGTTACATAAGACAGGAGCACAATACCCCTCCCAACTGTATTTTAGGACCCACTTAGGTATCCAAATAGCTAGGGATGGGCCTGTCAATAAAGTATATGGGTGTCTAAGATTTTCACATCCCTACATATGGATTTAACTGACTTCTCCGTAATAAGTAACCCAAATATGTATTTTTTATTGAAGGGGACTTTTTTTTTTTTGCTTAGGTGGTGTTTGTTAAAATTGCAAACCCAGGTATCAAACTACAACAGCAGGTTAATAAATGTTATTGGTGAAAGGGGAGGTTTACCTTAACTTTTAGTATGTCATAGAATGGCTAATTGTAAGCGGCTTTTCAATTGGCTTTGATTTTTCTTTTTTTTATAGTTTTTGCATTATTTGCCTTTTTCTTCTGACTCTTTCCAGTTATCAAACAGGGGGTCACTGACCCCATCTAAAATTCAAATGCTCTGTAAGGCTACACATTTATAGTTATTGCTCGTCTTTCTATCCCAGTCTATTATTCAAACCAATGCATGGTTGCTAGAGTAATTTGGACCCTAGCAACCAGATGGCTGAAATTGCAAACTGGAGAGCTGGTGAATAAAAATTTAAATAACTCAAAAACCACAAATAATACAAAATGAAAACCAATTGCCAATTGTCTCAGAATATCACTCTCTACATCATACTATAAGTAAATTTAAAGGTGAGCAAACCCTTTAATATCTGTATATCAGTATGTTCTTAAGGTTCTACCCATTTGCAAACTATTTATATTTATTCCGTGTTCTAAGTGAATTTATTATGGGTAACGCATTAGTGAGAAACAAGCCATAGAAACAAGTTGTTGCTGTATCATCTTCACAAGTGGGCACCCTGTTTTCACCATTGTATGTTGCTTTAAAGACAGATTAGGCAATGTGCATTGTTATTATTGGTCCTTTTTTATAAATCAGCTGCATATTTGAAGCTTTACACTATAAGGAAACAAAATATATGCAAACTAGTAAAAATTAAGGTATGGTATCCATTATCCGGAAACCCATTATCCAGAAAGCTTTGAATTATGGAATGGTCATCTCCCATAGACTCCATTATAATGAAACAATTACAATTTTTAAAAATGATTTCCCTTTTCTCTGTAATAATAAAACAGTAGCTTGTACTTGATCCCAACTAAGATATAATTAATCCTTATTGGAGGCAAAACAATCCTATTGGGTTTGTTTAATGTTTACATGATTATCTAGTAAAGTTAAGGTATAAAGATCCAAATTATGGAAAGATCCATTATCCAGAAAACCCCAGGTCCCAAGCATTCTGGATAACAGGTCCCATACCTGTATTTACGTTGTATTTTTTTACAATGCTTTTTGCATGTACTTTTCTACATGGTGCATCCCAGTAGTGCTTTATAAATAAGGTTATACACAGCCCTACTACATTATCCTGCAAAGTAACATTTTATTGGATCAGAGGGTCTCTTGTCTTCATGTATCTACATCCAGGCAATTTCGGTGAGGCAAAAAAATCAGACTTTAGGGCTCATTTCCGAACACAAACGCCGCGTGCAAAGTGGAATTTTAGAAATTGACCTTGTTGTGTTGCCTTTGCTTCAGATCAGATGCATTAAAACTAATACATTTCTGCTTCTTCTTTTTAACAAGCCTGATGTCCATGTGGGCATCCAAACAGACTACATGTAGGTGGGTACAAATATGCTCAAGTGCAGCTGGTGTGTCACAAGTAACTGTAATAAATGGTGTCGCTCTTGCAGTAACTGCGTCCATTTTTGCATGGCTCCAACTAAATAAACCCTTTGATCCAAGGCCGTGCCAAGTTAGACAGGTGCTCCTGTCCCTTGCGCTCGAACGCACGCGAACATGCCCACGCACACGCGGTATGACAAGTGCAAGGTACGGGCCGGAAACATGAATTTTGCTGAAAACTGAGACCCTCCAGTACCTGAATTAGGGGAGCACAGGCAGAAGAGGTACATGCCCAGTGTAGGGTTTCCACCTTTTCCTGAAAAAAATACCGGCCTTCCTACTTGTATATACTGATCTTTTTTTTCCCTATTAATAACATTGGGATCAACCATCCTTTTTACCGGCAACCCTAGCCCAGCACCCTCCCACCATTGCATCCTAGTCATGTGCATCTCCTGCCTCCCCTTAATTCTGGCTAGGGTTGCCAACTGGCCAGTATTTTAGAGGCCTGGCCGGTAAAAACGATGGTTGATCCCAATGTTATTAATAGGGAAAAAAGATAAATATATAGGAAATTTTTTTTTCCAGAAAAGGTGGCAAACCTAATTCTGGCCCTGCTTTCATCTTGTCTGTTGAAAGATAGAGTTCTCGTAAGATAGTTGTGATAAGGAAGGTGGCAACATTTTTATATAGTTTTTTTTTTGTCTGCCACTGCCCTGCATCAACAGCTGGAGGGTTGTAGCTTGAACATCCATGTGCAGATCAAATTGGGTGAACCACACCAGACCCGAATCCGCAACCCTCATTTTTAGCTACCTGGCCAACAATCATCAACAATGTATAATACTTTAGTAAAATGATCTACCAGACCCAGTAACTAGAGCACGCCGGGCCCCCCTGCAAAACAATCTTCACAGTGGCCCGACCCACTCAGATTTCCATCCTCCCGCCCACATCCTTCCTCCGCCCACCCACGCCCTGCCCCAACTCCGCCCACTCCCACCCAACTTGCTTCCCCCTTCCTCACAGGCAAGAGAGGAGGCGGTTTTTTTGTATTAGCTAAAGCAGACCCCACAGTCCAGACCCCCCATTCCCCACTGCAGGGTCTACTTTCTCTATAGTTACGACCACTGACCAGACCCCAACCTTGACCTGCACCTTTACCTACACTTGCATTCACCTACCAACTACACCCCCAATACTTGCCTCTTCCAGGAGTATTTGACCTGCTGCAATATTGGATATATTTTTATCTGGTTTGTTTCCCATTAAAGAGTCACAACAATCCTGATCTCTACATTGAAATCAGGAACTATACAGTTTCACTGCTGAATCCTGAAAAAGAAATTGGGGTGGATTAGAGACTTGTATGGAAAATCTCTGCTGGCCTAACAAGTGGCATAGCAGCTTTATGTCATAATAGGAATGCTCTATGTTTGCTGCAAAGTATAGTTGCCCTTTAAAGACTACATAACCATCACATGAAAGCTCCACCAGACCATCGCTCCCCGTTTGACCACATACAGAGCATTTTGTCTGCTGCTCACATGACTTTCCAGACAACGCAATCTGATTCTTTAAAGTCGCATCCAAAGGACTAAAGATTATCTTTTGAACAAATGCACCAGAAAGCTGCATTTTTGTAGCAAACCATTAACATTAGACTTCAGCCAAAGGAATCACAAAATGTATTGTTTTCAAATAGGATTCTACAAATGATGACAGTTGCTTTCTATTTATTTTTTACAGCTTATGAAATTAATACGTTTTGTTTGCCAACACCCCTTGCTTTTTTTCCCCTGTAGTAGTTCAGTAGGCCAGGCCTTAAACGTAATGTTTGATACAATTGTCGCCTAGTACAAAGCAGATGTTACAAAGTGATACGTGTGTTGCTTTCAAAGCTTCAATACAGGCAACAATACCATTAGGTCCAAATCTGCTGTTGTTGCTCAGGAATGGCAGCAATTAATGGATCAAATTATAACAGTTTAGATTCAGTGACCAGGTTTACTGAGCTGCTTTTGGGAAACGAGGTTGGGGGGAGAATAGAATATATTTTTAAAACAGTTAAAATATGTGAAACAATTGGAAAAGTCATTATTTGTATTAGTATTTTATTTGAAAAGGTGCCCTACACCATACTGTGATGTGATTTAGAAGTCCCTGGTAACCGTGAACTCAAGGTGATCAGATCGTCCCCGTTTCTCTCACTTTGTCTCTTCAGGTGTAGAAATCGTTAGGTCCACAATGCAATGGGAGCTGGGTAATCCCGGCCTATCCACCCTCGTATTTCCAAAGCCTGCCTCGCCCTTGGACTTTGCACCGGGCTGATAAGAGGCACCCAGAGAGAGAAACAAAGCTGGAAAATGATTAACGACCCTGCCATGTTTACTACCATGAAAGGGTGTGCATTAGATCACATTCTAATAAGCGTCACCACTTTCCCACCTCCTCCGAAAGTCAATGTGACATAAGGAATTGTGGGTGCAGTGTGATTAGAGGCTGCTCCCTGTCCAGTTCTTGTTAATAGCTCCATCTACTGCTTGTCTCAAACCTGAGCACTGAAATTGTAGTAATTGTCTATGGAAGAGCCAGTCCAAGACACATGAGCTCCAGAAGATTAGCAAAGGCAGAAAACAACCTGTGCGCCATTGGACTAAAGCTGTCCATACACTTACATATCCATGAGCAAAGCTTTCCTCAATATGCCCACCTTGAGCTGGGTGATATTAGGCTGCCCAATAAGATTACAACAATCAAGATACAACATACAAATAACAGAACCTAGTGCAATATTCAGTGCAGTCACCAAAGTGTTGCAACACTAATCTGTGTGTGCCTTGAACCATAGAAAGTCTATGCACAGATTTTTCATGTGTGTACTAAAGTGCTGTAGTGATTTCTACAAGGTGCTATCTCCAAAAATAAAATTATAATTAAGCCAAACAAGGTGCTTGAAGTGCTTGCTTCAAAGGGTAGGACAACACGGATGTGACAGAAATAAGTTAAGTAATAGCATTGTCGGATGGTGTCGCAGCGTTGATCCGACGCGTCACAACTGTCAGATGCAGACGATGCATGCTATCGCGTCAGATCAACGCTGCATCTTCATCCGACTTTTCCATTACTGACATTATTTCTGTCGCAACCGACGTGACGCCTGCGTTTTTGCGCATCGCGTCGGATCTCGTGGATATCGTCCGTGTAGTCCTACCCAAAAGGTAAAATGAATTAAAATAAGGTGCAATGGTGTTTTCTTCAATCAGTAAAACTCAGCACGTGGCTTCTCCTCTCTCTGGTTGGATTGGCAACTTACAAGATTCCTGATTTCAAAACAGCATATCAATATCAACTCCAGGGTATCCCTTTTTCTGTAAAGACATTATAAAGCAGGGGCAGCGCCCATAGTGTAATTTGCCTTTATGTTTTAAAAGATTTTAATACGTATTGCGTTTACATAAGTCACACTTCTGAGCGCATATCAAACAATCCAGTGCAGATCATGGACTTGAACATTTGCAATACAAAGAGATGAGTTCTGCCAGCGTCTCCCTCTCCTGTGTGTTCCACCTGTACATCCACTCACTGCTAAGCCCGGAAACGATGTCACACCTGACGCGTTTCGCTGAGGTCAGCTTCTTCAGATGTCAGTCAAGTGGGAACATCCGAGGGTCCCATACACAGGACATCTGAGAATATATCCATGACATAAAATGGTCAGGTTAACTTTAAGTATGTTATAAAATGGCAAATGCTAAGCAACTTTTCAGTTGGTCATTTTTTCTTTTGGATAGGTTTTGTTTTATTTGCCTTCTTCTTCTAACTCGTTCCAGCTTTCAAATAAGGGTCCCTGACCCCATCTAAAAAAACAAATGCTCTGTAAGGCTACACATTTATTGTTGTTGCTACTTTTTATTAGGGATGCACCAAATCCAGGATTCGGTCTTTTTCAGTAGGATTCGGATTTGGCGTATCCTTGTGCCTGGCTGAATAGAATCCGAATTTGCATATGCAAATTGTGGGAACAGCGGGCTTTCACGTGACTTTTCGTCACAAAACAAGGATGTTTACTATTTTTTTTTTCACTTTTTCCTTTCACATATGCAAATTAGGATTCGGTTCGGAATTCGGCCGAATCTTCCACAAAGGATTCGGGGATTCGGCCGAATCCAAAATAGTGGACTCGGTGCATCCCTACTTTTTATTGCTCATCTTTCTATTCAGGCCTCTCCTATTCATATTCCAGTCTCAATTCAGTGCATGGTAGCTAGGACTATTTGGACCCTAGCAACCAGATTGCTGAAATTGCAAACTGGAGAACTAAATAAAAAGCTAAATAACCACTAAATCCTCAAAATAATAAAAATAGAAGATCAAATGTCTGAGCATATATCACTCACTACAACATACTAAAAGATAATTTAAAGGTGGAAAACCCCCTTTAAGAGCTGAACCCTATTTTAAGCAAGTAAACACTAAAGAATAGAGGAAGCACACCCTGTTATTGGCGAGAGGTTTTTAAGTTTGTTTATTGAAGAATGTTTATTATAATATAACCAACAATTAAGAACTAGGCTATCTGCATTGCCATTGCAATTCCAGCTGAAAGGACAAGTTTCTTCAAGAAAACTGTTATCTAGATTCAGTGTTGTCGCTACAGTGTCCAAGATTGTGAGCAAGTAGGGGAATGTGTAAAGCCAGGTGTACAAGGACAGATTAAGTTGGAAAATGTGGCCACATTTCAACCAAACTAGCTGGTCTAGGTGAGTAGCTTTCTAATTGGATATGGTCAGAATAAAGCAGGTTGTTATCAGACATGTTAGACCCCTCAGCTGGATGGTATTGGCATGAGAGCAAAATTGTTGGCTGAATTGCTGATCAGGTCATTTGCTAATTGGCTAGTTCAGAGCCTGTAGTGACCACTTTGACTAATTCTGACTGTATAGCCAAATTTGTCAAAGATTTTCTCGATCTGCAATTAGGCCAAACTTGTAGCTGATTCTACAGGGCTGATTATTAAATTCTGATTCTAATTGCACTGGTTTCTGTGCAGCCATGTAGTAATTATCTGTATTAATTACTAATCAGCCTTATATTGTGACATTTCTATTCTATGTGTACTGTATATTGTGAGTGGGTCCCTAAGCTCAGTAAGTGACAGCAGCACTGAGCATGTGCAGTAAATCAGCAGAAAAGAAGATGGGGAGCTACTGGGGCATCTTTGGAGACACAGATCTTTACTGCTAAAGGGCTGTGGTTACCTTGGGCTGGTACAGAAGCACAAAACATAATGTACAACATTTCTAGCTACTTCTTTAGTTGCGCTTTAGGGTCTGGCCACACGGTCAGATTCAGGGAGATAAGTCGCGAGGCCTCATGAGGAAACTTCGGGCGACTTCGGAAAACGAAGCACTCTGTGTGCCTGCCCCCAGGCGATTTACATTCAGCCGGCGGAAGGCAGATTGTGGATATTAGTCGCCGCAAAGATGAGGAGATTTATCGCCTGGCGACTAATCTCCCAGAATCTGCCCTTGTGGCCAGACCCTTAGTTCTACTTTAAGTAAATTGCTCAGAAGAGTGAGTTACTATTTATCTTTACATCCCCCGTAACAACTGGGGCAAAGAGAATTCCCACAGATCAAGGCAAATCTCCCAAATCTTCCCTATTTAGGGCTCTTACAGATGTGCGTTTTTAGCTGCGCTCCTGGTTTCATGCGTTCAGCCACAGGGGAGCGCAGGAATAGACGCGCTGAATTCTTTTCAATGGGGCTGTATTCCCACAGACGTATGTATGCCCCGAACGCAGGAAAAATGCAACATGCTGCGTCCCAACCTGCGCTTACATGCGTCTGTGTGAGTACAACCCCATTGAAAAGAATTTGTCGTGTCTACTCCTGCGCTCCGCTGCGGCTAAACGCAGGGGAGCACAGCTAAAAACTCTTGTCTGTAAGAGCCCTTAGGTGAGTTAATCCCAATTTGTGGATTTAAAAAGTACAAGGCTTTCCAGAAAGTAGACAGGGGAGTATGCCCACTTGTTGAGTGTTTTGAGGCATTGCCTAAATTAGGATTTTTCTAGCTTGATATGTTGGGAGGTATAGCAATAGTATGTGCTCAACGTTTAACATTCTAAATTGGTGCAGTTTGCTTGTTATATGTCATATTTAACTCTTTTACTACATGATTTTCATTAGCTGTACAGAGGCAGTGCTGGTGCTAGAGAATGCCATGCTGTGCCTCTATATATAAAATATCAGAACATTTCCGTGTCATTGACCTCGGTGTGAGTTGCACCGTGTCAGTGTAAGGGCTCTTACACATGAGCGTTCCGACCTGCGCTCCCCTGCGTTCCGTTTTTTGGCGTTCAGCCGCAGGGGAGCGCAGGAATAGACGCAAGTCATTATTTGAAATGGGGCTGTACTCACTCAGGCGCGTGTAGGCGCCGAACGCAGGTTCAGACGCAACATGCTGCATTTTTCCTGCGTTCGGCGCCTACACGCGCCTGAGTGAGTACAGCCCCATTTCAAATAATGACTTGCGTCTATTCCTGCGCTCCCCTGCGGCTGAACGCCAAAAAACGGAACGCAGGGGAGCGCAGGTCGGAACGCTCATGTGTAAGAGCCCTAAGATCCTCAGGGCATTGTCATCACCTGTACATGGTGCACTGGATTGGTTTACTTTGGCTATGCTTCCTAACCAAACTAAACAACAAGGGGTTTTTCACCTTCCAAACACTTTTTTTTAGATCAGGTGTTTTCAGATAGTATGAATTAGGGCTCTTACACATGAGCGTTCTGACCTGCGCTCCCCTGCGTTCCGTTTTTTGGCGTTCAGCCGCAGGGGAGCGCAGGAATAGACGCAAGTCATTATTTGAAATGGGGCTGTACTCACTCAGGCGCGTGTAGGCGCCGAACGCAGGAAAAATGCAGCATGTTGCGTCTGAACCTGCGTTCGGCGCCTACACGCGCCTGAGTGAGTACAGCCCCATTTCAAATAATGACTTGCGTCTATTCCTGTGCTCCCCTGCGGCTGAACGCCAAAAAACGGAACGCAGGGGAGCGCAGGTCAGAACGCTCATGTGTAAGAGCCCTAAAAGTTTTTTTTTAATTCAATTGCTTTCTTGCCAAAGATAAGAAGTGCATCGACTAATGTACTGTATAAAATTAGCCTGCCCGCCACCCCCTCACAGAGTCGCTCCAGGTAGACATGAGAAGGTGAATAATGAAACTTCAATATTAGAAAAATGGTAAAAAAATTAAAAAAAAATAGAAAGCAGTTGAAAAAAAGGGATACGCCGAATCCACTATTTTGGATTTGGCTGAATCTTCCGTGAAAGATTTGGCTGAATACTGAATCTGAATCCTAATTTGCATATGTAAATTAGGGACGTGATGGGAAAAAGAGAACCACGCATGTATTTGAAATTTTTTTACTTCCTTGTTTTGTGAAGAAAAGTCATGTGATTTTATGGATTCTGAGTTGGTTTGACCAGGCATGAGGGTTTGGCTGAACCTGAATCCTGCTGAAAACGCTTAATCCTGGCCGACTACCAAACCAAATCCTGAATTCAGTGTATCCCTAAAAAAAGGATTTATTTATGCTGTACTATCTTTAAAAAAAATCTGATCTGGAAAAGTTTTTAGGAAGGTGAACAACTCCTTTAAGCAACTGCATCCAAACAATAAAGTTATGAACTGTGTGATGCTGCACACAGTGGTAGAGTTACTTGTCTTGTGTGGTTGCCTAATTTGGCCACCCAAGCGGTCAGATGAATATTTGGGCTGATACAATTGTTAGTCCAAATATCAGAGGCTCAATGCAGAGTTTGTTCATTTAATCTTCCAAACTCATATGAGACCTAAATGATCAGATATTGATCAAGAAGTCCCATAGGATGCTGATGAGTCAAAAGTGTCTGAGTTTATTCCCAGTATTGACTTGTGTATGGCCAGCTGTAGGTTGGCAACAAGTAGACAATTATTTTTTACAATTTAGTAAGTATTCAGCACCTAGCAAGCTATTGGACAAAAAAAAACAGTGGCACGTCATAAGAAGTAGTAGGCAAGTATGGCATCTAAGCCAAAACTCTATACTCCTGTGTAGATAATATGTGCTTAGTGTTGTATCAAGGGTGTCCAACCTTCAACTCTCCAGCTGTTGTTACATTGTAACTCCCACCATTCTACCACCAGATGGAAACTGACTGTGATGTAGTTGTGGTACATGAAGGGCTGCAGGTTGACCATCCCTAAAATACATACTGAAAGTCTCAAACACGTTGGCTTTATACGTTTTCTTTTCCCTATATGAATTTGTTGAATTGAGTTGTCATAGGTATACTGTATATAACCATTAAGACTTTCCATTGCCATAAATGATCATCCCTCCTTCCCAAAACCATTATGCCCTCCAACAACTAAGCCTGTTCATCTCTCCCATAATCTTTTCTCAGCCCTACCACGTTCTCTCTTCTTACCATTTCTGCTGATTGCCTTTCCCATGTTTTTCGATCATTCATGATCCAGTTTCTCTCTCCAGCTGACAGAAGCACACATTCCTGCCAATCTCTCCAAACTTTCAGCACTTTGGGCTTTAATGACATGAATACTACCCTAATGGATTGGCCTAGGAAATATGGAGAAATATGGGATATCATTTGGTGTTTACTCAACAGTGGAAACATTTGTGGCATTTCAAGTACAGGGACTGGACATTATAACAAATTCCAAAATTGAATGGTGATGATGACATGTTCCTTTGCCTGACTTTGTGGACACCTTGACAATTGACTATATACTTTTTAGCATCTCATAGATGTTGGTGGTCCAGTGATGCAGGGGGATTCCTTTGTATTAGTATTGACAGTGCAGGTCCAACATCAGAAGTTACTGCTTGACCTGTTTGTCATAGGACCTTGAGCAGTCTGCCAAGCCTTCTTTTCCAGTTTTAAGTATCCCATATCCACACCAGCCACCTTCCAAGCATCCATGGGGCACTGGAAAAACAGGCAGTGCCTGGATATAACGTCATTCTAGATGAGCCCTCAGTTTTGTTTAATTGGAAGGGGAACACTTTCTACTATATAGATTTGTGTGTGTCCAACTTTGAAGTGGATGAGGACAGAACCAACTTCTAGTCAATTGAGTTACTGGAAAGATAATGCAAGAGAGTGTTATAAAGCCAGCTATTGAACTTTCCCAAATCAATTGTTTGCTTGTTAAGCAATAAAAAGCACCATGTTACTGTAAAGCAAACCTCTCTAAAAGAGGCTCAAATTCTGCATTAGGCTATAAAAAATGATATATATATATATATATATATATATATCAATTTTCCCTAGGGGGGTTTTGTGATGCTGGAGGGTCAGGGCTAATGTTCTCAATCCCCTGCCCTACAACCAGCCCCAGATACCTAATTATAGGGCATCCTTTCCTCTCTAGAATCTTTGTTTCGCCACCTCCATCCTTTTGATTCCTGCACTGCTAGATTAGACTGTTGCTAAATGAACCCCTCTCATCCGTGTTGTAATATTTTGCCTTTAGCTGTAGTCACATAGATTTCTGGCAGATAATGCGTTTTTTCATGTGGGTCCGTGGCTAACAAGAAGGCTTTTCAACTCTCTTTGAAAGAGATGCTGTGCTATTTTATGATTTCTGACAAGTGAATGCCATATTATGATAGCAGAACTGAGAGACGTCTCATTGACGGAGTTTCAGTTTGGGCACATTTGACAAACGAGGCACTGTGTCTTCCTCTTCCCTCCTTTGCTGGGCGCACTGCATGCTGGATAATGCCACAGGAGCGTGCCAGTCTTCAGTAGCTGGTAAGGAGACATCAGGGTAAGAGATGGTCTAGTGGAAGTGTTTGGTGTCACAGAATACACTGTTCATAGAAGATTCATAGACTAGTCGCTTATAATGAAGGTTTGGAAAACAAAATATAGAAGTCTACTTTTAGGGTTCTCTCTGTAAGGGGCAGATGTATCAAGGGTCGAATTTCTGAATTTTTTTTATGATCAAAACTGTCACATTCGACTAGGGAGTTATTCAAATTAGAATCGAGTTTTCTCGAAAACTTCTAGATTTAGCATGCTCTGGCCCTTTAAGAACTCAAATTCGACTTTTTGCCACCTAAAACCTGCCGAATTGCTGTTTAAGTCAATGGGAGAGGCCCAGGGATCAAATTGGAGTTGTTTGCAGCCTTCCTGACATTCAGTTTTTAAAATTCGAACTGAATTCGATTCTGGTTTCCGGGTCGATTCCATTCACCCAAGTTTAAAAAATGTGATTTCATTAACAAATTTCTATTGGTCGAATTTCGAATTTATGGGAGTTTAGGGGAGTTTTTAAAAACTTATATGAATTCGAAATATATTAAATGTGTCTCTAAATGTAGGAAAGGCTTGCAGAGATATCTTTTACCCCAAAGGCATGGTCTATCATTTGGGGTGTGACCAGTCAAACTAGGCCTTAAATCTGCAACTTTTTCTGATCAGCCTTGTTTTAATGCCAAAAAAATGTGGGGGGAAAAAAGTGTGACGTTTTCGGGATTTATTATGCAACAATTCTGAATATGAAAATATATAGCTAAAGCCTGTTGAAAACGCATAGAAGTAAATGGCAAATGTCCCTTTTACAACTGGAAGATCTTTCTTTGATTAGTGGTTTTTAGAGGTTTTCATGTGTTTTTGACTCTGACTTTTTTGTGACAATACAAAAAAGTTGTAGTTATTGAGCGACAACTCAAAAAAGTTGTGTTTTTCATGACTCGTGCTTTTTCAATATATTTCATGACATTCATGGTTTTACAGAAAGTGAGTTTAGTCGTGGTTTCAAAAACCTCTAAAACTGCTAAAACGAGACTGTTGATAAATAGGCCTCTAAGTATGATGAATGCTATTCTGAGATCATTTGCACTTGGTCTTGCTTTTGTTCAGCAGATCTCCAGTCTCGAATTTCAACAGCTATCTGCTTGCTAGTGTCCAAATGAAAATAATTAAAAAATTTTGAAAAAAACTAAGCTAGCTCAGGAATACACCTTTAAAGGGAAAGTAAAGTCTAAAATAGAATAAGGCTTGAAATGCTGTATTTTGTATACTAAACATAAACATGAACTTACTGCACCACAAGCCTAATCAAACAAATGATTTATGCTTTCAAAGTTGGCCACAGGGGGTCACCATCTTGTAACTTTGTTAAACATCTTTGCAAGACCAAGACTATGCACATGCTCAGTGTGGTGTGGGCTGCTTAGGGATCGTCATAAATTATCAAAACAGGGAAACAAACAAAGTTGAGTTCTGCATGGCTGGGAAGTAACGTGGGGGCTCCCCCTGCTGTTCATAAGTATGATTGTTTCCCTGCAGAGCAGTTAGGGACCGTCTGACAATTCCTATCCACAGCAGTAAATGAAGGAAGAATTTCACTACATACAGTCAGGTTTCTTATAAAAAACGGTGCACATTTGTTAATTAAAGTATATTGGAGATGGGTTTCTTTTTCATTAAAGAAAGTAAAAATGGGATTTTATTTTTTTGCCTTTACATGCCATTTAAGGTGAGTATACACTGTACGATTTGCTCCTTTGGTGCCCAGTCCCTGCGCCCTAACATGCTTTTCCTAATGGGGTGCAAAAATGGCAGGAGGGGGAGGTGCTCATGAATACAGTTGTCCAACACGGGTAGTGCTGCATGCATTGGGGGGGACTCATAATTTAGAGACCTGCTGCACGGTACTAAAATTAGATTGTTATTATACTTTATTTGTATATTATATTCTGCAGCTTGTGAAAACTGAAATAACAGGTTCACCAAACCAAAGTAACCATTTGTAGCCTCACATTGTACGGAACAGACATGTTTATGACAATAAAAGATGATGTGTTTATAAGGCAGGCAGATATTTAGCTTGTGTTTATATAAGGTGTCTCTTTCAGCTTTAGTTTTACATTCCAAACTCTTGCCAGAGGGATATTTTTTGTTTCAAAACTCAACCACCTGGTGGGGGGAACTGGGTCCCCTGACATCACCTCAAGGTCATTTTCATCCAGCCAACGGCCCTGTAATATTCACACACTGTTATTCTCAACTCTGGTTATGTTTGACATCAGAGAACTTCTCTTGTACAGATAAACCAATGTACCTGAACTGCTCCATTCATACATCATGGTCTGGCATAGATTGCCCTGTAGCTCAGCTGACCTACACATACTGATGGTCTTAGCACCTATACACCTATATACAAATCCATCTATAAGTGTTCCATGTATCTGTCTCGTATCTAATCTAACTCATCTCCTGCTCTGCTCCCCTCCTTGTCTTGTAGCACCCATACACTGTATTGCTGTTCCCCTTGCTGTCCTGTAGCACCCATACACTACTCTGTCACTGCTCCCCCACCTGTCCTGTAGCACCCATACACAACTCTGTCACTGCTCCCCCACCTGTCCTGTAGCACCCATACACAACTCTGTCACTGCTCCCCCACCTGTCCTGTAGCACCCATACACTACTCTGTCACTGCTCCCCCACCTGTCCTGTAGCACCCATACACAACTCTGACAATGCTCCCCCACCTGTCCTGTAGCACCCATACACAACTCTGACAATGCTCCCCCACCTGTCCTGTAGCACCCATACACAACTCTTGTCACTGCTCCCCTACCTGCCCTGTAGCACCCATACACTACTCTGTCACTGCTTTCTGCCCTATCCTATAGCACCCATACACTACTCTGTCACTGCTCCCCCACCTGTCCTGTAGCACCCATACACTGCTCTGTCACTGCTCCCCCATCTGTCCTGTAGCACCCATACACTACTCTGTCACTGCTCCCCCACCTGTCCTGTAGCACCCATACACAACTCTGACAATGCTCCCCCACCTGTCCTGTAGCACCCATACACAACTCTGACAATGCTCCCCCACCTGTCCTGTAGCACCCATACACAACTCTTGTCACTGCTCCCCTACCTGCCCTGTAGCACCCATACACTACTCTGTCACTGCTTTCTGCCCTATCCTATAGCACCCATACACTACTAAACTATTAAATACATTTTTCTTTTAGTAGTAAATGGTGCATAGCACAGCCCACTTGGCACAAATGCTAATCTACTATTGTGGCACTCTACACTCACACAACTGCCCATAACTGCTCACTTAATAAACACAAAGTCAACCCCTACAAACAGAAGTATTTTCCACAATGCCTTTACTTCTTCCCATTATGAAATCTGGACCCTCCATCTGACTCTTTGCTAAGGTTAGGGGTGATTCAGGCCAGGCAGGTGCCAACCCTTCAGGGGTGCCAGGAGTTTACTTAAATGTCCCTGTCTATGGGTAAAGAAACCATGTTTTAAGAGCTGGACATTTCCTAGAGCCCCTGACAATAGTTTCTGAGATATCTCTCCTTCCTCATAATTATTAGGGATCATTATACAGTGCCCCTTGTTTGCTCTACTGAAACGTATCTTTTAAACAAGCTCTGTTCCTCAATTTATATTTTTGTTCCAACCTCATGTGTGTTGTGTTACTTTGCTGATGGTGATAAATCACAAAACCAGCACACTGGGTACAGTTAGTTTTTTGTATTTAGGGAACATTCCAGCTTGACTCACTGTGGAGGAGATAACCCATTGCACAATGACATCATAGAGGAATAATGGGAATCACACGGCTTTATTAACTGTGCGTTAATCACGTCTGGTCAATATTCCTCGGCTATAACTGAGCTAGGGGACTAAATATTATTTCTACCATCAAAGAGAGATTTCCATTAATGTGTTTTCTTTCCAATTAGTGCTACTTATTAAAGTGTTTTTGCCTTGGGAGTTGTCCCATGAGGTTTCTTGATCTGTCAGTGGGAGAGTCTGGATAAGGAGGGGGGTTGTGTGAGTGTCTGGGGTCCAGGCCATATTTCTCTTACGTTTGTGAGCAACTGGTCTTTGTTACCAGCAGATAATAAAAAGCCCAATTAACTAGGAATGCTGAGCTTCTACCAGGTTTGCCATTGCTGTACACTGTCATACATGTGACTGCTGAAATAAGCTCCTTTTAAGTTTAATGGACACATGTATGTATGTATATTTCAATTTAAATTCAGTAGTAATTCAGTAGTATTGCAGGGCCCTCTTTACCCCTGGTTATTGTACAGTGCTGTGGATAAGGTTGGTGCTTTATTAATACATATTATTATTAATAATAATAATAATAATAATAATACAATTGTTATTGTTTCTGGATTCAGATCACGGCAAACACCCTTAGTATTATTACTATAGAGATGATCCACAATGTTATTTATATACGTCTCCTAAGAGCTCATATAGGCAGCAACTGACTTTAATGGAATATTCCTGCCATTGTTCATGGCATTTGTGTTTTGGGTCGCTATGGGGGCGTAACACTGATTGACCCTGTGTGACCCTATGTAAAGAAATCCCACCACACCTGACCCCCATAACACTGAAATGCCTCCTCTTTCCTCAGCTGACCTCTGCTGCGGCACTGCCCACAGCATGCTGATTTAGCATTTTCTGCATTTATACACTTGAGTAGAGAGAAAGCATGTGCAGGGTGATGGCCACACATTTGGAGGCAGCCAAAGGATAGGAGAACACGTCCCGAGTAGAGTTGAGGATTTCTGTAATACCCATTTGGCTGCTGTACCCCTATGCAGGAACCCTAGTCCTGTGACAGGTATTAAAGGGGTTGTTCACCTTTACATTAACTTTTAGTTTGACGTAGAGAATGATATTCCAAGACGTCCTATTGGATTTCTTTAATATTAATGATTTTTTAGTAGATTTAAGGTATGGAGATCCAGAAAGAGTACAAAAAGATCCCTTTTGCCATTCGTTTTTCTTATTTGTGGTTTTGGAGTTATTTACCCTTTTTTTTAGCAGCTCTCCAGTTTGCAATTTCAGCAATCCAGCTTCCAGCAGGGTCAGACTGGGCTGGTGGGACACCGGGAATAAACCCAATGAGCCCCGGCCATCATGGGCCCCCACCGGGCCAGACCCCACTCTCTCGATCTCCTGGACCTATAAAAAAAACAATTTGCGGCGCCGCGCACCAATGTTTGGCTTCGTTTTCACCGCGCACATGCGCATCGTTGCAGATGGGGGTCTGGAGGGGGGCCCTGGACAGCAGCCCTGGGCCCCGGGCCCCCCAGTCCGACCCTGCCAGGGTCCAAATTACCCAAGCACTGAATTGAATAAGAGACTGGAATATGAATAGGAGAGGGACTGAATAGAAATATGAGTAATAAAAAGTAGCAATAACAATACATTTGTAGCCTTATAAAGCATTTGTTTTTTTAGATGGGGTCAGTGACCCCTGTTTGAAAGCTGGAAAGCGTCAGTTATTGCTAGCAGAGACAGAGACACACGCTCAGATTCGGGGAGATTTAGTCACCCGGCTATAAATTACCTCTTCTTTGGGGTGACTAATCTCCCTGAACTGCTTCCCACCAGCTAGAATGTAAATCGCAGGCGGGATGGCTCTCGGAGCAATTCGTTTTTCGAAGTCGCCCGAAGTTTCCTTGGAAAACGAAGCGCACCGATTGCCATCCCACCATCGATCTACATTCTAGCCGGCAGGAGGCAGTTCGGGGAGATTAGTAGTCCCGAAGAAGAGGAGAATCTGAGTGTGTGTCTCTGCCCTAAATGTAAACCAGAGTCAAATCTGGATACAAGACTGTCGTTGGGTAACAAGTATCTTAATTAAGACACCAAAGGAAGAATTTTAATTACTCAACAAAAAAGATCGTAATGCTTAACCTCCTGTAAAGAAAGTTTTCTGGATTGAGCTGAACGTCAACATATTTCCATAGGTTAACTGAGGTATGATCATAGCCAGGCCCTCTATTCCCATTATCTGACTCCTTCCTTGGGTTATTTCCATCTACTAAACAGACAAAAATGTGTGTGAGCTTTGCCTTGTTTCATGGTATAACAGATAACAATCACAAGTGTTTTCTTCCTGCTTCCTTTATAGCCAGTGGCATATGGTTATGTTTTTTTGCACTAATTATGGCGCTTTCATTTGAATGGGCAGCAAGAAATTCTTAAGATTTTCATTTTAGCTGGCGGAGGGCTGGGGGAAGGCAGTTCGGGTCAATTGTCGGCCCGAAGAAGAGGAGATTTGTCGATGGGGCGACTAATCTCCCTGAATCTGCTCGTGTGGCCTGACCCTTAAGGTGGCAATGCATCGGCCGAAAACAGCTGCCAAAATAACCCCTTCCAAACAGAAACAGAAGCTTACTGGCACATATGTGGAGCCCTCTTGACATTTGACTGAAAACCAGCCAGATATATAGGGGGAAATTCATTAACGGGCGAAAATTCGCCAGCGACGGCTTCGCCGCTTTCACCACACTGCGCCAGGCGCAACTTCGCACAGACGACACTAATTCACCAAGTTGCAAAGTTTTGTCACCAGCGCCGAAGGCTTGCGAAGTTGTGCTAGCGTTAGATAATTTGCATACGGCGTGGAACCTTAATAAAATTATATAGAGTTGTTATATTGCCCTACACATGTGCCCACAGTACACTTTAGGTGCCATATGTTATCAAAAGTAAGGGGGAAGGAGGGTACCCCAAAAAAAAATTTGATCTTTTTCAGCCAATCACCCTGTAAAAAGTAAAAGACACCAGCGTTTTTTTAGGACTTAGAAAAAATGTCGAGGAACTCCTATCTACTCTATTGCACTTCGCCTGGTCTGAGATGGCGAAGGTAAGTCTGGCGCAAGAGGTAACGTTCAGGAAAATCCGCATCTTAGTGAATTAGCCTAGTTACGTCCATTCGCCAGTCTGGCATTAGAGTGCAAAGTTGTGCTAGAGTCTATCTCCTTCGCTAGCGTAATTATGCCAGCGCCCGTTAGTAAATCGGCTAGGTGACGAAATGACGTCACACTGGTGAATTTTCGCCAGTGTTAGCCACTTCGCCCTTTAAATTTCCCCCATAGTAGATAGTTTAGAAAACCCAGTCAGCCGAGGACTGTATTGCTGCATTGATACTGATGGGTTACACCAGTGATCCCCAACCAGTAGCTCGTGAGCAAGATTTTGCTCTCCAACCCCTTGGATGTTGCTCTACGTGGCCTCAAAGCAGGAGCTTATTTTTGAATTCCTGGCTTGGAGGCAAGTTTTGGCTGCATAAAAACCAGATGTACTGCCAAACAGAGCCTCAATGTAGGTTGACAATCCACATAGGGGCTACCAAATGGCCAATCACAACCCTTATTTGGCACCCCAAGAACATTTTTCATGCTAGTGTTGCTCCCCAACTCCTTTTACTTCTGAATGTGGCTCACAGGTTCTAAAGGTTGGGGATCCCTGGGTTACACAGACCCACATATGATTCAACCATTGATCACAACTGAAGGACCTGAATCATTACTGTTATAGACATTCTGAAGCTTTAGACTTCACAATGTAAAATAACTGCACTACATTAATGTATTGTTTAGAAATGAAACTGATTAGCAAATGCTGCTGAATAATATCATATGCAGGTATGGAACCTGTTATTCAGAATGGTCGGAACCTGGGGTTTTCCGGATAAGGGATCTTTCTGTAATCTTTCTGGATCTCCATACCTTAAGTCTACTAAAAAAATCATTTAAAAATTAAAGAAATCCCATAGGATTGTTTTGTCTCCAAAAAGGATTTATTGTATCTTAATTTGGATCAAGTACAACGTACAACTTTTATTATTAAAGAGGGAAAGGACCCCGGCTAGAAAATAAATCGGCAGTGGGGTGGCACTCGGAGCGTTTCGTTTTTCCAAAGTCGCCCGAAGTTTCCTTGTGAGGCAACTTTGGAAAACTAAGCGCACCGATTTCGATTTACATTCTAGCCGGCGGGAGGCAGTTCGGGGAGATTAGTCGCCCCAAAGAAGAGGAGATTTGTCGCCGGGCGACTAATCTCCCCGAATCTGAGCGTGTGTCTCTGCACTTAAGCTGTGAATCTAAGTTCTCCCAAGAGACCTGCTTACCTTGAACTGTTACAAAAGTATCTAAGTATCTATTCTGGGCTCTCTGCCAAAAGCCAATTAAGTTAGAAACGTTGTATCTTGTTCTGGCTGTTCAGCGCAGGAGATCAAAGAGAAAGTCGGGACATTTCAGTAACAAATCTGGGACTGCGGGCTGAGCTGTCAAAATCGGGACTGTCCCGCGAAATAACCGGACAGTTGGGAGGTATGCAATAATAAGTAACAATAAGTGCATTATTAGAAATACAATTCACATAAATATAAAATATAATTACAATACAGATTAAGTGCTCAGAGTCAAGGAGACACAAGGATGGAGGACCCTATCCCGTAGGGCTTACAGTCTAAATGTTTATCCAGTAGTGTTACATCATTCCCTCCTGGATCTTTTTTTTTCAGTTTTACTGCCTCTTAAATCAAAGTATATTTGGCATTAGAGTGCCTTACTACTTCTGCCCCCTTCCCCCTTTCAGACTGGGGGCATATAGAGTGTGTACATAGAATCCTCTCTGTAACTTCTTAAATCTTCTGGGCTAAAGAGTCCAAGCCAATGGGCGCTGAGTGTAATCTAAACATGTATAGTGCAGGGGGGAGTTGAGGAAGAGATTAAAGCAGGGGTTGGGGGGGTTGGTTTGGGGAACAGGACAGCAGAGGAATGTGCACATGCAGCATATTGAAGCCTAGTGTTATAATGTGTTGAGCACATCCATGGGAACACTCCGGCGGCTATGAGAGATCCAGCTATGTACTGGGGTTTTCATACAGTCCCATCACACAGCTTTTTTGGGGCATCAGAATTTGCAGGGCCCCGTACAATGAAAATTTTCTGGGATCCACTACAAGAAAAAAAACAAACATTGGTGGCATGGCTTTACAAGTTAAAAAAAAACATTGGTGGCCAAAGACTGGTACAAGTAAAAAAAAAAAACCTTGGTGGCCATTTCCCCCCAAGTTAAAAAAAAAAATTTTGGCCAAGGCCCCAAGTTAAAAAAAAACAACAACAGTGGGCAGAGCCCCCTAAATTAAAAAAAAACATCAGCAGCCAGGGCCCCCCAAGTTATAAAATAACATCAGTAGCCTGGGCCCCCCTAAGTTAAAAAAAATAGTGCCCAAAGGTTTTAAAAAATTGGTGTTTGGTATGACTCGGCTCCTCTGCTCAGTGCAACTCGGCTCTTACTTCAGCGCAACTTGGCTCCTACTTCTGCGCAACTTGGCTCCTACTGCATCACAACTCGGCTCCTACTTCAGTGCAACTTGGTTCTTACTTTGGCGCAACTCTGTTCCTACTTCACCGCAACTGGGGTCCTACTTCAGCGCAATTTGGCTTCTAATTCGGCCCAACTCGGCTCCTACTTTGGCTCAACTCAGCTCCTACTTCAGCAGTTGAAGGGGGACCCAGCTAATCCAAGAAACGCAGCATGGTCAGACAGCCCTTAACATATAAAAGCCATAAGGCCTGGACAATTTTCCCAACAGTGCCCCCCTGGCTATAGTTATCAAAGTCTGCAACCCCACCACTATCCTGACTGTAAACTGCCATATTGTAAAGGGGAAATAAAGCACATTTAGAGACTGCTCTGTAATGAAAAGCAGATCTAGCAATGACTGACCATGACTGAACCCTTTGGGGCAAATTTACTAAAGGGCGAAGTGACTAACGCGGGTGAAGATTCGTCATTTCGGTACTTCACCGATTTGCTAACGGTCGATGGCGTAACTTCGCTAACGATAGACTCTAGCGGTACTTTGTTCCCTAACGTCTGGTGAATTTGCGCTCTGGCGAATGGACGCAAATTTACTAAGATGCGTATTTTACTGAACGTTACCTCTTGCGCCAGCCTTGCCTTCGCCACCTTAGATCAGGCGAAGTGCAATAGAGTAGATAGGACTTCCTAAATAAATTGTTGAAAAAAGTCCAAAAAAACACTGGCATCTTTTCCTTTTAAAGGATCATGGGCTGAAAAAGAGCTGGGCTTCCCCCCTACATTTCCTAACATATGGCACATAAACTATACACTGTGCTCATGTGTAGGGCAATATAACAACTTTATTTTATTTTATTAAGGTTTCCTGGGATTGTGTAATGTAACTTCCCGCCGTATGCAAATGAGACAACGCTAGCGTAACTTCGCTTTGCTTGTCACAGTAACAATAGCGCAACTTCGCCAGCATTAGGTGCCCTGGACGCAACTTTGGATATTAGTGAATTATCGTTGTCCTGGCGAATCTACGGCCGGCAAAGTGTTGCGATGTGAAAGAAGCCGTCGCTGGCTTTGTGTTCTAGTATCGGGAGAATGCTCTGGGTCCTCCTTGTCTCAGAGACCCATAGAAATCAAAATTGGGGCAACCGATCCCTCTGGCACCAAAGATCCCTCCCAAGAATCATCCTGTGAGGCTGCTACAAGGGCCCATTCCTCCACAAAGGGCTCCAGCATAAGTAAAGGCTTTGTAAACAAATTCTCATTTTTTTAAAAATAGCAATAAAATCATTCTTGTAAACAGTTTTGTACCCGCAATACCATTAACTCCATGAGAGCCTATGACACAACTGCATTGTCAGACAGGAAGAGTCATTTGGTAAATTCCCTGGATATAAATATATAAAAACAATTTGTGATAAATGTGGGTGGCTGAAATCTCACTTCTACTCAAACTCTGGTCCTCCGTTAACTCTCCGTGCAGTTTGATGTCTCAGTCTTACAGTATGTCTCGTTTATGTCTCATTCCTTGGCAACAAAAGAATCCTAAAAATCTGTGTTAGAAGAGGCAGCACCCACCTTATGTCTGCTACTCCTTAGCTCATTAAAATGCTTGACCCCGTCCCTCTCTCACATCTCCACATCTGCTTCTTGTTATGGGGTTCCAGGATGGATGGGCTGTTCCCAAAGGGTGAACACATTGGGATTATTGTTCATTAGGAAATAGTAGGCAGGGAAGATGGAGAGATGCAGGTGGTACCGTCTAGAATTGGGTAGCAAAATATTGAAGGCTATCTATCATCTATCTTGTTGTACCCCTATGACTTTATTTCAAGCCACTTCTTTTCCTCTCACTCTGGGAAGGGACTGTGTCTATCAGTTACTATAGACCCACTATCTCCCTACAATACCTGCTATCTCACAGTCCCTTCCCAGAGACTATTATCCTGCTGTTACTATAGGCACCATCTCTCCCTACTATACCTGCTATCCCACAGTCACACTCCCTTCCCAGAGACTATTATCCCACTGTTACTATAGACACATCTCTCCCTACTATACCTGCTATCCCACAGTCACACTCCCTTCCCAGAGACTATTATCCACTGTTACTATAGGCATCATCTCTCCCTACTATACCTACTATCCCACAGTCATACTCCCTTCCCAGAGACTATTATCCACTGTTACTATAGGCACCATCTCTCCCTACTATACCTGCTATCCCACAGTCACACTCCCTTCCCAGAGACTATTATCCCACTGTTACTATAGACACCATCTCTCCCTACTATACCTGCTATCCCACAGTCACACTCCCTTCCCAGAGACTATTATCCACTGTTACTATAGGCATCATCTCTCCCTACTATACCTACTATCCCACAGTCATACTCCCTTCCCAGAGACTATTATCCACTGTTACTATAGGCACCATCTCTCCCTACTATACCTGCTATCCCACAGTCACACTCCCTTCCCAGAGACTATTATCCCACTGTTACTATAGACACCATCGCTCCCTACTATACCTGGTCACAGACACAGACCCTTCCCAGAGACTATTATCCCACTGTTACTATAGGCACCATCTCTCCCTACTATACCTGCTATCCCACAGTCACACTCCCTTCCCAGAGACTATTATCCCACTGTTACTATAGGCACCATCTCTCCCTACTATACCTGCTATCCCACAGTCACACTCCCTTCCCAGAGACTATTATCTCGCTGTTACTATAGGCACCATCTCTCCCTACTATACCTGCTATCCCACAGTCACATTCCCTTCCCAGAGACTATTATCCCACTGTTACTATAGGCACCATCTCTCTCTACTATACCTGCTATCCCACAGTCACACTCCCTTCCCAGAGACTATTATCTCGCTGTTACTATAGGCACCATCTCTCCCTACTATACCTGCTATCCCACAGTCACAGTCCCTTCCCAGAGACTATTATCTCGCTGTTACTATAGACACCATCTCTCCCTACTATACCTGCTATCCCACAGTCACACTCCCTTCCCAGAGACTATTATCCCACTGTTACTATAGACACCATCTCTCCCTACTATACCTGTTATCCCACAGTCCCTTTCCAAAGATTATTATTCCACTGTTACTATAGGCACCATCTCTCCCTACTATACCTGCTATCCCACAGTCACACTCCCTTCCCAGAGACTATTATCCACTGTTACTATAGGCACCATCTCTCCCTACTATACCTGCTATCCCACAGTCACACTCCCTTCCCAGAGACTATTATCCACTGTTACTATAGGAACTATCTCTCCCTACTATACCTGCTATTCCACAGTCACACTCCCTTCCCAGAGACTATTATCCCCACTGTTACTATAGACACCATCTCTCCCTACTATACCTGCTATCCCACAGTCACACTCCCTTCTCAGAGACTATTATCCACTGTTACTATAGGCACCATCTCTCCCTACTATACCTGTTATCCCACAGTCCCTTTCCAAAGATTATTATCCCACTGTTACTATAGACACCATTTATATAACTGTACTTGTACATGCAGTATTGTGCTGGCTTATAATGCATTAGTAGCACAGCCGATAGTGATCACACAGCAGTAAATAGAAAATGAAATAAAACATTTCTGGAGGTGTCGGCTCCATGTGCAGAACTAGTGCCGGAGAGAAACAACCAATTCCTGGTGGGTTTAGTAATATGAGCCTGTCATTGTAGTCCTGCTGGGCCACTCGATCTTGATCATGTTGCATTGTGACCTCCTCATGGTGGTCTTGTAATGTGACCCTGGGCCTGGAGTTTCTCTTTATCAGGAGGGAACCCTGTGGGTTGTTTTTTTTTTTTCCTTTTTTGTTCTCCTCCTAATCCCTGGCCTTGGTCCCGTGACCGTCAAGCGATGTATTAGCTTTTAATCACATAAAGCTGGCTCTTGGTGGCTGCATCTGATGATGTACTCAGCACCCACATTCCTGGAGAGAATAGACAACTAACAGCAAGTGCATCCAGGTAAAAGCAACACTGGCTGTTTTGGACCTTACGACCCCAACCCCCTCCAGTTTTTCCTCTGGTCCTATGATGCTGAACATGTTACCCCCCAACTTGTGTGAACTACAAGTCCCAGATTACAATTGGAAATATCCCATGCCCCACACCCCACTCAACTGACCAATACAGAGCCCAGCATTACAGAACTGCCCAGGTCTGGATAGGGTTGCCACCTTTTTTGGTAAAAAATACCGGCCTTACTATATATTTAGATTTTTTTCCTATTAATAACATTGGGGTCAAGTATCATTTTTACTGGTTAGGCCGGTAAAATACTGGTCAGGTGGCAACCCTGGGTCTGGATGAAACTCAACATAAACCCTGGCATTTCAGAGGCCCAAACAGAAATAATTGTGCATTGATTTTGGACAGGGCCGCCATCAGAAATCACGGGGCCCCATACAGCAAAATAGTCTGGGCCCCCTGGTCCCACTCAAGCTGACCCAAAGCCCACCCCAGATCCAGTAAAAAAGCTTTCGGGTCCTTCCGATGGCTTCGGGTTTTTTGGTGTGTTGTAGGGTCCTTTCGTCAGCTTCGGGTCTTTTTAGAAGCTTTTGGGTCCTTCCAGTGGCTTCAGGTCCTTCCGGTGGCTTCAGGTCCTTTAGTCAGCTTCGGGTGTATTCGGTGGCTTTTGGGTCCTTTCGTCAGCCTCGGGTGTTTTCAGCAGCTTTCGGGTCCTTCCGGTGGCTTCAGGTCCTTTCATCAGCTTTGGGTGTTTTCAGCAGCTTTCGGGTCCTTCTGGTGGCTTCGGGTCCTTTAGTCAGCTTCGGGTCTTTTCTGTGGCTTTCCATCCTTTCGTCAGCTTCGGGTGTTTTCAGCGGCTTTCGGGTCCTTCCGGTGGCTTCGGGTTTTTTAGTGTGTTTTGGGTCCTTTCGTCAGCTTCGGATCTTTTTAGCAGCTTTCAGGTCCTTCCAGTGGCTTCGGGTCCTTTAGTCAGCTTCGGGTGTATTCTGCGGCTTTTGGGTCTTTTCGTCAGCCTCGGGTGTTTTCAGCAGCTTTCGGGTCCTTCTGGTGGCTTCAGGTCCTTTCGTCAGCTTCGGGTGTTTTCAGCAGCTTTCGGGTTCCTTCCTGTGGCTTCAGGTCCTTTTGTCAGCTTTGGGTGTTTTCAGCAGCTTTCAGGTCCTTCCGGTGGTTTGGGTCCTTAAGTCAGCTTCAGGGCTTTTCGGCGGCTTTGGGTCCTTTAGTCAGCTTCGGGTGTTTTCATCGGCTTTCGGGTCCTTCTGGTGGTTTCAGGTTTTTTTGGTGTGTTTTGGGTCCTTTCGTCGGCTTCGTGTCTTTCCACCGGTAGCGGCTTTGAGCAGCTTCCGATTCTTCGAAACCTAAGGGGCCCCCTTTCACTCTTCCGCCGGGCCCGGTACAGCTGTACCCGCTGTGTCCCCCTGATGGCAGCCCTGATTGTGGAGCTGACAAAATGCAGGATTCTTAATATTATATTGGTACCAGTGTTAGAACCAAATCAAACTTTGAATGTCTGTTAATTAGTTACAAGGCAAACAGAGGGGGGGGATATATAATAAAGGAGTGGCACTATCATTATCATTGTTTAGCAGTACACAAAAGCCATGAATATCTTGTAAAATAAATCCTTATAAACGGTCACTAGTGATGTCATCGGTTATAAACGGTGAGTAGTGACTTCATTTATGTCACATGACTCACTAAACCTTGTGTATTATAATAAATAAAGTACCTCTTGTTGGAAAATATAAGTATATTAGAAGTAACCTTGGCCCTGTGCTTTTATATGGTCATGGAACGCCTCTGTGACTTTATTTACTATATACTGTACGCTATATATTGGCCTCAATGTCTCTTCACTATCTCTACTAATAGTCCTTTGCTTTCTCTTGTCCTCCATGCATTTAAGACCCAGTTCATGTTCATTTGGTCCAGCTGGCCAGACTACAATGGCATCCCTCCAGGCAAGGGAGTAAGTGGGAGTAAGTGGGAGTACGGTGGTTTGGTACTATCAGTAGTGTGCACGACCTGATCCAACCTGGTGACATATCATATCACGGGTGGTTTATCTTCCCTTTAACTTTTAGTATGTTATAAAATCTCCAATTCTAAGCAAACTTTCAATTAGCCATCACTTTCTCTTTTTTTATTATTTTTAAATGATTTGCCTTATTCTTCTGGCTATTTCCAGCTTTCAAATGGGGGTCACTGACCCCATCTTAAAAAAAATTAATTTCTGTAAGGCTACAAATGTATTTTTATTGATACTTTTTTACTCCTCTTTCTGTTCAGGCTTCTCCTATTCATAGTCCAGTCTCGTATGCAAATCATTGCATGGTTGCTAGGGTAATTTGTACCCTAGCAACCAAACTGCTGAAATTGCAAACCGGAGAAATGCTGAATAAAAAGCTAAATAACTCAAAAACCACAAATAATAAAACTTGTAAACCAACTGCAAATTGTCTCAGAATAGCTCTCTCTACATCATACTAAAAGTTAATTTAAAGGTGAACAACTCCTTTAAATAGGATAACAGGCTATAACCTACTGTGCACTCGAAACTTATGTGTGGGATCTGCCATACTGTTTGCCTTAGAAAGTACAGTACAGCATTGCTATAACTTATTACTTGCACAACATACTTTCTCTGGATATTTACACACAGAAATGATAGCTTACAAACTTTCTCTCTGCCAATGCATTCTTTGTAGAAAACCATAAAGCAGCTCCCCCTAGTGGTCAAATAATTGATGGCTTTGTGCAATATGATAGCACAAACAGAAGTGAATTATACATTGTTAAAAAAAGTAAGTAGGTCCATGGGAGGAAAGTGTCAGACCTGTGACCCTCCAATTCTTGGAATAACCCTAGTAACCTAACAGAGGATTCTTGGAGTTGCTGAAGGGGCGGGATTTATGGCATCACTGGTGAAGGAATAGTAGACTAAAGGTGGCCATAGACGCAAAGATCCGCTCGTTTGGCGACATTGCCAAATCTGGGGTAATCTGAACGTTCGGCCGCATGGCCAAACTATCAGATTACAATGAGAGCGCAATGGGCTCCGGCGGGAAGGTCGGGACAAAATCAAACCTGTCCGATTGACCAAACGACGATCTCCGTCGGACGAAAAATGACGGGACTCTCCACACACGGTCCGAAAATTGTACGAAAAATCCTCGATTTGTACGATAGGATCTTTGCGTCTATGGCCATCTTAAAGGCCGCCATACACGAGCCGACAAAAGCTGCCGACAGACAGAGTCAGCGGCTTATCGGCCTATGTGTTGAGCTCCCCGACTGGCTTTCCCGATCGATATCTGCCCGAAAGTCGCCCAGATCTCGATCAGGCGGGTTAAAAAATCCTCTGGAGAACCTTTGCAACAAACAAGTTATCCTTTATTGTATTGCACTACATGTTTCGGATCCAGATGATCCTTCCTCAGGTGCTAGTGTTAACTAGTATTATATTGCTACTTGTGAAGATTGAGGAGTGTGGCGACTCTTAACTCTGTGTGAGGAACCTATGATACGGAGAACGATAGGAAGCATTTACTAACTTTTGATTTCTACTGGGTTAAAAAATCCTGTTGGATCGCGGCCGCATCTCTGTGTATATGCTGTCCCGCGTTCTGACCGCCCGTTCTCCTACATTATGATCCGATCGTTGGGCCCTAGGATCAGCCCGATATCGCCCACTTCAATGTGGGCATATCGGGCAGAGATCTCTACGTCTATGGCCACTTTAACTCTGCTGAAAGTCAAGACACTGACATATCTGTGAATGCCCCCACATACGCTTTTCATTTGATGTATCAGCTTGCAGCTGCTGATATTAATCTTCATTTAAACTAAGTGATTGAAGAAGCTAAAATGCAGTTTAACATTCCCTGCATACCTTGTGCCTATTGCACAGAAATCTACTTGTGTAAGCATTGTATAGGGCTGGGCTGTTTTTAGGTATTGGAGTGAGGGTACACTGTCACAGTCAGGGGGTTAAAGCTGTCTGCATGGACTAAACTACTAGTCACAGTATGGGGTGCTTTCATCCAAAGTCTACTTTTTTATCATGGCAACATATGCAGCCCCTTTGGATATATTGAGCTGTATTAAATGGGCCTGCTCAGTGTAGGGTTGCTACCCAGCAATTTCCTCTGTAATAATAAAACAGTAATAATAAAACAGTACCTTGATCCAAGCTAAGATATAATTAATCCTTATTAGAAGCAAAACCAGCCTATTGGGTTTATTTAAAGGATAAGTGACTGTAAAATTGATGAGGGTGCTATTCTAACAACTTTTGCAATGTTCATTCATTATTTATTCTTTTTTAATAACAAAATATTAATGGATACATGTACTGTTAATATGAATGAATTTTGTAACAACAGCGCCACCTGCTGGTCATTTTCCCACCCGTCTGACCTCCAAGTAGTCAAGGAAGTTGTCAGGAGAAAGAAAGAGGCTGCTCTGATGTTCTTCTGCTTATGAAAGACTTGACAAAGATTTCTAATTTTCTTCCTAACCAGAATATCAGAGCAGCCTCTTTCTTTCTGCTGACAACTTCCTTGACTACTTGGTGGTCAGACTGGTTGGAAAATGACCAGTAGGTGGTGCTGCTGTAACAAAATGTATTCATGTTAACAGCACATGTATCCTTTAATATCTTGGAATAAAATAAATAAATAACAAATGTACATTGCAAAAGTGCTTAGAATAGCACTCCCGCCAATTTTACATTCACTTGTTTTAAAGGTTTGCTTATCCTTTCATATTAACATGATATTCTAGTAGACTTAAGGTATGAAGATCCATTATCCAGAAAACACCAGTTTGCGGGCATTCTGGATAACAGGCCCAATACCTCTGATTATAAATGCATAAATGTATGTTTCTGCAGAATGGGTGACATGCTAAAGATTAAAGGGATACTGTCATGGGAATTTTTTTTCCCCAAAATGAATCAGTTAATAGTGCTGCTCCCGCAGAATTCTGCACTGAAATCCATTTCTCAAAAGAGTAAACAGATTTTTTTATATTCAATTTTGAAATCTGACATGGGGCTAGACATATTGTCAATTTCCCAGCTGCCCCAAGTCATGTGACTTGTGCTCTGATAAACTTCAATCACTCTTTACTGCTGTACTGCAAGTTAGAGTGATATCACCCCCTCCCTTTTCCCCCCCAGCAGCCAAACAAAAGACCAATGGGAAGGTAACCAGATAGCAGCTCCCTAACACAAGATAACAGCTGCCTGGTAGATCTAAGAACAACAATCAATAGTAAAAACCCATGTCCCACTGAGACACATTCAGTTACATTGAGAAGGAAAAACAGCAGCCTGCCAGAAAGCATTTCTCTCCTAAAGTGCAGGCACAAGTCACATGACCAGGGGCAGCTGGGAAATTGACAATATGTCTAGCCCCATGTCAGATTTTAAAATTGAATATAAAAAAATCTGTTTGCTCTTTTGAGAAATGGATTTCAGTGCAGAATTCTGCTGGAGTAGCACTATTAACTGATTCATTTTTAAAAAAAATTATTTTCCCATGACAGTATCCATTTAACCAGTTGTGCATCTCTGAGGTTTACCCCAGGTATGTGCAGCCAGGAGGGAACAGTACAGAAAAGCCTCCATTTTTGTTCATACGTTATATGTGTGTATTTCTCTGTAGTTTACATAAGGATTGTTTATCTCTTCAGCTACGTCAATGGCCACTAAAACCCTTGAACTGTTTATAGGTGAACTACTTGTAGCTGCATTCAGTTAGCTTCCATTGTTCTAAAGGGGATATTTATACTGATATAACTGCATGTTCTTTGGCAAAATTGCTTTTTTTTACCTAACAGTATCTCACATATAGAATGTTCTCAAAAAAAATAAAATATCTGTGCTTTCTGTATCGCTTCTGATATTTATTTTTAAATAGTTGCAGAGACATAGATCCTTTCAAACCGGACTCTTATTCAAATCAATGGCTGAAATTGCAAACTGGAGAGCTGCTGAATAAAAAGCTAAATAACTCAAAAGCCACAAATAATAAAAAATGGAAACCAATTACAAATTGTCTCAGAATATCACTCTCTGCATCATACTAAATGTTAGTTTAAAAGTGAACAATCCCTTTAACGTAACAAGGTTCATAAGGGAGTGGAGTTGGCAACATAAAGATGGATGGGGCATTTTCTACAGGTTGAAGGGTAAGTTTGGAGTGGGCATTGGGGTGAATTAGTGGTGGAGCAATTTAAAATTCCATATTTACAGTATTCAGTCCTACCTTCAAAATAACAGGAACCCATGCAAATAAATGTATATTTCAGTTGTAGAATTATGCAAAACAAAAACCTACAGTTTTGGAATGGAATTCCTGTTAATTTGGTTCGGATTTGTTCCATCTAAGCCTATTTATATCCATTCTCTGATCCTTCCCAGATGAATGTGGGAAAAGGGAAAGTGTTTAATGGATGTGAAGGTTAGCGAGTGTTGTGTAAGGCTGATTACAAACAAGGTTTACTGGAGAATGAATGGAATTACAGTAGGAAGGCGTTATTATGGCTCGATAAACTGAAACCTGAAAAGGTCATGTGGCCTTTAAAGTTAACTTTTAGTATGTTGTAGAATGGGTAATTCTAAGCAACTTTTCACTTGGTCTTCATTTTTTTATAGTTACTTTAATTATTTGCCTTCATCTTCTGACCATTTCCAGCTTTCAAATGGGGGTCGTCTTAAAACAAATACTCTGTAAGGCTACACATTTATTGTTATTGCTACTTTTTATTACTCATCTTTCTATTCTGGACCCTCCTATTCATATTCCAGTCTCTTATTCCATTACTGGGCCCACAGCAAATTATTTTTCAGGCCCCCAAAATGTGTAGAGTTTGAACTGTTTTACCAATATTTATTTAACTTTCTGTATGAATTATGGCCTCATGGGGGTCCCCTATACCACCTGGGCCCCCCCCTGCAGCCGCAGAGTCTGCTTGCTCTGTAGTTATGTCCCTGGTTGTTAGGGTAATTTGGACCCTAGCAACCAGATTGCTGAAAATGCAAAGTGGAGAGCTGCCAAATAATAAGCTAAATAACTCAAAAAACCACAACTAATAAAAAATTAGAAACAATTGCAAAGTGTCTTAGAATATCCCTCTCTATATCATGCAGAAAGTTAAAGTGGACCTGTCACCCAGACACAAAAATCTGTATAATAAAAGTCATTTTCAAATTAAACATGCAATGCAATTTCTATTATTTATTAAAGTATGCATAGCTGTTTCAAAATCTCAGCTGTCAATCAAATATTGTCTGCCACTCCTCATAGAGGCGGGGCAGACAATTACTTTCACTTTCCATTCAGCACTTCCTGTGCTCTCCACATATTCCCCTGTTCTCTTTACCATTTAATTGTGTAGCCAGGTCATGGGGATGGACATCAGGTCCCCCATTCTGGTGCACAAACAAGATTCTGAGATGATACAAGGCTTGTCTTAATAACAGTGTCCACAAAATGGCTCCTGCCTACTTGCTGTAATTATGAATTCCCAGACTGAATGAAACAAGATTCAAATAGTTTATACAGTGTAATTAAAGTTCATTTTGCTTGACTAATGTGATTAAATAGGATTTTGAATCATTTTTTTGGGGTGACGGGTCCCCTTTAAATGTCAGGGCTCTGCATTGTATGATCACCCTCTACTGCTCTCCCTGTGTGGGCAAGTGTTAGTGGCCACTTTTCCTTTGCCCTTGCCAGGTAAGTGCTGCCAGTTCTTTGTATACAGACTGGCATCCAAACCTGGCACACGCCCTGTGGAGCTGGGCAAATCCCACACACGGGAAGCAGCTAAAATAGAGTATGTTTTATCAATAACAGAGAGAAAAAGAGATAAAAACAATGTGTGAGCAAGGCCAACCAGAAACGGAGCTATGGGCTTATTTACTAAGCAGCGGCTTTGAAGTTTTAACCCTCTGCGAAGAGGAGATGCATGCAGAGAATGGGGTGTGTGTATTCTGTGAAGCCACAGCTGTACCTGTTATACAAATGTTATATACTTGTTGGCTGGGATATAATCAAATCATAATATAATAGCAATGAAGCCTAAAGACCCTGTGCCCCTCAGTACAAATACAATTTATTGGGAGGCCACGTCACATCTGGACTATGAGCATCAACATAGGCAGCTCTGTGTCAGAAAGGTGTGGTCTATAGATCCAGCAATGGTTAAACTTTCCCCCTAAAAGGGAAAGTAAAGTCTAAAATAGAATAAGTCTAGAAATGCTGTATTTTGTATACTAAACATAAACATGAAGTTACTGCACCACAAGCCTAATCAAACAAATCATTTATGCTTTCAAAGTTGGCCACAGGGGGTCACCATCTTGTAACTTTGTTAAACATCTTTGCAAGACCAAGACTACGCACATGCTCAGTGTGGTCTGGGCTGCTTAGGGATCGTCATAAATGATCAAAACAGGGAGACAAACAAAGCTGCTTGAGTTCTGCAAGGCTGGGAAGTAAGGCGGGGGCTCCCCCTGCTGTTCATAAGTATGAATGTTTCCCTGCAGAGAAGTTAGGGACCGTCTGACAATTCCTATCCACAGCAGTAAATGAAGGAAGAATTTCACTGCATACAGTCAGGTTTCTTATAAAAAACGGTGCACATTTTTTAATTAAAGTATATTGGAGATAGGTTTCTATTTCATTAAAGAAAGTAAAAACAGGATTTTATTTTTTTGCCTTAACATGCCCTTTAACCCTTTACAACATGTTAAATCCTTATACTATATCATACCTCCCAGCATTTTGGAAATAGAAAGTGGGACAAAAAGATTTTGAAAACCAGGACAGTTGGGAGGTATCCTACATGGCTATTTTGTGTTAAAACTTCACCCAAATAACAAAAAAATTAATACAGGCATAGGATCAGTTATCCAGAAACCCGTTATAGAGAAAGCTACAAATTATGGAAAGGCCGTCGGCCATAAACTCAATTTTATCCAAATAATACAAATTTTTAAAAGTGATTTCCTTTTTTTATGGCATAGTAAAACAGTAGCTTGTACTTGATTCCAACTAAGATAGAATTAATCCTTATTGGAAACACAACCAGCCTATTGGGTTTATTTAATGTTTATGTGATTTTCTAGTAGATTTATGGTATGAAGATCCAAATTATGGAAAGATCCGTAATCCAGTAAACCCCAGGTCCCATACCTGTATGCTTTGCACGATGAACAAAAATGTAATTCTAAGCAATTATCTATATTATCTGCCCCTTTCTGTTCTCTGCACTGCTTCTCCCGACTCTTAATTCAATGTAGCAAGTGTCAACTCTCCTCCAGTGCCTACAATACCATCCATGCTTCTTCACCAGTTGCCTGATCACAGAACATGGAGAGCTGGTTCATGCTGTTTTCCCTGTGGGTGTCTCACTGCAGTAAGTGTTGTATTTTTGTTTCAGGACATGATATCAATGGAGCCCTGGAGCCATCCAACATTGATACCAGTATCCTAGAAGACTACATCAGTAAAGAGGACTCGTCAGAAATGTGAGTACATTGGGCAACTTTGCCTTTCCCCATTGGCTTCACTTATTTGCTTTCTCTGCCAGTTTCCTTTCATGCCACCTGCAAGGGAATTCATAAATTGAGATTCCACATTAAATTAGGGATGCACTGAATCCACTATTTTGGATTCGGCCGAATCCCCGAATCCTTGGTGAAAGATTCAGGCCAAATACCGAACCGAATCCTAATTTGCATATTCAAATTAGGGGCAGGAAAGGAAAAAGTGGCCTCCTTGTTCTATGTTGTTTTCCAGAATTGTACAGAGTAATACTGTTCTGGAACAGAATTAAAGATTTTGCTGCAAATTCGATAGTGGTTGAAGTTTCTCATCCCTAACGGCTCGCTAATCATTTTCTGGTCTCTGTGGGGCAAATTTATTAAAAAAATGTAAATTTGAGTTTTGGAAGCTCACAGTTTTGAGATTTATGAATTGAAAAATAAATCTCAAATTGGAATTAATAAAATCACCAGATATCACCTAGGGGCAGATTTATCAAGGGTCGAATTTCGGAGTACAAAAAAACTTCGAAATTCGACCATCGAATTGAAAACCGAATTTGGCAATCGTACGATCGATTAAAAATTGCTCTATCGAACTATTAAATCGTTCCAATCGTTCGATTCGAATGATTTTAGCATACGATCGAAGAATTTTTATTCGATGTGTGAAGACTTTAAAAAAGTTTGTAGAAGGTCCCCATAGGCTAACATAGCACTTCGGCAGGTTTAATTTGGCGAAGTATTGAAGTCGAAGTTTTTTTTAAAGAGAGTACGTCGATTATCGAATGGTCAAATTTTCAAATGATTTTTACTTTGAATCAAAGTCTAAGTAAATTCGAAGTCGTAGTATCCTATTCGATGGTCAAAGTATCCAAAAAATTACTTTGAATTTCGAATTTTTTTACTTTTGAAAATTCCCTTGAATTCACTTCGACCCTTGATAAATCTGCCCTCTAGAGTTCTGTGGGAGGTGTATTTTGACAAGCTTTTAAAAAAATGTTTCTAAATAGTCACATGGTCATTTTTTCCCGCAACCTAACACATTTGAGTTTTTCAGATTAAAGTTTTTTCATAAATACAGGTATGGGATCCGTCATCCAGAAACACGTTATCCAGATAGCTCCGAATTACAGAATAGGTGTCTCCCATAGACTCTATTTTATCCAACTAATCCAGATTTTTAAAAATGATTTCCTTTTTCTCTGTAATAATAAAACAGTAACTTGTACTTGATCCAAACTAAGATATAATTAATCCTTATAGGAAGCAAAACCAGCCTATTGGGTTGTTTAAATGATTATGTAATAGACTTATGATATGAAGATCCATATTACGGAAAGAACCCTTATCCGGAAAACCCCAGGTCCCAAGCATTCTGGATAACAGGTCCCATACCTGTATTGCAAGAAAAAGCTTGATCAAAGTTTAATTGTTACTATTTCAAGTATCTGTGATCTATTATCCAGAATTCTTGGGTTTTCCAGATAAGGGTTTTTTTCCTCCGTATTTTAGACTTCCATGCCATGTCTGAAGAAAGAACATGTTTCAGGCATAACTTAAAATTTTATATATTTCTAAAGAAATCTGAAGTGTCCTGTATGACTATGTTGTTAATGATAACAACGACATTACCTGCTGATTCCAATAAAGCTGTGTTTTTGGTGACCAAATTGGTAGGACACTTGTTTGTCCTTGACAACCAAATACTTACACATGAGCGTAGTTGAAAATAGTTGTTTTTTTTTTTGCCAACAACAGTTTTCCTGAATAAAGTGCCCCCTTGTGGTGCAGTATTGTATATATTGTATTTGTCCTTGTTTCTTGCAATGTTGAAGTTTGTATATGACATTCAGGGGCACATTTAATAAGGGTCGAATATCGTGGGTTAATAAACAAATTCGACCCTCAAAGTAAAATCCTACGAATTAGAATATCGAATTCAAAGGATTTACCGCAAATCCTACGATCGAACGATCGAAAGAAAAATCGAACAATTTGAAGGATTTTAATCGATCGATCAAAAAAACCTTCGAAAAGTGATGGGGAAGGTCCTCATAGGCTAATTTTGTACCTCGGAAGGTTTAAACTACCGAAGTAGATAGTCAAGTTTTTTTTTAAAGAGACAGTACTTCGTCTATCGAATGGTCGAATAGTCGAATGATTTTTACTTCGAATCGAAGTCGTAGTCGAAGGTCGTAGTAGCCTATTCGATGGTCGCAGTACCCAAAAAAATCCTTCACTCAAGCTTAGTAAATGTGCCCCTCAGTGTCAGACTGGCCCATTGGGATACCAGGAAAACTCCCGGTGGGCCCAGGGGTCAGTGGGCCTCTTGCTTCTGCCCATTTGGCCTATTTCATGGCCATTCCCTATTTCTTTATGAGAACAAAGAGGTTTAATATGGAAGAATATAGTATAGTATGTAGAGACAATAGACTAGGAGAATAAAGTGGTTGAGTGAGGAGAGGCGGTATAGTAGTTTGGAAAGTGGGCCCTCAGCCTACGGTTTTCTGGTGGGCCCCTGGCATCCCAGTCCGACACTGATGACATTTGAAGTGCTGGTTTTTCCTTAAATAATTGAATATATGCAAAATCCTGAGACTGGCAGAAGGCACTACTATGGCCCTGGCACACAAGCCTGTTGAACTTAAGCTGACCATACACTAATAAATTCATTCGTTTTACAAGGTCGGCAAACAAGCAGAACTTTACCTGATTTTGCCACTCATGTTCTGGGCCATGTTTAGCTGGTCCAATCATTTAGCCTCCAAGTCAACAACCAGGTTTTAATAGGGGCCTGCGCAGACACCGTGGAGGAGGACTTAATCTGCATTGAGTCTTTAATACAACTGATATCCACCTGTTCCCTTATTTTACAGCTGTTTCCCAGATATTCCTTCCTCAGTCAGTTATGCCAGCCCTCAGCCTTGTGGGTCCTCCGGAGTTCACCTGTCCAGTGTCCTTTCCAATGTTGGTCACACAGGCAGTATTAACTCAGGCGGGGTCCATCACCTAGGTCAGCAAATGGCAGTACGGCCGGGTCCAGGGCCTACATGCGGGGGGCCTCCATACCCTCCACACCTGAACTGCAATAATAACAATGCCATGCTCAACCCCAAAGGATATCCCATGTGCATGAGCAACCAAGGCCTTCCCATCAAGGCAGAACCGAAAACCAGCTATGCAGCCGGGTGAGTTGCCTCTTTCCCATTAAAGGGAAAGTAAAGTCTAAAATAGAAAAAGGCTAGAAATGCTGTATTTTGTATATTAAACATAAACATGAACTTACTGCACCACAAGCCTAATCAAACAAATGATTTATGCTTTCAAAGTTGGCCACAGGGGGTCACTATCTTGTTACTTTGTTAAACATCTTTGCAAGACCAAGACTGTGCACATGCTCAGTGTGATCTGGGCTGCTTAGGGATCGTCATAAATTATCAAAACAGGGAAACAAACAAAGCTGCTTGAGTTCTTCATGGCTGGGAAGTAAGGCGGGGGCTCCCCCTGCTGTTCATAAGTATGATTGTTTCCCTGCAGAGCAGTTAGGGACTGTCTGACAATTCCTATCCACAGCAGTAAATGAAGGAAGAATTTCACTGCATACAGTCAGGTTTCTTATAAAAACGGTGCACATTTTTTAATTAAAGTATATTGGAGATAGGTTTCTTTTTTCATTAAAGAAAGTAAAAATGGGATTTTATTTTTTTGCCTTTACATGCCCTTTAAACACTTAATTTACACCCCATTTCTGCCAATGGGTATTAAATAATATGTGAATTTATATACTATTGTCAGTGCTGGTGATTTTATGCCTTTAGGCAGCTGTGCAAGGTAGATTTGTGAATTTTGAGGTTGTAATGTGAGCATAGAAAAAAGGAATTGGGGTAAACAACTGACAATGCTACTGGTGCCATGGACCTAATAGTTATTTGGCAAAAGAACAAAGAAAAAGGGAAATGCTGTGACATGAATAGGAAGGTGCTAAACTAGATACCTAGACCAGTTACATGAAACTTTTTTCTTCATTTGTCTTTTTAGCACTTTACCTGACTCTCCCCCGGACTCTGGATCAGAGGCGTACTCCCCTCAGCAGCTTAGTGGTAAGGGCCTTTACGGTTATTTCCTCCCTATTACAAAAGGCGTTGCTTTGTTCGCCATTATTTTCCATAAGGGAAAGAGACAAACGGGGGAATGTAATAAAAGCCGGTAACGGAAAAACTATTCTCAATGCCTTTGCACAAAAGTAATATAGCTTTTGCGAACCCGGAAACTGTTTAGCGACCACTTCCGACAGTGGAAGCCGGTTTGCGAATTTTTATAGTTTGCGCCAATGCGCAGTAAAGGTAATAAAACTTCTTACTGAAAAAGTCATTATGTTTGCTCCAAAAGATTACGCACCTTCAAGCACTTCTTAAGTGTGCGCAATTAAATTTCGCAATGCAATAACAGTTTAAGGAACAATATTACATTGTGACTTTTTATTTTTATTGGTGTGAATTGTTTTTCTCTTTGCGACTTTTATTACATTCCCTGCCCCGGCATTCCAGATGACAATGGGCTTTTTCTTTCTTTTCTTTTTGATTGTAATTGCATCCACTGTCTTAGGTAATTTTAGTTTGTTTTTACTTATCTCTTCATTGAATGTTATACATTTTTGATAATAACATGCTATTGTGTTTAGTGCAGCACATTTTCTTCAGCTGCATAATATTTGCTGTCATTTTGATTTCATTTGTTTAATGTAAAAATCAAATAAAATATTTCAAACATTTAATTACATTCCCCCCAAAGAGACTTGTCAGGAATAATTCATGGGTGAGAATATTGTTTTCTTTTTATTGTCAAAAGAGGAAGCAGTGTAGCAGAACCTGGGGTATTTAATGGAAAGGCCATTTGTTAGATTAAAAAATAATTCTAATGCAATGATTAGGGAGGCACCGAACCCACTATTTTGGATTCAGCCGAACCCCCGAATTAGGGGTCGGAAGGGAAAAGCATTTTTTACATCCTTGTTTTTTGACAAAAAGTCACGTGATTTCCCTCCCCGCCCTTAATTTGCACATGCAAATTAGGATTCAGATTTGGTTCGGCCAGGCAGAAGGATTCGGCCGAATCCCAATCCTGCTGAATCCTGAACTGAATCCTGGATTTGGTGCATCCCTAGCAATGATAGTTAAAGGGATACTGTCATGGGAAAACATGTTTTTTTTCAAAACACATCAGTTAATAGTGCTGCTCCATTTTTGAAATCCATTTTTCAAAAGAGCAAACAAATTTTTTTATATTCAATTTTGAAATCTGACATGGGGCTAGATATATTGTCAGTTTCCTAGCTGCCACAGTCATGTGACTTGTGCTCTGATAAACTTCCATCACTTTTTACAGTTGTACTGCAATTTGGAGTGATATCATGCCCTCCCTTCACCCCCAGCAGCCTAACAACAGAACAATGGGAAGGTAACCAGATAACAGCTCCCTAACACAAGATAACAGCTCCCTGGTAGATCTAAAAACAACACTCAATAGTAAAAGCCAAGTCCCACTGAGACTGATTCAGTTACATTAAGTAGGAGAAATAACAGCCTGCCAGAAAGTAGTTCCATCCTAAAGTTCAGGCACAAGTCACATGACTGGGGCAGCTGGGAAACTGACAACATGTCTAGCCCCATGTCAGATTTCAAAATTGAACATGTAAAAATCTGTTTGCTCTTTTGAAAAATGGATTTCCGTGCAGAAGACTGCTGAAGTAGCACTATTAACTGATTCATTTTGGAAAAAAAACATGTTTTCCCATGACAGTATCCCTTTAAAGTAGAAAAAAGAGTGGGGTAGAGAAGAATAAATTCAGGGCTGGGTGACTGGGTGAAGTTATGTTGTAAGGTGAAAATGAAAGCTGAGCAATGGTGGGAGTAGGGATACCTTTCCTGGGGTGGTGAGAACTTGGTTGGGGGGAGGTTGGAGAGGAGATAGGGGAGGGATTGATATATATATAGAGAAGACTGTAAGGGGAGGGTAGAAAAGTCAGTGGGAGAGGTGCTTTTCCAGGGTATGAGAGAGCTAGCCACAGAAGAACCGTAAGAGAGTGGGATGGGGGAGTGGACAGAGGACCCTGGCAGCAGGTGAGAAATTCACTGTGAAGGTTGACGTCTATGGGTGGTGATGAGAGAAGTGCGGGTGACATACTGAATGACTTTGCATGGATATTTGTATATAGATATGTTTGTTGTGTGCTCAGATATACAAGCCTGGGACATGGGAGGTTGAGTTGGGTGGGAGTGTCCCATTACAGGTGTCCCTAGTGTGGTGGACAATGTGGCGGAGATGGTACGGGTGGTGCACAAGAACAGGTGGAAAAGCATATACAATGGTTTGCCGAGGCACAGTTCTGTGTATTGGAGCTGGGATCTTTGTTTATCAGAGCATAGAAATGTTTGGAATTCTTTAGCTGCCCCTCCCTAAATATACCAGCCGAATGCTTGCAGCTCCAAGTCTGGATAAATCTACCTTCTTAGTCCTTTCTCGCTGTGCCCAGAAAGCTTCTCCAGGAGCTGTTGCTTAAAAATGAGCAATTGAAGGAGCTGCCTAGAACCACTTGGTTCTGCTCCAACCTCAGCTGGAAGAAAAAAAAGCCTTTATAATGTTTTTGGGATAAATAACATGGTGGGGGAAAACCTGATCATATCCAAAGCCCCCCTGTTTATTACAGTCATTGATATCCAACCTGTGACTCTCCAGTTGCTATTAAACTACTTATTCCACTGTTCCATGACAGCCTAGTGTAGGGTGCAAGAAGTTATGTAATCTCCAAACCCAGGGATGGTTAAATTGTGGGTCTGGCCTACAGTTAATGTGACCCTCAATGGGTGACTCAGTTGGGAGTTAAAACAGCTAGAAGGTCACAAATTGCCTTTAAATGAAAGATACTTTACAAACCCTCTAAAGGCTAATGGTGGTGCAATGGTTGGCATGGCTGCCTTGCAGTATTGGGGTCCTTGGATTGATTCCAGCCAGGGCTCGGTTTTCTGCATGGTGGTTCCATCCAATTGACTCATAATAAAATTTCCCATAGTAAATGTGAGCTCCCCTGGGGAAGGGACTGATGTACGTTCTCTTTAAAGCGCTGTGGAATGTGCTATATAAATAAAGTATATGGATAATTTTGCCCGTAAAGCAATAATATTGCTTAAGAAATGACTAAAAGCACACTCCTCCCCAACAGACTGACAGCATTATGGAGAAACTTTACAGCTGCAGTTTGTCCTGAGAGGAGAAATGTGATTCCAAATGATGATACACCGATGACTTTGGGTGGTGCTCCGAGCTCAGTGGCTGCATTAGACAAGATGCTGATGGGCCCCTAGGTGCGAGAAGAGCAGGAATCATAATACTTGCCCAGCAGTTTTCATTATATATTTCATGTGAATGTATCCATTTAATCCAGTTTACAGTTTAGAGCTGAATGTTGCCCGAACTGCACAGTTGTTGAACAATAGCCGAGGTGCCATTTATTGGCCAGTACTTTGTATTAATAAATGGACACCACAAAGGCTTTTTCTAGAAGACCCTACCACTAGATTTAATTCACAGATATTCAGTGTCATGCCTATATATTCATGATTTGTTTGTTTTGCTGCCACAGATCCTCACCTGCTTCGCACGATGACCCCAGAAAACATATGCCACATCACCCCACCCTCTCGTCTAGAGCACCCCCCTCCACCTCACTTACAGGGCCCACTGCCTCCCCACTCCATACACCAACAGCACTATCCTAGCATGCAACGGGAACTATATATGAAAGTGGAGTCCATGATGCCACAGTACCAAAACCTTGGACCTGCGATGCCTCCTGCAGACCTCCATCACGCTCAGCAGTCGCAAATGCTCCACCAACTTCTCCAGCAGCAACACGGAGCAGAGTATGTACCTGTAGTTCTTGGAAGGGAGATTGCGCATCATTGTCATCCAGTCATAGTAGCCTGTTCTGTAAAAGTAACTTATTCACAGGGGGTTAATACAAGGACCTTTGAGAATGTAATGTAGAAAGTGATATTCTGAGACAATTTGCAATTGGTTTTCATTTTTTATTAACTGTGGTTTTTGAGTTATTTATCTTTTAATTCAGCAGCTCTCCAGTTCGCAATTTCAGCCATCTGGTTGCTAGGGTCCAAATGACCCTAGCAACCATGCATTGATTTGAAGAGACTAGAATATGAATAGGAGAGGCCTGAATAGAAAGATGAGTAATAAATAGTAGCAATAACAATAAATGTGTAGCCTTACAGAGCACATACAGATCTCCATTTAAAGCTGGAAAGAGTCAGACGATAAAGGCAAATAATAGAAAAAACTATTTAAAAAAATAATGAAGACCAAATGAAAAGTTGCTTAGCATTGGCCATTACATACTAAAAGTTAACCTGAAGGTCAAACACCAATGTATACTGTATGTAAATGGCCTGAGATTTATCTAGTATTAAAGTTAAATATATTTCTTGGTCTTTTTCAGGCTCCCAGTGCATCCTTCAAAGAAGAGGAAACACTCAGATTCTCCAACCAACACCCTGAGGGAGCAGATATCCAATGGAGGCATGGTGAAATCGGAGCCGGGTACTAACACACAGACACATAGCTGCATCCATATAACACACACACACACACAAAAAAGTTAAACACATCACAAAAAGTATTACATACACATACATTTATACACATTCATCAAGACACCAAGACCTGATAGAATCCAGCCATCGGGTACTTAGAGAGCTTCGTTCACTGTTAGCCAGGCCCCTTTTTCTGATTTTCAGACATAGAGGCCCATTTATAAAAGGTCAAATTTCGAATTCATGTGAGTTTTTTTCAACTCTAATAAATTTGAATATACTAGAAATTCTATTGGCATGTTATTTAAGGAAAAAAATCAAATATCTAAAACTCAAACGAATATTACTGACCCGAAACTCAAATTGAATTGAAGTCGACTAAACTCGAAAAAACCTTGAATGTCAGAAAGGTTACAAATGTCTTCAAATTGGTCACTGGACCTCTTCCATTGACTTATACATTAACTCGACAAGTTTAAGGTGGCCAATAGTCGAATTTGAATTATTCCCAGGGTATAGGTTTGATAAATCTCGAAAATTTGAATTTGAGAGTTTTGAGCGAAATTTGAAAATTCAAATTCGAATTTACTATTCGACCCTTAATAAATCTGATTCTAAATGTCATCAGGTAGGGTACCTATGGATCAGGGCCAGAACGAGGCATAGGCAGAAGAGGCACATGCTTAGAGCTCAAAGCTTGGGGAGCGCCAGGCACAGACCTTCTCTTTGGCCTACCCCTAGTCTAGGCCTATGTCACCTTACTGACTATTAACGAGTGAGTAATGTGTGTTCCGCTCCCCCAAGTCAAAATAACAAATGTAAGCATGTAAAACTACGCCACATACACCCTTATTGGGAGTGCTTTATGCAAATCCATGATGGAGAAGGACCTGGGGTTACTTGTAGACAATAGACTTGGCTGAAGCAAGCAATGCCAGGAGCAGCTGAAACAAGGTCTTGAGCTGTATTAAAAGGGGCATAGATTCATGATAGGATTATTCTTCCACTTTACAGAGGCCCCATGTAGAATATGTGGTGTACTTTTAATATCCTGTGTATAAAGGGGAATATTACTGAATTAGAGAGAGTGCAAAGAAAGCAACTACATCATGTGCTGATGACTTTTTAGAACTCACATAAGCTCACTTCCTAAGCAGCAACTCTCCTTCTGCCCCTGATCCACCCATTCCACGCCCCTGATTCACCCATACCCCACCCGATCCACCCATTCCACGCCCCTGATCCACCCATTCCACGCCCCTGATTCACCCATACCCCACCCGATCCACCAATTTCCCAACCCTATGTCATCATCACTGTCCTCCCTGGACCACAGACCAAAGTGGGGGAAAAAAGGTGTCAGCCCTGGGGGAACAACTTAAAGGAGAAGCAAACCCTAGTTAAAAGTTAAAAAACCCTACCTACCTACCCTGCATAGACCTCCCTCCCTCCCCCCAAGCCTAGCTGCTACCCAGGGCAAATGCCCCTAAGTCTTTACTTACCCCTCGGTGCAGATTCTGATCAGTGGAGTTCACGGGCGCCATCTTCAGCCGCTTTGGTAATCTTCTCCTTGCGCTTCAATAATTTCTGCAGTTTCAGCGCATGCACAGTTGTCACGAGACAGAAAATTGCTCCAACTGCGCATGTGCCGATACAGTCCTGTGCACAGTGACACCCACAGGCCGTTTTTATAAACACCACACCACATTCTTATAAACCAATGTATAAACTGTGTATTACGCCACATAATTATGTCATTAGGGCAAACAAAGTAATCTAGTACCCACCATCAAAAACATGACTGTTCACAGCATACACACACAACAGAACGATTATTTTAGGCTAAACAAACATGCAGGTACAAGTGGGGTTGGAGCATGGAACAGTATGTCTACTTTGGAATGGGGTGTATTTCTAAGTCACCCAGCTCTATATGTTTAAATATCTCAAGTGAGAAGCTGGCAACCTAAGTGCTGAAGGATGAGGTTGGCTTCTGGTGGTAGGAGACCTCTGATGATTTATCTGTTGCCTTTGCAGGAAGGCTCAATGCTATAGGTCAGGCTACCCTGCCAATTATCAGTCTATAGCAAATCTCTTTGATGTCCAAGATAGACTTTTTGACTTTCTCCAGATGGAGGACTTTGCTATGGTGTTCAACAGTCTCCCAAAGTGTCCAGAAGGGTTACCTAGGACCAGAGTTGGACTGGCCCATCAGGATACCAGAAAAACTCCCAGTGGGACCAGGTGTTCAGATCCACAGCTGGGAAGAGCGGCTGGGGGTGTTCTTGAAGTAACACTAGCTAGCTGTTAAGGGAACACCAAGGTATTGATATCCATTGCTGTCCATATTGATGCCCAGAAAAAGATACACTGCACCATGATACTTGGCAGTGCATTGAGCCTTCTACAAAGTCAGCAGTAACATCACTGGAGCTAGCAACATTGGGTGGTACCAGCAGCCAGCCTTACTTTTCAGACTTTGTTACCCAGAAAAAGGGGCAATGAAGTGGGTGGCTCATTTAAACCTTATTGGGACTTCTATTTATTGTCTGATCATCTGTTCTTTCCCATAGGTCTCATACAGGACAATGACAGCCTAAATGGTTCCTATCTTGACCCCAATTACCAATCTATAAAATGGCAGCCTCATCTGCAGAACAAGTGGGTTTCTCTCTATGATGCCAGCTACAAGGAACTGTAAGTCAATTGTCTAACCCCAGGTTACGTGCACATCTCATTGCACATGATGACTTTATGTAGGGATAAGACAAGTTCATTTGAAGGTTATGTGGAATCTGATGGTATTATTGGTTTTACTAAAGATTCATACAGTTGTGGTTTCCTACAAGTAAGGTTAAAAGAACATCTTACAGTTGTTACATAACCAATAAATTAGAAAAAAATAATGTATCCTAGATAATATAAGAAATCCCATTGGAGTCCAGTGAAATGTTTGGGTATGCAGATCAATTACAGCTCACAACGCTATGTTCAGTAATGAGTATCCATTAAAGCTGCAGGTCCTGAAGGTAGTTGAGTAACTCTATGAGGCTCATGTACAAGTACAGTGTGCAAACAGCAATTGTACATGAAATTCATCATGTTTTTATCCACAATGCAGTGTTTTTCCCATTATCCAAGCATAATTAAAGCCATGAGGCATTGTCTGATACAATTGCAATTGATATGCATGTAGGGTTGCCATCTGGCTGGTATTTTACTGGCCTGGCCCCTGGTAAATGCCCCTTACTCTTTACTTACAACACGGTGCAGATTCGGGGCATCAGAGTTCACGGCCGCCATCTTCTTCAGTAATCTTTGGAATGAGATCGGTGTATCGGCACATGCACAGTTGGAGCAATCTTCTGTCTTGTGACAACTGCGCATGTGCCGAAAGTCACGGAAATTGCCGAAGTGAAGAAAGAAGACCCGAAGATTTCAAATTGCCGGAAGATGGCACCGTGAACTCCGATGCCCGGAATCTGCACCGAAAGGTAAGTAAAGAGTTAGGGGCATTTACCAGGGGTAGCAGCTAGGCTGGAGGGCAGGTCCGGATTTGTGAAGAGTCCACCAAGGCCCGGGCCTAGGGCGGCAGAATTTTAGGGGGCGGCATGCTGCCCAACCACACCCACATTGGTTCAAAAATACTGGGGATGCGCAGGAGATACAATCGTTTTTTAAAAATCTCTGTGCTCCAATCCCCATTGCACTGGTCAACCATGATGAAAATTTGAGCAAATAAAAGGGAGGTGAGGGGGTGACGAATGACAGCGGGCCTAGGGGTGCCCACTATGTAAATCCGGCCCTGTGGGGGGGAGCAGGGAGGAGGGTCTATGTAGGATAGGGGGGTAGGGATTTTTTCATTAAGGGTTTAGTTCTCCTTTAATGAATGGCCCTGATTTGCACTACGACTGAACATAAATGAGCCCTTATATAATTTACAGTATACATACTATCTATGTGCCTTTTTTTCTCTATTAACCTTAAGAATTTACATAATGTTAAAAAGACTTGCCAGTCTGGCAAAATTCCATGTTCTTCCTATATAGTAAATCAAGAAGAGAAGTTATTGGTGTGAAAATGGAGACTTTTTAATGTCATTTTCATTTGTGCAAATGATAAATCAGTTGTAAGCACCTACGTATCAGAGATCATTGGGGCTAACATTAAGCTCTCATCCTCCCAACAGACCCATGCTCACCTACAAGGTGGATGCAGACAAGGGGTTTAACTTCTCAACTGGAGACGATTCCTTTGTGTGCCAGAAGAAAAACCATTTTCAGGTCACAGTGTACATCGGAATGATCGGAGAGCCAAAATACGTAAAGACCCCCGAAGGCATCCTGCCAATTGAATGCTTCTTCCTTAAACTGAATGGTGTGAAGGTGAGTGCTTAGTAGGACAAAGAAGGGAGAGCACGAGAGGTGTATTTGATCTGTGTCAGCATTACAGGGCCCTCTTGCTAGTGAATAGTTAATTGTACGACAAAAATAGATATTTGCAGTGTATACATTAGGGCAGGGGTACCCAACCTTTTTTACCCATGAGCCACAATCAAATGTAAAAAAAGATGGAGAGCAACACAAGCATGCAAAATGTTCCTGGGGGTGCTAATTATGGTCTGTGATTGGCTATTGGTAGCTCCTATGTGAACTGGTAATTTACAGGAGCCTATGTTTGGCAGTGCACCTGGTTTTTATATTTAACCATTTAAGACTTGCCTCCAAGCCTGGAATTCAAAAATAAGCATCTGCCTTTAGGCCACCGGGAGCAACGGCCAAGGAGTTGGGGAGCAACATGTTGCTCAAGAGCCACTGGTTGGGGATCACTGCATTAGGGGTATTGCAACTATATATTCTTAAAAGGCAACCAAATGTGTGCCTCCCACTGCCAAAGACTGCTGAAGTGCTGCAGGGTGGGCATCCTTGATTTATGTAAATGATCTGCTTTCAGAAAAGCCCCCAGCCTTGCTGCATTGCAAGGAGCTCACTGTTCTCTAATTTTGGTATCCCAAGAAATAAATTAAGAGAGAAAGTTTTGTGGCTCATAGCATTAGGATTCCATGTACCATGAAATAGAAACACAAATCCTAAAGGGGAGTTGTTATTATAAGACAAAAGGGCTCATTTACAAAATGGGGTAGGCAAAAGTGCTGGTGCAAAATTGCTTATACGCCTTGTGCAGTGAAAAGTGTACCTTTGTTGGTGCATCTGATAGACGGCACCTTTTTTTGCACTCTGTGCCTTGCTCAGATATTAAATCTAAAATATGGATTGTCTGGGGGGAATTTTAATTGGTCTTAGTTAGTTAGTTTGGGAGCCTATGTTTCTGTGATATTTATCTTGCCCGTGTTCTCTGCAGCTGGAGGCCATAAATCAAGCAATCAGCATCGAGCAGTCCCAGTCCGACCGCAGCAAGCGTCCATTTCACCCTGTAACGTAAGTCATTGCGAGGTTGTGGCTTTTTGTTTTAAAGAATCTCTTCTACAGTTGGGGTCTTCAAGCTGTGTCTCTCCAATCATTAGACGGCTGACATCCACCAAAGGTTACCCTCTGCTAGTGAACTGAATGTTGCAGAATCCCCTTTCTCCTAATTTAAGACAATGGGTGAAAAAAAGGAACAACTGCCCAGGACCCAAAACATAGTCAGGCCTTATAGAGCTGCGGTTGTAGAGGAGAGTAAAATACTGTAGAAAAAATAGAGGTAGCAGAGCAAGATGGATGGATGCAAGTGTTGCCCAGCCCAGTTGTTATTGGTGCAATCCACCACCAGCAACTAAATGGCTACAGATTGGACCTTCGAACCTTAGACAGACAGACAGATCTGTATATATCCATAATGAAGTTTAAAGGGGTAGTATAACCTATAAGCAGGGGTTAGCATACATTTGCCTATCCTAAAAAGTCAGTGAGGCATGGTGGCAAGGCCTATTAAGTGCACAAAATGTTATATAGTATGTAGTAGAATTAAGTCAAAGGCAACTGGACATTTAAGGCTGAGACAACCGAGAAGATTTGGGGAAATTTAGTCGCCTGGCGACAAAACGGCTCTTCTTGGGGTGCTTAATCTCCCCTTCCCAGCACTTGGAGTGGTTCATTTGAACTCGCCCGAAGTTTCCTCATGAGGCAATTTCTGGCTACTTCGGAAAACGAAGTGCTCTGAGTGCCATCCCGCCGGCGGTGACGCAGGCCCCCCTTTTCTGTTTAGGAATGGTTTCTCTACTTTGGCATAAGTGGCCTCTTTCAAACCTCTCTATCCAAAATGTGCACATTGTTGTCCATAAAGGAGTGTCCCTTTTCCGTGAGATGTAGATAGGCTGCCCTAGTCCTGAGGAGTTCGCCCTTCTATGTTGGGGAATTCCCTACTACTTCAGTTGAACTGAAGTCACTCGGATAAGTGTCAAGGAAAACTTTAAACGTCCAGTTGCCTTTGACTTAAAGGGAAAGTAAAGTCTAAAATAGAATAAGGCTAGATATGCTGTATTTTGTATACTGAACATAAACATGAACTTACTGCACCACAAACCTAATCAAACAAATGATTTATGCTTTCAAAGTTGGCTTCCGGGGGTCACCGTCTTGTAACTTTGTTAAACATCTTTGCAAGACCAAGACTGTGCACATGCTCAGTGTGGTCTGGGTTGCTTAGGGATCGTCATAAATGATCAAAAAAGGGAAACAAACAAAGCTGCTTGAGTTCTGCATGGCTGGGAAGTAAGGCGGGGGCTCCCCCTGCTGTTCATAAGTATGGTTGTTTCCCTGCAGAGCAGTTAGGGACCGTCTGACAATTCCTATCCATAGCAGTAAATGAAGGAAGAATTTCATTGTATTCAATCCGGTTTCTTATAAAAACGGTAAAGATTTTTTTATTAAATTATAATGGAGATAGGTTTCTTTTTCATTAAAGAAAGTAAAAATGGTATTTTATTTTTTTGCCTTTACATGCCCTTTAATTATACTAGATACTGTATATATCATGACCTGGATAAATGAGAATCTTCATAGACATATGCACAAAATGTTGTTTCAGTGCATAGTTGTATTGGTGAGTGGGCGCTGCCTTGTTACTTGATTGGAGCAGCCATTCTCGCTGTATAGCGGTAGCAGAAGAGTAAATGAAGACTCCTGTGCTATAAGTACATACAGTAACATTATAACTGAAGGTGGATCTTTCATTGTGAGGGGAAATGTTATATATTTATATGAAGTATTACGTTTAGCATATATTTATAAAATGCCTACATATTCTGCAGAGCAGTACAATAAATGGGTTTCTACATTGACCATGCAATAACCTGTACAAGAGGTAAAGTGGCCCTTATCCATATTACAATATTCTAACAATGCTGTCTGTCTGTCTGTCTCTTTCAGGCTATCCCTTCCCCCGGATCAAGTCACTAAAGTGACAGTCGGCAGGCTGCATTTTAGTGAAACCACTTCAAATAACATGAGGAAGAAAGGAAAGCCCAACCCAGACCAGAGGTAAGTGTCAGGCACTGGGCAACAAGCTAAATATTAATAATATGTGTGCATGCACTCTATTCTGTATGGATATAAGTAACTGCCCGGGCACATTCAACCGCATCCTACACAACTATCCCATCCACTCAACTTACTGTCACATACATACCAACCCTACTGTAGAACATCAGTCACACCAACATAATCCTATAGAGACCAGAGGTGAGAGCTTTACACAGAACACAAAAAAATGTATCTATTACAATTGATTTGTAATTCCATGCCAGTCTCTGTTTTGCCTTCCCGTGTGACTCTCTGCAAGTCCCTAACGTGTCCTTTGCTTTTCTCTGCAGATATTTCCTCCTAGTTGTGGCTCTCCAGGTTCAAGCCCAGAATCAGACGTACTTGGTGGCGGCACAAGCCTCTGAGCGCATCATAGTCAGGGTAACCAAAAGCAAACAAAAAAAAATGATGATGTTAATTCAATATATGGCTTATCACTTCACTTAAACTAGTCAAGATTTGTAATGGCATGAAAAGTTTCTAGGGCTAATGCCATGCATCTAAAGCTACTTCTTACTGTCTCTCGAGGAGTTATTTGGTGCTGTTAGGGCAGAGACATACACAAAGATTCAGGGAGATTTATGGGCCCATCAACAAATCGCCTCTTCTTCGGGCGACTAATCTCACTGAAAAGCCTTCCCGTCGGCCAGAATCGAAATCGCCGGTGGGGTGGCACTCAGAACGCTTCATTTCCCGAAGTTGCCTGAAGTTTCCTCCTGAGGCAACTTTGGGCGACATCAGAAAACGCCGGCTAGAATCTAAATTGCTGGCGGGAAGGAAGTTTAGGGAGATTAGTTGCCCGAAGACGAGGCGATTTAGTCGCCGGACGACTAAATCTCCCCGTGTCTCTGCCCTTAAGTGTGAGCTCTTAAACACACTGTGGGGACACTGTGGACAGAGCACCCAGAATTTTGTGGGGGAGCAGCTACGGGAACGTGAGTTTTAGAGCGGTGCCCTTTGTTTTCTTTGTAAAAAGTGAAACCAATACCCTGACTGCCAGAGAACGTTGGTATCCCAATCAATAATAAACCAAATTGTAGAACATTTATGAAACCAATTAACCATTCCCCTGGTAACTATAATGTCACTATCACACAATGCACAAGAAAATCCTATAGCTAAATCCTCATATATTTTATTTAGGCATTTGATTTTTGGTGAAAATACTCCAAATATTGCCTTTAAGTAAACATGAGCCTATGTCTTATTCCCAAACTGAAAATAGCCCTTGTTCTTACTCCAACCTATTCCCTCCTAAACATTCACCATCCTTCTCTTTGGAAAGACATTGTAAAACGAACTAATATGATCTCTAATTTAACCCTCCGGAGCATTGTCGCTACGAAAAGAGCTTTATTCATGGTCTGGATATTAGAACTTACCCTCTCATTAAAGGACATTTCATCACAGCGAAATCAACTTTGCTGGCAAGAGGCTATTAAAATTTAAACAGATGAACCCCATTCAAACTGATCCTAGTCACAAATCAAAAGTTCTAGAACTTCTCCACATCTAATGGTGGCCATACACGGAGAGATCCGCTCGTTTGGCGATGTTGCCAAATAAGCGGATCTCTCCCCGATATGCCCACTTTGAGGTGGGCAATATCGGGCTGATCCGATCGTGGGCCCTAGGGCCCAACGATCGGATCCTAACGAATAGTAATGGGCGGGACTGCATCAACGAATAGATGTGGCCGTGATCCGACGGGATTTTTCGTCCCATCCGATCAGCCAGATCTCGATCGGTGAAGCCCGTCGGGGGGGCCCCATACACGGGCCAATAAGCTGCCGACACGGTCTGTCTGCAGCTTTTATCAGCCTGTGTATGGCCACCTTTAACTCCTTGGTCTAATTGGTTGCTATATTGGTTCATTTCTGAATATTTTCTATCTCTATATTTGCATACAAATCCCCAGATATGGTTTTGTTATATTCCTTTCTGTACATTATAACTGTTCTATATTTCATCACTCCTTCGTAGAGTACCCAGTTCACGTTTTGACTTGACTAGATGATTTTTTGGCTTCTAGGCTTCTAACCCAGGGCAGTTTGAGAGCGACAGTGAGGTGCTGTGGCAACGTGGGCAGCTGCCGGACACTGTCTTCCATCATGGAAGGATTGGCATCAACACAGAGCGACCAGATGAAGCACTTGTGGTACACGGCAACGTCAAGATTATGGGCTCTCTGATGCACCCGTCTGATATTCGAGCCAAGGAATCCGTTGAGGAGGTAAGAAATCAATGTGGATGAGTTAAATAAACAAGAGGATTAGTGATGTGCGGGCCGGACCGATACCCACGGACCCGTGAGTTGGATGGGTTTGGGTCGACCTTGCACCCCCATTTGCAGGTGGTGGGCGGGTCCGGGTTAAGCTCTTCTTCCTGCTCTCCCCGTCCGCCACCTTACACCTTAACAGCTTCTGACTTCCTTTTTTATAGACGCGTGCCTGCTCACCCCCCCTTTTTGTGATGTCATCGGTGGGGCGGGACGGCACGAGTCTATAAATGAAAGTCAGAAGTCGGGCGGGAGCGATGGCGGGTTCAGGTTGGGTTTCATCCAACCCGCACATCACTAAAGAGGATACAAGGGAATCAGGATTAGCATTACAGTAGAGTGGGAGATATAACTATATCCTAATCTTTTATATGTATTCATTGTCTGGTTTCTTTGCATTCCCAGGTGGATACAACGGAACAGTTAAAACGGATCTCTCAGATGCGCCTAGTTCATTATCACTACAAGCCTGAGTTTGCCAGCACTGTGGGACTGGATGAAAATGCAGCAGAAACAGGTCATTCTTCCAGACTCTCTAATGCAGGGGTCCCCTACCTTTTTTTTACCCGTGAGCCAAATTCAAATGTAAAATAGTTGATGAAGAACACAAGCATGAAGAAAACCTGGGGGATTCCAAATAAGGGCTGTGATTGGCTATTTGGTAGACAATATGTGGACTGGCAGCCTATAGGAGGCTCTGCTTGACAATACACCTAATTTTTATGCAACCAAAACTTGCCTCCAAGCCTGAAGTTCAAAAATAAGCCCCTGTTTTGAGGCCACTGGCAGCAACATGTTGCTTGCGAGCCACTGGTTGGGGACCACTGCTTTACTGTTTTCCTCTCCCACTTTCACCTTTATTCGGAACATATCTCACCTTATTAGTGTGACATCAACAGATTCTTTATTTTGTACTTATGGTGGAACCCTCTTTTCTGCAGGGGTGATTGCGCAAGAAGTGCAGGAGATACTCCCTGAAGCTGTTAAAGAAAGTGGAGATTTGGTGTGTGCAAATGGGGAGACCATTGAAAACTTCCTGGTAGTAAACAAGGTAAGTCAGAGTAAACCTGTTGTCTTTGAGGTGAGCTGAAGAAGATGGTAACGTGTAAGAGACAGTTTTGCTTGCATTTGTTTGGGGTTGCTGTTATTACCTACCTTTTTTATGTGAAATGGAGACATTATTAGAGGTAACATTATTTTGGAAAAGAAAGCATTTTTATAAGTGACCTGAAACACCTCATCTTCATGATCTCTCCAAGGAACGGATCTTCATGGAGAATGTCGGAGCTGTTAAGGAACTCTGCAAGCTGACAGACAACCTGGAAACCCGCATTGATGAGCTAGAAAGGTGGAGCCATAAGCTGGCCAAACTCCGGAGGCTGGACAGCATGAAAAGTACCAACAGGTATCATGAATGATTCTTTCTGTCCAGATCCATAGAAAGGTCACACAAAAGAACATATTAAAGGGAAAGTAAAGTCTAAAATATAATAAGGCTATAAATGCTGTTTTTTTGTATACTAGACATAAACATGAACTAACTGCACCACAAGCCTAATCAAACAAATGATTTATGCTTTCAAAGTAACTTGTAACTTTGTTAAACATCTTTGCAAGACCAAGACTCTGCACATGCTCAGTGTGGTCTGGGCTGCTTAGGGATCGTCATAAATGATCAAAACAGGGAAACAAACAAAGCTGCTTGAGTTCTGCATGGCTGGGAAGTAAGGCGGGGGCTCCCCCTGCTGTTCATAAGTGAACAAATGATTGTTTCCCTGCAGAGCAGTTAGGGACTGTCTGGCAATTCCTATCCACAGCAGTAAATGAAGGGAGAATTACACTGCATACAGTCAGGTTTCTTATAAAAACGGTGCACATTTTTTAATTAAATTATATTGGAGATATATATACATTAAAGAAAGTAAAAATGGGATTTTATTTTTTTGCCTTTACATGCCCTTTAACTCACAATATAATTTCCTTCCCGTGTTGTTACAGCCGTTCCCTGGTGGCGCTACATTTAGGCTCCATTAACGTTGCTCTGTTTACTTCTAGTCACACCGGGAGTAGTCAGTTCAGCCGTGCAGGAAGTGTGCCCTATAAGCAACGTCCCCCCAAAGTCATGGGCAAGGTTAGTATCCTGCAAGTAGTAAACAAGGGTTACCTGCTTTTGTCTGTCAACTAGAAATGTCTCAGTGATCTGGAAAAAATCACCATGTAATATATTCCTCTGTCCAATCCAGACTGTCCCTGGTCCTGCACACCAAAGCTGTGTCAGTCAGCGATTCCTTCAGGCAACCATCATCGCCCTGGTTATTATTATGGCTTTCAGGTAAGAAAATTTATGAGGGTAACAAGATTTCTAACTCGGCTTGCCAACATTATACCGGCATGCAGTGAACCCACATATGTGCTGTGTATTTTAATCATTATTTACCATGTGGCCTGTGAGTTTTATTCAAGCCATTTACAAAGCACATTTCTTTTTGGCACCCATAGAATTGGAATAGAATATTAGGTGAGCTGGCACTGGGAGGAAAATCTTGCCTCTTGCTTGAGTACATGTATTAAAGCCTACCTTCAACTACCTCGACATTCATCCCCCAAGTCCATATTTTGTAGAATTCTTTCAATATCATGGCCCTAATTATTCACACTTTTCACCTACTGCATCTTGTTCCTTACTCTTTATAATTACTATTACACTACGTACATTTACTATTTTCTCTATTTCCATTAACATATCCAATGGTTTCTTCTCTGCAGTGTCATCTCCATGACAACACTGTACGTATTGAACTTGCGCAGTGAAGATGACATGCTGGGCATCGATGGGTAAGTGACTGGGTTTCCTATGGAGATATATAGTACATACAAAGAGAAACAACACAGAGAGAATCCTCCTGGTTCCATAGGACTGGAGAAACTGGAGGGCAGTTCAGGAAGAAACAAAAAGAAGGAAAAAAGGGAAGTTGAGGAGAGATTAGGAGTAGGAACAAAACAGCAGAGCAAAAGTTGAATCTAGGGGTGGGGAGAACAGGTTAGCTTTGGCCTACTGCTTTCCACTTCTCATTCCAGATGAAAATGCATTTAGTAACAGCATTGTCAGAGACCACAAACTGGCATTTTAATTTAATCTCGACAAAAGAGGGGTGCCACCCAAATTACTCTTATTCAATGTGACATGTTTTTGACATTTTTGTTTCCTCTCCCATTTCTCTCTTCTTTCCTACTTCCATCTTGCCTTCTGCTCTCTGCTTCTTCCACAACTTGCACAGTTCTCTCCCTAGATTCCCTTCCTTGTCATCCCCACCTAATTCCTTTAATCGTCTAGTTTGGGGCTTTACAACTGGAGGACTGTGGGCCAGATGCGTCCCTCTAATAAATTGTTATGGCCCCGGTCTGGTCCAGGGTTTTATAGACTTCATAATTTTAATATACTGTAATCTGGTTCCTGAACACGCTGTATGAGAAATAATCGGCCAACTACATGTAAGAAGTTGGACACCACTGGTCAAGTTGAATCCAGCTCTTCCATTTCTCCCTCCCATCCTCTCCACTTTCTTCCACATTTATCTTGTATTCTCCCCTCTCCAATTCACCATCTTCTCCAATGGTCTCTCCAGTTTATCTGGGCATCACTTCCTTATTTTGATCAATGAGAATATCTGCCACTATTTTATCTTGCTTCTCAGTTCTTATGCCTCGTGGTCTTTTCTCTTTGCTGCTGGCAGCTCTCTCACTCCGCCTGGTAGCTGTACTCTGACTTTCTTCCGACAGATCCACCTTACTCTTCCTTATGCTCTGTGCACAGGGTATGTCTCCATCTTTCTCGCATTTGTTTTACTGCCTGAAGCCACCTTGCATGTCTCACTGAGACCCATTCTACATGAATTATTTCTATAGCAATGCCTTATGTCTATGCTTTTGGCTTATGTCAACATTTTTTTTTATCCTTTTAGGTCTAGCCAGAACTTTGACACCACACAACTGAAAGGCAACACCACCCCTCCTCCGAAGATAACAAAAAGTCCAGGTTAGGTTTGACCTTTGTTGGGATTTATTGACAATGTATTTAAAGGACAAGGAAACCCATGTATCCAATGCCTTCAGAGCCCTCCCTTCCAAAGTGCACCCCAGTTGAAGGCCATTTGTCATACATGTTAATAAAATTCACATTAGTGCATCTCTGGCCACTTGACCACCAGAAACCAGGTGTTTGATGCCAATGTTATTAATAGGAAAGTTAGATAAAAATATGGATAGACCAGTATTTTTTGCCAGAAAAGTTGCCAACCCTAGTTGGAGTTAGAGCAGATACTTCAATCTTTGAGCTGATGTGTCCTCACGAGCTCTGTTATAAATTGAATCCACAGACTGGCAACAAGATCCTCCTCTTACCATTAACCTTTGCATGGATCCTCCTTGTGAAGTCGTCTGCTGCCCTCGCATTCTAAGCTCAGAATCTCCCACCATCACCCGGAAAACCTCTGCAGCATCAGCCGAGACCATTTCACAGACAGGTGAGAATCTGGCAAAGCATCTGCTAAAAAATATTGCTATATTAGTATATTACAGGGTTTCCTTCAAGGGGGGGCAGCGCCATGGAGTTACAGCACTGGTGGTAAGTGCAGGGGGTAGGTGGTGACCACATCAGGGCTGTTGCGTTAGGCAGTAGCAACCCCAGAATTGCCCCTGCAAACCCCTAGATCCTCCTTATATGTTTCTCAGAGTCAAAAATTATTAATATTTCCGTTGACCCCATAGACCCTGCTCCATCCACAATTATCAGGAAAGCAAAGTCTCGCAACCTGGACAAGAACCGCAACTCCCTGCAGACCCTTCCCAGACCAGTCAGTCCTTTGCCACCTTACACCCAGGGCAAAAATAAACACAGCCCCAACAGTCTTCCAGTGCGGGACGTCCGCAAAAGAAGGAGCTTGGAGGAGGAAAGTACACCCATTACACCAATGGACAGGACTCAAGGGAATAGTAATGGTAATGGAATCATCATTTATTTTGCATCGGCCTATTTATTTGTATTTGTTGTGTCTACTAAGAAAAAATAAACATTTAAACATTACATAAACACAATAGGACTGTTTTGCCACCAACATGGAAACACGTTAGCTTGGTAGCAAAACAATCCTATCTTCACTGACTGGAGAAGCTCCTATAGGCTATTCTCAGTGTCCGTGTATCTCCCTAAGCAGATTCTCGCTACTCTCTTACTACCTTACGGCTGCTAGAGACCGACGCACTCATTACTAATCGTTCATGCTCATCAATGGATACCTGTGGGTGAGTGTTGCTCAACAATCTGTATAGGTGACAATGTTGAGTTATCTCACTGCTCAAGTAACAGATCACTGGTATTTCTCTACCTTCCCAGGTCAGGAAATTACACCTATAAACTCCCAATCAGCAAATACAGTCCTCTGTCCGGCAGACTTTCCCTGGAGCTCAAGTGAGTTCAAATTCCATGGAAACACTTCTTCTCATTGATGCCTATTCAATGTAATGGTATACTGTATACTTCAGGGATCTAACACAAATCTCATTTCAGTTCCTCCTCACCTGTATCGGTGAACTTTTGTGAAACATCAAAAGGAAAGGGCTGTCAGGAACCCGCTGCCGTCACATCTCCCAGGGACCAAAGCTGCCCCCAGGTATACTGAGATGTACTAAGATTTTAATAATTGGACCTACAGCCAGGGCAAGCTTTCTGGCAATGTAGGAAGGCCCTATATGAGATGCTCAAAGTTTAGGCTTGGTCTAAAGTTTGGTAGCAGTGGCTGGGGGTCTAGCGTGGATATTATAAGGGAAGCCCAGTCTGTAGGACTGTTAGGGTGAGATTTAGGGGCAAATTCACTAAGCAGCGAAAATGCGATAGCGATGCCTTCACCGCACTTCGCCAGGCGAATTTTCGCCAGGGCGCCACTAGTTCACTAAAATCCGAAGTTGCGCTCAGGGAGGCGAACGGTAGCGAATTTGCGCAAGCGTTAATTCGTCAAGCAAAGCAAAGTTACGCTAGCGATGCCTAATTTGCATACGGCGCCAAGTTAAAGTTGAGTTAAAGCTGAAGTGCAGAGGTGTTGGAATTCGTTATCACTAGGCTAATTCACTAGGATGCGAAGTTGCGTCTCAACAGCCAAACGCTGGTGATTATTTTCTAGAGTTACTTCGGCAGCGCAAGAATTTCATAGCAAAGTTTCGCTAGTGCTCATTTCTGCCTAGAGAAACTTCGCTAGCACTCTTGCGCTTAGGTTAGTTTGAATAGGCCGGGTACATAAAAGTCTTATGGACGTCTTTAATAGTAATGTTGGTGCCAACGCTTGAAGTGGCCACTTTTTTCAAACACACGTCCAATGATCTATAATAAAGACAGAAGAGATCCTCTAATGCAATAGACATGAGCCCACCCTTAAACAAATGTGGCTATCCCATTTTAAAAAAAAAGAAAAGTCGCCAGCGTTTTTTAACAACGTTAATGCATTTCCAGCATACAGGATATGATGTCACTGACATAAGATTGAGGAAGCTGTAGCTTTGTTTTATCAGTTCGCCTGGTCTGAGATGGCAAAGTAAATTCTGGTAAAGGTAACCCCAGAGTAATGTAATGTAACATTCAGTAAAATTCGCGGAGTAAAGATCCGCCTGGTGATAGGGTGCGAACGAACTCTATCGACTGTCTCGTTTGCTAGCTAATTGTCCTCTATGCCTGTTAGTGAATCGGCAATGTCCCAGCAGATGAGATTTCTGGCGAATTGTTACTAGTAACGGCACTTCCCCCTTTAGTGAATCAGCCCCCATGGCTCTTTTCGAAGAAGACACTAGATCAGGTATCCCCAACCTTTTGAACCTGTGAGCAACATTCAGAGGAAAATGGAGTTGGGGAGCAACACATGCATGAAAAATGTTCTTGGGGTGCCAAATAAGAGCAGTCATTGGCCATTTAGTGGCCCTATGTATCAACCTACATTGAGGCTCTGTTTGGCAGTACACCAGGTTTTTATAGAACCAAAACTTGCCTCCAAGCCAGGAATTCAAAAATAAGATCCTGCCTTGAGGCCACTGGGGGCAACATCCAAGGGGTTGGAGAGCAAAATGTTACTTGTGAGCTACTGGTTGGGGACCACTGCACTAGATGGCATGTGTTGCCAGCATTAGACCTTGTCAAGTTTTCAGTGAGGGAGACCTCAGTGATATGAGAGGTTGTACAGCAGATTATACTTACTGTGGGGAGGAGGCACATGGATTATTGAGTAGGACATGCCAGTGAATGCAGTGAGACAATGCCACATATAATTTACACGTTTAGCGAATGTCTCTTCTCTCCATCACAGGGGACAGATGTGTGCGTCACGCAGGTCTCTCCCACGTCTCACTTATGGTCCCTGCAGTTACTTCCCTCGCAAGATTTCACCTTTCACTTACGCGTGTCTCCTCCAGTGAGTTCCTGATTCCGTCTCCTCTTTCTGCTTCCTCGCTGTATCGTTTTGGGACCAAATGTTATTTTATCTTTATCTTATTATTACCATAACATTGATAGCATTCTCTCGCTATGTTAGACAACAGTGACGTGAGGTGATGTACTGTAAGTTAGGGATGCAGCCAACATAATGTAGGAAGGGGCAGAACTAAAGTTTAAAAATAATTAAGCTAGGAATGGTTTGTACAAGCCCTAAGCCTAGCTTCTCAACAGCCACCCAGAACACACTGAGCATGTGCAGTGTCATTGACTATATAGAACTTGTTGCACCAGCCTATAGTTTCAGCTTGTCAATAGCAGCAATGATCCAGGACTTCAAACTTGTCACAGGGGGTCACCATCTTGGAAAGTGTCTGTGACACTCACATGCTCAGTGGGCTCTGAGCAGCTGTTGAGAAGCTAAGCTTAGGGCTCGTCACTAATTATCCAGCAGATAATGAGGTTGGACTGTAATATAAGCTGATGCTACAGGGCTGATTATTAAATTCTGATGCTACTTGCACTGGTTTCTGTGCTGCCATGTAGTAATTATCTGTATTAATTACTAATCAGCCTTATATTGTGACATTTCTATTCTATGTGTACTGTATATTGTGAGTGGGTCCCTAAGCTCAGTAAGTGACAGCAGCACAGAGCATGTGCAGTGAATCAGCAGAAAAGAAGATGGGGAGCTACTGGGGCATCTTTGGAGACACAGATCTTTACTGCTAAAGGGCTGTGGTTGCCTTGGGCTGGTACAGAAGCCCAAAACATAATGTACAACATTTCTAGCTACTTTAACTTTAGTTAAATTTTAGTTCTACTTTAAGGGATGATATACTGTATGTCTTCATCAACAGCCAAATGTTTTTTTTTTTCTCTAAAGACCAGCCATGTTGGTCAGCAAATCTCTCCAACAGTACTTCTTGTTAGATGTATACTTAATGCTAAATGGATGATTATAACTGATCACTTTGATCTGAAGGGATAAAGCACTATTATATCATAAAGGGGTGGTTCACCTTTAAGTTCAGAGTCATTTAGATTCATTGATGAGACGCCCCTTTCCTTCTATCCCGCAGGGCGCCTCTGGCTGTGATGATCTCTCTATTGATCCCTCACAAGTTACAGACTATTATTTCAGATTTTATCGGCTTTGCGACTGATCCCCTGTGCAGGCGACAGCAGCAGAGAAATATCTGCCTATTACTGTTCTCCTTCCTTAAACTGGAAAGAGGCGTATCCTTCCCTGTCCCACCCCCCCCTCAGACTGCGGGCAGCCACGGGGTCACCCTCCCCTCACTGGAAGTGCAACACTGGAGAAGACCACTGGATCTTTCTGGGTCAACTGGAACCACGAACACTGGAGCTAGAGGGGGGTCTACACGTAACTGGAAGCAAAATAAGGGGTAGCCCCCCTTGGCCAACAAGCAGGAGGAATGGATTAAGAATGGGTGCAACCCCTACCATTGAATTTGTGTGTCTAATATTGTGATTCTGTTACAAACCTTCCCTTTCTCACCTTTATCTACGTTACAGGAAAGGTTGCACCCCTCCCCGTCTCACCTCCCATGTAGGCTTTTTGACTCCGCAGCCAAAGCTTTCCTATAAGCGAGCGGCTGCGCAACCAATAAGAAGTTACTGAAAATGTTGGACATTTTTATCATATTTTATGTGGATTTTTTTTCCTCCTTGTTTGAGCTTTCTGTGTTTTGTATTTAATTGTCTAACCACTGAAGTGCACTTATTATTAACACGGCAGTGAGGACCAAAAACACCCTCGCCCCCCTCTATAGCCTGGGCAAGGGGCGACCATCTTGCTAAGCGGGGGTGGGGTTGGTAGCGCACCAAAGACTCTTCAGAGAGCACGCAGAGTGCAAAGCCGTGAAAATCAACGTCATCGCATAAACTGGTGACGAGAAAGTCTTGGAATTTGATGCTTAAAAGTAATTTTTTTCCTCCTACAAATTATGCTCTTAACGTTTAATTTTTTTTTTTTTTGTAAATAGTTTCTTTGCAATAATGAGAGACACTAATCACAGCGGCCGTGGCCATCGCTGGAACAGTTTAACCAATTCAAAGCACAAGGGACTTACCCTTTGGTACATTGTCCCTTGTTGCGGGGAACGGGTTAAACCATATTTTCTAAACATATAAGTTTTTTTTGTTTGTATTTATATTTTCCCCATGTTCCCGCCTTATCCTGCTCCGACTGTTCCCGGGACTGGACAGTCCTATCTGCATATAAATACCCACAATATAAATAATTCTTTGTACTCTGAGCAGTGTCTGTGTCTGTGAAAAACAATTTAATCTTTAAAGGGAAATTCTCACAAAGAAAACGAGGTTATTAAATGCGCAATGGTGTAACATCGATAAGCGTGTGTCAGCTCTGTTGGTTTCTGCTGATCTAGAAATGCAAACAAGAAAGTGTAGAATGGCATCCCATAATGTACCCGACTAAAGCGGTCTATAGACTAGCCAACCCCATACAAGGACAATTATGGTCTGCCCCACAAATACCTGGCAGGTGATCTGTCAGATATCTATTGGGCAGGTTTAAAATCCTATCACTGCTTGATGCCAGGGGGTATATTTATCAAAGAGTGAATTTTGAGATCTTTACAGTCCGCAGACTAAAATACTGCCTAGCTCTCCATTCATTTCTATGGGATTTTTAAAAGTGTATTTATCAAAGGGTTTTAAAATCCCATAGAAATGAATGGAGAGAGGCGGTATTTCACTCTGTGGACTGTGGAGATCTAACTTCACTCTTTGATAAATATACCCCCAGTAGAGAAAAGTTGGACCTGGGATACTACTAGCACATCAACTCAGTATGGACCACCATCTAGGAGGGCGAATCACAGAGAAGTCTTTCCTTGTATTAGGGATGCACCGAATCCACTATTTTGGATTCGGCCGAACCCCCGAATCCATTGCGAAAGATTTGGCCGAATACCGAACCCTAATTTGCAGTTCTAGATACAGGTAAGGGATCATCCAAATTATCCAGAAAGCCCATCTCCCATAGACTCCATTTTATCCAAATCATCCAGATTTTTAAAAAGGATTTCATTTTTCCATGTAATAATAATAATAAAAACAGCCCCTTGTACTTGATCCCAACTAAGATATAATTAATCCTTATTGGAAGCAAACCAGCCTATTGGGTTTATTTTATGTTTCCAAATTACAGAAATATTCATTATCTGGAAAACCCCAGGTCCTGAGCATTCTGGATAACCGGTCCCATACCTGTACTTTTGGAATATAATAATAACAGTCCTGCTGCATAAATGTTTTTTATGTACAGTAGAACCCCCATTTTACATCCACTGATTTTAAGTTTTCCCTCATTTTACATTGTTGTTTTGTGGTCCCACCTATATTTTATGCTTACTACAAATTTCCCAGCATTTTTTTCTGGTTCCCTGAAAAACGTAAAACGGGGGTTCTACTGTGTCTGTTAATTTGGTATAAATTTTGAGGCCAAGCTTGATTTAGTACTGGACTCCCAAGGAAGGGCTTCAAGACAAAAGCTAAAAAGCCTGTTCCAGGAAGGTTCAACAGATAAATGTCTGGTCTCCTGAGGGATTGGGTTGCCTTTTATGCTTTAAACTGGGTTCATTCATAAGGCTGCTATAAGAAATATTGGGGCCCTGTAGGTTATGTGGACCCCACAGTTTGGGCCAGACCATAGTCTGTAATAGATCAATCGATTTGTTGTAATATCAGTGGAATACAGTGAAACCTCAATTTTTCATTCCTGATTTTACGTTTTCCTTCATTTTACAAGTTTTTACAAGTTTTGTGGTCCCACTTATATATTATGCATAATACAATTCCCTGGATTTTACACCATTTTTTTCTGGTCCCCTGAAAAACATAAAATGGGGGTTCTACTGTATACCTTAAGTTTTCTATTTCATTGGGGAGTCAGTGACGTTCGCCCTAGGTTTAAACCCTACACACAAACATACGAGGCCACAACGTGTTCAGAATATGCTCTTAAAAAAAACAACCCATAAATAATACTCCAGTCCTCCCCAAGTCAGCAGAGCAGCTCTCTAAAAGGGGCCATTCCCAGAATGCCAGTGACCAGCAGCCATTCTCTTGATCTCAAGCAGCACTATGTTATCACAAGTGACCTAATTTTGCACCAACCTATTTACCAGGGTCAACATTTGACAGGACCCCTGACAACAGTTCCCCCTGTACCCGTCAGTACTAGCGACTCAATGCAAGAAAGTCTGGATCAGAATCATTATTACAACCCAAAAGAAAAAATCAATTCAAAATAATAAGTGTTTTTTTTTTTTTATTGTAACTTGTGAGTTATTCACCATAATGTAGAAATCTCCTTCGCTGAAATGACAGTGCAATGATATGAGTGGATGCAATAAACCACGGCAAGTACTGGTCCCCAGACACACAGCGTAAAAATAATCAAACCTCCCTCCTGGGAGACACCTGAGGAGAGAGAAGAGAGAAACCACTAAAACATCGGCGTGTCTTTTCCTGAAGCTCATAAGGACTGTGATACCGACCCCTGTACACACAACCATACTAATAGTGTGCCAGTTACTCTACAAGGACTTCAGAACTACTTTATTTACACGGTTACTCACTTCATTATATGCATTAGGATAGGATATGGGCAACTGTTAGTATAAGAAGCCAAAGATACAGTTCAAAAAACAAGAACAGTCTACATTGTACTTTGGATTATCGGTGTGATTAATTTACCCTTTAAACAGTATGCTAAAGAGAATGGTACATATAAATTATAGAACATATTGGATAACAGATCTCATAAATAGCCAATATAAATTTGAGTTAATCAAAAATACAGCGGACATTCCCAATCCTCCATCCTTCCTAGAATTAAATGTTGTTTCATTATCCCCATTCAGACTTGCAACTCATAATCAAACACAACTTGGGCTACATGTGGCAAACAGGTATATTGGGCTGAAGATATGAATGCAATCTAAGAATAAAGATTAATAGTAAACAGCTTAGGTGAAGCATAATTACATTTAAAGGAGAAATATACCCTCTGGGATAACTGTGCTCTTCAGAGCACTTTTGCAATTTACATTAGTGTTTGTGTATTAGCAGTCAAGCGCTACATGCTGTAATGTTCAGGCAAATGCCTGAAGGGCAGAAGGTTAAAGGGGAACTATTGCAAAAATGTAAATATATTATTAGCTTCATCATACTTAAATAAGAAACATTTGAATTACAATTAGAAATTCTGCATTGTTTCTGAAATAATCAAGTTTATCCTCATTATTCCTCTCTCAGCATCTGTTTCTCTTCATTCAGGAGTTGGGTGTCAGCTAACATTGACAGTTAGATGCAATATATCTTATAGTGGGGCTCCTTTTGCCTTGAAGATGTATTAGAGCTCAGTCTATTAAAATCACCAGACATCCAGTCTCTCTACATGCAGAATTTGTGCAAAAGGCAGTTATTTTGTTTGTAATGGAATCAGTTATTTGCGTGAGCTCTAATTCATCTGATAGGAAAGGGAGCCCCCCCTATAAGATATATTGGAATGGTCAATGAATATCCGACATCCAACTCCTGAATGAAGACAGAATGAAGAGAAACAGATGCCGAAAGAGGGATAGTGAAGATAAACTTGATTATTTCAGAAACAATGCAGCATTTGAAATGGATTGCATTTAGAAATCTTCTTATTTCAGTATGATGAAGCTTATATTAAATTTTCATTTTCGCAATAGTTCCCCTTGAAGTCACTAATACAGCAAGCATCCTCTGAAGCTTTTCTACGGAGTTCTAACACTTCATCCTGTACCTGAACAGAACAGCATGTAGCGCTCATCATTCCATAACAACAAATTTAGGACACTACCACGGTTCCATTGCTCATATCACGGCAACCAAAGGAAATAAAGTGTGAAATTGCTCAGAGTCCTCTTCTGAATACATTTAAATTGAGTTCTCCCAGATGGTATATGTTTCCTGTATATGGTACGATTGTAAGCTCCATCAGGGCAGCGAATGATGTATAATCTCTGTAAGGCGTTTCAAAAATATCGGCACAATATAAATAAGGCAGAATAGTGATAATATACATACTACAGACGGCTTATAAAGTCTGCTGTACAGGTTCACACACTGCTGCTGGGCAACCCACGTGTGTCTCGCCATTTTTAATAGCTTTATAACTTTGTTTTGTATCTGAAAACTGCTAGTTTGCCATTATATAATAAACGATATCCCTTGGAGTTAAAGGAGAAGGAAAGGTTAAAATTAAGAAACACAGCATTGTTGTCCTTCTATTGTGTACACATGGACTTCTGTATCAGACTTCCTGTTTTCAGCTTAAACCTTCAGGGCTAGGGCTTGAGCATGCTCAGTTTGCTCCTCTCTCTGACTGCCCATCCCTTTTCCACTCCCTGCTGTAATCTGAGCCCAGAGCTATGAGTGAGCAGGGAGAGACTCAGGCAGGAAGTGCTGTCACACCATGCTAATATGGCAGCTGCTATCCTAAACAAACAGAGCGCTTCTAGAGTCGTTTACTCAGGTACTGCAGAATATTGTGTCTTAGCTTACACTAACCTATTGGCAACAAAATGCTTTGGTAGCTTTCCTTCTCCTTTAAAGTTTCACCATGGTTATTAGGTTTTGGTATATAAGTTTTACTCAATTACACACACACACACACACACACCATATCCCATCCCAAGTTGCACTGCTTACCTGCTTGGTCAAACATAGATCCCAACCCACAGCAGTAGAAATAGTACTCCGAAGCCCATAAAGAGAGAAGCAACAAGCGAGATGAGCAGCTCCTTGTACACATCTCTTGTGTATTTGGTGGAAGTCACCTCATAGCTGGAAACAGTTGCTAAGGAAAATAGGACTTAAAAAATACAGAGTATAATGTAATATCACATTGAAAAATCATGTTTCCGCCACACCCAGTCATTGCCAGCTACCAGCATCCACATACCTAACTGGTAGCAGAAGCCTCCAACTGCCAACTTTTATTGCAGCAATGAAATGGATGAAACAGGACTGGGATTCAAAATAGGCCCTGGCATTTCTACTACAGAGAGGCCCAAATAGTACCTACCAGCCCACTTAATAGTCACTTTCTATGGCACCTTATATCAGCCCCTCTGGCATTTGCCAGAACCCACAGATTGCCAGTCCGGGCCTGGATGAAAGCCAGTGCTAAAAAGCTGCCACCCCTATTAATATGTAAACAAATGAAGTATACAGCACAGAATAACCTAGGCTTACATTTAATGAAGTATATTTTTCCTGTGAAGCTGAAAAGGATACACAAAGAACCAAGCTGTGAAGAACATTCCGATGGCTAACAGCACAACTGTCAGATGTGGGAACACTGCCGGGTTCACCGGGCTTGTGTATCGACTCATCGCTTCCAACTCCTGTGGGGGGAGAAGGAAGAAAGCAATGATAAATACAGGAATGCATAATGAAAGCAGATGAAGGAAAGCTAGCATAGGGCATGTTCATATCATACAGCCCCAATCTAATACCAATGTGTTTATAATTGGGGATGAACGTAAATAGAGCAGACTAGGGATGGTGGAAGATACAGTATGACAGTAAACCAGATCATTGACTTTTAGGGCAGGACTTGAAGTTGCGATTGGAGCCGACACATCGTAGATGCGACTAAAGGCATACGACGTGTCGGATGTTTTAAAGAAAACGGAAGTGAAGGAGAAATCGCAGGTAACAACTACATTTATCCGACTGTCGGATGAAAACGCAGCGTAAATCTCCTGACCATATAAAGCAGTGATCCCCAACCAGTGGCTCGTGAGCAACGTTGCTCACAAACCCCTTGGATGTTGCTCCCAGTGGCCTCAAAGCATTTACATTATTTTAAATTCCAGGCAAGTTTTGGTTGCATAAAAAATGGTTTTACTGCCAAACCTTCTGTAGACTGCCAGTCCTCATAGGGACGACCAAATGGCCAATCACTGCACTTATTTGGCACTTCTAAGGAACTATTTTTATGCATGTGTTGCTCCCAACTCTTTAATTCTGAATGTTGCTCGGGGGTAAAAAAGGTTGGGGATCCCTGATATAAAGGAAACAGGCCACAGGAGGAGGTGACTAATAACAGCCCTGTATTTTTAATTTTTTTTTACAACAGGGGCAGGGCTGTATCTGTCATATAGGTACCAGTGGGCCCATGCCTAGGGCCAGATTTAGTGGGGCAGCGTATGGGTACCTATATGGTTAGAGGCAGCCATGTGAAGAAGAAGAAGCAGGGCTGACCGGCACTCGAACGGATCCACAGGACCAGAGAAAATTAGTTAAAAAATAAATTTTAGTTATACAAAGCTAAAAAAAAAAGTATATTTGCATCTCCATCCTCCATTTGAACCCACTTAGGGCACTTAGTTATGGAAGCGCGTAGGGCGGATGGAGATGCAAATATACATTTTTTAAGTTTGTATAAATAAAATTATTTTTTAACTAATTTTCTCTGGTCCTGTGGATCCGTTTGAGTGCCGGTCGGTCCTGCTTCTTCTTTACATCCTTTGCCGTACCGCTCCCTAAAGCTGGGGGTCTGGGGGGCTGGTGCAGCCGGATCACATTTGCTATTCGGTGAGTCATTTACAGTTTATTCTGGGGCACCATGTTTCTCCCAACTATAGAGGCAGCCATGCCAAGCTGTCTAGGCTCCAGAGTGAAACCAATGTTCCACAAACACTGAATACAGGTAATGCTATTATGCAGAGAATTGTCTTTTTATATTATGACCTGAGTATAAACAAGTTAGGGACCGCCATATGGGGTTTACCTTGACGTGGTATGGTGGCTTTTCAACTTTATGATCATAACTTTGTAACTAAAAAACCCTTGTCTTTGTAAACACATGCACTTGCATTTATACTGAATTGCTTATGAGACAGGGGCCCAGGGAAGTGCATTGTAAGTAGCACTTCCATTATACTTAAATATACTTTGATTTAGCCTTAGGAGTGCTTCCACAACCCCCCAATTTTGTACATGCCAAGCTGTAGGACCCACTCACAGAGTAGATAACAGATGTATTATAATGCAAGTCGTTTAGTATTTAAATGATCTTATCTCCTGATCATATAAAGGAATGAGGCAACAAATATTAGCACTGTATTTTTATTTTTTTTTACGACAGGGGCAGGGCTGTATCCATCATATAGGTACCAGTGAGCCCATGCCTAAGGTACGGAGCAGATTTTGAGAGGCAGCTCGTGGGTACCTATAAAAATGATTAAAAAAAATACTGTTGTTAATATAGAGCTAAAGAGGGGGAGGTGGTACCTGCCTCTCCTGCCGGCAATACAGGAGATGGGCAGAGTTCATATGTGCCAATTACAGGGAGAATGGGTCAGGCTGAGGTCCAGTGCTTAAAGAAGCAATAGACAAATACAGGGGATAAATTTGATTTTTATACACACACTCCACTAGTCAAGGGATACAAGTGATATCACTACACACCATTCTCTGTTGTAATCTGAGCTCAGAGCTGTAAGTGAGCAGGGAGAGACTCAGGCAGGAAGTGATGTCACACCAAGCTAATATGGCAGCTGCTATCCTAAACAAACAGAGCTTCTAGAGCTTTTTCCTCCGGTTCTACAGAATAAATATAACATTCTAGCTTGCACTATTGATCTATTGGCAATAAAATGCCTCTGTAGCCTTCCTTCTCCTTTGAGTGACAATGTGCAGTTACCTACCTGTGTGTTATTTATTAGAATTATATTTCACATCTGTGCACTTCTGACCTGTAACAGTTACAATCCCACAGACACACGTATAACACAAACCAATTACACAGCGATAGACAAGTACAGATGCATAAAAGGAGACACACGGGGGAAAAAAACTCCCTGTCCCGAAGAGCTGACAGTCCCAGTCCGATAGATATACAAACACACGTATTTAGTGGGAACTAAAAGTGCAGCGGTCAGTCTACTCACCATTTCTTCGCTTTCAACTATCCTGCTTCAGCCACGTCTCTTTCTCTCTGCTTCTCTTCTGGTAGGGGTGAAAGGTCACCGCAAGGCACCCTGGGAAACGACGCGGCACCCGCTCACTAGCTGTTGGAATCCTATTCCTGTCAGCGTTCGACCGCTTCCGCTACGATGCCAACCACTACATGGCGCTGGGTGTGACGTATCCGATATTTTTTAAACAATGACCCTTATTGGACTGTCATTGTCTACCCAATCACAGTGTTGTTATTTTTCCCCCCACTCCAATCACAGCGTGACTTTGCAGATGGACCAATAGGCGTTTGCGCAGCCAATTGCTTGCTAGAGAGACAGACACGCGGGAAAAAAAGTTACGTCACGTAGAAGCCCGCGAAGGTTTTGGAAGGCAGCGGAGTGGGTAAGTGTTTTGTGTCGGATTTTGCGCTACAGAACAAATGTAACCCTTTTAGAGCCTGTGTGAGGCGGGCTGTTTCTGTGTCAACTGAGGGAGGTTTTTTTTTTATTTGACTGTAACAAAGTAGCTTTAAATTAACCATGTGTTTAATAAATATGTATTTCCAGTCATAGAGGCGGCCATGCCAAGCTGTAGGAGCCATTCACACAGCACATAACAGACTATCATGAGGTGTTTACCATTGAAATGCTTGTTGTTTACCTCTCTGTACACAAATGTAATGAAAACATTTCTTTTATATATAAATTATAATGTATTTCAATTGCAGCTGCTCATTAGATGCTTATAATACACAAAAGCCATGAATATCCTGTAAATTATATCCTTATAAACGGTGCTTAGTGATGTCATCGGTTATAAACGGAGCATAGTGATGTCATTTCTGTCACATGACTCACTGAAACGTGTGTATTATGATAAATTACCCCCTGTTGTAAAATATAAGCATGTTAGAAGTCACCTTAGAGTTCCATGACCTGTATAATAACAGGCCGCCTAGGGTTGCCGCCTGTATGGTTTTGACTAGGGATGCACCGAATCCACTATTTTTGATTCTGCCGAACCCCCGAATCCTTCGCGAAAGATTTGGCTGAATACCGAACTGAATCCAAACTAGGGGTGGAAAGGGGAAAACATTTTTTACTTCTTTGTTTTGTGACAAAAAGTCATGCAATTTCCCTCCCCACCCCTAATTTGCATATGCAAATTATTATTCGGTTCGGCCAGGGTGAAAAAGGCCGAATCCTGGATTCGGTGCATCCCTAGTTTTGACCTGGACAGCCCGATTTGTTGAAGGACCGTTCAGGTTAAAACTGGTTGCCCGGGCAGGATTTCCTGGGATTGACGCGGTGATCGCCATGGCATAGCCACGCCCCCAACCCAGTCACACCCCTGTGTCATGGCCCCACCCCACAGCCCCGCCTTCCCAGAGTTCATCACGGGAAAGGTGGCAACCCTATTTCCTCCTCGTGTTTTTTATATAGTCATAGAATGCCTCGTTAACGTATAATATCCTTATATTTTACAAGAGGGGGTACTTTACTCCCTATATAATCTGTAAGTAATGCAGAGAAGGGATGGGTGAATTTTAGTTTCTGCCGCCAGCGAAATGTTGCTGATGCCCATTAAAGTCTATGGGCATGAAAAAAATTTGGTTGCATGGCGAAGTTTTTTTTGACGCACAACGCCATACAAGTCTATGGGCGTCAATTCCACGGCAAAACAAGGAGAAAGAATTGGCCCATCGCTACTGCAGAGTAGCTTCATAATCATCACTAACAAATAGAGTAGTGCTACACAAACACTCTTCTCGACTTGAGTTTTACTTATCAATATTTTTTGTGACTTTAAGGGTTTGGTGTTAGTGTATCCATGCACACATTATACATTAAATTCTTGCACTCGAGTGCATATAATTGATTTTTTATTTTATTTTTAGGCTTTCTCTGTGTTGTTGAACTCTGCATCTTCCTCCTCTTTTACCAAGTCTATATTTGCAATGGGAATTCACGGTTTGGCCAAACTTATCGCAGATGTGGCACCTGCAGCTATCAAAGAGCATGATATAAAAAGTTACTTTGGTCGAAAGGTGGCGGTCGATGCTTCCATGTGCATTTATCAGTTTCTTATTGCAGTGAGACAGGATGGCAACACGCTGCAAAACGAGGAAGGTGAAACCACAAGCCATCTTATGGGCATGTTTTACCGTACCATTCGCATGGTAGAGCATGGCATCAAACCAGTGTATGTGTTTGATGGGAAGCCACCACAGATGAAGTCCGGTGAACTAGCTAAACGCAGTGAGCGTAGGGCCGAGGCAGAGAAGTTGCTTGAAGCTGCCGAGGAGGCTGGAGAAGTGGAGAACATTGAGAAGTTCACTAAAAGACTTGTCAAGGTCACCAAGCAGCACAATGAGGAGTGCAAGAAATTACTTACCCTAATGGGCATTCCTTATGTGGATGCACCCTGTGAAGCTGAGGCCACGTGTGCTGCCTTAGTAAAAGCAGGGAAAGTGTATGCTGCAGCAACAGAAGACATGGATGCCCTGACCTTTGGCACCCCTGTGCTCCTTAGGCACCTCACAGCAAGCGAAGCTAAAAAGCTGCCTATTCAGGAGTTCCATCTAAACCGTGTCATTCAGGACATAGGTATCACACATGAACAATTTGTGGATCTCTGTATCTTGCTCGGAAGTGACTACTGTGAAACCATCCGTGGCATTGGACCCAAAAGAGCCATTGACCTGATCCGTCAGCATAAGACCATTGACGAGATCATTGATAACATTGACCTCAAGAAATACCCCGTTCCGGAAAACTGGCTGCACAAGGAGGCAAAACATCTTTTCTTGGAACCAGAAGTAGTCGACACTGACATCACCGAGCTGAAGTGGATCGAGCCCGATGAAGAAGGATTGGTGGCCTTCATGTGTGGGGAGAAGCAGTTTAGTGAAGATCGCATACGCAACGGGGCCAAAAAGTTGGCCAAGAACCGGCAAGGCAGCACACAGGGCCGGCTGGATGACTTTTTCAAAGTGACCGGATCCGTTAGCTCAACTAAAAGAAAAGAGGCAGAATCCAAAGGATCCGCTAAAAAGAAAGCCAAAACTGGAGGTACCCCTGCAGGAAAGTTCAAGAGGGGTAAATGAATGGGCAATTATTAACTGATGCGAATGATTTATAAGCGCTAAGGCTTTGACAATATGTCGCAGTTCTTTAAAATAAAAAAAAATTGTATAATAACCTTTATCTTTAAGTGGGTAACGTTTGAATGCTAATGTTTGTTTTTTATGTTAAAATAAAGATAAACCAAGTTCTGTCTTGTTGTCATGAAAAGAATGTAATTTTCTGGCAGAGAAGATCTAACTTCCATAGAGCTAAAGGGGACACCAACGCCACTTAAAGTTCACCTTCAAGTTAACTTTTAGTATGTTATAAAATTACCAGTTCTACGCAACTTTTCAACTGGTCTTCATTATTTTTATTTTTTTTTATAGTGTTTTAATTATTTACTGTTTTCTTCTGACTTTTTACATCTTTTAAATGGGATGGCTGACCCCAGCTAAACTCAAATGCTCTGCAAGGCTACTAATGTGTTGTTATTGTTACCTTTTATTACTCATTATTCTATTCAGGCCCTCTCCTATTCATATTCCATTTTCTTATTTAAATCATTGAATGGTTACTAGGGTAATTGGGACCCTAGCTACCAGATGGCTGAAACTACAAACTCAAGTGCTGCTGAATAAAATGCTAAATAATTCAAAAACCACAAATAATAAAACATGAAAACCAATTGCAACTTGGCTCAGAATATCATTCGCTACATCATACTAAAAGTTAATTTAAAAGTCAACAACCCCTTTAATGTAACATGGATCAGAGTGCTTTCCTTTACTGTTTTAGACTAACAATCAATCTTAAAAGGTGTATTTTGTTAATTTCTTAAAGGGGTTGTTCACCTTCAAGTTAACTTTTAGTAGGTTATAGAATGGGCAATTCTAAGTAACTTTTCAATTGAACTTCAGTATTTATTTGTGATAGATTTTGAATTATTTGCCTTCTACTTCTGATTCTTTCCAGCCTTCAAATGGGGGTCATTGACCCCTTCTAAAAACAAAAGCTGTGTAAGGATACACATTTATTGCTACTTCTTATTACTCGTCTTTCTATTTAGGCCCTTTCCTATTAATATTCCAGTCACTAATTCAAATCAGTGCATGGTTGCTAAGGTAATTTGGACCCTAGCAACCAGACTGATGAAACTGCAAACTGGAGAGTTGCTGAATAAAAAGCTAAATGACTCAACAAATAATAAAAAATTAAAACCTATTTCAAATTGTCGCAGAATATTACTCTCTACGTCATTCTAAAAGTTAATTTAAAGGTGAACAACCCCTTTAATAAGAGCCTGGGGCTGTAAGTTCTACTTAACCCACACAAGCAGTCCCAACATATTTTTCTTGACTTGAGTTTTACTTATAAATTATTTTTGTGACATTCAGGGTTTGGTATTTGTACATCCGTACACACTTTACAAATGAAGTCCTTGCACTTAAGGTATCAATAATAAGGCAGTCAATGAAGTTCACCACTAATCTCCTCTTTACAGTTTTAGGAGAAGTGATACTGATAAGTGTGTATGAAATACTAGTATATTACAGTTAAATTATGAAATGAAAAAAGTTGCTGAGTATTTTCGTGAAGAAATCCGTGTAATTTAAATCTATAGTTGAACCCAGGGATCAGATGTGGTCCTGGAAAATGTGAAATCAAGGACATGTTTTAAAGGAGAAGGAAAGGCTAAAACTAAGAAAGCTTTATCCGAAAGATCTATATAAATACACCAGTAAACCCTCAAAAAAATGCTGCTCTGAGTCCTCTGTCAAAAGAAACACAGTATTTCTTTCCTTCTATTGTGTACACATGGGCTTCTGTATCAGACTTCCTGTTTTCAACTTAAACCTCCAGGGCTAGGGCTTGAGCATGCTCAGTTTGTTCCTCCCGTCCCTGATGTAATATGAGCTCAGAGCTATAAGTGAGCAGGGAGAAAGAGGCAGGAAGTGATGTCACACAAGCTAATATGGCAGCTGCTATCCTAAACAATCTGAGAGCGCCTAGAGCTGTTTACTCAGGTATGGTAAAGCATTCTTCAGAATAAATATAGCATTCTAGCTTGCACTGTTGTATCTAATCTATTGGCAATAAATCTACTCTGTAACTTTCCTTCTCTTTTAGATTATTTACACTTATTTTTCAAGGTCTCAAAGGAAATAAGCACAGGAGTTAGTTTTACTTTGAAATACAATAATTACGATGTTAATGACAAGGATTAAGCACTGCAGCATTCAAGGGGTGGTTCACCTTCAAACTAGTTGTTTTCAGATAGATCACAAGAAATAACGACTTTTTCCAATGACTTTCTATGTGTGACCATTTATTAAGTGTAAAGTGTAATTTTTCACCTTTTGAAGCAGCCCTGGGAAGGGGGGGTCGCCGACCCTGTAAACTGTTCTAAATTGATAAATTTCTTATCTTTGTCCCTGCTGAGCAGAATCCCTGAGTTTCATTACAGGCAGCTGTTAGAATAGATACAATAGTTGCTAATGCTCCAGAGACGCTGCTGAGAAATTTATCAACTAAGGGTCGTATTATCAAGGTTCGAATTTCGAAATGAAAAAACTTCGAAATTCAATTCAAAAAGACCAACTGAAATTAAGTCAACATTTTTTTTTGTTGAATAGGTCTGTTTTCAATGGAATAGGTTTGTATTCGGCCGAATTAGAATCGTGCGAATAGAAGGAATAGAGCATTCGATCGAATTCGATTTGAAGTTTTTCCCAAAAAAACTTTGATTTTTCAAAGTTCACCAATTGACTCCAAATATTCTATTTGACTTATTGATACAATATATAACCAAACCATCCAGATGTCTTCAACATTTTTATTCTCTAACCAATGGTATAGATTTAAGATCTTTCTCCCTTTGCTGTTATAACAGATGACTCATCTGAGAAGGCTTTCCCTTAGATTGGAACATTGATTGTAGGTATTCCTTTAACATAACTATTGGAGTATAAGGGGCAGATTTATCAAGGGTCGAATTTCAAATTGAAAAAACATCGATATTCGAATTAAAAAAGAACAACCGAAATTAAGTCAAAGTTTTGTTTTTTTTTTTTTTTTGGTCGAATAGGTCCGTGTTCGGCCGAATTTGAATCGAAGGAATAGCGCATTCGATTCAAAGTTTTTCCCGAAATAAACTACAGTCTTTCAAAGTCCACCAATTGACTTCAAATAGGTTCTAGGTTAAAACAGCAATTTGGCAGGTTTTAGATGGCGAATATATCATACTCTGGCCCTTTAAGAACTCGAATTTGACTATTCGCCACCTAAAACCCGCCTAATTGCTGTTTTAGTCAATGGGAGACGTCCTGGGGTCAATTTGGAGTTGTTTGCTGCTTTCCTGACATTCAGTTTTTTTTTTTCGGGGCAAAAGCTCGAATCGAGCTTTTAAAACTCGAATTGAATTAGATTCGCGTTTGGTGTCGATCCTATTCACCCGGGTTTTGAAAATTCGATTTTTTTTTTTAGTAAATTTAGATTGGTCAAATTTCGACTTTATGGGAGTTTTAAAAAAAAAACTCCCACGATTTCGAAATTCTACTCTTGATAAATCCGATTCTGCATTCTGATGTTAGACTTGTGTGCGGATACTCAGCCATGGAATGATATGTGGAGGGGGGGAAGTGCACAAGAGATCTAGAAAAACAATTTTAAGCAGTTTAACTTCATTTAGGGGGTTATATATCAAAGTCCAAATTTATCTCAATATTTTCTGCTACAAACTGTGTATTTATTATTACATTTTCCCGAGAATTTGCTTTGCATGGGAAAAAAATCAGGTTTTCACGAATTTTCCTGACTTTTTATCGGATTTTTTTTTAATTTTCACCCGAAAACTTCAGGACATTGCCCGAAACCCAGCGCACATCAAAAAATCATTGGGACTTCTCCCACTGACTTATATGCAACCTCGACAGGTCTGAGATGCCGGGTTTTCAGATTTGAACTTTTCCATCCTCAGGGCTTAATAAATTCTGAAAAATGTGTGATTATTTTAAAAGCCAGATTTTATTTTTTTAAAAAATCTCAAATTTTTAGCGATTTTTGCATTCGGAGTTTAGTAAATAACCCCCTTAATGTCTGATATTAAATGTCTGATATCAAATGTCTGATATCAAATGTCTGATATCAAATGTCTGATATCAAATGTCTGATATCAAATGTCTGATATCAAATGTCTGATATCAAATGTCTGATATCAAATACCAGGAAGTAAAATACCAGGAAGTAAAATACCAAGGGAAAGAAACAAGTCATGGAGGTGAACTCCCCACACTCTGCAATCAGTTTTCTAACTTGCTGAGGATCATTTACATTTCTATATGTATGTATATACTATTCTGAAGGGTTCAGAAGACGTTATTTTTTAAAACATGTTCCCTCATATTCTTTTGCCAAATACTACTAAAATATTTCAAGTAAAGGCTGCACTGATGCTGGCACCATGTTTTGGAAATGACCCTATTCACAGCAGCCAACAGCAATGTGTGTGTCTTTGCGTTGCACAAACGACAACTTCGTCACACAGTTTGGAAAAATCACTTTAATGTTGAAATACAATCGGTTAATGCTCACATTCATGGTTGAACTGGCACCAGGAACGTTCCAAGTGAGTCATTTCCTGGTCAAGCCACTTCTTTTCTTAATCCAGCTGCAGACCCATCACCCTGCGTGCACATGGCCACCAAAAGACAACCTAGTTCTTCTCTGCTATTGGCTGTCTGCATCTTGATCACGTTACTGTATAGAACGGTTCATCTCCTATATTTATACCACCCACACTGAGCAGATTTCTGTCTGGAATCTTGTTTGGAAGGATACAGTGGCATCCATTGGGATGAACACAGCCAGTCATTCCAAAGCTAATGCATCCATTGCCTTTTCTTCTGTCTTTGAAGTCAAGGCAAGGATGTGCCCTTGTACTGAGCAAATTACTCATATGATTTGTTTTATAGTTTGTCTGAATACAATCAGACCAGTCTGTAGTCTCTAAAAGCCCATACACGTAGAGATCCCCACATTGAGGTGGCTTATCCGATTATGGGCCCAACGATCGGATCATAATGCAGGCAATACGGGCGGTATTTTTAACTCTGCCTGATCGACATCTGGACGACTTTCTGCCAGATATCGATCGGGGAAGCCTGTCGGAGGGCCCCACACACGGGCCAATAAGCTGCCGGTCTGTCTGCAGCTATAGATGTGATATAGATGCAGCCAGGCAATAATGCAAGTAGACAAAATAAGTGGTAAGTAATACAGTACAGAGCATTCAGGAAAGAAGGTTGCTGAGAAGATGCCAATGGAAGAGAAGAAACTGGAGAGAAAAGGAGTGCAGGGAATGAAAACATGAAAAGAGAAAGATTTTTTTAAAAAAAAAATAAGGGTGGGGTGAACTATATAAAAGAGAGAACAAAATGAAAAGGTTAGTAAAGTATTGTTTTAGAGAGGGTACAGAGAAGGGCAACTAAGCTGGTAAAAGGTATTGAAAATCTTAGCTATAAGGAAAGACTGGCCAAGTTGGGGATGTTCACTCTGGAGAAGAGGCGCTTAAGGGGTGATATGATAACTATGTATAAATATATAAGGGGATCATATAATAATCTCTCTAATGCTTTATTTACCAGTAGGTCACCCATTCCGATTAGAAGAAAGGAGGTTCCACCTAAATATTAAAGGGGTTTGTTACAGTAAAGATGTGGAATTCTCTCCCTGAATCCGTTGTACTGGTGGATACATTAGCTTTAAGAAGGGGTTGTTCACCTTCCAAACACTTATTTTTTACTGTTTTTTCAAAATCTAAGTGTAAAGTTGAATGTTCGTGTCTCTGGTGTTTGAGTCTGGCAGCTCAGTAATTCAGGTTCAGACTCTGAACTGTTTTGCAACATTTAGTTGATCCATTTCTCAGCAGCATCTCTGGAGTATTAGCAACTATTGTATCAATTCTAACAGCTGCCTGTAATGAAACCCAGGGATTCTGCTCAGCAGGGACAAAGATAAGAAATTTAGAACAGTTAACAGGGTCGGTGACCCCTCCCCAGAGCTGCTTTAGAAGGTGAAAAATGACACTTTACCCTTCAATATTAGAAAAACAATCACACGTAGAAAGTGATTGGAAAAAATTATTGTATTTTATACAATTTTATATATAAAAACTCACACTTGCATTATTTTACTTGTTTAAGCCTAATGAATGAGGCAGTATCAGCAATTTGAGTGAATATTTTATCCAAAGGAAAAGTAAAGCCTCCCAGACAATTTTTTTTTGTTTTAGCAGCGATTAGACACTTGATCGAAGCTCATAAAATACAAATTCCTATATTATGCAAAATAGTATTTTTTGTTGTTAGACCCTTATATCTTGTTACAGAACTGGAATTACACAAACATATAGGCAGATTGTCCTGATTATACACTTTTATTTTGTCTCTATCACCGCTGAATAGAGCGTGTGTAATCAAGCAGCTCGGAGAAGGGGCGGGCACTAGGACATGATCCTGGTCAGAGGAGCGAGATTAATGTTAAAAGAGAAAATTGCTCTGACCATGATGACATATAAGAATTAAGCTTGTCGGTGTAAGCTGCACACGTAATAATAATTTAAAAGTTGGGACATTTTCATATGATTCGAACCATGAAAACAAGCTACCTATGCCTGAGGTTCTCCGAGAAAATATCATTTTTGAATGATTTTAAAAGCCACCTCTGTGAAATCCCTAAAAGTATCGTTTGTACTTCTGCAAACAACAGTTCAGCCCCTTAGCTGCCTAAATGGTATGATCTGGGCAGAAAAACAAAGGACTTGTCGCGTCTTGCCTTGAAGAAGCAAATTCAATTCTGACTTAAAGGGAAAGTAAAGTCTAAAATAGAATAAGGCTATAAATGCTGTATTTTGTATACTAAACATGAACTTACTGCACCACAAGCCTAATCAAACAAATGATTTATGCTTTCAAAGTTGGCAACAGGGGGTCACCATCTTGTAATTTTGTTAAACATCTTTGCAAGACCAAGACTGTGCACATGCTCAGTGTGGTCTGAGCTGCTTAGGGATAGTCATAAATTATCAAAACAGGGAAACAAACAAAACCGCTTGAGTTCTGCATGGCTGGGAAGTAAGACGGGGGCTCCCCCTGCTGTTCATAAGTATGATTGTTTCCCTGCAGAGCAGTTAGGGACTGTCTGACAATTCCTATCCACAGCAGTAAATGAAGGAAGAGTTTCACTGCATACAGTCAGGTTTTTTTATAAAAATGGTGCACATTTTTTAATTAAAGTATATTGGAGATAGGTTTCTTTTTCATTAAAGAAAGTAAAAATGTGATTTTATTTTTTTGCCTTTACATGCCCTTTAATGTGAATACATTCACGGTGCAGCTTGCTGGATCTCCTGAGGGTGTCGCTGTAGAGTCAAATAACCAGCAATGAAATATAGGAGAAGTATTTACACCGTACAATCTTTGGGCATACTGTGTGAATGGGACTTGAAGAGTTGCAGCCTTCCTTAGGAATTACTTTGTATGTTGATCTCCTGTGACATTGAAGTAGTGACATAAAAATAACATCGGAATTTTCCAAGGATCCCAATAGGGCGCAGTGGCCAAACAAGCCCAGGAGGCACTGCAGTCATGTGATCCTAGTAGCGACCCCTGGGTCTCTTTTGCTGCTGTTCAGTGACGGCTGGCAGTTAATAGCTGCCCCCCCAGTACAATGGGAAGTCTTGTTACTTGTGAAGGTAGGCGTCCAACCAGAGCTCTCCGGATTCCTTTAGCGAACTGCAGAAAAGAAGATGGCATTTAGAACATGTACTGTTGCTTTATGGTCAATATTAGAAGCTGCTAAGTAAGGGATAGACCAGGGGCCCAAAAGGTAGATCGGGATCTACCAGTAGCTGGTGATCAGTAGATCTCAAGACACTGTCAACAAACCGCTTGTCTAAATCACCCTCCTGTTTCATGCGTTTCAGATATTTATTTGTTACATAAGAAATAGCTGTGACTATAACAATATACATTTTCTCATGAATCAACATTTAAGTAATATTTTCCATGAAACAAAATGCTAACAATGTTTTATGGATGTAGATCATAATGGGACAACATTAGGGATGGGCGAATTGTTTCGCCGCAGAAATGACGCCCATAGCCTTGTATGGTGTTGCGCGTCAAAACATTTTTGATGCCCTTAGACTTTAATGGGCGTCAGCGACATTTCGCCGGTGGCTATTTTTTGCCTAGACAACATCACTAGGTGGCATATTTAACAAGGGTTGAAATAGGAGTTTATTGGGTTTTATAAAAACTCCCATAATCTCCAATTTTTTTTAAAAAATGACCAAATCTGATCAAATATTTTAAAAAATGTAAATTCAATAAAATAGGATCAACCTGCAAACTCAAATCAAATTTGATTTGAGTTTTTTCACCCAAAAGAAAATTTGGAAAAAATTTGAATTAGTAAAGTTTGGGCACTCCTGGGATAGACTCTTGCAACTGTAATTAATGTGCTATTGTGGAAAACTATGGGGCGATAAGGAGTCAGCTAGAGAGAGATTATGTCCCCTTTAAAGACATGAGAAATCGGATTTAAACAGTTACAGGGAGTAGAAACCTCATGCATAATGAAATATACCTGGTCCATATGCAAAACTCAGCTGAGCTCATACTATAGAACAATGAAAACGAGCAGGTGAAATACAATCTGCATATGAAAAAGGCACAGAATTCATTACAGAGGAACTGTTATCATTTGCTTATAACACAAATGGGTCTTAATCATCAGTTTTCATGGACTTCTGCTGCCGCTCACAAAGTCAAGCATGTAAAGATCCTCTGTTTGTTGAGCCCTCTGCCAACAATAATATCAGAATGAGGCCCTTTGTGGATCTGATGCCCAATGGGATCTCCTAACCTGCCCACTTTCTATTAGGCAGTCCCCACACATGGCCAATCAGTTGCTGTCTTGGTCTAGAAGGGTCAGGCTTATCTCAGGTTAAGCCTAGTTGCGGCATCAGTTGTTACATAGTTAAGTTGGGTTGAAAAAAGACCAAAGTCCATCAAGTTCAAACCCTCCAAATGAATCCCAGTACAGATACCTACAAACACACTGAAACTAAACCAATATTTTAGTATCACAATAGCCTTGGATATTATTTTTGTCCAAGCAATCATCCAAGCCACTCTTAAAGGCATTAACTAAATCAGCATCACAACATCACCCATCAGTGCATTGCACAACCACGCTGCTTCAAATGAAAGGTCTCTTCCTCTAGTCTAAAGGGATGGCCTCTGGTCCGATGATCCACTTTATGGAAAAATATGTAGAATCTCCTGCTAGCAGCCTGTAATGCCCTCTACTGTACTTATAAAGACTAATCATGTCCCCTCGCATGTCTTTTCTCCAGAGAAAACAACCTCAACCGTGACAATCTACCTTCATAGTATAAATCTTCCATCACCTTAACCAGTTTAGTTGGACATCTCTGCACTCTCTCCAGCTCATTGAGTTGTGACATCCTGGGAATTCTCTACACAATGTCTGACCCACCCAAGCTGCTGATTTTATTCTGTGGAGTATAACCTTCTCCTGCCCAGAACAGGCCCTACCAGGAAGGGATATACTGGGTGACCTCCTTGACTATGTGGCCCCAGCAACATTCTAATTTTTTGTTGGCCATACACGTAAAGATCCACTTCTTAGGCGAGGCAAACAAGCGGGTCACCCTGATTAAGCCCAGAGTGTAGGTGGACAAATCTGGCTGATAAGGTAATTTATCCCCCAAACCAACGATCTGATGATAACAGCCAGCAGTGTAGGCCCAATAATAATTTCTAAACCTGCCGATAGATCGGCTGCTAGGAAGAACCCATCTGCTGGCAGATAAGCTTCCAACTAGGTTTAATGGGACCAAATTGGGCTGATGGAGAACATTGGGAGATGTAGTCCAGCAATATTTAGATAGAGGAAAATTTTGGGGGTCTTTACGCAACCCATAACAATCTTGTCATAATTAGGTGTGATGTTTGTGCCCATGAAGGTTCCACATCAACACAGTTAAAATTATGGTTGATATAAGCTCAGCTATAGAGAACCTACTTGAACTGAATCCTAAGATCATGGCCCCAGGGCAATGAGAGAGTGGCAGCAATCAAAAGACCATTTCTATTTTCCATTTAAATAAAAGGAGGGGGTTCACATTGACAGAAAGAACCACTATCAGCCTGGAACCAGCTAATGTCTATAACAGGAAGAAAGTGTCCCCTTCATAAAACTGGTGGTGGCTGCTGGTGGAGATGGGTGTTCATTCTGAGAGAGGCCTCTGACCTTGACCCATGTGATCACCGCAACCATATGCTTCAATCTTGATTTGGTGTTGCCTTATTTAAAGCAAAATAAACATTTGATGGGGAGCACAAGGAGAGGAAGCCAAAATGGAAAGTGCTACTCACTGTACAATATCCGCAAACGCTGTGAACAATGGCTTGGACTGATACTCAATGCCATACTTCTTGCACAGAGAGTGGACAAGGGGAGCGGCTTTCCAGTAATTGTGACGTGGCATTGTGGGAAATAAACTGTGGGAAGAAATAGTCACACAGGTGAGGAGATAAAGTGGAGCGAGAGACAAGTAGGAAGAGTACAGTACACTTTAATAACTCACTGATGTTCAATCTGGAAATTGAGGTGTCCACTGAACCAGTCGTTAAACAGGGACTGGTCCACATTGCACGTGGCTTGGAGCTGAAAGGACAAGTCAGAGATATTAGTTGCAGCAATATGTAAGTGAATAAATAAGGAGGGAATAATGAGAGATGGTTGGGCACCTGCGTGGAGAGCCACTCCTTATTCTGATCATAGTCAATATTCATTGGAATGTGATTCATCTGAGTGACCCACACGAACCAGTTACTCTCAATGAATCTGAAACACAACAACACAAACATTGATCAGCACCATGTTACAACCTGTAGTATGTTCTTTCCTGTATACAGGACTCAAGGAATATGAATGGTTCATGACCATATACAGTAAACACAACAACACAAATGGAGCAGCCGCAGTTAATACTCTGTAGCTCTTGAGTGTACAGAGGGAACCAGAGCAAGTGATATTGCTTGGACCAGTCAAAAACACACCGGGTAACTAGTTAGGAAGGGTCTGGCTGGCGAAACACTATTTTGGTGGGTGCAACTCTGTCTGCAACCCCATCCACTTTATTCCTTCTCTGTGCTGTTGCTTATTTATATATACTCAGGTTAGGATCAGGAGTGCACGGACTGTTTCTCGACCTGCGTATCACTACTATATTAAGATAAAAATATAAGGAATGCACCGAACCCTGCTTTTTTAGGGTTCAGCCGAATCGAGGGGAACAGATTCAGGCTGAATCCAAATCCTGATAAAAATTGCTTGGAATTGGCCGATTCCCAAACCGAATACAGGATTCAGTGCATCCCTAAAAAATACATTGGGCCCTTCCTTAAAATGGCTGTAGATGTATCAGGTCCCATCTCATTACGCTGCATCTGGAAGCAGAACGCAAAAAAGACATTTCACGGACTGTGCTAAAGAGGTTAGTCAGGTTAGGTGTTCTTTATGCGTTTAGACACAGTACAGGTATGGAACCTGTTGACCAGAATGCTCAGGACCTGGGGTTTTCCTGATAACTGATCTTTCCGTAATTTGGATCTTCATACCTTAAAAAATAATTTAAACATTAAATAAACCCAACAGGCTGGTTTTGCTTCCGATAAGGATTAATTATATCTTAGTTGGGATCAAGTACAAGCTACTGTTTTATTATTAGTAATCATTATGAAAATGTGAATTATTTGATTAAAATGGAATCTATGGGGCAAATTCACTAAAGTGCGAAGCGGCTAACGCTAGCGTAAATTCGCTAGCGAAGTGGACCTACTTCGCACTCTTATGCGCTATGGCGAAGGGAAGTAACTACGCTAATTCACTAACTTGCGCATTTTACTGAACGTTACCTCTTGCGCCAGACTTGCCGTCACCACCTCAGACCAGGCGAAATGCAATAGAGTAGATAGGGATTGTATCAAAAAAAGGTTGAAATTTTTTCTAAGTCCCAAAAAACGCTGGCGTCTTTTCCTTTTTAGAGGGTGATAGGCTGAAAAAGATTGTAAATTTTTTTGGGGGTACCCTCCTCCCCCCTACATTTCCTAACATATGGCACCTAAACTATAAAGTGGGCACATGTGTAGGGCAATATAACAACTCGATTTTATTTTATGAAGCTTTCCCAGGCTTGTGTAGTGTAATGTATTTGCTGCTTCATATACGTACATTGTACTTTAACTTGGCACCGTATGCAAATTAGGAATCGCTAGCGTAACTTCGCTTTGCTTGACGAATTAACGCGCAACTCCGCAGGTTAGTGAATTTGCCCCTATGGGAGACAGTCTTTGCATGATTTGGAGCTTTCTGGATAAATGGTTTGTACCACCAAATGCAACAAAACTTTTCAGGGACCATCCACTCATCCATGAGGACATCAACTAGTACTTCGGGTTCAAAACGCATTGGGACTCTACATATTTTCAGGCTCTATAGTATGTGTTGTTTCTTGTTAAAGCAAATTATTCAATTGGACATGGCTTGCAAGCAAACTTTGCAGGCACCATCCTCGCAGGAAAAAGACTACTTTTTTGTAGTGTGCAACCTAATGTTGCAAAAGATGTACCTATAGCTTTTGGTAGCTTTATGTCCCACACCCTAGATGTAAATATGATGCCATTGTATGAGCTGTAGGAGGGAAATTACAGCTGCCATGTAGCTTCAAATCTTTCTGACCCATGTACCCCAGGTTCTCTGCAGCTAATTCATTCCCTCAGTAGTATCTTCTCTTTATAAAAGTGCTCACCTAACCAACATGAACATAGCGATGGTACCGCTCACCCCCAGGAAAGGGATGTAACACAGACCAAATCTCACATAGAAAGAAATCATCCAGGCCAGGTCCTGCAGGAATAAGAGGTAGTCAGCCATGTTAATTGTGACGTCACTTGGTGCTTTGCTGTCAGTCTACTTACTACAAAAAAGGACGTACTTACCAGCCACTGCTTGCGCTGTATTGCAAAGTAGAAGATATACCACTGGAAATAGACGGGAATCAGTGCCGGAGGCCCAACTGCAATAACAACAGAGGAGGCGTATGATACAGTATTAGGTTTATACCTGAGACGCAAAGTACTTGGTGTTATGCTAAGAAGGACACTCACTGAGGAAGAAGTATTTGTGCTGGTGATTATATGGCATGTATTTCTTCTTCTTCATTCCAAGCTGTGGGGGAGACAAGAGAGTGGTGCTGGTGCCATGAATGTCATTTACTGTATGTCTTTACCCATCTCAAACAAGAAGGAAACAATCATTAAACCTAGCACTCGGCCGGCTCGCTTTGTACTCACCTCCACGGAGAGCTTCTTCCCCAGTGCAAACAATAAAGGGTGCATATTAATATCGGGATCCTTGCGGAAGCAGTTGGGTTTGGCATGATGCTGAAAGTGCAAGTGATTCCACCAGCTGGCAGGAGCACCCTGTGTAGGACATGGAGAAAAGTGACAGAGTATATAGTTATTACTTAAAATGTACAAGTTTTGGTAAGGGGGAGGGTCCTACATTGTTTCAACAATCAGAAGCAGCAGTGCAGAGAACTGCAAAAATAGCCAGACAGTGCTTTCAATGCCAATTTTTATTTTTTTTTTACAAATAAAGTTATAATTAGTGTATAAGATAATTGGAATTAAACATGTATATAATTGACATGGACAGCAGCTCCAGGCAGTGACTTTGAGTTATCTGTTTAGAACAATTCACAGCCACAATGGCCATGCTCATCTCTCACCTTCAATTGGCCAATCACAAATTTATGTACAAGGTGATTCCATGAGGAGCGGCTGAAAACCGACAAGTGTCCAAAGTCGTGTTGCAGCCACCCAGCCTGAGCCTGCAAAGGAGGAAGAAAGTGAAACTGAGCAGACATGGACTGGTTAGTGTGTATTTACTGAATGCTGGGTGCGTCTAACAGGGAAAAACAGATCCTGTTAAACCAATAGTAAATAATGGAGCTGAACTGTGGCTAATCCAAATGGCCCAACTTTCCATTTCCTGAAGCACCTGCACAAGTTACAAGACAGATGCATTGTACCAAACACAAGGTTATAATGTCAGATAAAATATGGCGGCACAGATTGTCTCTTTTTGGAGCACTTCCATACAGACTAGAACTTTGTAGAATGTAACCGGATCTAATCTGGCAACCTCCCCAAACAAGTGGATCTTTCTGGACTGTTTCGGATGACTGTCCACTGACCTGTACAGTCCCCAGAAGTAAAGCTGTAACCAGCAAAGGAATGAAGGAGGTGCCACCGTAGTACAATGTAGCATACGCCAACACGTCGAGCAGTATAATGTGCAGCAGAACCCCAAAAAAGAAAAGCTTGCTGGGACGAAAGAGTCCCATCTGCTCTACTGTGGTGCGTAGAGTGCGAAAATCTTCCACCATGGCAGCCTGTAAGGAGAAATTGTAGGAGAACTTAGTTATATTTCCTATCAGTCGTTCTGGCTGATACATTAGATAGCTTTAAAGGAATTGTTCATTATGAAAACTAGGTAAATAGATGTTTCTTATATAGTTAGTTAGCCAAAAATGTAATGTATAAAGGCTGGAGTGACTGGATGTCTAACATAATAGCCAGAACACTACTTCCTGCTTTTCAGCTCTCTTGGTTTCCACTGATTGGTTACCAGGCAGTAACCAATCAGTGACTTGAGGGGGGCTCATGAGTCCTAACTGTTGCTTTTAAATCTGAGCTGAATGCTAAGGATCAATTGCAAACTCACTGAACAGTTATGTCCCATGTGGCCCCCCTTAAAGTCGCTGACTAACTGAAAAGCAGGAAGTAGTGTTCTGGCTATTATGTTACACATCCAGTCACTCCAGTCTTTAAACATTACATTTTTGGCTAACTAACTATATTATAAACATTTTTTATTTTGCACAGCCTATCTATTTACCCAGTGTTTATTTTTACACTGAACTGTTCCTTTAAGAAAGGCTTAGACAGTTTTTTAGCAAGTGAGGGAATACAGGGTTATGGAAGATAGCTCATAGTACAAGTTGATCCAGGGACTGGTCCCATTGCCATTTTGAAGTCGGGAAGTAAATTTTTCCTCCTCTGAGGCAAATTGGAGAGGCTTCAAGGGTTTTTTTTGCCTTCCTCTGGATCAACTGGCAGAGAGGCAGGTTATATATAGAGGCACTCAAAGAGCAATCCTCCAGGCAGTTGTAGTAAAAATTGGTCTTTATTAAAGTACATGTGTGGATAACTGCCTTATGCGTTTCGTGTTCTCACAACACTTAATCATAGGCCTATCAAAGGCGGTTATCCACACCTGTACTTCAATAATGACCAATTTTTACTACAACTGCCTGGAGGATTGCTCTTTGAGTGCCGACCCTACACACAATACGGTGATGTCCGCTCCCTTATGCTGAAGGCTCGGGGCAGAGCACCTGAGTTTCCTCATTCACGTGGTGAGTCTCTTTTAAAAAAATATATTTTTGGATGAAGATAGGTTATATATAGACATAAAAGGCTAAACTTGATGGACGCGTCTTTTTTTCAACCAAACGTACTATGTTAGTATGTTACAATTGCTAGGTGCTAAAATGTGGTGCACCCCTAACCATGCCATGCACAATACTCTTGCACCTTATCAATTTGCTGATTGTACTTTGGTGCAGGGGGGGGACAAGGAGCAGTGCATGCTGGTACAATGGAGTCCTTTATACAACACATGGCTTGACCAGGCAGTATATGCATGGCTTTCCTTGAGTGTGGTGCTTGCTGATAGCCAAAAAACCAACTGAATTTTGGCTCTTCTAGTAAGACGAGCTCTATTGCTCACTGTGAACTAATGATGCCCCCACCTCAACCGACTCCAACCCGAGAAAACTAGGTAAGGGGGGCAGCACTCAGTGCCACGTTTTGCCCAGTTGTTGCCCCTTCAATGCAGCAATATGCACACTTTTAACTACTCATTAAGTATCTGCTGCAAAACATTGTGCCAGACTTTGTGACCGTTTTGAAGTGGGTAACAATGGACGGTTGTGCCAGTATATTGCACGGGACAGGGTACAAAGTGCAAAAACTGGTAACAAAGCACCATGTTTTTTGCACCCTGCTCCCCAGATTGCACCTGCTTGCCAGTCAGCACTGTATTGACAGGGGAGCGGAAGGAATGTGAATTTTAAAATGCAAGTTTGAATGTGCCATAGGGTACTAGGTGCTTTGTGCCACAAGTAAAGAGCTGGTACATTCATAATTGTTTTGGTTTCAGAGCTATTTAAGCTTTTATTGACTGCCAATATATTAATTTTAAACCAACAGCACCACCTGCCAGACCTATAAGTGAACCATCAAAGAGAGATGCCTTCAGAAGGAAACCAGAGAAGTGTTCTGAGGTTGTTCTGCTCAGGAAGGAGATAGGAAAGGGCATCTGAGGCTTCTGATCTCTTGTTTGAGCAGAGCAACATCACAACACGTCTTTGTTTTCCTTCTGAAGGCATCTCTCTTTGACTGTACAGCACTGACCAGCAGGAGGTGCTGTTGTTACAAAATGAATTCCACTGGCAGTTAAGAATTACTTAAATAACTCTGAAACGGAAAATAATTATTCACGTAGATTGCAAAAGTGCCTAGAAAAGCACCCGGAGAAATTCAAATTTTTTTTTAACGTATACTTATCCTTTAAATAAATATACTTCTCAGCCTGCTGTTAAACTACACCAGCTGTTGTGCAGTTAGCAATCAGTGATATGAGGGTTGTAGTTCAAGAGAGACGAGCAACGGATCACAAATCTCTATATAAAACACACACTTACGTCTTTGCCGGGCTCCGCGCTCGGTTCCCCAGGAGCCAACTCCCCGATCAACAAACAGCACATGCGTTTCTTCACCATCTCCTGGTCTATGTGGAAGGCAGTAAAAGCTTCCTGTAGGAATGAAAAATAAACAGAAATTATTAGGATGTCTAAAGGGCAACTTTAGTTCTTAGAATGTTATAGATTGGCTGATTCTAAACAACTTTTCAATTGATCTTAAATGTTATTTTTTTTTCTAAGTTTTCGGAAGTCGAAGTAAAATCATTAGATCGATCGCTGAAATCCTTCGAATCGTTCGATTTGGAAGGATTTAATAGTTTGATCAAACGATTTTACTTGGACCCAAATTCACTGAAAAAAACTTCGACTTCGATATTCGAAGTTCAAGTATTTCAATTCAATGGTCGAAGTATTTTTAACTTCGAAATTCGACCCTTGATAAATCTGCCCTTTAGTGTCATTGCTACTTTTTATTACTCATCTTTCTATCCTGGTCCTCTCCTATTCATTTTTCCAGTCTCTTATTCAAATCAATGCATTGTTGCTAGGGTAATTTTAGCCCTAGCAACCAGATTGCTGAAACTGCAAACTGGAGAGATGATGAATATAAAGCTATATAACTAAAAAAACACAAATAATATTAAGTGAAAACCAATTGCAAATTGTCTCAGAATATCACTCTCTACACCATACTAAAAATTAATTTAAAGGTAAACAATAAAATGACATTTATTCTACTAGTCGCAGGACACCGAGCACTCGTACATTGTGTACCCTGTTCCCTGGCCGTGCTCATGTTCCACATCCTGAACTTGCGATGGGGGGGTGCACCAGGGCAATGGGGAAACACATTTTTGGATGTCTTCAATGTGGCACAGCAGCTCTATACCCTAATTGTAATAAAGGTAATATTTATACAGGATGCTTTCCTTTAAAGGAGAACTAAATGATAAAAATTAATATGGTTAAAAATGTCATATGTTACATACTGAACTTAAAGTTTGAGCTTGTCAATAGCAGCAATGATCCAGGACTTCAAACTTGTCACAGGGGGTCACCATCTTGGAAAGTGTCTGTGACACTCACATGCTCAGTGGGCTCTGAGCAGCTGTTGAGAAGCTAAGCTTAGGGGTCGTCACTAATTATCCAGCAGAAAATGAGGTTGGACTGTAATATAAGCTGATGCTACAGGGCTGATTATTAAATTATGATGCTAATTGCACTGGTTTATGTGCTGCCATGTATTAATTATCTGTATTAATTACTAATCAGCCTTATATTGTGACATTTCTATTCTGTGTACTGTATATTGTGAGTGGGTCCCTAAGCTCAGTAAGTGACAGCAGCACAGAGCATGTGCAGTGAATCAGCAGAAAAGAAGATGGGGAGCTACTGGGGCATCTTTGGAGACACAGATCTTTACTGCTAAAGGGCTGTGGTTGCATTGGGCTGGTACAGAAGCATAAAACATAATGTACAACATTTCTAGCTACTTCTTTAGTTAGACTTCAAGCATATTCCTCGGCAGAGCAAGTTACACCCAGTATGGTTATACCAGTACCAGAATCAGCAGAAAAGAAGATGGGGAGCTACTGGGGTATCTTTGGAGATACGTCTTTTCCCCTAAAATCCACTATTTTCAGGGCTATAGTAGCACCAAAACTCTAGCTTCCTCCACTGGCACAGAAAACACCAAGGAGCCTATTAATCATGCAGCATATACAGCGCCAATTCTGATGAAAGAGCCGATTGAGGCGGCACCTAAAATGCCGTCCCCCCTCGCCAGCTAACCCATCAGGAGGGGAAGCATCCGAGGCAGGAACACTAGTGCGGAGATCGCAACTGCGCTCTTTTGCACTAGAAAAGCCTCATTTTTGCCGCCCCTGGAAATGTATCTGGCGCTGCCGCCTTAGGCGAGCGCTTAAGCTCGCCTCATTGGCAGAGTGGCCCCTGAGCATATAAAAAATCAGTGACTAAATACCCCAAAAACCAAAAAGGCAACACTGTATAAGGAACGGCATATTTATCTGCCCTTTGAAAATGGGAAAATACGGCATTCATCTATTTTATATCGGAACTTACTTGCCACTTAAATTTTTCACATGTTAATGGATTACACAAGGTAAGAAGTGGTGTAAAATAACAGCAACAAATCCGGCATTCGGTCGTTGTAAAACCACGCACCTTGATAAATTCGCCATTTATTTTACAACCATTTGCACCGTTTTTCTAGTGTTAATTGTTTTACACAGTATGATCAATAGACCCCCCCAGGTGTGACATTAACCTAAGAGAATATGCAGTTCATTCCCATGAATTTTGGGAAGGGGGACTACTGACTTTGTCTTGCACCCAGCATCAGGCTGGAGTATTGGGGGCACACCGGGGCTTCGACAACAAGGGCCCTCCTTGTACTAGGGCCAACCTCCTGATGCCCCTCCCCCCATATGTGTGAGTAATGATCATCTCCTTCCTTAATTCTGAGGGGGCGCGTGATCGGGGAGCAGGCCTAGGCTGGTGCATACCTCCCAACATTTTGGAAATAGAAAAAGGGACTTAAAGATTTGCCGCACGTAGCACAGCAAATTTTTTTAACCACATCCATTTTGTGGCCACACACCGTAATTACCATGTTCATTTTTCAAAATTTGGCAGGTTTTTTCATGAATGATATAGTTTTGATACTATCATGCCATTGTCTCCTATGCAACATATTTTCTTCATCTGCATAACATTTGTTGTCATTTTGATTTCATTTGTTTAATATGAAAATCAAATAAAATATTTTAAACTATAAAATTTGGCAGGTTATGAAAGTTTGAACACTTTCCTGTGTTATTACAGTTTTGCTAATGATGGTGAATTGCCACAGTTTCCCCAAGAGACCTGCTTATCTTTAATTGCTACAATTGTTTCTTTGCTTATCTTAAATTGTTACAAAAGTATCCAGGTGCACCTGCCACATATTCTGGGCTCTCTGCCAAAAGCCAATTCAGTTTTAGAAGCTTTGTACGTTTTTCTGGAGATCAAAGAGAAAACATCTATCATATCAATCCGGGACTGCGGGTTGAGCTGTCAAAATCAGAACTGTCCCGTGAAAAACAGGGCAGTTGGGAGGTATCCTGGTGGGTCACATGATGGCTGAGGCCCACCTGATTTTTACCTGGTATCCCGCCGGCCCAGTCTGACCCTGCTTGCACCCACCCTGTCTGATAATTTCATTGCTCTATGGTTGCTAGGATCTAGTGACTTATTTGTATTAGTACTTAAGACAATATTCACTACCAACAGCTGCCAATTTCTGTTGCCATGCTCCCTGTTCCTAGAAACCAGACAGCATGTGCATACAAGAGATTTACTTAAAAGGACAAGGGAAGCCTAAAACACAGCTAGACTGCACCACTATTTATTTCCCTGCAACCAGGCATCCCTTGCAGCTAGGTGCATGCTCATGACGGTCACCAGGTAGGTGGTACCACTAGGCTGCATGGCCTGGTTCATGTTCTTTGCCGCTGTCTGGGTGCCATTAGTGGGTAATAGATGTGAACACGCACACAAAAACATGCACCCCTCCCCGCACACATAAAAACACTTCTTTCTTTTCTCCCTTTCACTTCATCCATATCTCTACTACTAAAGAAAACAGCTGACATTTAGGGCTGACATTTGAGAGCCTAGTTCACATAAATGTCATTGTACCGGGCCTGTTCTACTAAGAGGTGATCGTTCAGTCTATGAATTTATAGATGACATCCGCAAATGCATGATTTCTTTAAAAAAATAAAAGCCATTATTGTAGGAGAAATGTTTTTCCCATTGGTGTTCCAATAAATGACTTCAGACCCAAAATGTATCAGTTAAACACAGATTTTTGTATTATCTCTAATGTGCTCCTCCTCCATGGCACAGCAGAGGTTAATGTGAGCAGGATGCATGTCGCATGTTGCATGTCGCATGTTAAGTCAGTCCCACCTCCAGGGGGAGATAATGAGGTGAATACGTGTGTGTAGGTTGGAGGGGGGGTAGTGGTGGAAAAGGGGGCTGAACATACGGTGGAACCACAAGGCTGCACCAATCCTGTGAATGAGTTAGAGAAGTCAGAGGAGAGAATAGCTGACAAGTGACATTATGCACATAAACAAGTAATCTCCTATATCTGGGCTGGGTGACCTGCGGCCATTCAGATCTTGCTGAACTACAGCCCCCATAATCCCCTGGCAGCCAACATCTGGGAGATTTAGTTTAGCAACCTGCGCAGAAATCATGCAACTAAAGGGATTCATATATATATATATTTAGGAACTCACAGGAGTTTTCATGAGATTGTCCTTTGGGCACACACAAACACAGCGCTGCTGTATAGGATGAATGTATAAAACAGCAGCCCTCCAGCTATTGATAAACAAATACAGGATAATGGGGCACTCTCAGTATCATATACTGTATATATATATATATATATATATATATATATATATATATATATATATATATATATATATATATATATATATATATATATATATATATATATATATATATATATAGCAATTAGGCAGGTAGCTTTAGGGTTGGACTGAAGGGGCATATCCCTGGATCACAGTAGATAAAAAAATAAAAAGCATATGTTATATTAAATAGCAATTGTTTTATATTAAGTATATACATCAGACATGTCCAGACTGCAGCCCTCCAGCTGTAGTTGAACTGCAGCCCACTTCATCCCACTGACAAGGGGAAGTTGAGGTGTAGTTCAACAATAAATGTAACTCTGCCTGATTTGTTATATTTCACTCAACATCTGGGGGACCTTCACATGCCCAACACCAGTTTCAGCTGTATCTGATTAATCAAACTGATGTCGGATTAGGGTTACTGCATGGTGGGTGCTGCTTAGCCTTGTAATGCTGAGTATAAGACTGTGAATGGGATTCTATAGATCATATCTTTCCTACTTATTTATATTACAGTGACAAACTGCAAGCTGCTTATTTGGTCGGTTACGCAGATGAGGAGTCACCTATCAGTTCGACCAATCAGAGATCCAGCTAGCGCAGTTGGGGTGTCTGACCGCCCCCAGTTCTGGTATCAAAAGCCCACCCCCAAACTACACATACCTCATTCATACCAAAGATGCCTGGAGACACACTCATCCAGGGGTGTAACTACAGATGAAGCAGACCCTGTGGCTGCAGGTGGGTCGGGAGGTATAGGGGCCTCATGAGGCCCTAATTCATATACTATTTCAGGTCAACCTCTAGACATTTTGGGGGCCTGAACAATAATTTGCTGCGGGGCCCAGTAATATCTAGTGACACCACTGCCCACAGCCCAAATATGCCATTCCCACTCCCACCACATGCCATATAGGTACAAGCCCACTCACCGTGGCGTCCTGCCCTGAATAGTGACTGATCACCCTCGACCCACCGGGGTGAATATTGATGAATCTCGTTATGTCGTACACCTTGCGGTTGATGACCAGCCATCGCTCCTCGCGTGTGCAGCGTTTCTTGACCTCCTCCCACGTGTAACGAGTCAGCTCCCCCGTAGATCCCATCACTGTGACTGTAGTTCAACTATAACTCTCAGTGACTATACCTGTGCTCTACACCCCTCACTGTACAACATGCACTAGCTGTTAATCCTCCAATATCTCCCCAGGGATATACTGACACTATTGTATATACCAGTGGGCTGAGTACTCAGTGCTGCACATATGCAGGAGGAAGCAGACCCTGCAGCTGCCAGTAATATCTGTCTAATCACTGAGCCCTATAAATAATAAGCCCAGTATAAAGCAGCCAATAGAGAGCAGCCCTAGTGTATCACATAGAAACAGCAGCACCACTCACTAACCCCCAGCAGCCTGTGTTATACCCTGACACCATCCAGCCTCATGATCCTGCTACATCCAGACAGGTCCCTCCCTCCCTATATAAACACCCGGCCCGGTGACTTAGCTCCGACTGAGCTTCAGCACCAGAAATCACTGGACTGCAGCCGCTGATCCCGCCCTCGTCCGCGTTTCCTTGCTGCTATAGGACAGCTGAGAAGCCTATCACCTCACCAGACTCCAAAGTTCCGCCTTCCAGTCCTGATTGGTTGTTGCGGAACTAACAGAGGCATAACAGCGAACCAATCTGCGAACGGCGTGGGGATTTTAAAGGCCAAGTTCCTTCCATCAGAAGCTACTTGATAAACAGGAGGAAAAAGCTTCGTTCAAATGTCACAATATGACGTGACAAGTTTGGAAACCGAGTCCTGGAGCTGGTGCCACCAGGGGGCGCTGTAATGCCTCAAAGCCTTTAACTCTGCGTGCAAGGGATTTTAAAGGGGAACCCATCCCCAAAACTATTTATTAAAACAATAATAATAAACTGTCAGTCCAATAAACAATACTATATCCATGTACTCAAAATGTTCTTTTTAAAGCCAGTGCTAATGTAATTACTAGGGATGCACGAATCCAGCATTCGGTTAGGGATTCAGCCTATTTCAGCAGGACTCGGCCGAATCCTTCTGCCCGGCCGAACCAAATGCGGGGAGGGAAATTGCATGATACTTTGGCACAAAACAAGGAAGTAAAATATGTTTTCCCCTTCCCACCCCTAATTTGCACATGCAAATTAGGATTCGGTTCGGTATTCGGCCAAATCTTCGCAAAGGATTACCTCTGAAAAGCAATGTTGTTTCTGTATATATATATTCTCTGCACCGTTGGTTTTGACTCCAGAAACAATGTAGCATAAGAAGAAGAAGCTGACAGTCCTGGAGGAGAACGGACTTCTATGTAGTTTCAAAAGTCAGATAAAAGAAGAACTACAGGTATCAGTTGCAATTACATTTGCACATAGCAATTTGTAATGATTACATTTTATTAAGCAGTGAATATTAAGTCTCCCTTTTCCCACAAAAGAGTCCCATCTCCCCAGGGGCGCTCCACCAATGAGGCGAGTTGAGGCATCATTACGCTCTCTGCTGTAACGACGTGGACCACCCGACCCCTCCAGCGCGACCCCTCCAGCGTCACCCCCGACCCCCTCTGACACTGAAGAGGTGAGTGCCATGGGGAGGGGTGGGGGCGGCAAAAGGAAGGTCACCTCAAGCGGCAAAATAACCAGGATCACCCCTGCATCTCTCTCGCTAACACATACAAAGCCACTTCATGTGTTCCACCTTGCCATATACCTGGTCTGACAAACAGAGCAATCCAGTGGTCTAAATTCCCCTAGCAACCACACATTGATATGAATAAGAGACTGGAATATGAATAGGAGAGGCCTGAATGGAAAGAAGAGTAAGAAAAAGTAGCAATAACAATACATTTGTAGCTTAGAATTAGCTATTCTATAACATACAAAGGGCAGAGACACATGGTCAGATTCCGGGAGATTAGTCACCCAGCGACAAATCATCTCTTCTTCGGGTCGACTAATCTCCCCGAACTGCCTTCCCGCCAGCGATTTACATTCTAGCAACCGGTGTGCTTCATTTTCCGAAGTCGCCTGAATTTGCCTCAGGAGAATTTCGATTCTAGCCAGCGGGAGGCAGTTTGGGGAGATTAGTCACCCCGAAGAAGAGGATTTATCCCCGAATCTGAGCGTGTCTCTGCCCTTAAAGTTGACTTCAAGGTGATCCACCCCTTTAAATCAGTTGGTTTCACTGGTATAAAATATTCAGACAATAAAACATCCACCAAAAACATGGCAAACCATAAACTTCCAGAGAAAACAGACAATTAATTATTTTTACAGTGCCGAATAAACAGAGCTGCTATAAAGGGCCGTTATCTGCATCAGTAGGTATATAATGATAGCACAGGGCAGATAACTGTCTTTATCTAATCCCCAGGGCTGTTTACTGCTCACACTTCGGCCAGCTTTTCGGATGAACCCTGGAGTCCGCTCAGATAAGCCTGGGTTAGGGTGACAGAGGTGCATGAGGAGAGGATCAGGTGAGGGGCACTTGGTTAACACGACGAGGTGAAAAGGCAGGGTGCAGAGACTGGGATATTTCCTCATCAATAGCGAGATGACGTGCTTGTCATGCAGATACTATCTGGTACTTCAGTTTCTGTACACCACGACAGGTGCAAAGTTTGCTCCAGTAACAAAGTAGTAACCCAGAACATCTAATCAGTGGGTAGCTTTTACTAGTGACCTGTTTGTGGTAGATTATAATATGGATGTCTGGAGTGGCCGCCCAGGGCCCATGGTTCTGGTGTAGGCCAAGACTGCAGCATAGAATGGGGAGCAATTGTGTAATGAAATGCTAGGGCCAATTGTCATGAAATGCTGAATCTGATGTGTCATTAAATGCTTGGCCACAAAATGTTGGGAGTCTGAGACCACTGCATTACATATTGTTGTGGCCACTATGTCATTAAATCCTGGACGCTCTGTCACAAATTGCTGGGGTCACTGAGTCAGAGAAGGTTCTGTGTTTCAGGGTGTAAATGATGTTGTAGTAAAGTTAACATAAAATGCATGTTGTCAGGGGAGATTAATGCCTAGGGGCCCACAGTGCTGAGGGGCCCATTAGGAGGCACAAACGTGTTCAGACTTATGAGTTTCCCGTCATATTCCTAGCACTGAGGACTGCGCGCATGGAAAATTGTCTAAAGTTTCTTACCGGGAACACACAATCCTCAGTGCAGATAGGTTCAAGGGTAGTGTACGAGTGCGCACTTGTGCATGGAGGGACGGAGCAGAAAAACTTTAGCCAGACTAGGGGCACCAGAAATACAAATCCGGCCTTGCAGGAGCACCGCGGCACTGTCAGGTTGGAGCGCTCAGGAGTGAGCTCAAAGTCAGACAGAAGTAGTGAGAAGGAGGCGAGTTACTTCCCACCCTGGGAGGATCACTTTCTCTCGCTCACTTCCAAAATGGCGTTGTGTTGAAGGCAGTGGCAGCGCTTGGTGTCTGAGCTGATGATGAAAATGTTGATGAGTAATGGTGGCCATAGACGCAGAGATCCTATTGTACGAATCGAGGATTTTCAGACTGTGTGGGGAGAGTCCCGACATTTTTCATCCGGAGGAGATCGGTCGTTTCGTCGATCGGACAGGTTTGATTTTGTCCCGACCGATCCTGCCAGAGCCCATTGCGCTCTCATCGTAATCTGTTCAGATTACCCCCGATATAGCCATGCCCGTTAGTGGCATATTGGGGAAAGATCAGCTCGTTTGTCGATGTTGCCAAACAAGCGGATCTTTTCGTCTATGGCCACCTTAAGACTTGCTCCTTGTCTGCACCAGCAGCGCCGACCCCACCGGCCGATAACACAACCGGATTGAGTGGCTGCGGCTCAGAGACCTCCTGAGAGACACGGAGTGTGTGTGTGTGAGTCTCTGAGAGTGTGAGTGAGTGTATTGGCTGCTGTCTCATTGAGCAGTAAGTAAAGTGATTGCCAGCGATCAGCTCTTGTCCCTCCTCTTGTCCTGAACTCTCCAATGTCAAACTCCCTTCTCATCTGTCCTGGGTTAAATATGGACCGATGGAGCTGGGAACCACCCCCACCCCCCTTGTATATCTCGCCTCACATGATGCACTCCATTGTACTCTTGGCTTTGACAGGGCATTTAAATCCCCAATTGCCCATTTCCACTCGAAAGGTTAAAATCTCTCATTCAGTCCTTCTGGAGCAAGTGCCTGCAACAAGGTTAAACCACAGTGTGTCTCTATATGGACAGAGATTAATACTCATTCTCTTAATGTTTTTCTTAAACAGGGACTACTATATCCACATCTATCTGTCTATGTAATCATCTATATACCCAAATATCTTAAGCCATGATCATGCACTCTGTCTGCGCTCAGCAAGGAGGCGGGGCAGTGGGCGGGGCCGGAGGGGGCAGAGAGAAAGAGATAGCCTACGGATAGGGTTGCCACCTGGCCGGTATTTTACAGGCCTGGCTGGTAAAATTGATGGTTGATCCCAATGTTATTAATAGGGAAAAAAGATAAATATATAGGAATCAATCCAGAAATGCTGCATCCTGTATTTAGGGATTCTTATAGGAGGGATTCACTTCTACTTTTAGTATGTTAAAGAATGGCTTATTCTTAGCAACTTTTCAATTGGCTTCCCTTTTTTTTTTAGTTTTTAAATGACTTGTCCTCTGCCTCCTTCCAGGTGTTAGATGGGGGTCAATAACCCTGACAGCCAAAAAACTAATCATCAGTAAGGTTACAATTTTATTGTTACATTGTATTACTTTGTTCAGGCATCTCCTATTCATATCCAAGTTTTTTGTTTAAACTACTTCCAGGTTGCTAGGGTAAAATGCACCCCAGCAACATGATAGCTACTGAAATTCACTTGAAAACTGCTGAACAAAATGTGTAATAATTCAAAAACCACAAAAAGCAACTGAATAATGCAAATGGAAACCAATTGCAAATAGTCTTTGAATATGAATGTCTACTTCATACTAAGGGGAATGTTTACTAACATTGGAAATAAATATCTGGAGATGTTACCCAAAGCAACCAATCAGATCTTTGCTTTTGTTTTGTAACTTATAGATAGCTGTTTTGCTGATTGGTTGTCATGGTCAACATCTCCAGATATTTATCTCCAGTGTTAGTAAACATGCCCCTAAACTTTCATTTAAAGGAGAACAAAACCCTAAAAATGAATATGGCTAAAAAAGCCATATTTTATACACTGAACTTATTGCACCAGCCTATAGTTTCAGCTTGTCAATAGCAACAATGATCCAGGACTTCAAACTTGTCACAGGGGGTCACCATCTTAGAAAGTGTCTGTAACACTCACATGCTCAGTGGGCTCTGAGCAGCTGTTGAGAAGCTAACAGTCCAAAAATAAAAATTTGAATCCCAAAACTACGGTGTCCCTAAATTCCAGCAATCTTTATAATTTTATATTAAACTTGTGAAAAACACTACCGCACATGTCTATTTATCTCTCCACATTAAGCGGATGAAGAAGAAGCCTCAGAAAAGGAAGACAACGCCTTCCTTGTCTCACATCTAGGGGCAAATTTATCATGGGTCGAAGTGAATTCGAGGGAAGATTCGAAATTCTAAGTAAATTTTGGGTACTTCGACCATCGAATAGGCTACAACGACTTTGACTTTCAATTCGAAGTAAAACCGTTCGACTATTCGATGATCGAAGTACTGTCTCTTTAAAAAAACTTTGACTTTAATACTTCGCCAACTTAAACCTGCCGAAGTGCCATGTTAGCCTATGGGGACCTGCATTTTTCTAAGTTTTTAGGTTTCGAAGGAAAATCCTACGATTGTACGATAAAATCGTTTGAATTGTACGATAAAATCGTTTGAATCATACAATAAAATCGTTTGAATCGTACGATAAAATCGTTTGAATCGTACGATAAAATCGTTTGAATCGTGCGATAAAATCGTTTGAATCGTGCGATAAAATCGTTTGAATCGTGCGATAAAATCGTTTGAATCGTGCGATAAAATCATTTGAATCGTGCGATAAAATCGTTTGAATCGTACGATTCGAAGTACGATCGTAGTACGATAGTACGATCGTACTACAATCGGAATATGATCATACGATGAATAAAATCCTCTGACTTCGAATGTCGGAGGATTCTATTCGATGTTCGAATTTCGAAGCATTTTCGACCCTTGATAAATCTGCCCCCTAGTGAGTGTAATATACCACTGGGGGCACTAGGACTCTAGAGGTCGGTTGCTATACCACCACCTCCCTAGTTACGCGCTCACACTGTGGGAATCACTGCACACAGCACCTTATGCTCATAGAGCTAATGTGATTGGTGGGGATTTTATGATTTCACGGTTTTAAAAGTGTATTATATTCAATCACGGATTGTTTTGTTAAATAACTTCTCGGAGAAAGTAAAAAGTGGTGAACAAATGCACTGTTGTTATAGTTATAAAAAATCACTAAGGGTGAGATCTGAATTTTATTTTATAAATACTACACTATATAAAACTTTCTGTTATCTCCCCATCAATAAACTTTGGTTTTTTGAGGGATACAGCAATTCATATTTGAAGAGTGTTGAGAAGCTAAGCTTAGGGGTCGTCACTAATTATCCAGCAGAAAATGAGGTTTTTCTGTAATATAAACTGATGCTACAGGGCTGATTATTACATTCTGATGCTAATTGCACTGGTTTCTGTGCTGCCATGTAGTAATTATCTGTATTAATTACTAATCAGCCTTATATTGTGACATTTCTATTCTATGTGTACTGTATATTGTGAGTGGGTCCCTAAGCTCAGTAAGTGACAGCAACACAGAGCATGTGCAGTGAATCAGCAGAAAAGAAGATGGGGAGCTACTGGGGCATCTTTGGAGACACAGATCTTTACTGCTAAAGGGCTGTGGTTGCCTTGGGCTGGTACAGAAGCACAAAACATAATGTACAACATTTCTACCTACTTCTTTAGTTAGGCTTTAGTTCTCCTTTAAAGGTGAACCACCCCTTTATCCTGTGTTGTTTAGGGTCACAGGCTGATGGCTCAGAGGGGCCTGGCGCACTCCGATCCACCTCCATCCCTGCCTCGCCCAGACTTTCAGAACATGCCAAATTTTGTAAAATGAACATGGTAATTAGGGGGGAAGGGTGGTCAAAAATAGGCGTTGTCAAAAAATGTTTGCAGCAAATCTTTTTGTCCCTCTTTCTATTTTTAAAATGTTGGGAGGTATGTGAATATACAATGCAATATAATAAAACGAACAATACGTGTGTAACTCTAGTATTTCCAATTGTGGTTTATGACTCTCAGACAGAATCCCGGTCTCCATGGGGAAAAAAGGACACGGGCAGGGATATAGGAAGGGAATTGCATTAGGGGAAGGGACGGAAACCAGGGATAGTGTGTGAATAGTAAGGTAAGATGATGTCAGGGGAAAGGACTAAAAATCTGGGTTATTGGGAAAGTAAATGATAACTGTGGGTTAATGAGTACAGGCAAACTGGTATATTCAAGCTGCCACTGCCAGCTGCTGCATAATCATTAGTTGAAGGTTAAAGGGAAAGTAAAGTCTAAAATAGAATAAGGCTAGATATACTATATTTTGTATGCTAAACATAAACATGAACTTACTGCACCACAAGCCTAATCGGCAAATGATTTATGCTTTCAAAGTTGGCCACAGGGGGTCACCATCTTGTAACTTTGTTAAACATCTTTGCAAGACCAAGACTGTGCACATGCTCAGTGTGGTCTGGGCTGCTTAGGGATCGTCATAAATGATCAAAACAGGGAACAAACAAAGCTGCTTGAGTTCTGCATGACTGGGAAGTAAGGTGGGGGCTCCCCCTGCTGTTCATAAATATGATTGTTTCCCTGCAGAGCAGTTAGGGACCGTCTGACAATTCCTATCCACAGCAGTAAATGAAGGAAGAATTTCACTGCATACAGTCAGGTTTCTGATAAAAACAGTGCTCATTTTTTTAATTAAAGTATATTGGAGATAGGTTTCTTTTTCATTAAAGAAAGTAAATATCGGATTTTATTTTTTTGCCTTTACATGCCCTTTAAAGATACAGAGAGATGTAGATCCAGCAACTAATGGAGGCTAAAGGATGGACAAAAAGATAAACTTTAGTACTCTCTTCTGTCCCGGTTGAAGGGCTCACAGACGCCTATTGCCCTAGAACTATATTCTCTTTCCAGCAGGACGGTTACAGCAGTGAAAAGACCTGATGAAAGCGAAAGCAGTTATCTGCCATAAAGATAACATTATGGAATAGCAGCATCTACCTTGGGATATATCGTGCAACAGATTGATTCATAACACTGCAAAATACCGAGATTAACTTATCTTAATTGAAAGCTCACTCTGTATCACTCACTCATTAATTACACACAGTCTCTAGAAAAATATTTTTGTGGATTTAAAGGAACAGTAACAACAAAAAATAAAAGTGCATTACAGTAATTAAAATATAATGTACTGTTGCCCTACAATGGTACAACTGGTGTGTATCATTTACAGGATATAATTTACAGGATATTCCTGTAAAAAAAAAAACAATTAATCACATTTCCAATGTTTTTCCAATGTAGTGGGTTTACTTACTAGTTACTACTGATATACTTTTCAAATGTTGGGATTAGTATTTGCTCCTTTTCTATTTACTCCTTCTTTACAACACGTGGCTCTTTAAGAAGCATCTGCTTGTATTTTTTAATTGCATTCTTTTTCATTCCTCTTCATTCTTCCCAAAGAATAAATTGTGAACAGTAATGCTGTAATACGAATTGCAACAGACACTGAATGATATAAAATTATGGTCTCTATAACCCAGGTGTTCTAAAATGTGCACTTTTGCAATAACTCATAGAACTCCAAGGAGCAATATAAGATCAGTCCATTGGGACATGAAATAAAAAGTGCAAAGTTTGACCAGGTCTAGTAACCCATAGCAATCAATCAGGCATTCGTAACTGTCAAACAGGTGACCAGTACATGCTAGCTGCTGATTGGCTGCTGTCAGTGACTAGACTTCCAGCAGACTTTGCACCTTTTATTATATTACCCCCCCCCATATCTTTTTCCTATGCAAAACGCCCTTGTTAGTTGTTCTGATAATAATAGGAAACTTACTCTGCAATGATAGACAAAGGGCTGCGCTGGCAAACTCCTTGCCTCTAGGGCCTTTCCACTTTTTCAACTGACAAAACCAGTATCAAGTGTTATTTCCCTCTACAGTTTCACACCTCCTATTGCACAGCCACTTAGTTATAAGGTCCCGTAACTTTTTTAGCAGGGACATAAACCCAAAAATAAAACATTTAAAGGGGTGGTTTACCTTAAAGAGCATGTAAAGACAAAAAAATAAAAATCCCATTTTTACTTTCTTTAATGAAAAATAAATCTATCTCCAATATACTTTAGTTACAAAATGCGTACAGTTTTTATAAGAAACCTGACTGTATGCAGTGTAATTCCCCCTTCATTTACTGCTGTGGATAGGAATTGTCAGACGGTCCCTAACTGCTCTGCAGGGAAACAATCATACTTATGAACAGCAGGGGGAGCCCCTGCCTTACTTCCCAGCCATGCAGAACTCAATCAGCTTTGTTTGTTTCCCTGTAGAGCAGTTGGCGACTGTGTAGAGATTTGTATTGGATTTTATTTTGGCTTTACATCCCCTTTACTGTTTCCAACTCCAGCTGCAGGGACAAAGATCATGGAGCCAGATTTAAACAGATAAACTGGGATTCTATTTGAAAGATTATTTTGCTCCAGCCACTGGTTCTGCAGAGTTGAAAGTTTGTATTAAACAATACAAAAACTATAAAAGCCACATTAGATTACATGACAACACAGGACCCAATGCAGTCTGTATATTCTGATTATTAATCAGTCTTGTTGTATCGGCTTCTGGCAGATATTATTTAACTTGTGCTGTTTTGATAATTTATGACGATCCCTAAGCAGCCCAGACCACACTGAGCATGTGCACAGTCTTGGTCTTGCAAAGATGTTTAACAAAGTTACAAGATGGTGACCCCCTGTGGCCAAATTTCAAAGCATAAATCATTTGTTTGATTAGGCTTGTGGTGCTGTTCATGTTCATGTTTATGTTTAGTATACAAAATGCAGCATTTCTAGCCATATTCTATTTTAGTATTTACTTCCCCTTTAAAGTTAACTTTTAGTATGTTATAGACTGGCCAATTATAAGCAACTTTCCAGTTGCCCTTCATTATCTATTATTTATATTTTTTTAAATTATTTGCCTTCTTCTTCTGATTCTTTCAAACTTTCATATGGGGGTTACTCACCCCATCTAAATATTTGCCTTCTTCTTCTGATTCTTTCCAACTTTCATATGGGGGTCACTGACCCCATCTAAAAATCAAATGACCTGTAAGGCTACAAATGTATTGTTATTGCTTCTTTGTATTACTCATCTTTCTATTCAGACCCTCTCCTATTCATCCAGTCCAGTCTCTTATTCAAATTAGTGCATGGTTGCTAGCAGTGTCGGACTGGCCCAGAACCTTTTTTTGGAAAAAAAAATTTTTATTTTCGGCGATGCACAGCGCCGAGTGGCGTTGTTGCGCATGCGCGCCGAACTGAGTTGTTGCGCATGCGCGCCAAACGCAGTTGTTGCACATGCGCGTCAAACGCCGTTGTTGCGCATGCGCGCCGTACGGCTGGGCCGACGGGTTTTAGTTGGGGGGCCCCTGGACAGCAGTCCCGGTGGGCCCCGGGCCCCCCAGTCCGACCCTGGTTGCTAGGGTAATTTGGACTCTAGCAACTAGATTGCTAAATTTAAAAACTGGAGAGCTGCTGAATAAAAAGCTAAATAACTCAAAAACCACAAATAATAAAAAATGAAATGAAAACCATTTGCAAATTGTCTCAGAATATCACTCTCTACATCATATTAAAAGTTACGGTAACTTAAAAGGTGATCAACCCCTTTAATGAATGAATATAGAATTAGAATAGGGCTTAAGTAAGTCCGCAATCCCCGCTGTTAGTTGCACGTAAACCCCCTTAAAGTCAGGTGGACTTCTGTGCAATTGTGTCCATTTTGCGAGGAAATGTGCATGCAGTTGCAGTACTTTTGGCCAATTAGTTAAAAGGCCATAAAGGCCGGGGCCTAGGGCGGCAGAATTTTAGTGGGGTGACATGCCACCCAACTACACCCGTATTGGTTAGGAAGCACTGGGGATTCTCAGGAGATACAATCGTTTTTAAAATTCCCTTTGCACCAATCCCCAGTACTCTGGATCCGATGCTGAAAATTTGCACATGTGCACAAAGGAAGGGGACGTGGGTAATGAACGGCAGTGGGCATAGGGGAGCCTGCTGTATAAATCCGGCCGATTGCCCTCTTGCAACCGAAATGACTCTGGGATTCTGGGAGGAAACCCTGCATTGTGGGAAAAAGCATGCCAATTGCACTAGAAATTGCACTTTTCTCAGGGCCGAATTTAAATAGTGTGAGCCCCTAGGCCCACTGTCGTTTGTCGCCCCAGTCCCCTCCCCTTTATTTGTTCAAATTTTCATCATCTGGTCCGATGCAATGGGGATTTAAAAAATGATTGTATCTCCTGCCGACCTAGGTCCACAAATCCAGGCCTGACTTTCCTTACTGCATTTGTGGACATACATGTGCCCTAGTTTCATATATTGGGCAAAATGTTATTTCTGGGTCCCCTGTAAGGCTCTCTAGATCTCGTCAAACCTTAGGGAAGATTATCCATTTTGCACATTTATTGAATTCTGCACTATGTCACATTCCCCTAAGTGGGGCCCCTCTATATCCCTGTGGATCTGCTGTCTCCATGGTAAAAACACCTGCTAGCAGAGGGACAGAGGCTTGCAGGGAGTTCTTGATACAAAGCAGCACACACTTTTGCCTTCTGTTAATAATAATGTATGTAAAGCTGAGAGACTGGCACCGTGTGTTAATGTGCCTGCGTGAGCAGTCAGACCAGCTGTTCCAGGGATTGTGTGATGTGTATTTATAATTCTAGCGCTGCACTGATTTACCCTTATATCCCAACCCTGTATTAAACATCAGGAAACTAATATTTAACTTGAGGTTTACGAGCACCCAGGACGACTAAAGCTGCCCACACGCAGGCAGATCCACCAGTTCAACCCACAGCCAAACGTATCCAGTTGCTGCCCAATCTGGCCACACACACACTGTCACAATGCAACAGATTTACCAAGATACCAGATTGGCATCTGCTCAACTACAACTAGATTCCCAGAGAAGTCTGTTTGACCCACTGAAATACCAGGAAAATTCTATTTAGATTGCAGGCTCTTTTGGGCAGGGTCCTCTTCATCTCTTGTATAGTTTTTTTAATGTAAATCTGTATGTTCAATATATTAACATTTATAATAAACCACTGCGGAATACATTGCCACTTTATTAATATGTGATTATAATAATAATATGGTGGACATTCCCTATTTTTTTTTAAATTGTTTTTATTACATTTTTTATGTAATACATTTCCTGGACATTTTATATGTCCAATTATTGTCATGGATGTCATAGTACATACTTAAATAAAAGAAAAATAAATGAAATAAAAAGAAAATGATATGTAAACAGAATTAACATAGTGATATATTTCCGTAAAACTAGTTTTATTACAATCCAAACAGGCTCAATTTGTTTACCTTAGGTAAGATGATAAAAGCCTATTAGTGCGGTGACTCCTGGGGGGTGATCTTGTGGTCGTTCCAGTCCCTTGAAGTATGTTTTGGATATAGAGGTTCGTTTCTTGCAACAATGAATTACCTCTTAAAATTTCTATGTCATACCAAGTCGTGTTTATGAAGGTGTGGGTGGTTAGGTATCTGAGTGGTGAGGGAAGACAATTAATATATGTGGTCCAAGTGAGAAAGATTTTTTAGCTTGTTGTTATTTTTTTTCTCATGGCTTCCAGCCAGTCCATGTGATGCAATTTTTGTTTTGTAAGTGTGACTGATGGGGCTTCTGTTGAGAGCCATTGATGTAGAATTGCCTTTCGAGACGCTGCTGCCAATCTAGCTGCCAAATGTTTGTCCCCTTTATTTAAATTTGGGTATTGTTGAACTGTGCTAAATAAAGCCCATATAGTCCTTCATCCCGCCAAGTGTGGGTTTGATATTCCTATGGAGAATTCCTTGTTTCCTAGCCAAGTATAGGGAGCGATGTGGGGATAGTCTGTGTTTTAGTCTAAGGTATTGCCAGGTTTTATAGGTATCTGAAAATAGTGGGTTATCTTTTAGTGGTTGGGGAATATTTGAAGAAGGTGAGTGGACATTCCATATTTTAAAGGAAAAGTTCATTGAAAAAATAAAAACTAGATAAATAGATAGGCTGTGCAAAATATAAAATGTTCCTAATATAGTTAGTTAGCCAAAAATGTAATGTATAAAGGCTGGAGTGACTGGATGTCTAACATAATAGCCAGAACACTACTTCCTGCTTTTTAGCTCTCTAACTAGTTAGAGAGTTAGTCAGTGACTTTAAGGGGGGCCACATGGGACATAATTTTCAGTGAGTTTGCAATTGATCCTCAGCATTCAGCTCAGATTCAAAAGCAACAGATATGATCCATGTGGCCCCCCTCAAGTCTCTGATTGGTTACTTATCTATCATTATTTAGTTGGGAATCCATATCTGATTTCTGTGTATCCTCAATCAAGACTTGCCCCAGTTCCACAGGCAGTCAACATGCAAAAAAGTTATATCCAAAAATATATGTCCCATATTGTGTAAAAACAAAATATTTATTCATAATTGCATTAAAAAATTTGATACATACTGACCCCACATGGCCCACCTTACGCGTTTCGTACCCTCCACTTAGTCATAGGTGACCCATGTGGCCCCCCTCAAGTCTCTGATTGGTTACTGCCTGGTAACCAATCAGTGGAAACCAAGAGAGCAGAAAAGCAGGAAGTAGTGTTCTGGCTATTATGTTACACATCCAGTCACTCCAGCCTTTATACATTACATTTTTGGCTAACTAACTATATTAGATACATTTTTTATTTTGCACAGCCTATCTATTTACCCAGTTTATATTTTTATAATTAACAATTCCTTTAATATGAGAACAAAGAGAAGAGGGTGTGGATCAGGGAAGACCCTGGCATTACAAGTACACAGAGGCCCATACAGCCCCCCAGCAGCCTGCTAAATAGTGACAGTTTATGGCATCTTACAGCAGCCCCTCTGGAATTTGCCAGAACCCACATATTGGCAGTTTAGGCCTGCTTGTATCTGGTTTTTGCTCTTTGCACCCTGCCTTGCCATGCACAAATGACCTAATCTGGTGGCTCTGTTCTGTTTGCATGAGATTTTATGTATATTAGGCTAAACCCAGACATGACTGTATCTTGGACTGCAGATAAACACACTGAAACAGCCTGATTACTCACATCTGCCTATTTAGTAGTTAGGGGGCAAATATGAAGCTATTAAAACCTTGCATATTGCCCGTTTTTGTCCAGCCTTAAGCAAATCAATGGGTTAAGTGAATGCTTAAAGTCCACCTATTATATCCTGACAACCTATTTAGCAGAAAAGGATTTAAAGTTGCATTTAATGACCTTTTATAAATGCTAATTTTTTTTTTGGACCGCAAGGAATTTCATGAGTAAATTCTGTTTAATCGTTTTAACTGGTTCCCTAATAAAGAGGGCCCATTGTCTGCATGCTGAGGTCCTGGCTCGGAAATTCAGGCAGCTTGGAGGCCTGAAAGAATACAGTGAACCTCCTGCTTATTTCTCATGCAAATGCAGCTCAGAGAGGCACAAACAAGGTCAGCACCCTGCTTTTCCTCTAGTTCACTAGATCCAGTGTTCCCAGATCCCTGTATACTCTGCACACAGCATGTATATCTCTTGATGACTATATATATATATAGGGACAGGGTGGATCTTTTCCTCTGTACTTTAGGTCATTTATCCAGGAAAGAAGTACAAGAACACTAAAGGGTGCAAAAAATATGGTACTTAGGGCTCATTCAGTGAGCACTCCTTTGGCAAGTCAGCCTGTACTCTGCATCTTTTGCCAGTCACTAACTGCAGCAGGGCCCCTTCCCTTTCAAAGTGACACCAGCTGCAGGCACCGTGGGAAAATTCCCTCTCCTTGGTGCCCATGATTTGCTTATCACAGCTCCTGCCCTGATCATACTGGGGCCCACTGGGGCTGACTACAAGGACCCATCAGCAACAAACGATTGAAGGGTGTAGGGCACACTGGAAGCCATACCACGTCAGACCAAAAAGTAAAAAAAAAAGTAAAATACTTTATTGAACAATCATCTCCATCTGACACTTAATCATAGGCTCCAATGGGTCACACCAAAAAATCATAGGTTACAACCAGGTCAGACCAAAAAGTAAAAAAAAAAAAATGCTTTATTGAACAATTATATCAAGCCTTACGCATTTCGTGTCCATCTGACACAATCATATGTTCCGATGGGTCAGACTAAAAAATCATAGGCTCCAACCAGGTCAGACCAAAAAGTAAAAAAAAATAAAAATGCTTTATTGAACAATTATATCAAGCCTTACGCATTTCGTGTCCATCTGACACAATCATATGTTCCGATTGGTCAGACCAAAAAATCATAGGCTCCAACCAGGTCAGACCAAAAAGTTAAAAATTGTGCTTTTCTTGTACATCTGACACTTAATCATAGACTCTCAGGGGCCCGTAACCCACCACTACTCCACCTCATTTATTTACCTCCCTTTTCTCCTATGATTAGGGAGAGGGGATGGTCAGGGCTGGGAGAGGGGACACTCTGGGTACAGTAGCGGTTGGTCTGGAAAGGGAGAGGGCAATAGAAATACCGGGCCGGGTGGAGGAGCAGGCTTGGATCCAGGAGGTGGAGCAGGTCTGGGTCAGCTGGGCCGACGAAGGCCGGGGCTCACCAGGATTTTTATCAGTGAAGGGTTGGATAGGTCCACTGGGGTACCGGGAAAAAAACACGGTGGGCCCTGCTCTTGTTGGGCCCCACAGGTAGCTATGCCACTGTATGCCAGAAAAAAATAACATTGAGTGCAAGTCAGTGGCCACAGGCCAGCACTCACAGGGCCTGCTGCATCCGCCACCACTCTTTCATTTAAAGATAAAGGGGCATAAAGCATGGAGGCCACAGTCCAAATTTTCCACCAATTATACCACTGCAGATACACAGATAATAAGTTGTTGAATATGGATTGTACACTTGACATGAACAGATTTGGCAGCAGTATGTAAATGTTTCATTTACAGAGCAGTATGTATATATGTACTACACACAGAGCAGTATGTATATATGTACTACACACAGAGCAGTATGTATATATGTACTACACACAGAGCAGTATGTATATATGTACTACACACAGAGCAGTATGTATATATGTACTACACACAGAGCAGTATGTATATATGTACTACACACAGAGCAGTATGTATATATGTACTACACACAGAGCAGTATGTATATATGTACTACACACAGAGCAGTATGTATATATGTAGTTCACACAGAGCAGTATGTATATATGTACTACACACAGATCAGTATGTATATATGTACTACACACAGAGCAGTATGTATATATGTACTACACACAGAGCAGTATGTATATATGTAGTACACACAGAGCAGTATGTATATATGTACTACACACAGAGCAGTATGTATATATGTACTACACACAGAGCAGTATGTATATATGTACTACACGCAGAGCAGTATGTATATATGTACTACACGCAGAGCAGTTATGTATACTGGCAGCAAGTGTAGGGCATGTAATATATAGTGAATAAAGTACCCCCTCTTGTAAAATATCAGGATATTATAAGTTACCGAGGAGTTTCATGACCATATAAAAGTACGAGGCGGAAGGCCGAGTATTTTTATACAGGTCATGGAACTCCGAGGTTACTTCTAATATCCTCATATTTTACAACTGGGGGTACTTTATTTATTATAATACACAGGTTATTTGTCATGTGACAAAAATTACATCAGACAGAAATGTGACAGAAATTACATCAGAACTCACCGTTTATAACCGATGACATCAGAACTCACTGTTTGTAAGGATATAATTTACAAGATATTCATGGCTTTTGTGTATTATACAAGAATATTGTGACTAATATACAGTATGTTCTGCCTGTGCAAGGGTAATAGGAATTGTTATATACAGTGTGTATGTGCATGTTTGAGCACCTCAGTTCCCTTTGGTACTTAACATCTCAGATCCCCTTTCACCCACTTGGCTTGGGTGCAAGAGTGAGCAGAATCTGGAGGGCAACGTGGTAACATGGGAACAAAGGAGAAGAGCGGATCAGACGATTTTCTCTGTACTGAAAAATGCAGCAGGAGATCAGAGTCCTGGGTCGCCCAGAAAAGAAAGAGTCCAGCTGAGAATGAAGCACAAAGCAGCCTGTATTACATACAGTGTAAATACCTGTATCATACCCAGAGCAGTGTATTATACACAGTGTAAATACCTGTATCATACCCAGAGCAGTGTGAGCCTGTATTATGTACAGTGTAAATACCTGTGGTCTCTCACCAGGGAAACCCCTAAAAACAGGGAAGGGTTGCTGATCTTTTTTTTTGCAGTATGCAGACAATTCAAAAGAGACTCACTACTAGTAAAGCAGTTGCTAGGGTTGCCACCTTTTCTGGAAACAAATACCAACATTCCTATATTTTTGTGGTTTTTCCCTATAAATAACATTGGCATCAAGCAACATTTTTACAGGCCAGTTCCAATGAAATGACATCATGGGCAGATTGTAATGATATATTTTTATATATTTAATATTTATTACTCCTGTTCTTGATTCTGGCCATTGTGTGTTATTTGTTTGGTTTTAGGTATGTCTATTAGTCCCATTTACTAAAGGGGTGGTTCACCATTAAAGGACCAGTAACATCAAAAAAAATGTAAAAAACTTTGTTAGTATACATGTATACATGTTTTTTTTCAATGTATACTAATGAATTTTTTTTAAAAAAAAATTGATGTTACTGGTCCTTTAACTTATCTGTTATTTATAGAATGGCTGATTCTAAGCAACTTTTCAGTTGGCCTTCATTATTTACTTTTTATAGTTTTTGAATTATTTGCCTCCTTCTACTGCCTCTTCCCAGATTTCAAATAGGGGTCCCCCATCTAAAAAACAAATGCTCTGTAACGCTACAGATGTATTGTTTTTTATTCTTTTTATTACTCATCTTTCTAGTCTCTCTCCTATTCATATTTCAGTCTCTTATTCAAATCAATGCCTGGTTGCTAGGGTAATTTGGACCCTAGCAACCCGATTGCTGAAATTGCAAACTAGAGAGCTGCTGAATAAAAAACTAAATAATCAAAAACCAAAAATAATAAAAAATGAAAACCAATGGCAAATTGCTCTGGAAAAATACTGTTTTTTTATGGCTACTAATTTACATGAACTCGTTTTTTCTGGGGTGGTGCACTCGCATTAACCTTAACATTTGTATATGGAATTTTAACTGAATTTAACTTGTATATTCCCTGGGTATTATTCATTAAATGTGTACATAATTTAACATGTAATGTGTTTTAGGGTTATAATATAGGACACTGGTAGTGATGGGCAACCCCGGCGACAATTAAACGGACGCCCAATGTGCGTCAATTGACGCCGGCGTCAAAAATCTTGTTTCACGAATTTTTCACCTGTTTCACGAATTTCTGAAATGGGACAAATTCGTCCATCACTAGACATTGGTACTAAACTTACTCTGCATTTTTCATGCATTGTGTTATGTTAGTATAATATATGTCACTGGCTCTGTATTTACCCTCTCATGGGTGTTGGTGGTTTTTTTTAATACAGTTGTCTCTTCATTTATCCTGTAATTCATTCTGGATTCTTATACAGTGCATTATCCTGCTTTGTGTTCTGAGGGCATTATAAATCAAGTTTGCACTGTATTCTGCCAGGGGATGGGCCAGGGGCGTAACCATAGAGGAAGCAGACCCTGCGGTTGCAGGGGGCCCAGGAGTGTAGGGGGCCCAGTGAGACCCTAATTAATTAGCAATTTTAATATATCTTGATAAAATAGGCCAAGTTATAAATATTTTGGGGCCCTAAATTGAATTTGCTATGGGGCCCAGTAACAACTAGTTACGCCACTGGGGTGGGCAATATATATATATAATGCTAGAAATGAGTTTATTCATAGATCAAGAATATTCTAACTAGCCTCCCCAAATATAAAAATCAGCCTCCGCCTATGAATGACGTGTATTATATATCAGGGTTGGAAACACTCGTGTACAGTAAGGAGAGAGGTTTTGTTTATTATCTAGCGGTCGCTCTGTCAGTGACTCTTTTACGCCCCCTAGTTCCTACAGCCTAAGACAATTCATGATTTTATCCAATAATAAATTGGTAAATTAGAAAAAATTTGAAATTGGAAAATATTTGTCTAATGCCTTGATTGCAAGGACTAATAGTTTTATTGGGTAATGTCCACCATGTTGACTAGGGCTCCTACTGAGTTGTAACCCTTCATAAAAGGTTGCAGGATGCTGGGAGTTGTAGTCCAGTAACATCTGGCTTTAGAGACAGGGTTAAGCTGGCCATAGACGCACAGATCCTTTTCATACGAATCGAGGATTCGTACGATTTTCGGATCGTGTGTGGAGAGTGCCTACATCTTTCGTCCGGCGATCCCGCCGGAGCCCATTGCGCATCGTAAACATTCAGATTACCCATGCTATAGCCATGCTCGTGAATGGCTTATCAGGGACGGATCTTTGCGTCTATGGCCACCTTAATGCCCCTTTAGGCTTATGTCTGATGCCATAGTCACACTGATTACTCTCAACCCACATTTCCCTCTTGGTTTTGATTACAGGGCCGGAAGTAGGGGTAGGCACGTGACTAGGGCGGCAGTCACCCAATTATTCTTCCCTTTCTCTCTCTCCCATGAGATTTGTCCAGTCTGCGTCTTTTACACTACAGCCTCTCTGTATGACTATATCCCAGAGTGCATGCTGGGATTTATATGCTCGTTTCACACCTCCCCCCGTTATCACTCTCTACTGCCCCCTGTAGTCTAATCTCGTCTCACTCAGCATCACAAATCCCCTCCTCCATCTTTCCCTCCCAGCTGCGCCCCCAGCTTTTGGGCTTGTTAAAAGACACATCACCCCCTCCCCTTCCCGGCTCAGGATAAGTCTCTCACCTCCTCCAGCTTCGAAAGATCTTCCAGGCCCAATAGAGAGGAGGATGGCCCTGATTCCCAGCTCTGATTGGACAGTTTTCTCTGCTGATTGCCTTAGAAACGCTAAACTGGGGCTGGGGAGCGGAGGATGCTCGGGGTGGAAGTGGGCGGGTCTGTACATGTATGAGGAGGAGGTGGGCGGGGCTGCACATGTAAAAGAATGAGGTGGTGGGCGGAGCTGTACGTGTATGGTGAGAAGGTGGGCGTGGTTGCAGGTGTATTAGGAGGAAGTGGGCGGGGCTGCACGTGTAGTGGGGGGAGGTGGGCGGGGCTGTACATGGAGGAGGTAGGCGGGGCTATACATGTAGCCGGCCCCATGTGAAGCTGCAGTGACAGTGAGAGAGCGGGCAGCGGTACTGGGAGCTCCCTCAGCAGGTGGAGTATGGGCACAATGAGAAGAGTGAGGCAGGGGGCAAAATAAAATGGGGAAAAGGGGAGTGGTATGAGGAAAAGGGAACAAGGGGCACAGGTGAGAGGGGAGATAAGAAATAGAAAGTGGCAGCTATAAAATAAAGAGGGTGAGTAAGATGAGACAGGTGAGTTGTCAGGGAGACAATACAGTGAGGAGGGAGAGAGGCAGGTAAGGTGGAGGCACAGGGATACTTGTATGGGGGGTGATGGGCTAATTACATGGGGAGAGACAATAGAGAGAAACAAAATGGGCAGAGACAATAGAGAGAGTGAGGCAAATGGAGACATATTTATAAAAGGGAGGTCATCATGAGAGACAGGTAAGTGGGGTGCAGACATAACATGGGGATATAGAGACTGCAGGTTGGGAGAAAGAAGAAGAGACAGGCTCAGAGCGGGGCTGAAAGATGAATAGAAGGAGGAGGAGGAGGAGGGATACAAGGACTAAGCACACAGTCAGACTACTAATCTCTGCCTTCCCAACAGGGATAAGAGGAGGAGCAGATAGACTGGCACAGGCTGCCCCCCAGAAGACTTCAACATGGGTATGGGGGGGCAGAGCGGCGAGGGCTGCAGCTCGGGGGACTGTGTGAAGCCAGAGGCTCAGTACAGTTGGGAGGAGATCCAGAAGCACAACCTGAAGACAGACAAGTGGCTGGTGATAGAGCGCAAAGTGTACAACATCAGTCAATGGGTGAAGCGCCACCCGGGGGGCATGAGAATCATCGGGCACTACGCTGGGGAAGACGCCACGGTGAGTGCTGGGCGCTGATGGGGTTAATGACATGGCAACTGTAGAGCTGACAGTTACTGAATACTGATGAGTGTAGCGTGGAGAAGAGGCCCCTGTGTCTCCCCCAGTATATACAGTATGCTATGTATATAATATTGTTATTCCATATATATATATACACACTATCCAGTAGGGTTCTACGTATAATTCATTACTATTCATGCCGGCGCTACTCTTGTGCACTGCTGCCCACATACACGACAATCCATTTCTGTGCTATATAAATGATACAAGATCTGTAGCCGCCCAATTATCTAAATTTCACCAACTCCAGAAACTTTCTTTTCATTCTTATGATATCTAATAAATGGGGTTTGCACATGATGATAATGCTAATACTAGAGAATAAGGGACAGCTTTAAGTCTCACATTTAAATCAAAGGAAAAAAATTGAGGGACTGCATATGACACATGATACTAGAGATCCAAATTAAGGAAAGATCCCTTAACCAGAAAAGCCAAGGTCTTGAGCATTCTGGGTAATAGGTCCCATATCTGTATATATATAAAATACACAAGAGCCATGATAATTATATGATTATAAACACAGCTTAGTGATGTCATCAGTTATAATCAGTGCTTAGTGATTGTGTCACATGACTTAGTGAAAATATTGTATTATAATAAATAATGTACACCCTGTTGTAAAATATGAGGCTATTAGAAATCACCTAGGAGTTCTGCGATCTGTATGTACAGTAAATGACACTTCTAATTGACTTGTAATATCCTTATATTTTACAATTATTTAATATATATATATATTTATATGTTATATGTATCTCTCTCCGATGTGTTTCAGTAAAAATTAAAGGCACAAGAGTTTTCCCAAATTCCCAGCAGTAGCTGGTTAAAGTGTTGCAAGTTGCTTTGCATACACAGCCTTTGTCCTCCTGCCCCCCGATGTGTTTATATCATTTATTAAAGGGGAATTCCATCCAAAAACTGTTTGTTTTATGCATAATATAATTTGAAGCAACTTTTCAGTATACATAAATTGTTTTGTTTTTTAAAAATCACTGTTCCTTGTGATTGAGAGCAGTATTCGTTTACTCCTTGTATATTTGTTCTCTGGACTGTGGAACCAATGTAGTAGAAGTCAATTCTTCAGATCTGTGAATCAGTTGCTTGTGCTGCATTGTTTCAGGAACCAGAACTAGTTCTACAAGTATTCTACATGGATTTTGCAGAACCAGAAATGGTATTAATTGCACTGCTGAAGTGAGCTTGGTTGATGGCAATGAAGTAAGTGAGAAGGAAAGAAGTCAGTTCTAGGACTGTGGGTTTCTGCTTATAACCTATAGTTATCCGAGGGGCACCTATATGGAGTATATATATATAATTATTACTCTGCACAAGAACACCAACAAGCCATTGGCAAATAATGTCCTCAACCAAGTTGTACTATTAATGTTGAGCTTACTCAGCGTGTGACTTCTACCGTGAGGGAGGCAATGGTGAATCTAGGACAACTTTCATGGCTTCTTCCACTGTTTTGTTCTGTAGCTCTCTGGTTTCATCTTGCCCCTATGTGTTTATGGGTTACAGAGATTAAATTACAACGTGTTGTGGTTCATGGAAGATGTAAAGAGAGAAAGATGAAAAGGAATCAGGTATCATAAGACATATGGAGAAGTTGGCAGAAGAAAGGCAAGAGTGTTGGCTTGGGTGGCCACTAATATAATCAGGCTGCTTAGAAACGAGAACTGCTTACGCTCGCCTTACACGTTAGATTTGCTCATTTGGTGAGGTCAAAGATCTTTGTATATTTTGGACACCCAGTTGATAGGCTGAAATGATAAATAAAGCTTAACCAAAGAAGTAGGCTAGAAATGTTGTATATGATGTTTTAAGCTTCTGTACCAGCCCAAGGCAACCACAGCCCTTTAGCAGTAAAGATGTGTCTCCAGAGATGCTCCAGTAGCTCCCCATCTTCTCTGTTGATTCACTGCACATGCTCTGTGCTGCTGAGCTTAGGGTCCCACTCACAATATACATTACACATAGAAGATAAATGTCACAATATAAGGCTAATTAGTAATTTAATTCAATAATCAGCCCTATAGCATCTGCTTATATTACAGACAAACCTCATTCTCTGCTGGATAATTAGTTATGACCCCTAAGCTTAGATTCTCAACAGCTGCTCAGAGCCCACTGAGCATGTGAGTGTCACAGAACCTTTCCAAGATGGTGACCCCCTGTGACAAGTTTGAAGTCCTGGACCATTGCTGCTATTGAGAAGCTGAAACTTTATTTTGGTGCAGTTCAGTATATAAAATATGGCATTTGTAGCCATATTCATTTTTAGGGTTTAGTCCTCGATCCAACAATCAGATCACAATGTAGACCAGTCAGTAGAGGACTACATCCACAACCTGATGTGTTCCTCACCCAAATGGTTATTCCTACCAGCCTCATTAAAATCTGGCCAACCTTTAACCCTGTTCAATGTATCAGGCCAATAAATAGACAATATTGGATTATATATATATATATATATATATATATATATATATATATATATATATATATATTGGATCGTCTTTATTTCCAGCTTTGTCCAGAAGGGGAGTTATAGAGCATGGGGAGCCCCTACCAAACCATTGATCTTATACCCAGGAATCAGTTCTCATTATCCTCTCACCTCAATTGCCCTTTTAACTATTAAAACGAGCCGCTGATCATGCCCTGTAGGTGTGGCACATGGGCTCAGCCATAAATTGTCTTAGCAGACTATTGTTCAGCAACGTCGAAGTTAAAAATATCATCGTCCCAGGACGGCAGCCAAAGTTTGGATCTCCTGTAAAGAGCCTGATTGGTTTCCCATAAATATTAATGCTGTTACCGGTATCACTGATGTCTCATCTTTTACTCATTAATCTTTTATTGTCTGAGACATCAGCTACTGAGGGATCTTATTCTCTAAGCTGCGGGTGAGTGACTATTACACCAAAATACTGATTTCTTGGTTGAGGCAGAAACAGCATAACGTTGTGTTTTAATTTTCTTTAAATCCCAGCAGCCTCAGCTAAACAACGTATAAAGCTCAAAATAGTCTAGAGCAGGGGTTCTAGTGCCCCTTGGGTTCCTGGAATATTGCTGAGGGCCTCACCCTGAAGATCTGGGGACAGTGCCTATTTGCTTTCCTAGATACACCTGAAAGCCCGGCTTGAAGATTTGGGGTCATCACTTACATGCTGCCCTAGATATTCTTGTAACTTTGTCTGAAAGACTGATACATGAATGGTTCCCTATATCTGTAACCTTGTTATAAGCAAAGGGGGGTCTTCAAAGGGGGTTTGGATTAAAAAAGTCTGATAACCATTGGCCCAGAAGAATACAGAGGACAAAAACAATTAGCTTTATGTTTCCATGGATTTCCTGCCATTGTATTGATTGTATTTGAAGTGAAGTGTTTAGAAGTCAGCCCCCTGTGTTTATTCCAAACATTGGGGTTCTCATTTATCAAGGTTTCACTCCAATTATTGATAATTGATTTGATAGAGTGGTTTTCCGTTATATATGGTTCAATGTAACGAAAGGGGGCAAAGGTTTCCCATGTCTAAAACCCCCTAGCAACCAATACAATATTTAGCTTTAAAAAGGGTGATCTTTAAATGCTACCTTCTGATTGGCTGCTATAGGTGACCAGACCTGAAGGAAACTTTGCACTTTTAATGACTTAACTCCCATACAGGTGTTTGGTACAAAGTCAGATCACAGTCATAAAAAGTATGAAAATAAGTCTACAACAGTCTGATTTCTAGGGAAGCTGGGACTGTTGGGATGGGATCATTAGAAGTCTTATCATTAGTCTTTATCATTTCCATCTCTTTTCCTTGAAAATTGCTTTATAATTGTATGAATTTTCAGTGGTGTGAATATTTTCATGCTGCCCGAATCAGTCCGAGCCAGTTGGATCAGAGACTGTGGAATCTAGAGGAGCTTAGGGCAGTCACACACACAGAGGCTTTTGAGCAGCACAATGTTCTCAGTAATTCAATCACTAAACACTTGGAATATCCCCAAGGTACTTCCCTTTATTCTCCATGGGAACTGAGAATTATATGGCACAAGTGAGAAACAATTGCCCCAAAACACTGATTTATTCTGAAGCAGTTGGTTATTCTTCTAGAGTAGAGTTGCCCATACTGTGGCAATGACTTTATTAAATGATTAGATCCCTTTATTCTCCATGGGAACTGAGAATTATATGGCACAAGTGAGAAACAATTGCCTCAAAAAGTTGCTGAGTTCATATTGAAGGAGTTGATTATTCTTTTAGAGTTGCCCATACTGTGGCAATGACTTTACTAGGCGATGCCTGTGGGCTAGATAGGGGGCCCAGTCTGAAGACCAGTTATTGTTATAAATGTTTTTAAAAAAAGATGACTAGATCCCTTTATTTTCTCTGAAAATATATGGCACAAGTGAGAAACAATTGTCCCAAAACTTTGATGGCTTTATAATGAAGCAGTTGATTATTCTTCTAGAGTAGAGTTGCCCATACTGTGACAATGACTTTACTAGATGACTAGATGCCTTTATTCTCCATGGGAACTGAAAAATATATGGCACAAGTGAGAAACAATTGGCTCAAAAAGTTGATGACTTCATATTGAAGAAGTTGATTATCCTTGAAAAGTACAGTTGCCCATACTGTGGCAATCACTTGTGGGCTAGATAGGGGGCTCAGTCTGAAGACCAGTTAGTCTTATAAATATTTTTAAATATAAATATTATATATATATATATATATATATTAATATGTGCTATTAGACACAAGCAGGTGTAGGAGCTCATTCCCCCTAGCATTTGAATGGATCGCTGGTGCCATGGGGAAGGGAATGGCTTGAGTAGTTACTCCCCTGCTTCATTGCATTGCAGTTATATTCCAGTATGAGCATCTATATTTTAATATAATTATATATTATAATATAAGTGGCACTTAGCGTGCAATTAGTTATTAGTCTTATTGCTGTGACAAAGTTCAAGGCTTAAGATGTCATGAAGAGAGACTAGGCCATGCACATTGGGCACACCTATTTATTCCACTCACCCCACTTTTCATGCTTAGTTGGTTCCCACAACCTCCACTGCTTTTCCTTTCCTTCCCATCTCAACTCTCTCTCATGCAATCATTTCTGGGAAAATCCCAGGGGCTCATCATTCTATTAAGCATGGACGTCAATACTCCGTGTATGTCAACCAGGGCTCCATGAAATAACATTGCCATTGGTGACAGTTACATCTTTGGACAGTAAAGTGTCTGTGTGCCATAGACCTGAATACGATAGGCCTGTGGAACATGTGGAAAGAAGACAATACTATGGCCACTAGTAATGATCCAGACCACGGAGAGGCACTGCATGAAATAGACTGTCCCAACCACTGTTTATGCTGGAATGGGAGTGGCCTCATACTGGTGAATGACTGCACTGTGCTGACTGTCTAAAAGCAGTTGAAGGACGAGGTTACTGCCGTTCACATGAGAGCAGACTATTTTCAGTTTGTGGCCCTGAAATGATAAAAGGCAGGAGGAAGGAGCTAATCATATCGGGCCCTTATCATTCATACAAGATACACGTCCTAATAACCCTCATTTCTCTATCAGGTTTACATGCCCTTTAAAGAATCTCTATAGGGAACCTTTTTAAGTAGGGATGAGCGAATCTGTCCCTTTTTGCTTCGACAAAACAAAAAAATCATGAAACTGCATTGTGGTCAATGGGCTTCACAATTTTTCTACGTGCAACAATTTTTCTTACTCCAAATGCATTAAAGTCAATGGGCGTTTTCTCTTATGGCGACTTTTTTTGTCCAAATGCATTAAAGTCAATGGGGCATTAAAGTGTTATGGCGACTTTTTCCCCCCAAATGCAGTACAGTCAATGGACGTTTTTTCTTATGGGAACTTTTTTGTACAAATGCATTCGAGTCAATGGGTGTTCTCTATTATGGCGACTTTTTTTCTCAGTGACATTTTTGTCTCAGTGACTTTTTAGTCAATTTTTGACAAAGTTAAGCGGAAAAATTCGTATGGTGAAATGTGTAATTTTGCTGTGAATCAATGCTCACCACTTTTCTTAAGTCATCTTTTTACCTGGCTGTCTGGTAACTGATTTGAGCAGCGATGTTTCGTACAAGAGGAGCTGTGTGGGTGTGATTGTAAGAGCGTGGGCACAGGACAGGGTTTAATTCTTCGTAGGAAGGATTTTTAGTTATTAGTGATGCTTCTCTGGCAGATCGTGACTCCAGTCTGCCAGGTTCTATTTATAGTAGAGGAAATCCAGTCTTTAACTGATCTAGCACCGGAATGTTGCTTTAATGCCAGTGATTAGTGAGGGTAATAGAGCTACCATGGTATGGGGCTTGAGAAAGGGCAGGAACCCAAAACTTTGCCTATTTTTTGGCACAAATAAACACTTTTCGACACTTGTTTGTGTAATTCCTGATTTTACACCCATGCTTTGGTCTGAGGCCCCACATGGGACATAACTGTTCAGTGAGTTTGCAATTGATCCTCAGCATTCAGCTCAGATTCAAAGTAACAGTAATGACCCATGTGGCCCCCCTCAAGTCTCTGATTGGTTACTGCCTGGTAACCAATCAGTGAAAAGCAAGAGAGCTGCAAAGCAGGAAGTAGTGTTCTGGCTATTATGTTAGACACCCAGTCACTCCAGACTAACTATATTAGAAACATTTTTTATTCTATTTACCCAGTTTTTATTTTTACATTGAACAATACCTTTAAGGGCTCCATGTCTCTACATCGCCCCCACAGTGATGTGTCCAGGGCTAAGTAAAATGTGCCGTGCTATCTAAGTGCAAAGCAGCAATGAATGTGTCCTTTATATGTTTAACCCCTTACAGGATGCCTTCCATGCATTCCATCCAGACAAGACCTTTGTCAGGAAGTTTCTCAAGCCGCTCTACATCGGAGAACTTGCTGAGAATGAACCCAGCCAGGACCGGGACAAGAACGTGAGTAACTTACATTTTCTTGCTAACACGGGGGCATGAAATCCAAATAGCTTGTGCGCCCTCAAAGGTTCAGAGTTGGGGTGTAATGAGAATGTGAAGGGCCCCAGTGCTAGGACAAATATATATAGGCCCAATATATGAGGTACTTGGATCTGACCTCTGCAAACTCAATAAAGTCCTGTCCTCTGATATTTATTGCAATTAAAAAGGAATAATTCTATCCAATCAGCATTGCTTCGTTCATCTTATCCAGAGAGGCGCAGATAAATCCGGCACAGTGCCCAATGTGTCCATCACTGGAGAGAGGCCCCTTCCTTTGCTTCATGATTGATTGCCGTTATTGTTCTTAGTCTGCCAAATAGCAAGTGCAGCTCCTGCATTATTGAGAGCATTAAAATAGTGATAAGTTCCTGCCCCCACAGTAACCCAAGCCCCCGCGCTGGGTATTGTTACATGTCTGATTGTTATGGGCTGGATAATGCACTTCATAACACAATGTTGCTTATGTATAAAGAGGGGAAGAGAAAGGGGCGCCGTGTATTATACAAACCTGATTGGCTGCGACTAAAAGCTTGCAAAGTAGAGTTACAGCACTAGGGACCTAGACTAAATACATGTTATTATGGAGACACTTACATCAAAATACAGCTAAGGTGATGTGCATGTTTTCCGAACTGTGCTTGTGCCCATGTATTCTCATTTGTTTGACCTGTGCACCCACCCAGCAGGCTCTGATAAACCACATATATTGATGCAGTGGGATCCCTGGAACTAGTGCTAACCTGGAGCTGCTAGTTCCCTTAGCAGGTTGCATCAGTTTAAAGGGGTGGTTCACCTTTACGTTAACTTTAAGTATGTCATAGAATGGCTAATTCTTGGCCTTCTTTGGCCTGCACCTTTTCTTTTTTATAGTTTTTAAATCACTTGCCTTCTTCTTCTGACTCCTTCCAGTATTCAAATGGGGGTCCCCGACCCCATCTTAAAACAAATGCTCTGTAAGGCTACAAATCTATTGTTGTTGTTACTTTTTATTACTCATATTTCTATTCAGGCCTCTCTTATTTAAATTCCAGACTCTTATTCAAATCAGTGCATGGCTGCTAGGATAAATTAGACCGTAGCAACCAGATTAATGAAATTGAAAACTGGAGAGCTGCTGAATAAAAAGCTAAATAATTCAAAAACCAAACGAAAACCAATTGCAAATTGTCTCAGAATATCACTCTCGACATAATAAAAGTTTGAAGATCAACAAACTCTTTAATGGGAAGTAGGGCTTGTCTGCGGTTGTCCATTTTTTTTAAAACCCTTACCCGTCTTTACCCGAACCCGCAACCAGCAATTTGAACTGCATGTTCATGCTACCGATCCCGCAGTAGGCTAACTAACCTTCCGACCCAGGAGAAACGTGAAACATCACATTTGACTGGAAATGTTGTCACTCTGGTGCCAAATTTGCCCCAAAAAATGTAAAACTGGAAGAACTACAAGGATGGGTGGGAAGGATCAAGCCCGCACCTTTGTTGGGTTACCCACAGACTGCCCACAGGGCCAAGGAATCAGGGGCTTTTTGCCCGAAACCTGACCACTTTGCGGGTATTCAGCGAGTACCCGACCCTGTACAGGTGCCAACGAGGGAAAAAGAGATAGAAATGAAATGTCAAAAGATAATCAGTCCCCTGAAGCAGGGCACTATTGTCAGTGTAGGAGGCTAAAGGGTTAATGCTAGAAGGTCTAAACCATTGCTCTAAACCATTTCTCCCCATACAGGCACAACAAGTGGAAGATTTCCGCGCACTACGGAAAACAGCCGAGGATATGAGACTTTTTAAATCCAACCCGGCCTTCTTTATCTTTTACTTGTTCCACATTCTACTGATCGAGTTCCTGGCCTGGTGCACCCTCCACTACCTTGGTACTGGTTGGATACCCGCCATAATCACCGTTCTGCTCCTCACCATTTCCCAGGTTATGCCTCCACTCCCCAACTACCCATGTGCCGAATCATTCCGCCTCTTATTAGAAAGACAAATGAATAAGAGTAACCTATGGCTTTTACCTGCCAATATACCAGGGCCCTAGCCAATGTTCCAGAGTCCTGGAATAGTACAAAGATCAGCTGACTTTAGCATAAAACTCCCTTTTCATAATAAAATGACTCTTTAATGACTGCAATTCAATGAATGTCGAGTTATGGGGATACGTAAGGGCCCTAATGGTTTTGTATGTTTGTTTCTGGTACCTGTATCCCAGAGAGTAGCACTCCAGCAATGTTGGCGCTAGATCTTTAGACTCACTTGAGAGTGATCATCCCCCTCCAAACACGTCTGTCTTTTATGAAGGCAACCTTGTATTATTCTCGCATATTTCCAGTGATCTACCAGAAACATCTTATAGGTAACCACAGAACAATATATTACCAAGATCTGTAGAAGCCAATGGGCCAGCAATTTGGTGCCCCCATATGTGCCAGAACTCTTCAGTGACTTCCAGTTTCATTATACGTTATAGAGGGTGCCCGTTGTTCCCTCTAAGTCGTTCCAGTAACATAACTGTACCTTTTGTTCCCTGCAGGCCCAGGCTGGCTGGCTCCAGCATGATTTTGGGCATCTCTCCGTCTTCGAGAAATCAAAATGGAACCACTTAGTCCACAAATTCGTCATTGGCCATCTAAAGGTAACTGTCATTCTAGCTGACAGTAGAACTGCGCTTTCACGGTGGCATGGTATAATGATATCTCTCTCTGCCTATTTTGGGCCCAAACCATCAGGCTGTGGCCTCCAATAATCTCATGCCACACCCCATGATCTACTAGACCATGCCAACTTCTTGTAAGGGAACTGTAGTAGATGATAAACTCTGGACAACTGACTTGGGAGGCTATGAATGCTTACTAGGGATATACCGAATCCAGGATTCGGTTCGGGATTCGGCTTTTTCAGCAGGATTCGTATTCGGTTGAATCCTTGTGCCTGGCTGAACCAGATGCAAATTAGGATTCAAATTTGTTTGGTATTTGGCCAAAACCTTTCACAAAGAATTCAGGGATTCCACCGAATCCAAAATAGTGGATTTGGTGCATCCCTACTGCTTACCCAAGTCTAAAGGTGGTTATACACATACAGATATTGTCGTCCTTTAACACCTTTAAAGAAAGTAAGGGGCAAAGCAACAGGAGAATACTAATATGTTCTATATTAAATGGTTCACTTAATAGGCAATGGGTTGTTTGTCTACAGGGAGCATCTGCAAACTGGTGGAATCACAGACACTTCCAGCATCATGCGAAGCCCAACATATTCAGCAAAGATCCTGATGTTAACATGGTCAATGTGTTTGTGCTCGGAGGCACTCAGCCTGTGGAGGTATTTGTCACTGTTTACGGTTGGCCAAGGATCCTTCTACTTATATTACTGGGTTATGGAACAGAGAGGAGCAGCAATAGGATTAAAGGTGGAAGCAAAGTAGAAGAAGGGGTTGGGTGCTAGCATGAATAGATATAGGTGGAAGCAAACAGACTCACTGGGTTACTAAACCTAGGCAATTGCTCCCTTGATATAACCCATAGGAGCCAGTCAGCAAACAGAAGCATGTCATTAAAAAGAGTTGCTGAGCTCTGTATAAACAAGCCCCTTCATTTTTCATTTTACTGCCATTTCCTTCCACAGTTGTTCTGAGGAACCTGGAAGTTTCAGAATGAAAGCGTTTCATTGTCGCTGTTTGTCCAGTGTAGTGCAAGAAATAGATACTCCTTAATTATATCAATAGGGAGAGAGAATTTTCAGTACAGGTATGGGACCTGTTATCTAGAATGCTCAGGATCTTCATACCTTAAGTCTACTAGAAAAGCATTTAAACATTAAGATTTATCAAGGGTCGAATTGCAAATTCGAATTTTCGATTTTTTTTTTATGGCCAAAACTGTCAAATTCGACTAGGGATCAAATCAGTCTGGTGACTGTTACCTGTGACCCTAATGCATGCAATTCGTCGGCTTCAATCCTTGTTAAGTACCTCCACCTGGGTACACTTCAAACTGGAACAATAAGGTTTAGGCAAGGAAGAGCCTGAGAGGCAGAAATACTGCTCAAGTGAATTTATTTATGTTTCATACATAAATAAATTCACTTGAGCAGTATTTCTGCCTCTCAGGCTCTTCCTTGCCTAAACCTTATTGTTCAAATTCGACTAGGGAGTTGTTAGCTGATTTTGTTTTTCGTACACTAATTTAATGGAATGTTCTGTTTGACTGTTATATATATATATATAGACTTGGCCATTTCTATATGAATTATTCAGCTCACTTTGCTTCTCCAATTCACAGTTTGGCAAGAAGGGGATTAAGTATTTGCCGTATAATCACCAACATCTTTATTTCTTCCTGAGTGAGTAAATGCATTGTCTCCATGATTCATGTCTGAATGTACATTTGTTGCGGGGAGGAGGTCTGTCTGGGTTTAAATGCATGCATTAAAGGAGCCACAACATGGAGATTTGGGAGAATTAGTCACAATCACTCCCTGGATACATCACCTTATAATCAAGGGTCAAAGCACACTGGGAATTGTAGTTGAGCAACATGAGATCCAGGGTTAAGAAATAAGGGTCGGCCAGTGTACATATATGTATTATCCAACACATATTTGCAAGCAGTTGCGCAACATATCATGACATAAATTCAATGGTATCTCCTGTTTTTCAGAGGTACAGGCAGGTATAAACCAGTCTACTGTAAATTTGCCTTGGCTCGTATAGTCCATGTGAATAACCACAAAGCATTTCTGTTTTGACAGTTGGCCCGCCTCTGCTGATTCCTGTATATTTCACCGTCCAGATCATAAAAACGATGATAGCTCGGAAAGACTGGGTGGTAAGTGCTAGTCTTGTTATTATCACTTGCCCATCAACACCCTATCGCACTTCTACTCTGCAAAAATGCCCGTATGGTATGGTATGGATATAATAGCCCACCAATCTTGACAAACGTCCATATATTATAGATATTGGTCGGTTCAGGAATTGGGCTGGTTTGGAAATTTCATCTGCTGATGCACTGTGTTGACTAGTTCATAAATGCATTGACGGATCAGTGAAGAGGAGCTGCAGCTGCTGTTCCTATTGCTGGTGCTCTTTGTAGAAACGATTGGAACAATAGGAAGGTGGACATACCATGTGTGCCTTTCCTATGCTTTCCACCAGTTTAGACTGCCTTAAAGGAGAAGGAAAGCTAAGGAGGCCTTTTATTGCCAATAGATTAGCTGCAATAGTGCAAGCTATAAGACTATATTTATTCTGCAGAATGCTTTACCATACCTGAGTAAAAAGCTCTAGAAGCTCTCTCTGTTTGTTTAGGATAGCGGCTGCAGTATTAGCTTGTTGTGACATCACTTCCTGCCCGAGTCTCTCCCTGCTCACTCATAGCTCTGGGCTCAGATCACAGCAGAGAAGGGAGGGAAAGAGGAGCAAACTGAGTAGAGATGCTCCAAATCCACTATTTTGGATTCGGCCAAAACCCTGAATCCTTTGCGAAAGATTTGGCCAAATACTGAACAAAATCCTAATGGAAGGGGGAAACATTGTTTACCTCCTTGTTTTGTGACAATAAGTCATGAGATTTCCCTCCCCACCCCTAATTTGCATATGCAAATTCGGATCCGGTTCGACCAGGCAGAAGGATTTGGCCGAATCCGAATCCTGCTGAAAAAGGCAGAATCCTGGCCGAATCCCAAACCGAATCCTGGATTCGGTGCATCTCTAAGACTGAGCATGCTCACGCCCGGGGCTAAGAGGTTTAAGCTGAAAACAGGAAGTCTGATACAGAAGCCCATGAGTACACAATAAAAGGAAAGAAATGCTGTGTTTCTTTTGACAGAGGACTCAGAGCAGCATTACTTTGAGGGTTTACTTGTGTATTTATATAGACCTTTCTGATAAAGCTTACTTAGTTTTAACCTTTCCTTCTCCTTTAAAGGACCAGTAACATCAAAAAATGAAAGTGTATTAAAGTAATGAAAATATAATGCAGTGTTGCCCTGCACTGATAAAACTGGTGTGTTGGCTTCAGAAACACTACTTTTGTTTATATAAATAAGCTGCTCTGTAGCAATGGGGGCAGCCATTCAGATAACAGATAAGTTCTGTAGAACATAATGGTGTTATCTGTTATCCACTATTTAATCTTTGCCATATCGTTTTTTTTTTAGATTTCTACAACACTAAATTATATTTTCATTTCACTCATTTTTTGGTGTTACTGTTCCCTTAAATGTGTGTCATCCTATCAGATGACTCCTACTGGACTGTCAGGCTATCCACCCACATCCAGCTACTCGCTCTGAGATCTGTGCCAATAAACCGTCACCATTCCCAACAACCTTTAGTCTTCTCAAAAACACATAGCATCCAAAGCTTGGCTGGTGTAAGTTATTGGGCCTGGAACAAATTTGATTTTGTTTGATTGATATTAAATAACCCCTAAAGAATTTTTCAGACTGAGGCAGTAAAACCCTAGGGTGAAATATTCTGATTTTTATTCTGTTTCTTTCAGGATCTGGCCTGGTCAGTATCTTATTATGTTCGATTTTTCTTCACGTTTGTTCCATTCTTTGGAGTTTTGGGTTCCTTAGCCCTGCTCAATGCTGTGAGGTAGGTGATCAGATCTGACCTAGAAATGCTCTCTCTCTTCCTCTCTCTCCCTCATCCTCTCTCTCCCTATATCCCCCTCTCTCCTTCTCTCTCCCCCTTTCCCTCTCTCTCCATCTCCCCCCCTCTCTCTCCCCCCTCCCCATCTCCCTCTCCCCCTCTCTTTCTCCCTCCCTCCCTCTCTCTCTCTCTCTCTCTCCCCCCCCTCTCTCTCTCTCTCTCTCTCCCCCTCTCTCTCTCTTCCTTCCCACCCCTAATTTGCATATGCATATGGTATTTGGGGGTTTGGCCGAATCCAAAATAGTTTATTCGGTGCATCCCTACTAAACATATGCAGAATGCATTCACTTGACCAATGGGTGATGGGGAAATTGGCATGGGTGCACTGAAGTTTGATGGTCCATCTTATCCTCTTGATTTGGCTTGACCATCATGAAATGAGGCAAGTGATTCTATCTCAGGTATCAGAATTACTTAAAATGGGCCTACAAGTCAGAAACCTGACGGCATATCAAGGTTCTAGGTACCCCGTTTTGCTGCCTTTATTGGTTGCAGCTGAATAAATGACATGGGACATAAAGAGAACATTTTGGAATGGAAGACGATCTGAGAAATTCACCAACACTGTAGAGCAGTTTCCCTAAGTGTGTGGTCCACATCAGGATGGCTCCCAAGCATGGGAGGGGATGCGCTACAAATAAAGATAAAAATAAAGACAAAATTAAAAATGAATGCCTACTGTGTTTTCATAAATCTGTAACATGCTAAAAGCTATATTAGTGGAGCTCTAACAATTTATTGGGTTGGACCAACACCAGTAGGGCTCAGACCATAAAAGTCCTAGGGGGTTATGTAATAAAAGGCACTAGTTTGCCCAAGAGCAGTAATCCGTAGCAATCAATCAGAAGGTAGAATTTACTGGTCACCTGTTTAAAAGCAAAGATCCTATTGGTTGATATGGGCTCCTGGGCAAACTTTGTGTCTTTTATTGCATATGGGGGATAAAATGTTGGTTATACTGTATATCTCCACATTTCTGTGTGCTGATAATAAATGACCCACCTATGTGTTTTAAGCCTCTCCATTCCTCATTGCTTCCATTTGCAGTGAAGTTTGAAGTGGGCCCAGCTCACCTTTTCTATCTGGACATATAAATATCACCAAAAAAAAATGATGATTGCAATGAATTTTTGCCCCTTCTCCCTTTGCAGGTTCTTTGAGTCCCACTGGTTTGTATGGGTGACACAGATGAATCACCTCCCCATGGCTATTGAACACGAGAAGTACCAGGACTGGCTAAACACCCAGGTGAGTCCATGTTGCAGACATTATGCCATAAGGAGGCAGAACAATCATTTCTAAACTGATATAAATGTTTTTCATTTCAGTCTTCTGTCAAGGTGAAGCTTAAATTAATGTGATGGAGAAATATAACAAACATTACTTTTATGTATACATCTCCCAAACTACTCCACCCACATTCCCCGATATGCTAAGTGGGAATATGTGCAGGTGGAGTTACCACCAGAGACCTAGGGATGGGCTTTCAAGTGGCCAGGCATGGATGATATGGATGGCCTAGACAGGAAGTCAAGTGGCTAGATATGGATGGCCTAGACAGGAAGTCAAGTGGCCAGATATGGATGGCCTTAGACATGAGGTCAAGTGTCCAGACATGGATGATATGGATGGCCTTGACAGGAAGTCACGTGGCCAGATATGGATGGCCTAGACAGGAAGTCAAGTGGCCAGATATGGATGGCCTAGACAGGAAGTCAAGTGGCCAGATATGGATGGCCTAAGACATGAGGTCAAGTGGCCAGACATGGATTACATGGATGGCCTGGACTGGAAGTCACGTGGCCAGATATGGATGGCCTAGACAGGAAGTCAAGTGGCCAGATCTGGATGGCCTAAGACATGAGGTCAAGTGGCCAGACAAGTATGATATGGGTGGCCTAGACAGGAAGTCAAGTGGCCAGATATTGAAGTGCCAGGCCCCATATTGAATTTTAATATGACCTTTACCAGGTACCTAGGAGTGGAGCCATATTAGGGATTGTGGGTTTGGGAGGAGTCTTCTCAAGGGACGCTGTGATGTATACATTACTTTCCTTGTCCTCTACACACTAGCACTGATGTACGGAGGAAGCGTACTATTATGCCTGCACTAATTCTCTTCATATTTAATGAGCCACGAGACTTTTGATATCCTTCTGTTTTAAAGTTGGGGTAACTTATTCCTTCTTATCATTCCTCGCACTGTGTATGAAGCTTATGTTTATTGAAGAGCAACCCTTGTTTATTCACCTGCTTTGTTCTTTCTACAGCTGGCCGCTACTTGCAACATAGAGCCGTCATTCTTCAACGACTGGTTCAGTGGGCACCTCAACTTTCAGATTGAGCATCAGTAAGTTTCCTGTCCCTCAAGTTCAGCCCTTTCCAAAACTGCAAGTTGATTGGTTAATGAGTCATAAAAGAAGTCGTAGCTGGAGCAACTGTTGCAGGGTGTCTTCCCTTGCTTTAGACTGTAAAATGCACTCACAAAGCCATTCTTCCATCTCTCACAGTCTGTTCCCTACCATGCCGCGCCACAACTACTGGAAGATCGCTCCCCTGGTCCGCTCTCTTTGTAGCAAATACAACGTGACTTATGAAGAGAAGTGTTTGTATCACGGATTTAGGGACGTCCTCAGGTAATGACATGAGTCCTGGTTTAAGAACTAAGGCTGCATAGTGCCTCGATGCATTGCTTGCCATGCCACCTCCCTGTCTCTACAAGGCCAGTCAGGATCAAGGGGTCTAAGAGGGCTTTTATGCATCTTCAAGTGATACTGTCATGGGAAAACATGTTTTTTTTCAAAATGCATCAGTTAATAGTGTTGCTCCAGCAGAATTCTGCACTGAATCCGTTATTCAAAAGAGCAAACTGATTCTTTTATATTTAATTATGAAATCTGAGATGGGGCTAGACATATTGTCAGTTTCCCAGGTGCCCCCAGTCATGTGACTTGTGCTCTGATAAAATTCAGTCACTCTTTACTACTGCACTGTAAATTGGAGTGATATCTCCCCCCTCCCAGCAGAACAATGGGAAGGCAACCAGATAACATCTCCCTGGTATATATAAAAACAGCACTCAATAATAAAAATCCAGGTCCCCTTGAGACACATTCAGTTACATTGAGTAGCACATGACCAGGCAAAATGACCTGAGATGCACCTACACACCAGTACTACAACTAAAAAACACACTTGCTGGTTCAAGAATGAAATTCTGTATTGTAGAGTGAATTAGTTACAGTGTAAACAGTGTAATTTAGAAATACAGTAAAAACTACACCATAAAAACCATGACAGAATCCCTTTAATGTCTCCTTATCAGACCTGTTGTGTTCTTTTCTGCTCCTGTAGGTCCCTCAAGAAGTCAGGCCAGCTGTGGCTAGATGCCTACCTCCATAAGTGACCCAGTGCTGGATTCACCGCACCCACCCAGGGAGGTCCCTGACCTTCTACTAACACAAGTGACACCTAAAATGAATGGATATTGTATATTTAGATATTTAATAAGCTGCCTCCGATAAAGGTCAGGGAACTCTCCAGGGCCCTGTTACCAAGTTTACTGCCAGGCCAGCCAACCTTATTTTTCAGTGTAATATACCACAGGTTGCGACTAGGGTGGCACTTAGTAGTACAATCAGCCTTATGCAAGCAAACCAATAAAAACAAATGCTGCCTAGAGTCTAAAAGGTGTCTTTTTTTGCAGTGCTGAACAATGAGCTGGTGTTGTTAAATTACAGTTCTACTGTACTCTTCTTAGTTCATAGAATGATCTGGACCCTCCTTCCATCTCAGGCAGCCTCCAGACACGGTGGATAGTTGATCCCCTTGCTTGAGCCGTCTGTATGGATTTATGGAAATTGCCATCTTATAAAGAAGCTTCATCTCACCTTAAAGAGACAATAATTAAAAAGGGTATATCTTACAGAACATTCCTTCTCTGTATATTTGGGTTTATACAAGCTGGAGCTGCCTTATGACTTACCACAACTGTAGCATTCTCAGTAGACATTAAAACATGCAGTTCCAATGTAGTGCAAGGAGAATGCTTCAGTTGAGGCAACTGGTATGCCAGTTCCCAGCCAAATATATCAATGCAGATTAGATGAGATGTCCCTGTGTTGCCCTCTAAAGCACTGAAAAATAAATGTAAGGTTGAACATAATGGAGCAGATACACACTGATCTTTATATGGACCCAAAATGATGCCCATCCTGATTGATATCTGATTTTTTTGGATATTGATCATCAAGACTGGAAGATCACGTTGGCCAAGGACTTCAACAACTGTCCAAAGCACGCCTTGGCAGATGGGATTTTCCATGCTGTCCAATAAAAATCTGAAAGGCTGATGGATCTCAGGTGTTCCCTCTCTGATCTGATTGTAGCTCTATGAAGTCAAACTACTGAATCAGCCCAATTTGGCACAACGAATGGATGGCCAAATTGGGCACAGATCCACTTGTTTGCCAGCCAAGTGTATAATACAGTGTACGGATTGCGTTAGTGACTTTTGTACTTTTAAAGAGACCTGTTCTTCCCTTTTGAGCCAAGTGGGTAAAGCTGATATTTAGGTGAGAGGGTAGGATACAGAGAAGTCAGAAAAAACGGGGAAAAAAGGGGGATAAGGAAGAGGATAGAGAAAGAATAGGCAAAGAGCAACAGTAAGTAGAGGAGGGCTCTGAGGCTGATGAAATGAAAAAGGGAGGAAATAAGAAAGGTAATGCAAGTGATAAAGAGAATAATGAGAGAAAATTCAAGAAGGATTGAAGATAAATGTATTTGATTCTTACTGTTTGGTAAATTCATAATTTCTTTTTTCGTTTATATTACATACAACCACCAAAATGTCCCTATTGACCATGTCCTATTGAATATGGCACCCTGTTACTTATTAAAGAACTTCTCCTTGGAGGAACCCATTGTTGCAGCGTCATCATCAGCTTCTTATGGAATCATACTGGTCTGGACCATGGTCTGACTGGTAGAACCTGGCACCCTGCTTCCCCAAAGAACCTTAACTCTGACAGCTGTATAAGATCATTCTCCCAGATCCTCCCTATTAGCCATGTTTTAATTTGCTTGGTTCTATGATGTTTTCTGGATCAGATCCACTGTTACAGTTAGTCACAAATAATGAATGTAAATTATTTTTGTATATGTTTTTTTTTCCAATTAGAATAAAAATAGTAGCAATTAACAGTGTGAAGGAGCTTAGGATTCCGTACTGTTCTTGAATGTTTCTCTAATTAATTATTTTGAGACTGCTGGCTTTAGGTAAAGGGCAGATGTTGATTGAAATTATATTACTTCTGTCAACTGCACTTATTGGAAAAAAATAAATTTTCAGACAATTTCAACAGTCTCCTTGTTTTTATTCATTTTTTATTTACTTTCTATCCACCCAACACAAAGGGGATATATTTGCTTGGAGCTGTGATTCTAAAAAGTGTTTAAACTGTGTTTATATGGTTAGAAGTGGACATGTTGATCTGGATGCTTCATGGAGTTCAGACAATCAAGAAGCTTCATATGAATCCACAGAAGATCTAGAAATTCCATTGGATTATCTTTTAGATCCACAGGTGAAGAGTTTGCTGGTGAATCTTAAAGAGATCCAAAATTTTTGTAGGATTAGAAATTCATCCATGAATGTACATAAAATCAGAAATGTCATAGGGTTAGGAGTTCACCTGTTGATCTACAGGAGATCTAGAAGCTCCATGGTAACCCCCACTGAGCTTCTAGATCTCCTGTAGATCAACAGATGAACTCCTAATCCTATAACATTTCTGATTTTATGTACATTCATGTAGCTCAGCTGTGAATGAAAAAGAGTTTCAGAAGCTTCATAGCGTTAGACATCCATCCATCCACAAAACATCTACAAATTCCATAGGAAGTTCACTTGTGGATCTACTGGAAATCTGGATGTTCCACAAGGTTATGACTTCACTTATTATAGGGTTAGAAATTCATCCATGTATATACAGAAGATCTAGAAATTCCATACTGTTGAGGTTCACCTGTGGATCTGGATGCTGCACATAATTAAGTGTTCACTTGTCATAAAGGGATCCAGAAGTTTCATAGTGTTAGAAATGCATCCATGAATGTACAAACAAAATTCCCCAGGATTAGGAGTTCAACTGTGTATCTACAGGAGATTGTGAGGTTTTATAAAATGCATTGGGTGTTGCGTGTTGGCCAAAATACTTCAACATGCAATAGAGCTAGAATATCAAGTTAAAAGTGGAGTTGGTGGCTGCCGCCAAGTGTGCAAGAGCATGTCCATTGATAGGAGACCTGGTCCTGGCTCCCAAAGAGCATGCTCCTGATTGGCAATAATCATCATGGAATGGGAACTGGATATGATTAGGCAGGGGTATGGAGATGATAGGGACCAAGACATCTTCCAATATTCTAATGTACCTGGCAGGCAACCGCCATATTTGGCTGCCAGATCGGCTGAGCTATTCTGTATTTGCCCAGCAGGTGTGGAGGGAGTAGGTAGATTCTAGGCTCCTGTGTAATTAGGCTTCTGGCTAAAAACAGATTAGTGGGTTCATCGCCTTAAATCCTGTAGGCCATTAAAGAGGACACAAGCTTTCTCTAGCAGTTTTCTTCCAGCAAAATTCTGCTGGACTTCAACTCCTCCAATGTTCCAGCATCTCATATATGTTAGGGTCTCAGTTTCATTCCATTCATTTAGCTCAGTTGATGGTATCTGATCTTCTCCCTTCCTGCTGCTGACCATTGTAATGCTCGTAATGCCACATTTACTGCATAGAAACCGGGGGGTGAATTGATCTCTTTCAGTCAAATTCCCCATCCCAATTACTCAATGTACAGTAAAGCCTAGTTGTGCTAATAAAATCCATCCAATTCGCTTGCATGCTTTCAATAACAATGAAACTTCTACTACAGGAATGGTTTTTTGCATACTGAAAAAGTCGAGCTTTGCTCACAGTTTTATGGGAAAAAAAACCTTTAATAAAACTAGACCTTTGCACCCCAAGCCCCAAATTAAAGTGTCACAGGGTTGTCCAATAAAACCCCACATACCAGTGTTGAATATGGACCTCCACTAGCTGCATGCCATTAAGATGTTCTCAGGCTGTGAAGACCTATTAAGATGGACAAACATAAAGTTGGACTGAAATAGCTCATGTCAAAAAGGGTGATTTTTTTCCCTTTAAGACGGGATTGTAGCAGTGTTTGAGTCCCTGATGTAGGCAGATTCTTTGAAAAAACAGAGCAGTGCATGGATGGGCCTGAGATGTGTTTGTTAGAGTCAGCGTGACCCAGGTAAGGACTTTATCCTATAACAATCAGGCTGCAGTAAAATGAGGACACGGTGATGGCCAAGCTGTGGGGTGATGAGGACTAAAGTCCAGTTAGGCAGGTAGAGTCCCCTCTTATCTGCCAGATAGCTGCTCTGTGCACCTACACACACACTGCTCAGCACCAGTACATAGATCTCTGGACCTACAAATATTGCTCTGTATCTGTACGTACGGCTCTGCACCTGCACATCAGGCTCTGCCCCTGAACATACGGTTTAGCCCTGCAAATAATGCTCTGCACCTGCTCCTCTGCACAAACACACAAGTGCCCCAGAAAGGCACAAAATGCGTAAGGATCTTTTTGCAGATGTAATTTAAAAAATATATATATATATATTTTTAGCAGCATTTGTCTTGACGTGATCCCGTTTTGTGCCAGACCGACTCTGTTTGATGTTACCTTTGCTCCCTTTACTCTTGGTCATAAATGATCCCTTAATTTTTACATATCTAATCTCGCTTTTCATCACCTGCTTATACAGCTCAGCACCCATACACACTGCTCAGCACCTAAACATACTATTTTGTAACGGTACTTACTACTTTGCACCTGTAAATATCGCTCTGTACCTTCATATAATATTTATTAAAGGATAAGTAAACCTTTAAAACAAGTGAATGTAAAATTGACGGCAGTGCTATTTTAAGAACTTTTGCAATGTACATTCATTATTTTTTTTTAATTCCAAATCTTTCTCAAATGTTTTCAGAGCAGCCTCGTTCTTTCTCCTGACAACTTCCTTGACTACTTGTTGGTCAGACTGGTTGGAAAATGACCAGCAGGTGGCAATGCTGTAACAAAATGCATTCATATTAACAGTACATGTATCCTTTAATATCTTGGAATTAAAAAAAAAAATAAGGAATGTACACCAGGCTCACATCTCACAGGTAGCGTAGGACAGGCAGAGTATGGCACACACTGGGAGCATAGGACAGGCAGAGTATGGGACACACTGGGAGCTTAGGACAGGCAGAGTATGGCACACACTGGGAGCGTAGGACAGGCAGAGTATGGCACACACTGGGAGCGTAGGACAGGCAGAGTATGGCACACACAGGTAGCGTAGGACAGGCAGAGTATGGCACACACTGGGAGCATAGGACAGGCAGAGTATGGGACACACTGGGAGCTTAGGACAGGCAGAGTATGGCACACACTGGGAGCGTAGGACAGGCAGAGTATGGCACACACTGGGAGCGTAGGACAGACAGAGTATGGCACACACAGGTAGCGTAGGACAGGCAGAGTATGGCACACACTGGGAGCATAGGACAGGCAGAGTATGGCACACACTGGGAGCGTAGGACAGGCAGAGTATGGCACACACTGGGAGCATAGGACAGGCAGAGTATGGCACACACTGGGAGCATAGGGCATAAGAGTACAAATGAAACAAAACTCAGTTTTTCAAAAATCAGATGCATTTTAATATACACCAGAGATCATGAAATCATGGATACGAGGTCTGGTAATAATTGGAATAATACTGTCACACTGATATTGCAACCATCCGACATACTTGCAGCATATAAACACCCTTCATTCAACCTTACATTATATACTGTAGTCAACTTGCTGTGTCCTACAGTTCGTTTGTGCCAATAAAATACCATTAGGCATGAGGGCTCAGCTCTGTGTGTGTGCAGATCAGTCATGTTGATAGGTGGGAGCTACCACGTTGCTTGTATCTTCTGTTATAATTAATTAAGTGAAATGACAGGTAAGCAACATGGCAGCTTTCTCTCCCACATGTAAATGCAGACATGCACAACATAAGCAATACCTTCATAGTTTAACTATATGTTTAAGGGGAAATATATAGGCCTCATGACATTTATAAATGGAATGTTGTTCCTTTCTGGTGCAGGACACGTAGGATAATGTGAGTATGGATCCTGTGGCTCTCTAATTATCTTAAAGGGAGTCTGTCATGATTTTTATGGTGTAGTTTTACACTACAAATAATTCACTCTACAATATAAAATGTCATTCCTGAACCAGCAAGTGTATTTGTTTAGTTATAATATTGGTGTGTAGGTGCATCTCAGGTCATTTTGCCTGGTCATGTGCTTTCAGAAAGAGCCAGAACTTTAGGATGGAACTGCTTTCTGGCAGGCTGTTGTTTCTCCTACTCTATGTAACTGAATGTGTTGCAGTGGGACCTGGATTTTACTATTGAGTGCTGTTCTTAGATCTACCAGGCAGCTGTTATCTTGTGTTAGAAACTGTTATCTGGTTACCTTCCTAGTGTTCTGTTGTTAGGCTGCTGGGGGGGAAACTGAGGGGGTGATATCACTCCAACTTGCAGTACAGCAGTAAAGAGTGACTGAAGTTTTTAGAGCACAAGTCACATGACTGGGGGCAGCTGGGAAACTGACAATATGTCTAGCCCCATGTCAGATTTCAAAATTAAATATATAAAAATCGGTTTGCTCTTTTGAGAAACGAATTTCAGTGCAGAATTCTGCCAGAGCGGCACAATTAACTAATAATCATTTTGAAAAAAAAAAACATTTTTTTCCCATGACAGTATCCCTTTAAGGGCCCCAGGCTGGACATAAATGGCAACAGCACTTTTTAGTATAACCTGCAGGAGCCTATAGTCAGATACAAGTTACTACGTCTATACAGAGGGGGGAGGATAAAGAGAAAGTAAGAGAGAAGGTGGAAGCTTATTGATATATCTGGTGCATATAATCCACAACATTAACCTCAGCAGAAAGTGTATGGTTGAGTGTGCCAGATGCACCACATTTGATAATTTGATTCTAAAAGGCTGGGCATTACTCAAAGTGCTGCAGCTTTCATCTGAGATGAATTAAGACCATGGGCAGGGTAGTGATCTGGGAACCCATCGTTCTTTGGCAAGTTAGTATCCCTTTGAGAGGCACATTATCAATAATCAGATTCTCCCCCACTCTTCTGTTGCTGCCTAACCCTGGTGGGGGCACCTAGAACTGATAAGCCCCAAGGCAAGAGCATGGAAAGGTTTATATAAAGTGTTACAATATACTCTCCTCTAGGAATAGTATAGACATAGGCTATAAGGCTGCACCAAGGAAATGTTATTTATTAGAATGATATGTTGGATCCAGAAGCTGAACATGATGCTGCTGCCAGTATTTAATAGAATAAAAGTGAAGCACTTTGTATTCCTAAAGTGATTACAGAATGGAATATAAAATGGTGAATAACGTCTTACTTGGCTCAGTTTAAATACCCCATACAGGGTGGCTGGGCTGGAAGCACTTAAGTGTTGGCAACGGAACCGAACTGCCACAATGATGTACAATGATGTACAATGCATTACTTGCAATAACAATTCTATATCAAGGTGCAGGGCGAGAGGAAGGAAGTCACAGTGTTAAAAGGATCCATAAACAGCAGGAGACGGAGGAGATGATAGGTGAACTGTGTGTTGTATCTACATGAGGCTTGACGTGGCACTTTAGTTTTAAAATATAGCAGCTAAAGGGCTATGGGTCTGGAACCCTTGTTCTAGATCAGAGACAGGCAAACAGTGGCCAGTTGCACTGACAGAATTTCCTACACGGTCTTCCAGTGTGAGGCTGGGAGTTGTAAAGTTTAATATCATATGGGAAGGACACCGTTCGGACATCTCTGTTCTAGTTGGTGGCCCATATCTTGGTAGTAGCTCTGTGTTCTACTGGAGGTATATACTCCCCCTAGTGGTGCTTTTATAAATAACAGCGATTGGTCTCTACGATGAGGCGCCAACTCACTCTCATATAGCTGGTGATGTTCGAAATGTAAACAAATGGGGGGACAGGGGTAACACATGCACATTAGGGTTCAATAGCAAGTATGTGCTTGCATTCTTGTTATGCATGACTCTGACCAGTGGTCTGCGCTAGACCCCATTTATACACAGGCTCCTATAATACTAAAGAAACCTCACGTTTAGCAATAACCCTGGAGAACTGACCCTCAATAGATTTAACGGCTGTTTTGGAAAACATAAAAACCCTGGTCTGTGCTCTTGGTTACATTCTCTGGACCCACAGCCGACACTCACTCTCTAGGATATTGTCCATTAGCCCTTGCGGAGCCACCAGCACTGCTATGACTCATTGACGTAGAAACCTAATTTGGCCATGGACATCTCCCTTCGAAGCCTCGTGATTTCCCAGAATATCAGTTCCGCTGTAACAGAGAAGAAATATGGATGGTAAGTGCTGTTGTCCAGTAATAAGGAAATAAGCAGCGCTCTATATATGGTAACCAAAGAATTATGAATTTGTTCTGGTGCAGTGTAAATTGGCATCAAAATATCACCTTTATGTGTTGGGCCTCACAGTAACTCAGTAAAGGCTTAATAGACAGACAGAGGACTAAAGCTTTATTAGGCATGAGTAAACCTTTAAAACAACTGAATGTACATTCATTATTTTTTTTTTTTTTATAATTCCAAGATATTAAGGGATACATGTACTGTTAACATGAATGGATTTTGTTACAACAGCACCACCCGCTGGTCATTTTCCCACCAGTCTGACCACCAAGTAGTCAAGGAAGTTGTCAGGAGAAAGAAATAGGCTACTAAATAGAAACCGTTCTCAAATCTTTCCTAAGCAGAAGAACATTAGAGCAGCCTCTTTCTTTCTCCTGACAACTTCCTTGACTACTTGGTGGTCAGACTGGTGGGAAAATGACCAGCAGGTGTTGCTGTTGTAACACAATCCATTCATGTTAACAGTACATATATCCTTTAATATCTTGGAATTAAAAATGAATAATGAATGTACATTGCAAAAGTGCTTAGAATATCACCCTCATTAATTTTACATTCACTTGTTTTAAAGGTTTACTTATCCTTTAAACTAAGATTAAGCCATATCTCTTTCAGGGCAAGGAAAGGAAAATACTCATGGCTTTAAAGCCTTGCAGTTAAATTCTAATCTGATACCAGGTTATTGTTTACATCATGTTAACCACATAATAGTTCAATTGTATATTAGAAATTCTAGTTGCAAGGGCTGATTTTAGGGTAGAACAACAAGGATATTTATCCTGGACCCCCAGCATCTCAGGGTACCATAGGGGGGAAAGTAGATAAAAGTATAAAATGACATATTAAGTTTCTAGGTTACTTACTATCTTGGCGCACTAGGCCCTGCTTTATATAACGGATGTAGGTGAAGAAATTACACACGGCTGTTATCTGAAAGGGGGAAATATTATCATACAGGTTAACTTATAATAATAACAACAAGAACAATAATAATAATAATAATAAAGGAAATAAACATAGTTACATAGTTAAATCGGGTTCAAAAAAGACAAAGTCCATCAAGTTCAACCCCTCCAAATGAAAACCCAGCATCCATACACACACCCCTCCCTACTTTCACATAAATTACATTTCTATACTAACCATAGAGCTTAGTATCACAATAGCCTTTGATATTATGTCTGTCCAAGAAATCATCCAAGTCCCTCTGATGGCAGAATCCTCATTGGAGCAGTAGCTTTCATTTGTAATGAGGTTTAGGCTGCCTGAAAGGTACTTAGGAGAGTGCAATGGAAGAGATAAAGTGTTTACTTCCCCTTTAATTTTGAGTATGTCTGTGTTTATTGCACTGCCGGGTGATATTGTGATGCTGATTCTGTTAATAACTATAAGAGTTAGTCCACACTGGGCGTTTTGGGGAGATTTGGTCGCCTGGCGACTAATCGCCTCATTTTTGCGGCGAACAATCTTCCCAAACGCCTTCCCTGACTCTGTGCTGGCTGAAATGAAAAAAACGCTAGCGCTAATCACACGCGGCGATTCGTTTTCCGTAGTCTCCCGAAATTTCCTCGTGAGGCAACTTTGGGCGACTTCGGCAAACGAACCGCCGCATTTAATTAGCACCGGTGCTTTTTCATTTTAAGCCGGCGCAGAGTCAGGGAAGGTGTTTGTGGAGATTGGTCGCCGTAAAGACGAGGTGATTAGTCGCCAAATCTCCCCAAAATGCCCAGTGTAGACTGACCCTTATAGTCATTAACAGAATCAGCATCACAACATCACCTGGGCAGTGCAATAAACACAGACATACTCACTATTAAAGGGGAAGTAAACACTTTATCTCTTCCATTGCACTGTCCTAAGTACCTTTCAGGCAGCCTAAACTAAATCCAATGAGGATTCTGCCATCTGACAGTTATCTAACATAGGGAGAGTAATCTGCAAATCAGGGTTAGTGATATTAAACTCTAAACAAATATCAGATTGGCAGCACAAGTAGATCCCACATATGGAAAGCCCCCCAGCCATGATCATAAAAGCTTGTGACCAAGGTTTCGCCACTCATCTGCAGGCGCCACCCAATACACGGCTGAGTAACAGCCAATAAATGGTTTTGTAGTTGCTATAGGGGAATAAATGGAAAGTGGCCCGTGACACGGAATACGTCAGGATGTGAAATATGAAAAAGATAATCTTAGAGCATTTACTAGCAAAATACTTACACCCAATAATACTGCCCCGTCTGCATATAATGTGCCCAGTGATAATGGCTGCCCTATAGGCACCTTCATGTGTAGTAGAATCTATGGAATCTCTGCAGTTGTTCAAGGGGTTGTTCACCTTTGAGTTAACTTTTAGTACGATGTAGAGAGTGATATTCTGAGACAATTTGCAATTGGTTATCATTTTTTATTATTTGTGGTTTTTGAGTTATTATCTTTTTATTCAGCAGCTCTTTAGTTTGCAATTTCAGCCATCTGGTTGCTAGGGTCCAAATTACCCAAGTAACTATGCATTGATTTGAATAAGAGACTGGAATATGAATAGGAGAGGCCTGAATAGAAATGAGTAATAAAAAGAAGCAATAAAAATACATTTGTAGCCTTACACAGCTTTTGTTTTTTTAGATGGGGTCAGTGACCCCAGTTTTAAAGCTGGAAAAAGCCAGAAGGTGGCAAATAATTCAAAAACGATATAAAATAAATAATGGAGACCAACTGAGAAGTTGCTTCGAACTGGTCATTCTATAACATACTAAAAGTTAACTTAAAGATGAACCTCCCCTAACCAGGAAAAAAGGTAGTGAAATTAAAAGTGTCTCACCCTGTACCGGCAGGATGGAGAGATGAAGTAATAATTTCCAGAATCCCCCAGATTGATGCGATGGCGGCAGGAGCGAGACAGGCCGCTGAGTGCACATTTTCTGCAGTGAAAGTCAGAGAATATTAAGTGAGAAGCACAGATCTAGTTAAAGGAACAGTAACATCAAAAAATGAAAGTGTTTTAAAGTAATGACAATATCATGTACTGTTGCCCTGCACTGGTAAAACTGATGTGTTTGCTATAGTTCATATAAACAAGCTGCTGTGTAGCAATAGTGGAAATTGAAAAAAAGTCTATATGGCACAGGTTAAATAGTGGATAACAGATAACACCATTATGTTCTACAGAGCTTATCTGGAATGATAAATGCCCCCTACTATGTTACTCACAGTGCAGCGTTTTCCCCAGAATTCTGGCATAATTGCATGTGCCTACTAAGCAGAGACTCCTGGAACTAATGCCAATATCGACTTAAAGGAGAAGCAAACCCTAAAAATGAATATGGCTAAAAACGCCATATTGTATATACTGCTCTTATTGTACCAGCCTAAAGTTTCATCTTGTCAATAGCAGCAATGATCCAGGACTTCAAACTTGTCACAGGGGGTCACCATCTTGGAAAGTGTCTGTGACACTCACATGCTCAGTGGGCTCTGAGCAGCTGTTGAGAAGCTAAGCTTAGGGGTCGTCACTAATTATCTAGCAGAAAATGAGGTTGGTCTGTAATATAAACTGATGCTGCAGGGCTGATTATTAAATTCTGATGCTAATTGCACTGGCTGTGCTGCCATGTAATAATTATCTGTATGAATTACTAATCAGCCTTATATTGTGACATTTCGATTCTATGTGTACTGTATATTGTGAGTGGGTCCCTAAGCTCAGTAAGTGACAGCAGCACAGAGCATGTGCAGTGAATCAGCAGAAAAGAAGATGGGGAGCTACTGGGGCATCTTTGGAGACACAGATCTTTACTGCTAAAGGGCTGTGGTTGCCTTGGGCTGGTACAGAAGCCCAAAACATTATGTACAACATTTATAGCTACTTCTTTAGATCAACTTTGCTTCTCCATTAAATACCATTCTTCTTGTCAATAACACTATAAGTGCTATTATTAGTGTCCTGTTGTATAAGTTGACGCAAGTAGAGACCAAGACAACACAACCAGGCTACCTGTTGTACAAGATATGGGGGCTATGCAGTGGATATGAATGCAAGTGCTCAATTTTAGTGCTTTGCCGTTTAGCTTCCCCTTTAACTGATAACACAGTTTTAAGTATGCACAATCAATTTTCTACCCTGTGACAGTTTTAAGTATATAACAATGCTTCTGTTTATTAGCCCACAGGTCTCTTACAGTGCTATAGACAAACACTATTATTCATTAAAAAGATGCCTTCACTGTTGAAGGCTTATGAAATTAAAAATGAGCTTTTGCTGGAGCAAATTAGGGTTGAATAAAGAACAAGGAATCATTAGATACAATTAGAACAGGAGTCTAAAACTCCTTCCTGTTTTCTGGATATGGGGATTGTGGATAAGAGATCCCGGGGGTCACACAGTGAGTAAGTTGTTTGTATCAGGGAGAGAATTGTTAGGTTCATGGAGCTTACTGATTTAGTATAAAACATTGCAGAGGATTCTATACACATTTTCCCTTTAATGTTGCTGAACTGAGTCACTCTGTGTTACGGTCTGTGGGTCTCTACAAGCCATTTGTCTCAATTCTGACTCAGTAGAAAGGAATATTCATCTGCTCCTCTTCCCATCAGTGTATTGTGTTCCTCCTTTAAGTTTGTATCTCCCCCTGCTGGTGTTTTTAGCTTCTCATAAATAATTATTCCTCTGTGTAGATACTGGAATATACTTCAAATTATTTGCACAGTCGTTTAAAGAGGTTTAACCAATTTAAATGGGTTGTTCACCTTTGAGTTAACTTTTACTATGATGTAGAGAGTGATATTCTGAGACAATTTGCAATTGGTTGTCATTTATTATAATTTATGGTTTTTTAGTTATTCGGCAGCTCTTCAGTTGCCAATATCAGTGACCTGGTTGCTAGGGTCCAAATTACTGTAACAACCATGCATTGATTTGAATAAGAGACTGGAATATAAAAAAGAGAGGGCCAGAATCGAAAGATGAGTAATTAAAAGCAGCAATGACAAGAAAATGTGTAGCCTTGCAGAGCATTTGTTTTTAGATGGGTTCAGTGAACCCCGTTTGAAAGCTGGAAAGAGTCAGAGGAAAAAGGCAAATAATTAAAAAACTATATAAAAAAAAAAAAGAAATAATGAAGACCAATTGAAAAGTTGCTTCGATTTAGCCATTCTATAATATACTAAAAGTTAACTTAAAGGTGAACCGTCCCTTTAAGTGACAGACGATAGATTTTTTGTTGCCATTTCTATGTCTCCTTTGCAAATAAATAAAAGCCTTGTTCATCCACATTAATTCTGCAGTTATTGGGTTAAAGGCAGCCCTAAGAAGCCATTCTCTTATTAGTTGAAGTCATTAGTGAATTATTTAAAGCAGAATTATGCTTCTTCTCACTTACGTTACAACCTCCACCCGACACCCGCTGGAAACGAGAAAGAGAGAGAGAGAAAAACATGGCCGAGGTCACGCTATGAATTGCATATGGGAGTGGTAACTCTGGGGCCTAAATGACATGTAGAACACAGTTGAAGCAGGAGGGGATTGCATTTTATGGAGTGGGAGAATAGGCCCAACAGCACTGGGAACATAGATGTTCACATTAAAGGATAAGTAAACCTTTAAAAGAAGTGAATGTAAAATCGACAGGAGTGCTATTCTTAGCACTTTTGCAATGTCATGTCCTTGACTACTTGGTGATAAGACCAGAAAATAACCAGCAAGTGGTCATGTTATAACAAAATTCATTCATCAACAGTACATGTATCCTTTAATATCTTTAATTAATGTACATTGCAAAAATGCTTAGAATAGCACCCTCAATAATGTTATATTCACTTGTTTTAAAGATTTACTTATCCTTTAAGGAGGTTCATCTCAACAGCTTCAACAGCTATGTTGTTGGGGCCCATGCAGTCTAAGGGCAGTTGCATATGGGGAGATTCAGAGTATTTTGTCTCTGTCTCCACAGCCATTACTAGCTCCATGGATAGGGGACAAAATAATTGCTTGTCGAGAAGTTGTCACTCAGAAATGCTGGTTTCCAAATTATTTGCCATAATTAATTTCATAAGCACAATTACCTGGGTCCCCCTCGTTCCACAGCAGAAGCTTTGACAACAGGCAATATCGGTTGTACCACTGGTTCTACTGACAGCATGTTGCCTTCCACGGCAGTCAGAACCTGTTCTGAGAGCTGCAGAAATAGAAGAGACATGATTCCAAGCCTTAGCACAAGATGTGCTATATTTCTTTCACTGTCTATCTGACATCTATATGATATCTAATCAGCACAGATATATGTAATAATAATGTAGGTAGGTAGGTGCATCTAGGGTTATGGAAGAGGGAGCCCCTGGCAATGCAAAAGGACTTTGGACCACAAGTATATATGACATTTGTGTGCTTTAACCACCTTGAAAGAACTTGTAAAGTGGGTGCAAACAGGCCTGGATTTGTGGCGAGGCCACATAGGCCCGAGCCTAGGGCGGCAAAAGTTTAGTGGCAGCATGCTGCCCAGCCGCAGTGGGAACACAACGTTCCCCATCTCTCCCCAGCACAATAGCGCATGTACATATGCATGCTCGCAGGAGGGAGTGCTTGTGGACCGCGGCGCTAGGACCGTGAGGCCTCGGGGCGCTGGGGACGCAAATCCCGCCTTGGGTGCAAAGCAGAACGGAAACACTTTGCAGAGGTTACATAGACATCAGAAAGATGTCTGGGGAGGAAAGTCGCCATAAGATAAAACGCCCATTGACTTTAATGCATTTGGGGGGAAAAGTCGCCATAAGCAAAAACGCCCATTGACTTTAATGCACTTGGGGGGGAAAAGTCGCCATAAGAAAAAATGGCCATTGACTTTAATGCATTTGCTGCAAGAAAGATTGTTGCGCGCATACAAATTGTTGTGTGTAAAAACGTCCATTGACTTCAATGCATTTCGTGAAATGTCATCGTTTTGCAACGATCAGGTTTTGGAGAGCCTCATAAGCATGAAGAAAGTTCCAGATGGTTTCCAAAATAAGGTCTGTGATTGGCTATCCATTCAGACTTTCTGGCCTGCAGCGGAGTCAGTTTGGCAGTACACTTGGTCTTAAAAAAATTGCACCTGCTCTAAGGCTAGTGGGAGTAGGGTTGCCACCTGGCTGGTAAAAATAATGGTTGATCCCAATGTTATTAATAGGGAAAAGTGATAAATATAAAGGAAGGCCGGTATTTTTTTCTGGAAAAGGTGGCAACCCTAAGTGAGAGTAACATCACAGAGAGGGTGATAAGCAACATGTTGCTCATGAACAGGCCTGGATTTGTGGCCCCGGCCTAGGGCAGCAAGATCCTAGGGTCAGCCCCTGCCGCATCTTAGAAAGCACTGGGTGCTACGGTATTTAAGAGCACAATCGCATGTGCACAGGGGCCTGGGCTAGGTCCGTGCAACCGGCACTATGACTGTGTGGCCACAGGAGGGGGCGCAAAGTGTCCGGCGCTGGCCTCAGGGCGCGCTTGAATAAATCCGGCCCTGCTCATGAACCACTGGTTGGGTGGTGGGGGGTCATTGCTTCAGAGAGTTCTCTTTTCCCAGGCACCTACCTCTCTTTTGGCAAAATCCAAACATGGCTTAACATCTTCTTGATAGATACGGGAAAGGAACGGGCAGTATCTGTCCAACGTTGGGCTCTCCTTCCAAGCCAGGAACTCAGAGTAAAGGAGAGTGTCCACCTATTGGGAGAGAAGAAAGGGAAAATGTTCATGTTAATAGTTTCTCAGATCATCATTTTTGGTTAGAAAATCATATTTGGCTGGTGCAAGTTTTATACTAGAATTAAATCTCTAAATAAATATTTGATGTATTGTTGATAACACAAACAAAAAAAGCAACTCTTGACCCATTTTCTACATCACGTTCGTTTAGGATGGGGTATCCATTCTATCTGGCCATATCATACGAAACATTTGAGGGCACCCCAACTGAAAATATTATGCATGATGCTTCACAAATATCTGCAGAAGTTTAATAGCAGGTGTTGAACATCTGGGAGGTGGTACCATTTTTTTTGATTCCCTATTACTGTCCTTTCATAACAGAAGTTCATGGAGGAAAGGGAATAAGCAATAAAAATATTACTGATTCTTCTTAAATAATGGCAACCCCCTATGTTGCAATGTTCATTTTCGTGAAAAAAAGTTGATCTCCACGGATCTGGCACTAATCCATGCATAATAAGCTGCTTTGTAGTGTGTAGGTCGGGCCAGGCTTACATAGTATGGCAATAAAACAACCCGTCCTGTTCTCAGCAAACTAAAGAGCAAAAATTCTAGGAGTCATGGACCAGGGTCTTAGATAAGATAGAAAACCTTTACAAACTGCACAATCGAAGGGTGTTTTTATAGCAGGAATACAACGCTGCCATTATTTTGGAAGACTCGGTAGACTTGGTTCATATCAAACATATTTCGAGAGAAATCAAATGAGCGGCGGTACCTGTCGGGAGAAGGAGGAAGAAGAGTCATCAGGAACAGGCCATCCTGGTTCGTAGGTTATATGGACGACCTTCCCCGGGACAATACAGAGAAGTAGTGAGAGGAGAGAAGGAACTGCAGAGAACTGAAAGATGAGAAGAAGAAAAGAGGGCAGAGGAGAAATGAGAGAAACAAGAACACAGACAAGGGGAACATGACAACAGAAAGCAGCAAAAGATGTAAGAGTATGGGGTAAGAAAGAATGTGATACTGAAAGAAAGGAAAAGTAACACTTTAGATTATAAGTGTCCAGCCTCCATCTGTTGTTGGGGTTGTCAGTGGTGCTTGGCATATTAACCATAGATGGTTAGAAATCCTATTAAAGAAGCCCGCTTACACGCACCGCTTTTGCCGCTACCGGCAAAGGGAGGACGAGAGGAAGAGGAGTAGGGTGCGGGGGTTTATTCCCAGGTGTCCCACCAGCCCAGTCCGACCCTGCACACACATACTTAGTGAAAAGCTAAGCGTAGGCACTCACTGCTCACAGCTGTTGAGAAGCTAAACTAAGTTTAGGGGTCGTCGCAAATTATCAAGCAGAAAATGAGGTTGGCCCGTAATATAAGCTGATGCTACAGGGCTGATTATTAAATTCTGATGCTAATTGCACTGGTTTCTATGCTGCCGTGTAGTAATTATCTGTATTAATTACTAATCAGCCTTATATTGTGACATTTCTATTCTATGTGTACTGTATATTGTGAGTGGGTCCCTAAGTGGATCAGTAAGTGACATCAGCACAGAGCATGTGCAGTGAATCAGCAGAAAAGAAGATGGGGAGCTACTGGGGCATCTTTGGAGACACAGATCTTTACTGCTAAAGGGCAGTGGTTGCCCTGGGCTGGTACAGAAGCACAAAACCTTATGCACATTTCTAGCCTATGTCTTTAGTTAAGCTTTACTTTAAAATACCAATGTAAATCGTGTTTCTAAATATAACATTGGCATAAAAAGTTATCAGCATTAGACACCTGCTCTTCTCCTAGAAAGACAGGTACAAATACAGTACGTATGAACGGCAGCAGTGGATAATAACGATGGCGGCATGAAGTGGCAAAGCAGCTCTAGATATCAATGTAATCATTTATGAACCAACAATAGTCAACGTTCTGCTACAAAGACCTTTCATTGGAACAAATCTGTGTGACATCCACCCCGTACCATGTTCTTACCCCTAAAGAACAACAGGAATCAGGTACTAACACTTGAGGGAAGGGTAGGGGGTGACATTGAGGTCCATTGTTCATTACTTTGGAATGGGCAACTTTTAGCATCAGACCTAAATCTAGAAGCCAGTTATTAGCTGGTATTATGGGCGTCTACAGACCAGCTTTGCTGGCACATCTAATCTCTCAACTCTCTCTCTTTGCTGTAAGTAAGTCCCAAAGGAAAACTCAGAGGGCAATGTGCATCAAGCATGGGGTACGCTTTGGACCCAGGAGAGGCACCACAGGGGAACACGAAAGAATTGGCAGGACCGCCCGGAGGGAGCACACTCAAACTTTGTTGGGACTGAATGCGTATTACCCAAGGAGGGTAAATGAGCGGTGAGCTGGAGGGACCAGAAAGAAATCTTTTGATATGCACGACGCCACAGTAGTGGTTTGTAAGTAGGCATTTTATACATAGTGTGGAGGCGCTCCACTATCGGATTGCACCTTCTTTATACAAGGAAGGTCACTTTTTGTTCTTACATTCACTTGGATCCAATTTTCTCTCTCCTTCTCTAACTAATAGCTGCTCAAAGAAAAGGGGAGCACACTTTTTAAAAAAACCTTTTAAAAACCTTTTTTGTATATGCACAGGGTGTAATTCCCTTTATTTGAAACGTATTACGCTATATTTGTTTCTAATTTCTGTTGCCACAGGCGCTGATCTCCTTATATATATTCCCTAGGGAATACGTATATATTTGCTCTGGACTTTTTTTACAGCTGAGGGACTGTGAAGGGATCGGCAAGGAATACCTAGGGGACTGACATTTTTTACCAAGTTGCATTGTAAGCAATATATGTTTTATTTTCACAATGATGGTTGTTGGGCATACAGGTGAGAAATAATGATCATGAAAGAGAAATACAGAAGAAAGTTTAGGGACACATCAGTACAGAAAAAGATAGATAACAGACCTTACATTTGGAATTTTATATGTTGGATAAACTACTTGGTCCACACAGTCCATGTCAAAAGTCATCACTAAACAAAATATATTCCCACTGCTTAATAAAATGGACTCACCTCTTTGTTCTCACTAGTGGTTGGCTGGGCTGGTGGGGCCGGGGACACAGCACAACCTGCACTCTTGTTGCGAGCATGGCCTTTGCGTAGCGCATTCCTGGATGGACTCAGGAGCTGGGGGTGTAGGTCTCGGTTTGGAGACGACGGAGTTGATGTGATGACGAGTGTTTTTAGAGCCGTGACTTCAGCCTGCAGCATGTCAATCTAAAGCAAGTGAGATGTAAAGACACTAAATAAAGGCCAAAAATCAGATCTACACAAGTTACAGGTAAAGCAAGCCCTTACAGCTGTTTAATGTTCCAATTATTTTTGCTTAAAGGGGAATTAAAGTCTAAAATAGAATAATGCTAGAAATACTGTATTTGTATACTAAACATAAACATGAACTTACTGCACCAGAAGCCTAACTAAACAAATGATTTTTGTTTTCAAAGTTGGCCGCAGGGGGTCACCACCTTGTAAATTTGTTAAACCATCTTGCAAGACCAAGACCATACACATGCTCAGTGTAATCGTGGCTTCTGTTGGGAGGCTCTTAGGGATCGTCACAAATTATCAAAACAGCACAAGTCAAATAATATCTGCATCGTTTTTCTGAATTGTATTCACTTAAATTCCCCCTTTGTTTACTTGCTCTGACTGCTGCAGATATGAATCTCTACACTGTCGCTCTACAGGGAAACAAACAAAGCTGCTCTCCACTGCCGTTTGAAAGTATGATCTTTTCCCTGCAGAGCAGTTAGGGATTGCTGAAGTTTCCTATCTGCAGCTGTCAGAGCAAGAAAAACAAAGGGGGAATTTCACTGCATACAGTTAGGTTTGTTCTACAAACAGTACACATATTGGAGTATATTGGTTTCTTTTTCATTAAAGAAAGTAAAAATGGGATTTTGTTTTTTGTTTGCCTTTACATCCCCTTTAAAGTACAGTGGCAGTGCATTGTTGGGTATTTGAAGCAATTAATGTACATTGATGCATGCAAGAGATTCCAGAATCCCAGATACATGTTGCTACCAATAGTTTCCTAAAGGATACACAAGCATAAATTGTCTTATTGGATATCCAAAGTAGATTGGTCAGACTTCATACAGTTTAGCCACGCACACAGATAGATGGCCAAATTATACTCATCTGGCAGATCACTCCACAGAAGTATGGAATATGCAATTACAGTATAACATTGGCCAAAGACCCCCATACACATGCCAGTTTGTTAGCTAGGTTTTTTTCTATGCCAATTAACACTTTGATGTTTCACCAGATCACTTGTTAGGGAGGTCTCACATGCACCAATGATTTTACAGTATGCCAATAGAATTGTGTGTGGCTTGCCATAGTGGGGCTATATAAAACTTAATAGAGAAAGGGGCAAAAGACAAGTTCCTAGGGGGCATCATTAATGAAAGATCCTAGCGGATCAACATGGCTGAAGAATCAACACATAAGCAATCTCTATTTGTCATAGTGCCTGGAGAGACCCCTTACATCAAGCCATATTCAACTGGCTGTCATATTATACTGGCTGCCATATTTAGGTGCCATATTTAGGTGCCATACTGAGATGGTCCAGCCAGTGGAGACTACCTTTATGCTGTTGGAAAAGCCCATTAATTCAATATCAACATTCAGCAAAACGTAGTTACCTTCCCAAGAGCCTCTTGCAGCTGCTTCTCTGACGCAACCTGTTTGGTGTTGGCTTCTCGCACCATCTTGTGTGCTTCCTACGGAGACAATACCCATGGAAAATGTGTATGAAAATGTTCCCATACAGCAGTTATAATCCCATTACCACATGCCCAGCAAAGTAACCAATCAACATTGCCTAAAATGATCGAACTAAAAATATGGATGGTGATGTTTTCTCTTCCTCTGCTAAGGTATCTGATTGTGTTTGAAATGACATCTCAGATAGGAAATAAGACACTGATTACAAAATATTCTTCAATAAATATTCCTGGGATTCAGTCAAAGAGCAGAACTGCACAGCAACGAGCTCGCTAGTAACCCTGGGCCCATGTAAGAGCAGATTTTGAAACTCAGTGCTATACAATGGTGTGCTAGTAGTGATGAGCAAATGTGTGCTGTTTCGCTTTGCTGAAAAATTCGCAAAACTCAGAAAAAATACGTGAAATGGAGAAAAATACGCATGAAGGCGATGGGCGTCAAAATAATTTTGATGACAATTTTTACACGCACAACTTTATTGTCCAAATGTGTTACAGTCAACGGGTGTCAAAATAATACTGACGCACAACAATTTGTAGGCACACAACTTTTTTTGGTCGCAGCAAATTTATATCGCAGCAATTTTGCAAACAAATTGCAGGTGGCGAAGTGCGCAAATTCACCGTGAATCCATGCAAATAAATTCGCCATTACTATGCTAACATTGCAGGTTGCACTCCTTTAATAAATAACATCCAATTATTTGAGACACAAACACAACAATTCAATCAAAGGCTTATTCCCCCAATTACTACTACTCATTCCGTGTTACTGCCTCTGTTCTCAATCAACAAAGTTTCTGCCCACTTTCATTCTGTCTGAATGCATCACATGATATCAGTGAATAACATTCCAGGGCCACTGATTCAGAATTTGGGATGTTTAGGGCTCTTACTGACAAGCAGGGGCGTAACTACAGAGGAAGCAGACCCTGCGGCTGCAGGGGGGCCCAGGAGGTATAGGGGGCCTATGAGGCCCTAATTAATGAGAAATGTCAATATATATTGGTAAAACAGGACAACCTCTGGAAATGTTGGGGGCCCTAAAATTAATTTGCTGTGGGGCCTAGTAGCATCTAGTTACTCCACTGCTGACAAGCGGTTGAAGCTACGATCCCCTGAGTTCTGTTTTTCTGCAATCAGCCGCAGGGGAGCGCAGGAATAGAAGCATTTAGCTTTTTTAATAGGGCTGTACTCACACAGGCGCGTGCAGGTGCCGAACGCAGGTTGAGACGCAACATTTTTCCTGCGTTCGGCGCCTACATGCGCCTGTGTGAGTACAGCCCCATTGAAAAAAGCTAAATGCGTCTATTCCTGCGCTCCCCTGCGGCTAAACGCAGAAAAACGGAACGCAGGGGAGCGCAGCTTCAACCTCTCGTCAGTAAGAGCCCTTACTGTCATGGGGCTGCTGTATCCCCAGACTGATACAGAACCATATGACCAAGTTGTTTTCGTATGAGGAAAATATCTGATGAGGCTTTAGTTGCCTATGAAAACATTTACAAATAGAACTCTTGGCACCATATGATTTTTCTTGTCAACTTCCATGTCTTCTTGTGCCAAATACCATCTAGACTGATACAGAAACCCATCTACATTATACAGAACTAATTCACCTAAGTCGGGACAAGATTGTACCAGGCCTTGTAACATGCCTCCCAACATTTTGGAAATAGACAGCGGGACAAAAAGATTTGAACACATTTCTGTGGTTTTTACAGTATGTGTTATTACAGTTTTGCTTCTGAAGGTGAATTGCCCTTTAAGCTGCAAATCACAGTTTCCCCAAGAGACCTGCTTATCTTAAATAGTTTCTTTGCTTATCTTAAATTGATACAAAAATATCTAAGTCTCAATTCTGGGCTCTATGCCGAAAGCCAATTAAAGGCTAAGTAAACATTTAAAACAACTGAATGTAAAATTGACGGCAGTGCTATTTTAAGAACTTTTGCAATGTACATTCATTTTTTTTATTTTTTTTTAACATGAATGAATTTTGTTACAACAGCGCCACCTGCTGGTCATATTCCAACCAGTCTGACCACCAAGTAGTCAAGGAAGTTGTCAGGAGAAAGAAAGAGGCTGCTCTGATGTTCTTCTGCTTAGGAATAAAATTAGAAACCTTTCTCAAATCTTTCCTAAGCAGAAGAACATCAGAGCAGACTCTTTCTTTCTCCTGACAACTTCCTTGACTACTTGGTGGTCAGACTGGTTGGAAACTGACCAGCAGGTTGTGCTGTTAAAATAATATTTATTCATGTTAACAGTACATGTATCCTTTGATATGTTGAAATTAAAAAAAAAAAATTAATGTGCATTGCAAAAGTTCTTAAAATAGCACTCTTTTCAATTTTACATTCACTTGCTTTAAAGGTTTACTTATCCTTTAAGTTAGAAAAGTTGTATCTTTTTCTGGCTGTTCAGTGCAGGAGATCAAAGATAAAGTCGGGACATTTCAATGACGAACCGGACTACGGGTTGAGCTGTCAAAATCGGGACTGTCCCGTGAAAAATGGGACAGTTGGAAGGTATGTAGTATGCTTAGGCAACCAATCAGCAAGGTAGATGATTATTTATCTGGTTGAAAAGCAAATGTCTGATTGGTGCAAACTTTGCCCCTTTATTAACATTATGAGTCAGATAGGCATGACTTAATGACAAACAGATGTGTGGGTAGTCCTTCTAGTAATGAGACCCAGGACAATTGCCCTGTAGGAATAAAGGGATAAGCAGCAATGGCAGAATTTTTAATCCTGAGCCGTTTCATCCATGTGGCAGACAATACGCCTTTGATTTTAGTGTGTGGGTTGCACTTATTGCAAACACAGAGCATGTGAGGGAAGGAACAGAGAGTCTACTTTTTCAATTAAAGAAGATCTTAATCCTGTTATTCATCCAGTTGCTCATCCACCCTTTATACAGTTGTCGCTGAACTACAAACCCCAGCACACTTTAATACATTATCAAGGTAAAGGCTTGCTGGGAGTTGCAGTCAAGGTTGTATTTTTAAAGCAATATTGCTCAGTAAAAGTTTTCCCAGCTCTCCATTGTCAGTGGCCTAATTAAAATGCAGAAGAATACTCCAATGGGAGTCCTGGGACATACAGACATGTCAACTCACCTGCATTCTTCAGGGGGACCCTGATTTAATCCCCCCCCCACACACAGCAGGTTACTCACAGCAACAGCCCAGTCACCCACTGTCAGCAATTTACTCCATTTGCTTTTCAATTTACACCTGCCGCTGGAATAGGGTCACCAGATCACTTAAAAATTCTGATCGAATAAATGCAGTCTGTAGGTTTGTACTAATTGCATTTAAAGGGGGAGTTCGCTTTTAGTATGACGTAGAGAGTGATATTCTGCGACAATTTGCAATTGGTTTTCCTTTTTTATTATTTGTGGTTTTTGAGTTATTTAGCTTTTTATTCAGCAGCTCTCTAGTTTGCAGTTTTGGCAATCTGGTTGCTAGGGTCCAAATTACCCTAGCAACCATGCATTGATTTAAATAATAGACTGACATATAAATAGGAGAGGGCTTGGATAGAAAGATAATAAAAAAGTAGCAATGCAGGTATGGGATTAGTTATCTGGAAACCCATTATCCAGAAAGCTCCAAATTATGGAAAGGCCGTCTCTCATAGATTCCATTTCATACAAATAATCCAAATTTTTAAAAAATAGTTTTCTTTTTCTTTTTAATAATAAAACATTAACTCGTACTTAATCCCAGCTAAGATATAATTAATCCTTAATGAAAGCAAAATTGGGTTTATTTTATCTTTAAATTATTTTTTAATAGCCTTAAAGTATGAAGATCCAAATTACAGAAAGATCTAGAGCATTCTGGATAACAGGTCCCATGCCTGTAACAACAAATTTGTAGCCTTACAGAGCATTGTTTTTATATGGGGTCAGTGACCCCCATTGAAAGCTGGAAAGAGTCAGAAGACCGTGACATATAATTCCAAACTGATATAGAAAAAATAATGAAGACCAATTGAAAAGTTGCTTAGCATTAGCCATTCTATAACATACTAAAAGTTACTTAAAGGTGATCCACCCATTCAATGCAATTGCAATTTCTAGACATGCCCCTGAATTTTTAATGGATCTGTTAATTCCTACATTGGAAAGTTATCTAAACTGTCAGAAGCATTCGGACCACAGAACATTGTTGGGGAGGCGTGGGGCTTAGTAGGTGTGGCCAAAACACACCCAGATCTGAAAGGATCTGGCATCTTCCCATACACAGGCAGATATAAGATGCTGACTAACTAAATCGGCAATTTATCGGTCATTGTATGGGGCTTCCGCTTATCAATATCTGGCCATAAATTGCAGTGCAGGTTTAAAAATACAGTTGGATCGAGGACCACATTGGTTTGTTGATGCTGCCCTCTATCCAACTGCCTATTCAATTGTCCAATCCAATTGTACTTGTCATCTGATCATTGGGCCCTAGGGCCCACACTCGGATCAGCCCAATATCGCCCAGTTTAAGGTGGGTATATCAGGGAGAGCTCTCTGAATGTATGGCCGGCTTTACAGTGCCATTTAGATTTCCTAGTGAGAACTTGAGTACAGGGAAAATGTGTGATTGTTGCACTTAGTAGGTGTACCAATATAATGCGTGGGCAGCCCCCCATAGAGTACCTCAAACAGGCTGGCAGTCAGCTCCTCTAGCTCCTGTTCCAGCTGCTCTCTGACTTTAGACAACTTCTCACACTCCTCATCTCTCAGCTTCAGCTCCTGGGAAACAATGGGATTATTAGATGAGATACAAGAAAGAAGCAAATACAGATATACAGCAATAAAAAGATTTTTAGATGTTTCCAATATTTCACTTCAATTTATATATCTATATGTGCGTGTGTGTACAGTATATACATATAATACACAAAAGCCATGAATATCTTGTAAATTATATACTTATAAACGGTGAGTTCTGATGTCATCAGTTATAAACGGTGAGTATTGATGTCATTTCTGTCACATGACTCACTGAAATTTGTGTATTATAATAAATAAAGTACCCCCAGTTGCAAAATATGAAGATATTAGAAGTTACCTCGGAGTTCCATGACCTGTATAAAAACACTCGGTTTTTATATGGTCATGAAACTCCTCTGTAACTTATAATATCCTTATATTTTACATGAGGGGGTACTTTATTCACTATATATGAATGTATATTCAACATTAAAGGGGTGGTTCGCCTTTAAGTTAAGTGTATGTTATAGAATGAACAATTATAAGTATTTTTTTTAAATTGGTGTTTATTATTTATAGTTTTTTAATTATTTGTCTTCTTCTTCTGACTCTTTCCAGCTTTCAAATGGGGGTCACTGACCTCCATCTGAAAAACAAATGCTCTGTAAGGCTACAAATGTATTGTTATTATTATTTGTCCTTGCTAACATTTCTATTCAGGCCTCTCCTATTCATATTCCAGTCTTGTATTCAATTAATGCCCGGTTGCTAGGGTAATTTGGACCCTAGCAACCAGATTGCTGGAATTGAAAACGGCAGAGTGGCTGTATAACAAGCTTGAAAACCACAAATAATAAAAAAGTATAACCAATTGCAAATTGTCTCAGAATATCACTTTCTACATCATACTAAACTTTAACTCAAAGGTGAATAATCCCTTTAATGCAAACATTGTTTCATGTTAGCAATAAATAAATAAATGCTTAAGTATTCAGTTCTATAACTGTAATATATATATATATATATATATATATATATATATATACTGTATATATATATACCGGTATATATATATATAGGCTATATATAGGGGGCAAGGGCAGACTACTAGCTACTGGAAGCCAACCCTGAAGGCAACATATTTTCTATGCAGGATAGTCAATATTCTTGTAACTATAGCAAAATTGTTGGTTAATTATACAATAATTTCATAGCTCATATCTTATCACCCAAGGGTTATTATTATTATTATAATAATAAATAATAAAAAATGCTGGACATAAATGGGGGGTTCAAATCTAAACAAAAATCTAGAAATCACAGCTACTTGTGTATAATTTAGATAACAGGCAATGGATGTATCATGGGCAATGCCAGTCACACTGGCTGCTGGAAATCTATATGAGAAGCTGTAGGCTCAGTATCACAAACATAAATATAAACACTTTAAAGGCCACACTGCTATAGCCAGTTTAATTGTGGAACAAACCTCTGAGCATTCCTGCTCTAGAATTATAGAGGTTATAAATATGTGGTGCTAACTGAGACAAACAGAACAGTTTAGAAAATGCAAATCAATTTCTGAGTGTCTCCTTTCTTATTGCTGTGGGTAGTGTCTCCAGCCAGCAGTGCACAGCCTCAGACAGGAAGAGCTTTCCCAGCTCCCAGAAGGGACTGTTTAACGTTTGTATTGTGATTAAGGGTGGGAGCATTTATCTATGTTCACACACCTCCTAAAAGCATGCCTGCACCCTGAACAAAAAAAAAACAGGGTGCCAACGCCCTTGTAATTTTCAAAAATGTTTCAACTGCTTGGGGGAGGGGGAATATATATATATATATATATATATATATATATATATATATATATATATATATATATATATATATATATATATATATATATATATAGTCTTAAACTATGGTGAAAAGAGATAAAGTTTATTTGTTATAAAGTTTATTTGTTATTCCAAGTTTTCGGTCTTCCTTGAGACCTTTATCAAGGTCAAGGCCTTCACAAAGTTCTCAAGGAAGACCGAAACGTTGGACTAACAAATACAATTTATCTCTTTTTAGCCATATTTTAAGACCTGTGACAGTGCTTTGCTTTACATGATATTCTATATATATATATATATATATATATATATACTCTCAATTTAGCTGCAGTTAATTCACATTCGGTTAATGGAATCTGCAACTGCAATTGTGTTTAGGGTATTTCACATGCACCGTTCCTGTGTGCTTTTCTGTCCTTGTAACTCAGGATAGAAATACTTGTAGAATGGCCTATTCTAAGTAAATTTTCAATTGGTCGTCCTTATATATTTTTATGGTTTTAAAATGATTTGCCTTCTTCTTCTGATTCTTTCCAGCTCTTAAATGGGGGAGTCACTGATCCCATATAAAAAACAAATGCTGTTTAAAGGAACAGTAACACCAAAAAATATAAGTGTTTTAAAGTAATGAAAATATCATGTAGTGTTGCCCTGCACTGGTAAGACTGATCTGTTTGATTCAGAAACACTACTATTGTTCATGTAAACAAGCTGCTGTGGAGCAATGGCGGAAATTGAAAAACGGCTATATGGCACAGGTTAACGAATGGATAACAGATAACACAATTAGACAGACAGAGCTTATTTGCTATCTGCTGTGTAACCTGAGCCTTTTCTCCTTTGAATGGCTGCCCCCATGGCTACACAGCAGCTTATTTATATAAACAATAGTAGTGTTTCTGAAGCAAACACACCAGTTTTACCAGTGCAGGGCAACACTGCATTATATTTGCATTACTTTAAAACACTTTTATTTTTTAACGTTACTGTTCCTATAAGGCTACAAAAGTATTGTTATTACTCATCTTTCTATTAAGGCTTTCTCCTATTCACATTCCAATCTCTTATTCAAATCAATTAATAATAATTTGGACCGCAGCAACTCGAGAGCTGCTCAATAAAAAGCGAAATAACCGAAAATATCACTCTCTACATCATACTGAATCAAAGGTGAACCACCCTTTAAAGGCCATAGCTTAATTTGTATACCTAATGTCCCTTCTCTTGCTTGTTTGCCTCCAGATGTATATAATGAAGCTGCCATAGTGCTTCTGTTTTTGCTAAATTTCAAGGGAACAGCAGCATCTCATATTTCATATGTATTACAGGAGAATGCTTCTGCTAGACCAATCAATATGCAGGCAATGATTGAACCCTGCCCATATAAAGGAGGATTGTTGATCATATGTGAGTTTCCAAGAGTATTATGTCCTCCCAGATGGTACCGAGACATCTACATAAGGGCATCAGTTAGAAAAAAGATAAAATTACAATATTTTAAGCGAAAAGAATCCAAGATGGCTGCTACATAGGGAAATGGATGGGGTCACCTTCTGTGCTCTCTGCAACTCTTCTCTCAAGATTTCAGAGCCCTTCTCTCTAATTTCCACCGAGGAACTGCGCAGGCGGGAGAGGTCATACTGCGTGATTTCCCCAGCATGCTCAGCGTGAGGTTTAGAGGACTCAGCTTTGGGAGGGGTGCACAGATGTGGGACACCATCCAGGATAGGGGCCTCCCTGAGGGCAGAGAAGACACATGTCACTGATTAAAGGAAGCGTTTAATAAATGTCAGACTGTTGCACCAATAATTCACCTGATGAACAACAGACCTGGGAAAAGGAGATTTAAACAAAGTAGCCCAACATAATTGTATGTCCATCTTCTGAGTTGAATTTTGCACCTTCTGAACGGCATCCAACCCTGATGATGTTGGACTACAGCTCCCAGCATGCTTTAAACCATTAGAATTGGCTGGAGAACACTCGTCCAGAATTTAGGTGCAGCCACACTGCCATGGAATGTTTATGTCCCCTTTCACTGAGCCGATGTAAAGTTAACGTGGCAGTTAGTGATGCTGGTGGCATGCCCAGTCTAACAACAAGTGGAAAGCCACAGTTCGGCTATCACTGCCAATGGGGCATAAATATTGCCAGATGCGCCTATTGGTCCCAGCACTCCTGGAGGGGGGGGGTATAAAGTGAGTAAGGGGGATGTGCTGCCCTTTAAAATGACTTGTAAACTTATTGTTTAAAATGCGTCGGGCTGTTATAAAGAGGAGTGCATTATCTCTCGCAATAACGGAGTGCAGCTGTTTCTTAATGCAAAGCAGAGAAAGACGGCCCTTGTAAAGCGCCCAGGAACCAAACCCTAAGGGCCCGTGTTAGGGTGGGACAGCAAGGGGTTCCTTACCTTTATCCTGAAAGTCAAAACAGGACCTGGCATCAAGTACAGAAAGGCCCAAATTTTAAAGCAGGAGTCTATGGCAGCTTACAGCAACCCCTTGGGCATCTGCCAGACTTTCCATATTGCCACAGAACTGTCTCTCCCCTCACCACACACACAATCCTGAGTCTCTCAGTCACACACAGATCCCCTGCAATCAAAGAGAAGCTTCTCCTTACCCTGCTGCCCCCCACATCCTAGCAGATGTCACTGTCTCCTCCAGGCTGCCTCAGGGGAGGGGGGGACATCCAGGAATCATCCAAGATGGGACGGGGAGAGCCGGCTTGGGCACAAGAAGTGGCGGCAGATGCAGCAGAGCAGCCCACGGAAGGATGGAGGGAAACAGAGGCTCTGGAGCTGATGTTCCAGCAGCACAGAGTTTTCCTGCATCCCACACAAGTATGTGCAGCTCTCACTACTCCTCCTTGTCACTTCCTCCCTCCCCCCTCACTCTGCGGCACTCACAGAGGAAACACTTCCAGCTGCAGGCAGGGGGAGACAAGGCAGGGGGAGACAAGGCAGGGGGAGGGCAGGAGGAAGAGATACAGAGGACACACCATGAGAGAAGGGCTGGGAGTTACAAATCAACTTAGACAATAGCCTCATGGCCTGGGCTGCACTCAGTGTCACAGACACACGATACAGATATATTTACATGTTAGCTTCCCAATGTGACTTCATTTTATGTCACCCTGCTTCCAACGCGTTTCTATCCTATTGAGGTGCAATCCATTGGGATCGAAACGCGTTGGAAGTACAGTGATATAAAATGAAGTCTTTTTTTTTGAAAATCTTTTTTTCTAGTCACTTATACCAGTGACAATTCTGCATTGATTTTCTTAACAGCAGTGTCCATATCCCTTTCGCACCCCCCTTTCCCTTCTGTACACATGGCCAGGGTCATATGACCTCCATCTGTTTCTCATTGCAAGAGTGTCCACCCTGGGATAGGTCACATGACTGTCATGTGATACACCCCCCAAGGGCGTATTGTTATTTTCTTTTTCAATGAACTGTATGTTCCTAAAGTGACTTGTGCGAGAGAGAAAGAGAGAAGGGAAATCTTATATTAAAATAGAGGAAGGAGTGGTTGACAGTGTGGAGATACATGCAGACACAAGCAAAAACAAACTGTGATTCCATATTTAGTAAAACACATTCAAGTAGATTATTCAGCAAAATTAGCTTAATTATCTGCGTGTTTATTCTTCAGTCTCATGAGTGTAGGCTGCCATACTGAAAAGAAGAATAAACGCATATGCATAGGTTCATGATTAAACTCATATGTTATATACTGTAAGTATTTAGGGGTCACAAACCTTCAATAGTGGTGTAGCCAGACTACATCTCCCAGCATTTCCAGCCTAGCACAACAAAGGTCAATCCATGACCTGTATCCCACCAGCCACAAAGATGCATTCATGAAGCAACACTGCACATATATCAGTACGTTAGATAACATCATGATGGTTTAGCAGTAGTGATCGGTGAATTTTTTCGCCAGGCCGAATTTGCGGTGAATTCGCACGATTCGCTGGCGGCGGATAAATTCGCAAAACAGCTGTGAAAATTTGCCAGCGAAAATTCGCCTGCGTCAAAAACAAGACACCAGCGCTGTTTCGCAAATTTTTCTCCATTTTGCGAAATTCGAGAATTTTCGGCGAATCTAAACGCCCCAAATTCGCCCATCACCATTTAGCAGTGGCACTAATAGGATCATTTTTCCTGAATAACTATTTGCTCCTGTAATTACAGCAGTGCCTGCTTTGAAGAGTCTGTTTTAAAGAAAAACTATCATGTAGGTAGAGGACCTGTTATCCAGAATAATTGGGACTTGGTGTTCCAGATAAGGAGTCTTTCTGTAATTTGGATCTCCATACCTTGTCTACTAAAAAAATCATTTTAAACATGAAATAAACCCACCAGGCATGTTTTCCTACCAATAAGGATTAATTATATCTTGATTAGGATCAACTACAAGGTACTGTTTTATTATGACAGAGAAAAAGGAAATTGTTTTAAAGAGGTTGTTCACCTTTGAGTTAACTTTTAGTATGATGTAGAGAGTGATATTCTGAGACAATCTGCAATTTGTTTTCATTTTTTATTACTTGTGGTTTTTGAGTTATTTAGCTTTTTATTCAGCAGCTCTTCAATTTGCATGTTAAGCAATCTGGTAACTAGGGTCCAAATTACCATAGCAACCATGAATAAGCGACTGGAATATGAATAGGAGAGGCCCGAATAGAAGGATCGGTAATAAAAAGAAACAATAAGAATACATTTGTAGCCTAAGAGAGCATTTGTTTTTTAGAAGGGAGTTAGTGACGCCCATCTGAAATCTGCAAAGAGTCAGAAAAAAAGGTAAATAACTATAAAACTAAAAAAAATAAATAATGAAAAACAATTGAAAAGTTGCTTAGAATTGGCAGTTCTATAACATAATAAAAGTTACCTTAAAGGTGCACGACCCCTTTAAGAATCCTTATCCAAAATCTCCGGCGATGGGGCATGTCCACCATGTGTGGTACATCGTTCACCACAGCCCCTGAAGCACCTGGGGTTAGCTGAAAGAGTGAATTTTGCAATGTGTGCTGGCAGGGCCGCCATTAGAAATCACGGGGCCCCGTACAACAAAATTTTTGGGGCCCCCTGGGCCCCGCCCACACTGACGACCAAGCTCCGCCCCATATCCCGCCCACATCGCAGTTAAAAGACCACACAGACATCAGCGCTAAAAAAGTAACCCCCCCCCCACACAAGTTGTAAAAAGCTATTGATGGTCAGGGCCCCCTTATAAAAAAATTGGGGCCCCAAAAAAAAAAAATTAAAATTTTTTTTTTTTAAAAACATTGGTGGCAGGGGCCCCCTGTTAAAAAAACTTGGGGCCCCAACAAAAAAAAATGTAAAAAAAACTAAAAAATAAACAAACATTGGTGGCAGGGGCCCCCTTCTAAGTTAAAAACAAATTGGGGCCCCAAAAAAAAATTTGAACAAAAAATTTAATTTTTTTTTTAAAAAAAAAAAAAACATTGGCGGCAGGGGCCCCCTTATAAGTTAAAAACAAATTGGGCCCCAAAAAAAATTTGAAAAAAAATTAATTTTTTTTTGAAAAAAAAAAAAAACATTGGCGGCAGGGGCCCCCTTATAAGTTAAAAACAAATTGGGGCCCCAAAAAAAAAATTTTTTTGAAAAAAAAAAAAATGGTGGCAGGGGCCCCCTTACAAGTTAAAAACAAATTGGGGCCCCAAAAAAAATTTAAAAAAAAAATAATTTTATTTTGAGAAAAAAAAAAAACTGGTGGCAGGGGCCCCCTTACAAGTTAAAAAAATTTGGGGCCACCAAAAAGAAAATTAATTTTTTTTTTAAAAAAAAAACCCAAAAAAAAACAATGGTGGCAAGGGGCCCCTTACGAGTTAAAAAAAAATTGGGGCCCCAAAAACAAAAGTTTTAAAAAAAAGATTGGTGGCAGGGGCCTATAGAATATTAAAATAATACATTGGTGGCCAGGGGATTAAAAAAAAACAAAACACAAACTGGTGTTCAGTAGAATTGAACTCATGGCTTCAGTACTTCAACTTCGCCTCCTTTCGTGACTTCGGGTCTTTTCACCGCTTCAGGACTTCGGCTTCGGCTGTTTTCGTGACTTCGGGTCTTTGCGCTGCTTCAGGACTTCGGCTGTTTTCGTGACTTCGGGTCTTTTCGGCGCTTCGTGACTTCGGGACTTCGGCTTTTTCCGTGACTTCGGGTCTTTTCGTCGCATCGGCTTTGGCTTTTCGGCACTTCCGCATTCGGCACTGAAGAGGCAAGACGTACGGCTCGGGCGCTCGTAAGGGGGGCCCGGATCTTCAAAAAAATGCAGTGCTGCTCCCCCCTGTCCCCCCCTGATGGCGGCCCTGTGTGCTGGTACTAAGTACCATCTAAAAAGTACCTTATAATTGGCCTCTTGTAGAAATACTTTATTTGAGGACCTTTTAGCTGTATTTCAAGTGTGTTCCCAGTCCTCAGGGTCCAACTCCCTGTCAATGTCTCTGTGTAATTTAGATTTTTATTCAGCAGCTCTCCAGTTTGCAATTTCAGCAGTCGGGTTGCTAGGGTGATTTGACCCTAGCAACCAGATTACTGAAATTGCAAACTGGAGAGCTGCTGAATAAAAATCTAAATGTGTTGATTTGAATAAGAGACTGGAATATATATAGGAATAGAGGCCTGAATAGAAAGATGAGTTATAAAAAGTAGCAATAACAATAAATGTGTAGCCTTACAAACAATTGTTTTTAGATAGGGTCAGTGACCCCCACCATTTGAAAAATGGAAAAAGTCAGAAAAAAAGGCAAATAATGAAAAAACTAAAAAAAAAAATTAATTTAGACCAATTGAAAAGTTGCTTTTGAGCCTGACCTCGCTCCCCCATTTGCGGGTCACTTCCGACTTCTGGCTTCTGGTTTTATAGACGCTCACCTGCTTGCCCCACCCCTTTTGTGATGCCATCGGCGGGGCAGGTCAGCGCGGGTCTTTAATGGAAGGCAGAAGTTGGACGCGTCGATTGAGGGAGGTCGGGTCCGGGTCGGGTGTGGGCCGTAAAAAACTCTACCAGAAGATCACTACAGGGAATCCTGCCTGATTTACATCACCAGGCAAGAAGTTTTGACCAGGACCACCTGTTTTTTTTGAAGGACAGTCGGGGTCAAAACCGAACAGGTGGCAATCCTACCCCTGCAGGTGATGGGTGATAGGCCTCATTCACTACCAGCCCCTTCCCAGCCTTCCTTGCCCTCTCCCAACCCCAATCCTGATGTCACATACTGTTTAGCGATGTTATTTTGAAAATAGAAAGAGGGACAAAAAGATTTGCCGCGCTGAGCGTGGTGACATTTTAGACCACGCCCATTTTGTGGCCACACCTCCTAGGAAGTGCAGATATTTCACTTGAACTGGTCCCCTTTATCACCCAAATGAACTGGCCTTGCATCTAGTCATCTAGCGCCACCATGTGACTGAATGAAGAAATTGAATTTTATTCCTCACCTTATAGGGCAGTTAATCTTGTTCTTACTAATCTGAAGGGGAATCCAAACAGGAAAGATTTAAAGAGCAAACAGTTTACGCTGAGTAGAGAGAATGGTGCCAGGAGCTAAACCCACGGCTGCTCACGGTGCTGGGAGGGGGGGGCGACAACAAAGCCAATACTGTACACAGATTAGGGGATCACAGGACCTGGGAAACGGGTTGAACAATTCAACAGCAGATCTCAGGGGGGGAAAGAGAACGACCAGTGGGACACAAGAGCCGTGTGCAACTGTCTGTGAGTAACTTTTCAACCTTCACTTCATTTATAGCAAAGATACATACACAGACACCAGGAGCACATCTCTCACCTCTCCCTAATTCACAAAGCTCAGAGGTACAGCTCTCATCCTCCCTATTACAGAGCCATTAGGGATTCCTCTCTTACCTATCCCTAATACTCAGGCACCAGGGGTTCACCCCTTCCAACTCTCTAACACATAAACTCTCTAACACACAAATACTACTGACCACAGCTCTCACCTCTCTGTTACACACAGACCCAAGGTGGCACACTCTTATGCCCCCTTAATCACAGACCCCAGAGTCCCAGCTCATCATTACTAGCACTATGCCAGCCACCTCTTTAATTTCTAACATAGGGCCAGATTCAATTCTAATGCAAATGCAACTCCAGATTTTCCAATAGACTTAAGTGGAGTTTTCATGTGATAAACCATGAGATAAGTTTATGCCATTGATCTGAATTTCATCTGTAATAAGATTACTGGTTCCCATCAATTGCAATCCAACATTGTTTTGGCAGATCAACGCTTAAGAATGCATACTAGATATCTCCTAACATGCTTTTATATACTGTAGCTGCAGAAATGCTTTATTGAGCAGTGTTGTTCTTAGGATCTAGCCCTGATATGCTGAACTAGAGAGCTCAGCACCGCTGTAACCCTTGAAAATATGTTGGACTAAGCTGGTACTTAAACAATCAAGAAAAATGTAGATGGAGCAATAATGATATGGAAGCTTCAGGTCCTTATAAATAACAAAAAAAGAGATTTTTCCAATTTTAATGTAATATATGAGTGCTGTGCTGTTATACCCTGCCATTAGGCAAGACAAGGACCAGCCATTTGGGCCTCAAAACAATCCTGATTATACCCTCATCTGTATTTCTATGACTTATTTTTCCGTATGAAACGCAACAGTGCCTTCTGCATCATTACCTAATGATTCCAGCCATTTAGTGGCCAGCAGAGCCTACGCTCAATTTAGTTACAAAAACACAGCTGTTATTCCTGCCAAGCTTTGCCAAAGTCACTTTGCTTACAGCATTTAAGAGATTGCGTGTGCCCAAATCAAACCATGGTTGGAGGAAAAGAGCAGGAACACTGCTTAAATAGACCACTTAGTCAAAGGATAAAGGGAGAGGATGCTTCATTGTGAGTGCTGCCTGGCCAGAACTACATCAGTCAACTCTCTGATGGAGATATTAGATCAATGCAGGGTTTCCGGTATTACACGCACATCAGGTGGGTGGTATTACAGGCAGACACTGCAACTGTGGTGCCCCAGTAAAAAAGCAGATTTATTAAATTGTTTGTCCCACCTGTCTGTGCTGGGGCCTCATTTTGACCTCTAACAAAATATGTATGCCTGTTTTTTTGCATTTGGTACCTTGTACCTAAGTTCAAATTTGCACCGAGGCTCAGCTTTTTAGATACTGAAAATGGGCATCTGTATCAGATGCAGCACTCCTGTTTTTTGGCAGGAAGGGTTTGTGTGTTATTTAAAATGTACTTTAGAAAGTTGTGAAAATGCAAGGTACTATGAAGCCATGTAGCAGGTGTTAGAGATCTGCCGTTACCCATGGAATACCTGTAAAGCAGTCGGATTTCCCTGACCCCCTAACAGTGCTGGTGGCCCATGGGCACCCTGATTCAGTACCCAGGTAAAGTGCAGGTGCGAACACCCCCACTTCCTAAAGAAAAAAAAATAATTGTTGATCTGCATCCAAAGTAAATTCAAGTCTGGTTGAGGATAATGCCACTTCCAGTTACAAGATTCCTGGGTCGGGAAGTAGGTTAACCCATTATGGATCGGGTGGGCTAGTGGGTCTGGGGAGAGGGTATAAAGGCTGAGCAGATGCAGGTAAGCTGTGCTCTGCATATTGTACTAAAGTCCAGTGCTGGTGCAATTTTTGAAACTCTGACCCAATGCAGACTTGGGACCCAGACCCACATTTTTACTACTTGGATCCATTACCCAATCCTGCAACCAGACCCACTAACCACTATTTAACCGGAAGAGCTGCTGCTGCTGCTGCTGCAAACAGAAGCGGCATTATCCAAAATGGATTTAGGTAAAAAAATATATATATTTCAAGGGGTAAAACGTGCTCATATTGAGACCTAGGACCTGACTAGCAGACCCTCTGACTCGCACCCATACCTGCATCCGAAAGTCCTAGTTGCAACCTGCAGGTTACTTGTACTGGATTTTCAATCTTATGCTTGCAACGCATTGAGCAAAAATGCTTAAATTCTCCTATAACACAGTGATAAATTGGGGGAAATAAAGTAACAAGTGCTAGATTTACCCTGGATACATAAACTAATAGAAACTCAGTAAGCACAGGTTAGTAGACTTAAAGCGTAGTTCTCTACACTATTTAAACAAAACACACAATGAAAATATTGTGCACCTGCCCTGTTACCTTCTTTTAATAACAAACACCAGGAAACCAAGTAATAATATTGTGCTTTATATACCTGTCATGTTCTCTCCATCAAAAGCTCCAGCAGTGCCCATCTACTCGTCCCTATGACTGTGACTTACAGCAATTGTGTGGCAGATGCCCGGCTTGGCACCTTCTCTCGCTTGCTCCTTCGATGGCGTGGCAGCATCTACAAGCTGTTGTACAGGGAGTTCCTCATCTTCATCAGCTGCTACTTCATCATCAGCGTCACTTACAGGTACCTGGCATTAGAGTGCAGCAACAACGACATAGGCTGGGCAGTGATACTTTAAGTAAATATTTGCATTTATAACAACTTTTTCAAAGAAAGTAAAAATTAAGACAATTTAGACCAAACGCTGATCCACTTCTGACCCTATTACACCCACTCTATGGAAAGCCCCATGCCTTTTGGGTGCAATGATTAAAAAACAAATAGGGTGGGGTATGTAATTGGGCCTGTTCCGACTACAGCAGCCCTGATTCAAGTGACATTATCTGTTTCAGGTTCCTACTCAATGAGCAGCAGCGGATTTATTTTGAGAAGCTGGCATTGTACTGTAATAACTATGCAGAGCTGATCCCTGTGTCATTTGTATTAGGTAAGTGGTATATAGGGCACTATTTATGTGTAGGGTTGCCATCTGGCAGGTATTTTACCGAATGATGGCTGATCCCAATGTTATTCATAGGGAAAAAAGATTAATGTATAGGAAGGCTGGTATTTGTTTCTAGAAAAGGTGGCAACCCTACTTATGTGTGAATTGCAGATAACACTGTGATATCACTCCCTATATAGTATACATCCCTTCTCCCTATATAGTATACATCCCTTCTCCCTATATAGTATACATCCCCACTCCCTATATAGTATACATCCCCACTCCCTATATAATATACATCCCCACTCCCTATATAGTATACATCAAAGCCAAATGGGGTGAGAAGCCTTGGGATCACTGATGTTATAGTCTGTTGGCGCTTATATATAGTGAATAAAGTACCCCCTATTGTAAAATATAAGGATATTATAAGTTACCGAGGAGTTTCATGACCATATAAAAACACGAGGCCGAAGATTGAGAGAAAGTCGACAGACCGTGGGAGAGAGTTCCAGAGGAGGGGTGCAGCCCTTGCAAAGTCTTGAATGTGAGCATGTGAGGAGGTAATGAGAGAGGAGTTGAGTAGCAGGTCAGTAGAGGAGTGTAGTAAGCAGTTGGGTGAGTATATAGAGATGAGTTCAGAGATGTAGGGTGGGTCAGAGTTATGAAGTGCTTTGAATGTCAGGGTCATTAATTTGAATTTGATTCTGAAAGGTAACGGAAGCCAGTGCAGGGATTGACAGAATGGCGAGGCAGAGGAGGAGCGGTTGCTGAGGTGTATGAGCCTCGAGCAGTGTTCATTATGGACCGGAGAGGTGACAGTCTCTGGAGGGGAAGGCCAATTAAAAGAGAGTTACAGTAGTCTAGACGTGATATGACGAGAGAGTGAAAAACATCTTAATGCAGAATAAAATCAATGACACAATTTTTCAACTTTATACAAGTTTATACAAAACCCAGCCAGTAAACAACACCCAGTCTTAGCACCTAGTCCTGCGCATAGTGGTGAAACAAGAGACTGTATCATCATCATTTGTTTACCAAGAGGCCAGTTATCCAGTGCTTTACAAAAATATCATAATATAGCGATTCCCTTGAATTTCTTTATCTATGGGCAGGTTTCTATGTAACTCTGGTGGTCTCCCGCTGGTGGGGACAGTATGAGAGTGTCCCATGGCCAGACCGCTTGATGTGCCTGGTGTCCAGTAATGTGCATGGGACAGACGAGAGAGGAAGGATGTTCCGTCGGACACTCATGAGATATGCCAACCTGACAGGCCTGCTCATCCTACGCTCAGTTAGCACTGCAGTCTACATGAGGTTCCCCACCTTGCAGCATGTTGTCAATGCAGGTCAGTGGGTAACAAGGGAAAGAAATTAAAGGGCATGTAAAGGCAAAAAAATAAAATCCCATTTTTACTTTCTGTAATGAAAAAGAAACCTATCTCCAATATACTTTAATTAAAAAATGTGCACCGTTTTTATAAGAAACCTGACTATATGCAGTTAAATTCTTCCTTCATTTACTGTTGTGGATAAGAATTTTCAGATGGTCCCTAACTGCTCTGCAGGGAAACAGTCATACTTATGAACAGCAGGGGGGGCCCCCACCTTACTTCCCAGCCATGCAGAACTCAAGCAGCTTTGTTTGTTTTCCTGTATTGATCATTTATGACGATCCCTAAGCAGCCCAGACCACACTGAGCATGTGCACAGTCTTGGTCTTGCAAAGATGTTTAACAAAGTTACAAGATGGTGACCCCCTGTGGCCAACTTTGAAAGCATAAATCATTTGTTTGATTAGGCTTGTGGTGCAGTAACTTCATGTTTATGTTTAGTATACAAAATACAATATTTCTAGCCTTATTCTTTTTTAGACTTTACTTTCCGTTTAATGAAAAAGAAACCTATCCCAATATACTTTAATTAAAAAATGTGCACCGTTTTTATGAAAAACCTGACTGTATGCAGTGAAATTCTTCCTTCATTTACTGCTGTGGATAAGAATTGTCAGATGGTCCCTAACTGCTCTGCAGGGAAACAATCATATGAACAGCAGGGGGAGCCCCCACCTTACTTCCCAGCCATGCAGAACTCAAGAAGCTTTGTTTGTTTCCCTATTTTGATAATTTATGACGATCCCTAAGCAGCCCAGACCACACTGAGCATGCGCACAGTCTTGATCTTGCAAAGATGTTTAACAAAGTTACAAGATGGTGACCCCCTGTGGCCAACTTTGAAAGCATAAATCATTTGTTTGATTAGGCTTGTGGTGCAGTAACTTCATGTTTATGTTTAGTATACAAAATACAATATTTCTAGCCTTATTTTCTTTTTTAGACTTTACTTTCCCTTTAAATGTACAAATGAACAGTTTATTATCTAGAGTCGTTGATTTACCCACCTCCTGCAGGTTTCATGACCCCCACGGAACACTTGAAGTTTGACAGCCTGGTCTCCTCGCACAACAAGTTCTGGGTGCCGTGCGTATGGTTTGCCAATCTGGCGGTGACAGCACGGAGCGAGGGGAGAATCCCTGACAATGTTGTTCTCCAGCTTATCCTCAAAGTAAGGAGCCTCCTGAGAGAAGCCATGCAAAGGGGGGTGTCGGGGATCAAGGAGATATAAATTATTTGTGCAATGGAGATTACTTGCAGCTTCCAAATTCCACATCTGTCTTTTTACGGTAGCGTGCGGAGCTGCTGGTGGCTTTGAGTGTATAAATATATTCTGCTTTTAAAGGGGTTATACGACTCTCGTCCCAAATGTAGCTGGACTACAACTTCCAAATGTTGGTGTAACTATAATTTAAGAATGAAATATCTTTCTTGAGAAATCAGTGAAAGCCCCTAACCTACCAGACTCCCAGTCTGCTATGTCTGTGGTTACACATCTGCTTCCAACATGTCCTCACATATTATCAAGGGTTAAAGCACGGTAGTCCAACAACAATTTAGACTCTCTGGTTGCAATTTTTTGCAAAAGCTGCTGTGTAGCAATGGCGGAAATTGAAAAAAGTCTATATGGCACAGGATGAGTAGTGGATAACAGATAACACCATTGTGTTCTACAGAGCTTATCTGCTGTGTAACCTGAGCCTTTTCTCCTTTGAATGGCTGCCCCCATTGCTACACAGCAGCTTATTTATATAAACAATAGTAGAGTTTCTGAAGCAAACACACCAGTTTTATCAGTGCAGGACAACACTGCATTATATTTTTATTACTTTAAAACAATTTCATTGTTTGATGTTACTGTTCCTTTAATGACTGGGCAGCATTGAGGAGACAGAATAGATGTGAAGGAGAGAACCTAAAAAGAAAGATAAACAAAAAAAATTATTAATGCTTACATTAAGGGGCACATTTACTAAGCTCGAGGGAAGGATTCGAATATGAAAAACTTCGAAAGTCGAAGTATTTTTTTGGGTACTTCGACCATCGAATAGGCTACTATGACCTTTGACTTGGACTTCGATTCGAACGATTCGAATAAAAAAACGACCTTTCCATAGTTGAAGTACTGTCTCTTTAAAAAAAACTTTGACTACCTACTTCGGTAGTTTAAACCTACCGAGGTACAATGTTAGCCAATGGGGACCTTCCCCAGCACTTTCCTAAGCTTTTTTTGATCAAAGAAAAATCCTTCGATCGATTAAAATCTTTCGAATAGTTTGTTCGGTCGAACGATTTTTACTTCGAAGTATTTGCACTAAATCCTTCGATTTTGATATTCGATATTCGAAGGATTTAACTTTGAGGGTCGAATTTGAGGGTTAATTAACCCTCGATATTCGACCCTTGATAAATGTGCCCCTAAATGTGTATTCTGATTGCTAGAGTCCGTAGCCTCGCGACCCATACAACATTTTCAGTTGCAGACTGGAAATAGGCAGAATAGCATATCTAATAACGATATTATACATATAAATTAAAGGAGTAGTTCACCTTTGTGTTAACTTTATGTTAATAGCTAATTCTATGCAACATTTCAACTGGTCTTCATTATTTATTATTATAGTTTTTAAAGTATTACCCTCTCCTTCTGGCTCCAGCTTTCAAATGGGGATCACAGACCCCATTTAAACAAATGCTCTGTAAGGCTACAAATGTATTCAGGCCACCCCCTATTCACACCCCAGTCTGACATTCGAATCAGTGCATGGTTGCTAGGGTAATTTGGACACTAGCAACTAGATTGCTGAAATTGCAAACTGGAAAAAATAACTCAAAAACCACAAATAATAAAAAATGAAGACCAATTGCAAATTGTCTCAGAATATCACTCGCTACATCACACTATAAGTTAATGCAAAGGTGAACAACCCGTTTAATAATGGAAACCAAAGTGAGAATTTGCTTAGAATAGGTCTGACTATACCAAATGTTAATTTATGGGCAAACGTTCCCTTTAATTGCTTTATATTATTTTTTTTATGTCAGGAGCTGAATTCTCTGAGGACACAATGTGGAAGACTGTATGGCTATGACTGGATTAGTGTCCCATTGGTTTATACCCAGGTAAGGTTCCAATTCAAATAACTCTGGTAGTGGTACCCCTATGTGTATCCTTGCCCTTGTTCATCAGAGAACCCTATTTCTTTTGTTAGCTCTGTCTCACTTAAAGGGGTCGTTCACCTTTAAATTAACTTTTAGTATGATGTAGAGAGTGATATTCGGAGACAGTTTGCAATTGGTTTTCTTTTTTTATTGTTTTTGAGTTATTTAGCTTCGTATTCAGCAGCTTTCCGGTTTGCAATTTCAGCAATCTGGTTGCTAGGGTTCAAATTACCCTAGACACCATGCACTGATTTGAATAAGAGCCCAGAATACAAATAGGAGAGGCCTGAATAGAAAATGAGTAACAAAAAGTAGCAATAACAATACATGTGTAGCCTTACAGAGCATTTGTTTATATACAGGGTCAGTGACCCCCATTTGAAATCTGGAAAGATTTAGAAGAAGGCAAATAAATCAAAAAATATATAAAAAAAAAGAAAATATTAAGCCGAATTAAAAGATGAACTACCCCTTTAATTCTGCCTTTCTATGTAATTCTTCTTCGCCTTTAAGGTGGTCACGGTGGCCGTGTACAGCTTTTTTCTGGCTTGCCTGATTGGCCGACAGTTTCTAGATCCTCAGAAAGGTTATCCTGGGCATGATATGGACCTGTATGTTCCAGTCTTCACCCTGCTGCAGTTTTTCTTCTATGCTGGTTGGTTAAAGGTAAGACCCATAGATTGTGTCGTTTAATCATCATCTCATTTACAAACACAGATCTTATTTATTAGTAAGGGAGGTAACATTTGTTTCCCAGCATGAGACATTCTACAGACTTCAATAAAACAACGTGATCATGTAATGGTCAAAACAGATGGCGCCTACCCTTTATAGTGAATGCCTTATTTGTGTGCACTATCATATGTAAGGGAAAATTAATAGTGCATGAATCCTACATTTAAAGGAGAAGGAAAGGCTAAAATTAAGGAAGCTTTATCAGAAAAGTCTATTATAGCGAATTTTCCAGTGAAATTCGCGAAACGGCAAAAAATTTGTGAAAATGCGCCGGCGTCCAAAGAAACCAGACGCTGTTGTCCATATTTTTTAGGGATGCACCGAATCCACTAATTTGGATTCAGCCGAACGCCGGAATCCTTTGTGAAAGATTCGGTCGAATACCGAACTGAATCCGAACCCTAATTTGCATATGCAAATTAGGAGTGGGAAGGGGAAAACATTTTTACTTCCTTGTTTTGTGACGAAAAGTCACGCAATTTCCCTCCCCACCCCTAATTTGCATATATTAGGGCTTGGATTCGGTTCCGCCGGGCACAAGGATTCACCCGAATCTGAATCCTGCAGAAAAAGGCCGAATCCTGAACCATGGTTATTTGCCGCAAATTTGCGCCTGGCAAATAAATTCACCCACCACTATCTATATAAATATACCAGCAAATCCTCAAAGTAATGCTGCTCTGAGTCCTCTGTCAAAAGAAACACTGCATTTCTTTCCTTCTATTGTGTACACATGGGCTTCTGTATCAGACTTCCTGTTTTCTGCTTAAACCTCCAGGGCTAGGGCTTGAGCATGCTCAGTTTGCTCCTCTCTCCCCCTCCCTCCTCCTCTCCCTACTGTAATCTGAGCCCAGAACTATGAGTGAACAGGGAGAGACTCAGGCAGGAAGTTATGGCACACCAAGATAATATGGCAGCTGCTATCCTAAACAAACAGACAGCGAGTTTCTAGAGCTGTTACTCAGGTATGGTAAAGCATTTGTAGAATAAATATAGTCTTATAGCTTGCAGTATTGTGGATAATCTATTGCCAATGAACTGCTTCGGTAGCTTTCCTTCCAGTGCAGTCATACAGTGTGTGTGCCCACGCAGGTAGCGGAACAGCTGATCAATCCCTTTGGACAAGATGATGACGACTTTGAGACCAACTGGCTAATTGATAGGAACCTGCAGGTGGGTGTTTCTTGAGATATTGTATCAAATACATACACTCAACAGTTGATAAAAGGAAAATAAAGTCTAAAATAGAATCAGGCTAGAAATGCTGTATTTTGTATACTAAACATAAACATGAAGTTACTGCACCACAAGCCTAATCAAACAAATGATTTATGCTTTCAAAGTTGGCCACAGGGGGTCACCATCTTGTAACTTTGTTAAACATCTTTGCAAGACCAAGACTGTGCACATGCTCAGTGTGGTCTGGGATGCTTAGGGATCGTCATAAATTATCATAACAAACAAAGCTGCTCGAGTTCTGCATGGCTGGGAAGTAAGGTGGGGGCTCCCCCTGCTGTTCATAAGTATGATTGTTTCCCTGCAGAGCAGTTAGGGACCGTCTGACAATTCCTATCCACAGCAGTAAATGAAGGAAGAATTTCACTACATACAGTCAGTTTTCTTATAAAAACGGTGCACATTTTTAAATTAAAGTATATTGGAGATAGGTTTCTTTTTCATTAAAGAAAGTAAAA